>NC_061807.1:37367119-37997045 GCF_021462225.1 Girardinichthys multiradiatus
TGACCAGTGACAGCTGGTTTTAAGCTAATCACTTGGTACATCAAAAATGTGCAGTTGTGGTTTATTCATTCACATTTATGGACAGTGCAAACTGTTCATAATAATGCCCACCCAGGGACGCCACTATGTTGTAAATATGAATCTGAGAATATTATTGTATATTTAATATTAATATTTTAATATTAATATTTTAATATTTTATCAAATAATATTTCAGTCTGTTAAGGATTGTCCTGTGAATACCAGCCCCATCAAGGCGATGGTATTAGGACAGAATGGAAAGGTGTGAGACGAGCTCTGGCATTATTGAACAGCATAAACTCTGCACATATATGGAATGAATTCACACAATTTCTTAAAATACAAGAATTTATTAACAAAAATAAGTCAACTCAAAGTCAAACATATTTCAATCAACAAACTCTTTACTATGCTAAAACAATCCATCTAAACTACCAAGCAGAATTAAAGAATAATCAAGACTAATGGGCTATGTACAATATAAACAAGTTGATTAAAGATGATTGGAAATCATGACCAAAAAGAGTGATGCAACATTACCATGCAATGTTTATGTTTGAGAACCAAGGATTATCTTGAAGAATCTGGAAGTGAAGTGAAGTTAGTCTTGGAACTAACTTAGGAAATAATCAGCAAACGTTTAGACAACCCTGCACAATGCAAGATCAGGAAAAATATTATTTTAATAAAATAATGTTTTAAATAATGATCTGCTGAATAACACCAACCTCCTGGATGACTAATTCTCAACGGTGTCTAATTAACTGCCTTTATTTATTGAAATAATACTTGAAGAAATATTATTGAGTATTTTGGAAAAGAGCCAAATCTTTCTGGAGAAATGGGGCTTAATGGTGTTTACTTAGTTATCAACTCTAGTAAATGATGTTCAGGGACTATTATTCACTAGCTTGAAAACCAACAACCTTTCTTTTGACTAGCCTTAATGCTAGCAAACACGTGTCCTTACCGTTAGCAGTTAAGCTAATAAAGAAGCTTAGCACCAGAATCAACACATACCTTTAAAATACCAGGATTAATAAAAGGGTTCAAATGCATAAGCGCGGACGGCGCGTTATGAGTAATGTTCTGGTTAAAACCACCCTTTAAATAAAGTTTATCTTAACTTTAAAACATACAAAGAACACAGAACCTGCTGTAGCTAGCCTACTAGCGCTAAGATAGCAGGATTTCACAAAAACAAAACTTCATAGAATGAAAACATTCAGATTATTTAATCCTAAATCTGTCTCTATATTATTCTGCCCAAACACTTAACCTCATGAATTGTGGTGAGGAATGTTGTCCAAGTGACGAAGGTTGAAGAGATATCCACCGTGAACAAAGGTTAGCTTCCCGCTAACCTCCAGGTGTGGATGAAGAACGAACGTTGTCCGCTGCAGTCTTCCTTCCAGACTGCGTCTTAGCCGGGGCTCTTCTCGAACACCGCTTGCGTCTGCTGGGCCTCGGAGAGACAGTCAAGTAATGCTTGTACCTTAATCATCCCCGTTCATGAATGAAAATACCGGATACACAAACAGTATTTCATTCTACTTAACTTTGTATATGATCGATGATCGTATGGCTTTGGATCTAGTTGAATTTTATGTCTTTTTGCCAGCAAAAGACATCAGCGCGCTTTGTTCCCTCCTATCCCGATGGTCATCGGTGTGGAAGAGAAAGACTTGTGGAAAGGTGGGGCTTATATGCGGGCAGTGTCATCGTGGGAAGTCCTCTGCTACCCCCCTTTCCCCTTCGGAATTGTGCTTTTATTTGGGTAATGGTGCCACAGGAAGTCCGCAGTTATCCCCTTTTCTGGCTGTGGCGGAAGAAGGTTAATGCACTTTATTTTGGAAAGTTCCAGGAATGTCCGTACCAGAGTTTTAGTGTTGAAATCCCAACACTGTGTTGAGGTCCCAACAGGCGTAAAGAACACATGTAAACCATCAAATGAAAAAATGATCTGAAATGGGCTCTTGTTACCCGAATATTTTATGTCTAAAAGACAAAAATTCCAGGGGATATGTTAGTTCTCGTAGCTTGTTGCCAAAATTAGTTTTCAAACAGTATTACCTTAAAAAGACTGATGGGTAATGCTCTCTCTGTTATCTAAGCCATGTTTATCTGAATTTTGCTACCAGAGAAAAAAACACTGTGGCAATGATACACAGCTGACTGACAGCACAAGCTGTCAGTCAATGGGAAGTGGGAGCTACTCTATACTCAATCTGACAGTTGAAAACACCCTACTCTTTTAAAGGTTTTGACATAGTAATCTTTTTTAATTGGTCCATGCCTCTTTATAGATACTAACACGATACAAGATCAGTAAAAAAAAGCATCCCTTCAAAACTCAATTCAAGAATAATTGGCCCATAAAGCTATGATTAGGTTATCATTTCCTTAGGAACTTTTCTAGGTTAAAAAATATAAACCAGAGGCTAATATGTTTTGCGATGTTCAGATCTCAGTAGCAGAACGCGGTGACCTGGTGAGGCAGGGTGAGCTCACCGTGTGCGGGGGACCTCGGAGGAAACGAGCAGGTGTCAGGAATGTCTTCCTCTACCAGTACGTCATCATCTTCACCAAGCAGAAGAGTCCGAGTCCGGGACGCACCATCTACAGTTACAAGCACAGCATCAAGGTGCAGTTAGAGGCTGTTTTCTTAAAATGCTGATACTTGAACAAATAATTCAGACGTGACTCCATCTTCTTCTTATTCTACAGACAGGTGAAATGGGTCTGACTCAGAGTGTCGGTGATGAGGGAGTGAAGTTTGAAATCTGGGTCAGACAGGCTCCCCGGACCAGAGACTGCATCACCCTTCAGGCCCAGGACAGGGAAGGAAGGGAGTCCTGGGCTCATGACATAGCCCATCTGCTGTGGACACACGCCATAAACAATACAGGTACACTATAATCTATAACATCAGAGGCATCCAAATGCTATTTTTAAGTTTTTTATACAGTGAATGGCAGTGCAGCATTCCTTAGGTTTCTCTTGGATTTTTTGTTTTTGGTCTGAAAATCTAATATTAAAGAAAAAAAAAGAGCACTAACCTTAAATTATGAACTATCACTTCAAAAAATGACTTAAACAGAACTTGTCTGACAACATGATGTAGGCTAACACAGATCAAAACGCAAGACATCAGGCCCAGGTCTAAAGAAATTCAACAACAGGTGAGGAATAAAGTCTTTGGGACATCAGCAAATTATAAAACAAACACACAATACAAGAATCAAATATTGTGGTGGATGTATTATGGTCTGGGCTTGTTTTTGTGGTCTCGGACCTCGAAGACATGCCATAACTGAAGAAATTTTACTCTCCAGCAAAAAATCCTTAACATGTAGATGTGAAGGCCCACTCTATGTATGCAAGCAGCGAGGCTGTTTTTCAAGAATTATTCCACATTTGTCTCCCTTTGTCCTGACTCTGTTCCCATTAAGCTTCAGATTTAAGCTGAAAAAGTGATTCACTCAAAGGAATCTGTAAAAAGCGTTAAAGAAAAGTCAAGCTGAGAATATTTATGAAGAATCGTTAGCCTTTAAACTGCTTTAGTAATGGTCAGGATCTTCTTCTATAGATATGTGGTGTAGTTAATGTTGATGTTATCGCCACTTGCTGCCGGAGCATAGGTATTACAGCAGTTTTGACTGGAATCTAATAAGATATGTAGATACAGGGTTTTTAAAAAACTGAAAGTCAGACATTTCCTGTTTAAAATGCAAATGAGGCCTTTTTTTCAAAATGTGTAAGACAGTATTAATAGCATTTCCAAGAAGTAGAAAACATGAAAAATAAACCTAAGATTTCAGTTTTCTTAGTTTGTGTTTAGAAAATGAGCATAAACAAAGGCAAAAGAATATCAAAGAACTGCTCTTTATCTTGTGTCTGAGCTTTGCTTCTTGCAGTTGGCTTAGATTTCAGTATCACACTGCAATATGGTGCTCAGAAGCTTCTTATAGATAGGGATTAATTCTGTTTAGATGGCAATGTCCCTGTAAACATTGTGTTGTTCAAAAAACAAAGTGGCAACAGATTGATGCAAGCAGTGAAAGAAAACTTGTGATATTTCTGTGATTTTAACTATGATCTAAATGAGAATGTGTGACTATTTGAAGTCACATTACTAAAGTGTTTTTTTCTGAATATGTTTTACTCTTCCCATCAGAGTTGTGTCTGAAGGAGTCACTGTGCATGGGAGTTTCCAGTAAGCTTCTGCTGGATGCTACAGGAACTCCAGGTTCAGAGCTGGACTCTATCTGCAGTCTCAGCGACAGAGGTAGGAGCACAGTTCTGCTTCTAACTGTACCAGTAGTCAGCCCAGAGAGGAAAAGGATGTATATACTGTGCTTGAAAAGGTATCCAGACCTCATGAAATCTTCCACATTTGTCACATTCAAAACACGAACTTGTGATTTTGTGTGATCAACACAGAGAGGTGTGTAATTGGGAACTGGAAAGAAAATGAAACATGGTGTTCAAAATTTGTTCTGGTGGTGTTCAAAATCAGATGTGCCTTTGTATTCAGACTTCGCTTTGGTGCCCCTAAATAATATCAAGTGCAACAACTGGCCTTCAGAGGTCACCTAATTACTTATAGCAGTAATCAATAGGAGCTGTTCTGTGATAGCCTCATAGGTTTTTTTAGAGAACATCAGCAAACTAACAGCATCATGAAGACCAAGGAACCCAGCAGACAGGTCAGGAAGAAAGACATCTCACAAAGCTCTATTCCATCCATCACCTGTACATGAAAGGAGTACGGCACAACTGCAACCTACCAAGACATGGCCGTCCACCTAAACTGACAAGGAGAACAATGATCAGAGAGATAGCAAAGAGGCCAATAGTAACACTAGAGGACCTGCAGAGATGCACAGCTCAGGTGGGAGAATCCGTAGACTTGACAACCTTTAGCTGTGCTCTCCACAAATCTGGTCTTTATGGAAGAGTGTCAGGAAGAAAATCATTGTTGAAGGAAAGACAATAGAAGTCCCATTCCAAGATTGTCACATGCCAGCAAATATGTGGAAGGAGGTGTTCTGCTCTGATGATGGCCTACATGCAAAGCACAGTGTGTGACATCTAACACCCTCAACAAACTATCCCCTGGGTGTAACACAATGGAGGCAGCATCATGCTGTGGTGATGATTTTCTTAACCAGGGACAGAGAAGCTGGTCAGAGTTGACGTGAAGATGTACGGAGGTTAATACAGGGCAATATATGAAGAAAACCCATTACAGGCTGCAAAAGACTTGAGACTGGAGCAGCGCTTTACTTTCCAGCAGGACATACAACCAGAGCTACAATAGAATGGTTTATATTTAAGCATATTCATGACTTGGCCAAGTCTGAATCCATATGTTATCGAGAATCAGTGGCAAGAGCTGAAACTCGATGTTCATAGATGTTCTCCATCCAGTCTAACTGAGCTTGACATATTGTATTTGGGAAAGACAAATTGGCAAATATTCAGTCTCTAGGAGTGTGGAACTGGAGGAGACATACCTAAGAAAGACCCAGGAGCTAAAAAAAAATGCATCCCACACTTTTCAGATTTTTTTATTCCATGAACAAAATAAAAACCTTGAATCGTTTTTCTTCTTTTCTCAACTCTGTGTCGTTCTGTCACAAAAAATCTTATTAAATTACATTGAGGTTTGTGGTTTTAACAGCAGAAGATGTGGAAATATGCACACTTTTGCAAGGCCCTGTTTCTAATGAGATTCAGGAGCTTCTGCCTATAATGCACTTTCGCAGCAATAGAGAGTTTAAGCATACATTGCATAATGTTTCGCCTGCACCTTTTGTTTGATTGTGCCTGTAGTGGTCGGCCATTACATCATACAGTAATTGAAAAACGAGCTTTTCGGACACATTAATGAAATCTCTTTGTTCTTGAGCTACTTGGAGCAGTGGATCAATCTCTTAACAGAAAATGTATCAACCTTCTGTAAAGTTAATATGGTTGATGAAATCACTGTAGACGATACACTGCGAAGCCTTTCCGTGCATTTGCAGTTATATTTGTTTAGTCAGTGCATGATACCTCCAGAGGTCCTGAACCAAAATCCTCTCCAAGGATATGCTGTTTGTTTCAGTTATGCAACATTAAAAATGAAACATTGTAATATAAATCCCGAACTGTCCAACTTATCTATTTTCTGAGTAGGTTTTAGGGGTTTTTATTGCATCTTTGTTGATCTTGCAGAAAATCACATCTTTGGCTTTTGGCAGCTGAACAATTTCAAAGTAGCCAGTTGTTTCTGGAACGATCATGAAAAACTGAGGCGTTTAGAGAGAAGGAGACAAGTTATAAATAGATAAGATAAGAAAGCTAGATCACACTCATAAATCTGTCTCTTTAAATACAGGGACTTAGGGAACACATTCATGAGAGTCCGGGGGAAAGAAAACTAGCCTGCTCTGCAAACTGCTGCCGTATAAACATCAGGGTCTCATGCAGCATTCGTCCACAGAGTTTAGCTGTTAAGCACCCTGTCTGAAGTATGATTCCTCTGATTTTAGACCCATTGAGTCTCCAAAGGCAACTGTAACCCCTGAGCCAAAGTGATTCCCTATTCACACCTTGGTGTAATGCACATTCTGTTCACCAGGTGTCTCGTTGAGCAGTTGTCAGGCCATGAAATTTCCTCAGGCACAGAAACTGATGCTGGAGACATAAAAGATGACAAAAAAAAAAAAAAAAAAAAACATTGCCACAATCGAAGCATGCAGACAACCAAAAAATGCTAAATGAGATGATTCATTGGGGAGAATGTTCTCTACCCCCATCATGGAAACATGTGCTTTTGGGCTCAAAATTCTCAACGTGTGTTATATGTTGCGTCTCTGTTTTAATTGGACCCTCTTTGCCTTAGTCCACAGTAGCTGCTCAGACTCTTCCTCTGTCGGCAGTCAGAAGGAGGGGGGATCCCCGGCATCTGGGAGGGACCCCAGGTCAAGCTCCGGATCAACAAGCTATTCACAGGTGGGATCAGTGTTTACACACAAAACCCCAGCCAACCCTAGGTGAATGAAAGCAGTTTTTATTTGTAGGAATTACTCAACACTGGAGAAGGAGCCATCTTTTCCAGTGGCACTTAGGAACCTTTGTAGGAGTGTACGAGTGTTAATGTGTTTCTCTACTAGCCAAGGATCTATCAGAGTGCAGTCCTCAACATTAAACATGGTCAAAGTCAGACTTCAAAATCATTAGAACCCCTAAAAACAACAGACATATTGACCCAAACAAGCCAGCAGCTCAAATTTGAATCACATTCTGTCTCTTAACATTGCTTTGCAAAACTATGCATATCCCATCAACTTGTTCTCATCTTGTCTTGTAACAACCACAAACTTCAGTGTATTTTATTGGGGTTTTATGTGATAGGTCTATACAATCAGAATCAATCTGTTTTAAACATTTTTACAATAGAAATATGAAACGTTTGACATGTATGTGTATTCAACCCCTCTAAGTGAATACTTTGTAGAACCACCTTTTTCTGCAATCACAGCTGCTGGTCATTGGCGTATATCTCTAACAGCTTTGCACATCTAGAGACTCAGATGTTTTCTCATTCATCCTTGTAAAGTAATTCAGACTCAAAAAGATTAAATGGAGAGGGGCTGTTACCCTCAATTTTCAAGTCTTCCACAGATTCTTATTGAATGTACCTTTAGACTTTGACTGGGTCATTGTACCACATGAATATGCTTTGATCTGAAGCTCTGGCTTCATGTTTAGAGTTGTTGTCCAGCTGAAACTTGTGTCAGTTGAACAGTTTGTAAGTCCCTGCTGATGAAAGGCCTCCCCACAGTATGATGCTGCCACTACCATGCTTCCCTCTGGGTATGATGTTTTCAGGGTAATGTGCAGTGTCCACAATGGATAGGGATTTACATGATATATAATTTCACCAAGTTAAAGCTTACATGCCTTGTTTCAAACTTTAAAGACAACTGCAACACACCTCAGTTCAGAGACAATGTCATTCTGAAGGTTAGTGGTGGCATTGGGTTAGTTTTGCAAGGCACTGTGTGTCTTATTTCTGTCATTTATAATTTTGAACTGTACGAAAATGCGTTTCAGTGAAAAATGTCTAACATACATACTGTAGAGACATTTTTGAGGCTGGAAGAAGGCCTTCTACTCTCAAAGATGTGGAGGTCCTCACCAAATAAATTGTCATAATACCTCAGGAAATGTACAAAAAGCTGCTCAGCAATTTTAAGAAGAGTTTGATTGCTGTCATGGCAAAAAAGAATTTTCCACTGATTATCAAGAAAAGTATAAATCATTTTTGAAATACGTTTTTTTTTTATGTAAATGAAAGCTTTTTTTTTTTTTTCAAACTGACACTCTTTTAATCTACTCCCCTTCTGATTTCATTTCAGAAGCAAATTTATTTACGTATTCAATAATGATTTTAAATATAAATCTGTGTGAAAAATTTTGAGCCTAACTGTATCTGCCTTCCCTAAATGGCATGTTTTTTTGTCTTTCCCATTTTGAAAATTGGCTGGGAGAAATTGGCATCTGTGTCACATCATAAGACCGTACCCTAGGAAAACAGGAAGTCAAGTGAAGTATCTTTTTACAGAAATTGTTTAGAGATTAATATGTTATTGGAAATGCAAGTGGTGCTTGTTGTGACACCAGTATAAAACACAATAAGGATTTTTTTCCCAGCTGCAGGACTGTAAACATTAGTACTTTCAGCGTGAGATTACAATTCAATTCAGTTTATGTATTTAGCTCAAATTCGCAACGCATTATCTCAAGGCATTTTATACTACTTAGATAAGAAAAATGTATTCATTTTTTTTTACTGTTTGCAAATTCTTTGTATGTTTTATTGGCTCAATATAAGCATACAAATTCATTATTAGTTACAGTGTATGAAGAAACACTGATTACTTATATCCCAGGACCATTTGACTGAAAGTGTTGGTTTAGGTGAAAGTCTACAATTAATACATTATGAAGAGATTACCGTTTCTCTGAGGTTTAAAAGTGGCCATCCTTAAATCAGACAGGCACTTTTCATATGCTGTGCTGAAACAAAACACTAGACTTTAGCTGTGAACAAACAAGAATGCCAACCCAGGATCTGATGCATTTTTACTATTAGCAGACATCCACACATACACAGACACACACAGACACACACACTGTACAAACACACACATTCCCCTGATCTCCTTATCCAGCAAACAGAATATGACAGATTGGCAAACAGACTGCACCGGGAACAGATTGACGGACAGAATGGATAGGGGCAAACACGCACACAGCGATGTGCACATATTCGATAACAGGTTGAAGACGCCTTTGGTATGAGCCTGGTCTTTAACACAGAATCTAAAATATGACTTTTCTTTTTTTCCCTCCACAGAGTCATTCTCCCTCTACAGCTGTGTGACTGTCATCTCAACAAGAGTGAGTTTCATTGCAGGTTTCTTCCTCCCCTGTTGCTCTGTTTTAATTGTGCTGCTCATGTTGTTTAATCTGTGAACTGCTCACTTTGGGATGTTAGTAGTTTCACCTATTCCTTCTTTTTTCACTGTGAAATTGTTAACATAAATGTATGTTTCTTTTGCCTTTTAAGAAGCGGAAACTGCACTCAGGACTTTTTTAAGGCTTCCATCATCTCTAACCAAACTCAAACTGGACTTCACCGACTCCATCCAAACTTCTGCAATAAACCAGCGCCCTCTCTTGTGCCCTTCAACCAACCTCCTCCGAGAGTGCAAACAATGCCAGGGGATTAGGCGCAGCTGACACCCCTCCGCATCCAAACGGGATCAAAAATTGCCCCCTGTTTAAACCATGACAAGCACCAGTGGGGCTCTCTAGCACTCCGCCATTTTGGGTCTGCCAGTCTCCGCTGCTGGCAGAGTCATCGACACCAAGGCACTTCAGCTGCACAGTGCGGCCATTGTCTGCTCCGCAACTCCCCACTAGGCCAAACCACTTGGTCTGAACCACTGACTGGCTGACTGTACACATCACATGCTCTGGCAACGGATAATAAACAGGAAGTAATATGCAGGGTGTAAATGTGGTGTGGGATTGCAGAATTTAGGATGTATTATGTACTTTATCACCCTCATAATACTGAATGGAAGACTGTATACTTTTTATCTGGCCGGTGTTTTATTTGTGTGTGTGGCTTGGGTTAGGTGGGATTGGATCTATGTAAATTAGGTAACAAGCACACTCACACAAATACACACAATGTCCCTCGACACATGCAGTCACTCTTATTGTTATCAGACAGTGGAGCACTGTTCACATTCACATGTTCTCTCCCTCTCACACACACACACACACACACACACACACACACACACACACACACACACACACACAAACACACACAAACAAACATTGCCCAGCTTAGAGCCTGGTACAGTGGCTAAATGAGGCGAGCCTATATCTGAACACGTACAGATGATGAAGAAAAGTGGTTAGCAGATTCATAACTGTTGGAGTGTATAAGCAAATTATATTGCTTTTTATGAACAGTAGTAAGAATTTAAAGCAATAATTATATTTAGTCATCTTTTAAGTGTGATTAACAGTGCTGTGAAATTTCTTTTTTTACCCCCATTCAAATTTCTTTTTTGTCACACTTAATATCAAATGAAGTCTAAGATCAGATAAATATAACCTGAATCCATATCATATTTTTCAGATGATTATAGTGTGTTGAATCCTGCATTAAATGAAATACTGAACTGGAACAGAACCTGCTTGACAGCATGAAGTAGGGGATCCTAAAAGCCAAGATGTCATGTCAAGAACAAAAGGGAAAAAAGTTATTGACAGCGATCAGTCTGAAATGGGTTACTAAGATGTTTCTAAGACATCGGGACTCCAATGAACCAAAGAGAGAGCCATTATCCACAAATGGAGAAAACATGGAACAGTGATGAGTGTTTCTAGGTTGGCCAGCCTGAGGATCAAGGACTTCTCTAGGAGGACACAAAGCAATACAGGAAAATCAAAGGGACCGGAGGCCTCCCTTGTCATTAAAGGGCAGTGTTCATTTTTCAACATAGAGAAAGTGACTGGAACTCACACATGGATGCCATTGTTGCACAACACGTAAAGCCACAGGTGGATACAAGGGATCCAACATTTGTACTGAAGCTAAAAGCTGACCTTTTGGGGGGGCTGTGTTCTTTTACGTTTGGGGTAAAATTAGTACAACATTTCAGAAAAAGAAGCTAATACCTTGAGTTATTGGTGATGGTGGTGTGACTGCTGCTTCTTGACCTGGTTGAGTTGCTGTAACTGAAGGAAAAATATCTGTTCTCAAGCAGAAAATCCTAATGGAGAATCCGGCCATCAGTTTCTGACCATAGGCTCAAGGATATGCAGCTGAACAGTGTAGCATACCAGCAAGTCCATGGCAGAAAAAAGAAAGTGGCCTAATCAAAGCCCGGACTTAAAAACAATTGTTTAGCTGTGACTTGATCTAAACCAGGTAGCTCATGCTGGAAATATGGTCCAATTTGACAGCATAAAAACTATTTTGCAGATTAGAGTGGGCCAAAATACTTTATAAGACTTCCTGCCAGCAAGGGTGGCACAGCCAGTTATTAGCTTTTCACATAGACCAGGCTTACTTTGATAGATGTTTTTTCCTTAATAAATGAAATAAATTGAAAACAATTTTGTAATTAATTTGGTTTATCTTTATTCAGACTTGTCTGATGATCTGAAACATTCAAGTGAGTCAAAAATACGCTAAAACACATCTGTAAGGGGGCAAATACTTTTTCACAGCACTGTATATTAACATCTTGGTGCCTTAAGAATCTCCTTTAGTGTACTGATAAGTAGTGAAACAGAATTTTAATGCTATACCTTGTATTGTAAGATGCCATATTCTATATTCCAAAGGTATAAATGGGTGTCAGTGCAATGTTTATTTCTGTTTTAAACAATATCGACTAGTTTTGTTTTTCACAAATTGTCTGCACTCTCCATAAAATGGAGGAAAGTGGATGATTACATTTGCTTTATTCTCTCTTTACAAGTTTTATTCTTTCAGTTAGCAGACTTGAACAACATCTGAACCTTTTTAAAGAGCAATATAACAAATACGACTAATGGCAGATTTATGTTTGAAGAAGGAAGTTTTTGCAGAGTGTACAATTTCAGCTTTGTGGATGAATTTTGGGTTTTATCCAATGGCTTTCTAGAAGTTACATATGAAAGTAATTATGTCCATACAGCAGATTTGGAGGTTGAAGGAAGTATTTAGCTTATCTTTGCATTGAAGCAGGAAAGCGTGATGGCTAAGATAACCACATTTCAGCACAGCTAAACATCTCTACATACTGGGGATAAAAAAATACAGTGCATGGTACAAAAATTCAAAATAGAATAGCTTTTTACTGCTTTTTTAAAAAGCCACCCATTTGTACAGTTCCTTGCAAAAGTATTTCAACTCTTTCTAAATTTGTCAGCTTCAGTGTATTTTGGTTTAATTTTATGTGATAAAGCAGCATAAAGCAGTGCATAATGGAGAAGTAGTGGAGAAGAAAAAAGAAACAAGGTTTTTGAATTTTTCAAATAAAAATCTGCAAAGTGTGGAGTGTCTTTGTAGTTGGCCTCCCTGAAACTTGAGACTGAAATCTTTGTTCATTCTTCTTTGCATACACGCTCATGCTCAGTCAGATTCCCAATTTGATTTAGAGTCTGTACTTTGATCGGTACGATTCCATTGTAGCTCAGAGTGAATGTTTAAAGTTATTGTCTGGCTGGAAGGTGAATCTTTGTCCTACTCTTGGATCTGTTGCAGCCTCGCTTAGGTCTTTATCCATGATAAACATGTATTTATTTAGCTTCCAATCAGCTCTGACCCATTTCCTGATCTCTGCTGAATAAAAACGTCCCCACAGCATGATTCCAACAACACCATGTTTCACTGTGAGGATGGTATGTTGGGTTTCTGTAACAAAGCATTTTACATATAGGCCAAGAAGTTCCATTTTGGTCTAATCAGACCAGATGTTTGCATTGTCCCCTACTATATTGTTCCCAACTTATGGTGGAGGAACATGCCTATTTAAGTCTCGATTTAAAGCTGTGACATGCAGATGCACACACGAGTGGCAAGGGGGAGGCAATATCAAAGAAACGTCAAATAGATTTTTTTTCTAAATAACCGCGGAGAAGAAAAGAGAAATCAACCTTGGTGGTTTATGCCCTTGTACAGATGCTCGTATGGACCAAAACTATAATTTACCTGGCGTTTTATGCCAGGTCAATGGTGTCCATTTCAAATACAGCATGTTCGTAGTCCTCCCCCTCCCCCATTTACAAATGATGGATTGGACAGACGTCCATAAGATGATAAAAGCTTGGGATAAGTAAACTTAGAGTTCAACCTCTTCACAATATTATCCCTCACATTTCAAGTGTCTCCTTGGTCTTTATGACGCTGAAGTATCAGAATAAAGGGGGCTGAATACAAATTTATGTCACACTTTTAAAGATATATTGATAAAAAAATTTTTTGAAGTTTCCTCAATTGCTTAAATATTCACTGCTCTGTGTTGGTATGTCACATTATATCCCAATAAAGTACACTGAAGTTCGTGGTGTAAGGTGACAAAATGTGGACAACTTAAAGGATATATAAACATTTGGAAGAGACTTGAGTTAAAGCTAACAACAGATGCAAGGAAGTTGGAGAATAAAGCTTAAGATTTCAATACTGCACACCTTGATTTTTTAATCAAGGTGACATCATTCAAGGCCTGATCTGGCAGAAATACATGAAATGACCATGACCTCTAGGTGACCACCTAGTAAAGTGGAAGGACTTATTGTGCTAAAAATCTCTAATGGTGCGTTATATAGCAACAAGGTTGTCCTTGGTTGACTGAAACATGTAAAAAATTCATAGTCCCGTCATATCTTTCCATCAGAGCAGCCTCTCAGAGAAGGATGAAAAAATTTTAATTACTCAATTAATTCAGCCTTGCATTGATTCCACACCACTTTTACCTCCTCTTTCTTTGAAACTCGTATTTTTTTTGCTCTATTAATTTCTGGAATTGCTCAGTGGAATTTCTTTATGAAGCACAAATGGAAATATGTGTTTATCGTAGTCACTTGTTGGTAGTCAAGAATATTCCGACAGTGACCTTGAAGTGCTCCGGTTGATACAGATCTGAGACATGTAGAGTGAGTTATGGTTCTCCAACAACACCTACCATAAAGCGATCCTTAAGCTAATCTAGAAATCATCCTTGAACTAAATCAAAATTGTACAAAGCATTTGTGCTCATTTTACTAATCCCATTTTACAAATAAGGTCAGTTTGTTTAAACTAATTGCTAATCAAAGAGCATTCAGAGGTGTATTTTGAGGCCACATGAGGCATTTATTCACTTATTTGTTACCCTTGTCTAGAATATGGTTTGGATCAGACGGTTAGAAATGAATCCTGCTCTCTCTGTGGTTTTAATGCTAAATTTAAGGCTAATCTGTTAACGAGGTAGGGGTAAAACTTGTTATGCATTTTGAAATTTTCACACTATACAAAACTGTAGTTTGCGACTTAAAAAAAACATTTTTTTTAATATATATATTATTCTAATGAACAGAGAAGCTTCTTGCATTAATGCCACCATGGACGAACCCCTCTTCTGCTGCCATAAGCTAGTCTCCCCATTCTTTACAGGCAGCAGGGGACACCAAGTCAACACACAGGAACACCAACTCACCATTGACTGCATTTGTATAAAAGAAATAGACAACTTTTTCAGAGCACAACTCCCACCCACTTTTTAATGCCTCCCCGGACAACTGCCCATATCAAAAAAATGGCTTTGCTTATAACTGAGCGTCAAATATCTTGCATCCAAACTGTTCAAATCGACAGTGACACTAGCTCCAACTCTTTCTCAGTCTCAGATCCAGGTAGATTTTTACAGGCTTGTTTAGGTTGCTGTATATGTAGGACATATTCCAGGTAGTTGACATCTATGGACATTATGTGGTTATATAAAGTTGTTCAGCCCTTGCATTTATTTGGCCCAGAAAAATACAGTGAAGGTGTGAATTCTTTAGCCCATAAATGTAGTTTTATTAGAATTTTTATAGATATTGAATTTATAACACCGAATTTGTACCCTGTGCAATTATGTATGTGATTTTTTTATTTTTTTACTTTAAATTCGCCAGCAAAAATCTCGCCTGCAAAAATTTGCCTGCAAATGTGTTGACCTACTGGTGAGCCAAGCAATCAGCACTAAAATGAGTTGAGCTAAAAAGTCCTGTCCAAATTTTGCCTAAACAAACATGCTAAAAGACAGGCTTGGTTAGTTCATTTTACCAACCATAACCACATTTTAATTACATTTCAAAATCAAAATATGTTTTGTTTTTTTATAGACATCTTTTCAAATTTAACTACTCAAACACATTTTTATGTTCCTTAGACTGACGTCATTGGTGTCTTTCTATGTTCCACAACATTTTGCTCAGGGCCTTTTCTTGGGCTAATGGCTCAGGGTCATTTAACTTCAAGTCACACTCAGATATTACCATTTTACCTCAAGATACTTACTATTATGTTTCTCTATGCCACACCATTCCCCTTAGATGTGAAGTGTTTTTGATTAATTCTGGAGATTAATCTTATAGAAATAAATCAAATTAGAGTAAAAATGTATTTCATTTATCTGAAGATTCCAAAGACCCGAAGCACACATTATTTTTTTGTTTGTTCGCTTTTTTTTACCAGAAACTTCCTGGGAAAAAAGACTAAAAAGTACAAAAGCTGTAAATGGGTGAAACAAGGAGCAGCTGGAATAACATTACTTCAGTTAGCTTATGTTAGCCAAATGTGCTTCCATACATCACTTTATATGTACCACATCTAAAAGCACATATTTTGAGCTTTTTAGAGTCCCAGGAATACTTTTTTCAACCTACGTTGTGATGTAGCTCTTTCTTTAATAGGTACATTTTTGAGCCATTGCAAAACAATTTCTCAGTTCCTCTTGTTAACACACTGCAACTTTGAAAAATCTTAAAATATTCATCATCTTTGTGAAGCAATTATAACAAAAACAATTATGTTTTTTTTATTTCATAGTTCGCTATTTTCATAAACAACGTTACTTGCCGTCTTGTTCAGAGTTGCCTACATGGAAAAACCACACCGAGTTAGCTAATGCAGATTTGATGCTAACGTTTTGAAACAAAGGGAACTAACTAGCTAAGCAGCTACAGTGGGCAGTTTTTGTCCACTCATATTTGAATGGACTAGATGCTGAGCTAATACTGCTCCTGGTTATTGTGGTCATATGGTTTTCAACAGTAAAAATATGCAACTGATATTTTCATAGCACAAAAACCCATATCACTACAATGTCAAAAACTTTCCTTTAAGAGACCTCAAAACTACCGTAAGAAGGGATAAAAATAACTATCACTTCCTTCTCTACTGTGCTTCAGTTCCTGTAGACCTATTAATAGCTGTTTGTTACACTGTGGAGTGCTTTTTACATACTTGGATATGGAAATTACAGGAATAGACGGATGCATAGAATTTACAAAATGTAGCTAATATTTTAAACAGATCCAATGTAATTAAAAAAGATGCATTGTTAAAAAAATGTCATGTTTTAGGTACAGTGGTACAGTTACAGGATGCAGGGGAGTTTGTGGCTGGTATGACGTTTCATATATGCATCCGAATTCAAAAGTTGCAAATGGCTATTGAGCCGTTTCTGAATCAATATGTAATTTCTTGCCTTGAAGAAGTCGGCACACTTCGCAGCCTTTAGCTCTTTGGTACATTGCAATATATTGGAAGCGATGCAATAAACACCATCATTCATTTATACTGGGGCATACATTGTCTTTTGCAGAAACCTCTCACTTTTGTGAACAGTATTATTGCAATGACACTTTTTTTCTCGCTTTTGTTGGATGACAAACTCTGCCAGATGTTTACATGTTTTTATAAGCAAAGTGGAATGTTGGAAATGCATGTTTCGTTTACTTTATGGTCGTCCTTTTGTACTTTTCTGTGACGAATAAAAAGTGGGCTCTGAATTTAAAGCGCACCTATTGAGCTTCAGGCTTGTTTTCTCGCAGGCCTAACATTGGGCATGTAACCTTGTAAGCACCAGAACTTGCTGTAATGAGTGTGTGGTCTCCTCTGTGGCAGCCAGCTGTGCTGCTGCGGCCGCACAAAAACCAGAATGATTAGATAACTACAGTACAGAGCCATATCAAATAGTTCCAGGGATCAAATTCCCTTAAGGAGGGAGTGCAGCTTCAGAATCCATCTGTGCATGTGAGGGGCACCGAGAGAGAAGTGGGAGATAAAGTGAAGAGGGTGGGGGCAACAGGAAGGGGCATAACAGAGGGAACGAGAATGGGAGCGACAGAGGAGAGGGACAGGAGACAGTAGGTGGGAATGATGGGAAATGAGCGAGGGCTAAGGGGCAGACAGACAGAGAGGCACAGTCAAGGGGAGAACAGGGAGAAGGGGGAGGGGGGGCTTATAGAAAAAGGGAGACACAAAGTAGAGTTAGAACTTTTTTTTTCTAATGTTGAGAACCAAGAGAGCTGCAGAATAGATGGAGGAGAGAGTGTGCGAGGGGTAAAAAGGGGGGATGTTGACAAAGCAGCGAGACTGTGGCGAACAAAGAGAACGTGAAGAGAATGAGTCGGGGGAAACATCAAAGGGATTTTTCAGGCCCGGTTACCGGGACAACAGACATTTGCATGCGATTAGCTTTTTACATCATATTAAGAAGGGTTAGAGTGAGGGAGAGACGGGGAGGGGGGTTATGGGGAGAGGCAGGGAACTATAGATCGTACACACACACAGACACAAACACACACTGTATGGAGAAAAAGAAAAAAGGAGGCAAGAAAAAGAGGGACATTGGTCATCTCAGGCGGATAAACTGACTTATAGGCAGCCAGCCAAGCGTTTCTTTTGTAAATGAGAGTACATGTTGGGGGGAGATACAGTAATATGCCAGCGCAGACATTTTCAGTGAGGGGAGGTCAGAGCAGGCACTGTGTATTTTATTTATTTATGATTTTCTTTTCCCTAAGGAATTCAAGTTTGACACCAATAACTGAAATCGTGTTCTTCAAAGCCACTTACATTTTTTATTTCAAAACTCACCAAATAAGCAGAAACGTGTATGAAATTTGCAGCTTATCCAATAAAACAAAGAGGTTACACCTGGATGGACCTAGTTTTAACATTAGAGGTGCAATATGCAATAATATCTAGAAAATATTATTTAAATTATTTTTAAAACTGACATGAAATCACAACACTATCTGAAAGTAAAGATATTTTTTTATGTTGACTTATTATATATAAACACATATTGTGCAATATATTTACATATAAAAAATAAATCGTAAATAATTATACAAATTATTTATTGAATTTACCTGAAATCATAACATTTATTGTCTTGAATTAAAAATATTAGGAATTTTGACTTAAAAAAGTGTTAAACATATAAACATATATATATATAGATGTATTTAAATAGATTATTTGAGCACATAAAATTAAACACATGTATGTGATGGATTGTAGTTTTACATACTGAATCCATCAGTCATCAAAACGCCAAATAAGAAAGAACACCTCACACTACCTTCCCTCCAATCACAAAAGCCATTAAACATGTTTCTATGGGCACACACCCTCCGGCGTTTTTACACATGTAATATTATCCCACCCTATCTCCTCTCCTCCACCTCCCTCCTTCATTCCTTCCCTCACTCCTGTCTCTCCATCAGTCCATGTCCCCTACCCTTCCCCTTTGCTGCTTTTCATCTTGGTCCCTCTTTCTTTTTTCTATCTATCTTCCTCACTCCTTCTTAATTTCCACCTTCCTCCCCCCTCAATTGTCTCTTACCCTCTCTTTCTTCTGTTTGATTCCTTCTTTTCATTTTTTTCTCCTTCTATCTGGCCTTTTCTATTGCTTCTGAGTGTGTGTGTGTGTGTGTGTGTGTGTGTGTGTGTGTGTGTGTGTGTGTATGAGATGCTTCAGTGCCCTCAGTATTGTGGCTGCATTGTGCCAGTAGGCGTCGCCGAGACAGCATTGTGATAGTGTGTGTGTGTGTGTGGGTGTGTGTGTGTGTGTGTGTGTGTGTGTGTGTGTATGTGTGTGCATGGGGGGGGGGGGGGGGTGTATTACAGTATCAATACCCTGACACTGCGACAAAAAAGGACAGCAGCCGTAGCCACATATCACTCCACCTCTGCACTCCTCCTTCTCCTCCTCCTCCACGCACACACACCTGCTCCTCCTCCACTCCCCCCTTCCTCCCCAAATCAATTTCTCCACCCCTCCTTTCAATTGATTTCCCACCATGTCTCACTGAATATGTGCATATTGATCCTCCTCCTCCTCTTCTTCTTCTCCTCATCCCTCACTCTTTTCTTTTTGACTCTCTTGTTTTACTCAAATATCTATTAGATTTCAACCCCCCCATCTGCACCCTTATCCACCACAAGCACACACTCTCATTCCTCATCTTTCATTTCATCTCTCCAATTCTTTCTCTCTCTCTCTCTCTCTGTACCATCTCTTCAGCCCCCCTTGCTCCCCCATTGCACCTCCCTCCTTGTCTCCCTCCCTCACGGCTGTTTTTTTTTGTTGTTTTTTGTTTTGTTTTCTGTATGTGTGTGTGTGTGTGTGTGTGTGTGCGTGTGTATGTGTCTCCGTCTCACTCACTCTCTGCATATTAATTGGTGCATTTCTGCTGCGGCGGAGAAAACAATCAAAGCGTCAGGGGCGGGTGATGATGCCATTGTGGCACATATGTACCAAGTGCATGCACACAAACACACACACTCTCACACACTTCTAGGGACAACGACAGACAGACACAGCATACCTACATATATGCACATGTTTACATAGATCTAACCTGCTGACATGCAAAACAGGCCCAGATGCACATTGATTTACTGCGTGCACACACGGAAACAAGCGTGTGCTGCATACATGCCACAGACACTAAGTCAGTAACACAATAGCGGGCTTACAATGGCTGATCCAGGAGATATGTTCTGCGTCAGCAAAGACATTTGAATTTCTGAGCCAACATTTACCTTCACACAGTGTGTGAGCACAGCACATTTAAATGTGAAAAAAATAACAAAAAGCAAACAATAAAAAAACATGCCTGCTGATGAAAATGTTCCAACTTTTTTTTCTGACGAGGTTTTCCCACATTGTGAGACAAACGCTCAGAGGTAAAAGCAATATTCAAAATGCAGATGGAAGACAATACAAAAACTGCCCCCCCAAATGATGAAGATCTTTTTTTATGAGTATTTCAGGTCGGCATGTTATTGTCAATCTTCAGTAGGGTTGGAACGAAATCTTGTAGCGCGAGATGTGATATTAAAATGCTACAAAATGACTCGTCAACATGATCTGTGTCTCACAAAGGGCTATTTAGCTGTCACTAACATGGGACTCTTGTCTGGTGAGGCAAGTGAAGGAAAATATTATGAATGCTTTAAGCTTGACACCTTGTATTCGTGTTTGGCCCTCTTATTTTGAAGTAAGAAAGGAAGTAGTTCTTTCTGTTGGAATTTTGGGTCAAAAGAGTCAACTAATAAAGACTGCTGGTCAGGCTAGCTGGCAAAAGTTGCTTCCAGAAACATTGTAGAAGCTACAACCAGAGAGTGATGGACAAAATATGAGTGACTTGTTTATGATATAAAAACACTTACTGACTTACTGATAGCTGTGGAAATGCTAAAGTTGGCATCTGTCTTTAGATAAGCTGTTTTTTATTGTCATTTATTGACTTGGTTAAACTGCATAAACAGAGTTGGGGATTTGTGAAACCTTAAAGGGATACGTACATCAGGAACATCGCAATGTGTCGACTCAGTTGGCATGCGTCATTTAACACCATTGCTTTGGAGAAACACGTTCAAAGGAACCCGTTGAATATTTAACCTTGAACATAATGATGCTGTTTTTTACATGATAAATGTGAACTGAGCGCAGCTCTCCATGGCATCATTAAACAGTGCTCTTTTTGGAATTGAACAAAAAGAGACATTTTCCCTTGCAGGTAAGAGCTTGGTGACTGTTGTATGTTTCTATGTGTGTGTGTGTCCAGGCTTGTTTCAGATTGCGTACACATATATCTATCTCTGAAATACCTGTTATTGACAGTTATCTACTCTCAATTCAAAGTTGACATTAGACATCTTCCTCTTTGCCTTAAACATAACAAAATAAACTGATGGCTCATGCCCTAACCATCTTAACAGCACCCGATTTCCATTGTTACTGCTCAAGATTATGGGGCAGGCAGCATGGTAGAACTTGCAGGTAAAGCCAAGACAAAAAATAGCCATGAATATGCACTTTTATCCATTTAATCGCTTCCAACTTTGCCCTCAGAACATCAGTTTAGTATAGATAAAATAACAACTTAACATTTGTCTATAACTGCATGAGCAAAACTTCTGTCCACTGACAAGAGGAACCCTGAGTCTTTGTACTTTGAATAAAACACAAAGTCCTTTTAATAACATTTTTGACATTCATATGTGAAGCTTTTAGTATTTCCACATTAAAATACAAATTGCATGGGAAAAGAGAACAGGAGAGAACTAAGCAGATGTGAAGAAGCTGGGAAAGCCCAGGTTGACAATAAGTGACTACATAACTGATTCATAAAAAGATTCCTAAATGAAAGAGAACTAGAACTCTTCAGTTCAAACTGTGACTATGAACTGAATTTTTTAGGTGTTGAATTATGGTACGAAGATGAACAATTCAGTTTTAACAGTGAGAACTGAACTTAGAACTAGCTCTGAATAAAGGTGAACTGGCGTGGCACGTTTAACTTACATTGGCCGCATTGTGCTGAAGTTAGCTGAGACAAAACTGATTACTGGACTTCAACAATGGGCAGTTTTATCACAAGTGCCAACCCTTGAGAGTAGAACATATTTGAACCACCAAACAGTTACCAACCTGATGTCGCTAGTGTGGGTTGACTAACAGAAATTTGTAAGGGTGTATTTTTTTAAGCATGTGCCACCAACGTGTGTTGCTCTATACTTGGTTTGTGAAAACAAAAGTGTTCTCAAAATAATGGCTACAGTTTCATCATGGATACCTGGACTTATTTATATATATATATATATATATATATATATATATACTGGTCCTTCTCAAAATATTAGCATATTGTGAGAAAGTTCATTATTTTCCATAATGTAATGATGAAAATTTTACATTCATATATTTTAGATTCATTGCACACTAACTGAAATATTTCAGGTCTTTTATTGTCTTAATACGGATGATTTTGGCATACAGCTCATGAAAACCCAAAATTCCTATCTCACAAAATTAGCATATCATTAAAAGGGTCTCTAAACGAGCTATGAACCTAATCATCTGAATCAACGAGTTAACTCTAAACACCTGCAAAAGATTCCTGAGGCCTTTAAAACTCCCAGCCTGGTTCATCACTCAAAACCCCAATCATAGGTAAGACTGCTGACCTGACTGCTGTCCAGAAGGCCACTATTGACACCCTCAAGCAAGAGGGTAAGACACAGAAAGAAATTTCTGAACGAATAGGCTGTTCCCAGAGTGCTGTATCAAGGCACCTCAGTGGGAAGTCTGTGGGAAGGAAAAAGTGTGGCAGAAAACGCTGCACAACGAGAAGAGGTGACCGGACCCTGAGGAAGATTGTGGAGAAGGGCCGATTCCAGACCTTGGGGAACCTGCAGAAGCAGTGGACTGAGTCTGGAGTAGAAACATCCAGAGCCACCGTGCACAGGTGTGTGCAGGAAATGGGCTACAGGTGCCGCATTCCCAAGGTCAAGCCACTTTTGAACCAGAAACAGCGGCAGAAGCGCCTGACCTGGGCTACAGAGAAGCAGCACTGGACTGTTGCTCAGTGGTCCAAAGTACTTTTTTCGGATGAAAGCAAATTCTGCATGTCATTCAGAAATCAAGGTGCCAGAGTCTGGAGGAAGACTGGGGAGAAGGAAATGCCAAAATGCCAGAAGTCCAGTGTCAAGTACCCACAGTTAGTGATGGTCTGGGGTGCCGTGTCAGCTGCTGGTGTTGGTCCACTGTGTTTTATCAAGGGCAGGGTCAATGCAGCTAGCTATCAGGAGATTTTGGAGCACTTCATGCTTCCATCTGCTGAAAAGCTTTATGGAGATGAAGATTTCATTTTTCAGCACGACCTGGCACCTACTCACAGTGCCAAAACCACTGGTAAATGGTTTACTGACCATGGTATCACTGTGCTCAATTGGCCTGCCAACTCTCCTGACCTGAACCCCATAGAGAATCTGTGGGATATTGTGAAGAGAACGTTGAGAGACTCAAGACCCAACACTCTGGATGAGCTAAAGGCCACTATCGAAGCATCCTGGGCCTCCATAAGACCTCAGCAGTGCCACAGGCTGATTGCCTCCATGCCACGCCGCATTGAAGCAGTAATTTCTGCCAAAGGATTCCCGACCAAGTATTGAGTGCATAACTGTACATGATTATTTGAAGGTTGACGTTTTTTGTATTAAAAACACTTTTCTTTTATTGGTCGGATGAAATATGCTAATTTTGTGAGATAGGAATTTTGGGTTTTCATGAGCTGTATGCCAAAATCATCCGTATTAAGACAATAAAAGACCTGAAATATTTCAGTTAGTGTGCAATGAATCTAAAATATATGAATGTTAAATTTTCATCATTACATTATGGAAAATAATGAACTTTATCACAATATGCTAATATTTTGAGAAGGACCTGTATATATAGACAGCAGCAGGTGAGACTGGGGAGCATCTTCTCCCGATCCAGATCAATAAGTACTGGTGCCCCCCAGGGGTGTGTTTTATCCCCACTCCTCTTCTCTCTGTACACAAATGACTGCACCTCATCGGACTCGTCCATGAAACTCCTTAAGTTTGTAGACGACACCACTGTCATTGGTCTGATCCAGGATGGTGATGAGTCTGCATACAGACAGCAGGTGGATCGGCTGGTACACTGGTGCGGTCAGATCTACCTTGAACTGAACCCACTCAAGACTGTGGAAATGATGGTGGACTTTCGGAGAACACCACCCCCATACACCCCCCTCACCATCCTCAACAACACTGTATCGGCCGTGGACCACTTCAGGTTCTTAGGAACCACCATCTCTGAGGAATTGAGATGGTCTTCACACATAGACACTATTCGGAAGAAGGCCCAGCAGAGACTGTACTTCCAGATGCAACTCAAGAAGTACAACATTCCACAGGAGCTGCTGGTCATCTTCTACACTGCCATCATTCAGTCTGTCCTGTCTTCATCCATCTCAGTGTGGTTTGGCTCATCCACAAAACAGGACAGGTCCAGACTGCAACGAATAATCAGGACTGCAGAGAGAATAATCAGAGCTGACCTTCCCTCCATCCAGGACTTATACAGGTCTAGGGTCAAGAAAAGAGCTGCCAAAATCTCTGCCGACCCCACACACCCTGCACATAAACTGCTTAGAGTTTTACCTTCAGGCCGCCGCTACAGAGCACTGTTTACTAAAACCAGCCGCCACAAAGACAGTTTCTTCCCCCAGGCTGTTTCTCTGATGAACATTCAATAGAGTACAGAACAACAGCATACAGATGTTGCAAATGCACCTTTTCTATTAGATATGTGTATATTGTACATTGTAAATTGTAAATGTGTATATTCTGTAATGCAGAATATTGCATTGTACATTGTATATTGTACATTGTAAATTGTAAATTTGTATATTCTGTAATGCAAAAACAGAACAAAAGAGCAAAGTGTACCGGAGTCAAATTCCTTGTTTGTATGCACGAACTTGGCAATAAAGCTGATTCTGATTCTGATTATGTATATATATATATATATATATATATATATATATATATAAATAACTCATTTGATCAACCCTGACAATTTTAAAAACACATTTAGACACAGGCATCATGTAAACAGCTTTTCAACTTTTCAACTTTCATTCTTTAACCACATTTAGTGGTTAAAGTTTCATAGACAGAAGCCAAAGATTAGGCTTGACATGATGGACATAAAGTACTGTGATTATTCTGACTTTTTGCTTTTGCAACACATTTCTGCTCTCACTCTGTAACTCTTTTCTGTAATAACTGAGATCTCAAATGGTTTGCCTCTCTGTTCTGTGATGGTTGACATGCAACACCCGACTTAACCCTGGTGTCAAAACTCAAAGAAATGAATACTGCAATAGAAAGGTTGAGCTTAATTCAAATGGAGCAAATACAGCTGAGAATGAAGACCTTCTGAAAATATTTTGAACTCACTGAGGAGCTGGCATGTGAAAATAACTTTCTTCAAGGCCAGTGATAATAGGATACACTTCAAATGGCTACATCCCATATCAGACATAACTGCATGCAGATCTGGGATGTGCATTCAGCCAGGTTCCCACAGTCATTCTAATATAACTAAAACTTCTAACGGCAGTAATAGTTACAGGCCTTCACTGCTTCTTTCTTGATATCTTCCCCTCCTAATAGCAATTGTGCTACATAATTGTAAACTGTGTAAAATCCAGCTGGCAGTTTTCTCACCTCCAGCTGAGATGTTAAGGATATAATAATTAACTTGTTTTCGATCTAAAGACTGAGACAAATGTGAAAGTAATATCCTCCTTGAGCTTTAGCTTGTTGTGGTGGTATTGGCTTGCTTTCACATAAAAAATGCAGCTTTTGTTATTGCTACTGAAAATTGTAAGAACTTACATGTGGTTGAACAGTGAAACGCTGCTGCTGTGGCCACACTACCAGAAATTCCTGGTTTTAGTTTCTTTTCTAGATGTTCTTGTCTGCTCTATGGTATCAATGTGGACTGTTGAGTGGTTACAGGCTCAGACAACTCACAGAAGGAAAATGTTAGACCAATGCATTTCCTTGTGTTCTCCACATACACATGCAAGCTTTTTCTGGGTACTCCAAATCTCTCTCTATAATACAAAAGCAAACATTTTAGGCTGTTTATACATAAAAATATTCCCTAATGTTAAATATGAGAAAAATCTACAAGATTGAAGGGAAGAAGGTTAGCTTTTACTAGCTTTAAGTAATTTTTACAACTGTGCTTTTTCATATGCTTTTTTACTGGTAGAGGCTGATGATGTTTAATTTATCAAAATTAAAGGAAGGAAGTTTGGATATTAAATGCAAATAAGAGGAAACAATTAAATGTGCCCACAGAGTTAAATAGAAAGCAAAGTACAAAAATCAACAACAACTACAGAACAACTGGGAAAGACAAAGTGCTGCATGGAAAGTACCCAAAGCGAATTACAGAGGCAGATGTAGACCAACACAGAACAAACCAATGGCTCAGCACAACAGGGTTGAAAGCAGAAACAGACAGCCTGACCATAGCAGCACAAGAGCAGAGCCTAGCTACCAGATCCTATCACCCCCACATCATGAAAGATGGAATCAACATACTACGTAGGTTATGTGGAAATTATGAAGAGACCACTGACCACATCAGGTCAGCTTGGCCAGAATTACCAAAAACTGAGTATACCCAGAGGCATAATAAGGCATGTGCAGAGAATACAAGATAAAAACAACAGAAAAATGGTAGAGACATCAGTCCCCGACAGTCACAGAGACTCAAGAAGTCACCATCCTTTGGGACATGCCAGTTCAGATGGATGGAGAAATCATGGCGAACAAACCAGACATTGTCATCAAGAACAAGAAAGAAAAGGTTTGCATGCTGATTTATACTACAACATCATCAGAAAGAAATACCTCGATAAAAGTGAGAGAAACACTCTCTAACTATAAAGATCTGGAAATTGAAGTTATCAGAATGTGGAACATGAGAGCCAAAACAATACCACTGGTCATAGGAGCACTAGGCCTTGTGAAGAAATTACTGGAAAAATTCACCAAGAAGATCCCAGGCAACATCAATTTTAAAAGGTATTTAAATAGAAAATGTAAATTAATCAATCAATGAATTAATTAACTAACTGAAGAGTTTAGGGAAGAGAGGCAAATACCATGCATAAAGTCTGCAAGTTGGGATGTGAACCCAGGACCTTCTTGCCACCAGGCAACAGTGCTAACTCTGTGTTATTTGTATTAGCATTAATTGTTGAGTAATGTGGCTCAATGTCTGTTAAAAAAAAGCTTTATTTGTTATTAAACTTAAAAAGTGTCTGTTAAATACTTATATCGTCAGGCTGTTTTGGAGCCATAGCAGCCAAAATATGATTCATCCTCTATAGCGGGATATAAACTCACTGAGGTCCAGTTCCAAAAATTCCTCCTAGTAAAAGGTCCGAACGGAAGTCTGGCTTTTGTCTTTTTGTGTCTTACCTACCCAGATGTCCACATGTTAACTTTTAACAAAGTGCACTTTTATAGTATAGCCTTGCAGCAAGAAGGTCCTGGGTTCAACTCCCAAACGGGGGTCTTTCTGCATGGAGCTTGCATGTTCTCTCTACACATGCGTGGGTTCTCTCCGCGTACTCTGGCTTCCTCCCACAGTTTTGTGTCCTTCTAAATTGCCTTTAGGTGTGAATGACTGTGTGCATGGTTGTTTGTCCTGGGTGTCTCTGTGTTGCCCTGCGATGGATGGTGACCTGTCCAGGGTGTACTCTGCCTCTCGCCCGTAGACTGCTGGAGATAGGCACCAGCTCCCCCGTGACCCACTATAGAGGAAGCAGTACAGAAGATGAATGAATAAAAGTAATCCCTGGTAAATAAATTCAAGGCCTTTATTTCAGATTAAAACAGAAACCTGAAATAAAAAAAATACATTTTAAAATTGCAAACAGAGCATAATAACATTTTCCTTAAATTGAAGAGGTCCCAGTCTAAAGAACTGAAGGCTGGGAAAAATAAAAACAGAAAAAAAAAAAGTGCAAGCAAACTTGTTTTCTTTTTTTTTTGCTTAAATTAAAGAGGAACCAATTTAAACAAATGGAAATTGAAAGTAAAACACATCAGCATTTTTCAGAAAACAATAGGTGAAAAATTAAAACAAAGCTCATGCAGACATACAGGTGTTTATATGAGCATATGAGGCACAAGTTTTGAACTGCCTGCTGGAAGAATGAACATAAATTTCTCCGTCCATTCATCTTTAAAACAGCAGTTTTCCACATCAGCCATTTTTTTTTTTTGAAGCAAGCCTTGCCATCACCGCTTCCAATTTCACTCTGCTCCTGTCCGCTTACTGTGCTGCCTGCACAGGGAAAACGACAGATTTGATTGGTTCAACTGAGTGACATCATTGTGTAATACCTGGAGTAGAGGTGAGCCCCAAAACACACCTCATCTTTGTTTGGCTCTGCATCTAAGCTGTCTATCGCCGTGGACGTCGAAAAAAATGCTCCATGAAAAAATTTATTGGATTGCCTAAGGGTCCGGACAGAACCATTGCTTGGTTCTTTCAGCGCATGAAAACAAAGAAAGCTGGAGGACCTGATAATGTCTCCCCATCATGCCTGAAAGCCTGTGCAAATCAACTCGCGCCGATCTTCACCTGGATCTTGAACAAGTCACTGGAGACGTGTGAGGTCCCTTCTTGCCTCAAACGATCCACTATCATCCCGGTGCCCAAGAAACCCACCATTCTAGGATTGAATGACTACAGGTCTGTAGCACTGACGTCTGTGGTCATAAAATCCTTTGAGCGGCTGGTGTTGAAGCACCTGAAAGACATCACATGCCCCCTGCTGGACCCCCTGCAGTTTGCTTACCGAGCAAACAGGTAGGCAGATGATGCTGTCAACTTAGGCCTACACTTCATCCTGCAACAACGCGACCGTCCAGGGACGTACTCCAGGATCCTGTTTCTAGACTTCAACTCGACCTTCAACACCATCATACCAGACATCCTCCACCAGAAGCCCACCCAGCTCAACATCCCAGCCTCCACCTGTCAGTGGATCAACAGCTTCCTGACAGACTGACAGCAGCAGGTGAGACTGGGGAGCATCCTCTCCAGAACCAGATCAATAAGTACTGGTGCCCCCCAGGGCTGTGTTCTATCCCCACTCTTCTTCTCCCTCTATACAAATGACTGCACCTCAGCGGACTCGTCCGTGAAATTCCAGAAGTTTGCAGATGACACCACTGTCATTGGACTGATCCAGGACGGTGATGAGTCTGCATACAGACAGCAGGTGGATCGGCTGGTACACTGGTGTAGTCAGAACTACCTTGAACTCAACCCACTCAAGAATGGGGAAATGGTGGTGGACTTTCGGAGAACACCACCCCCATACACCCTCCTCACCATCCTCAACAACACCGTGTCGGCTGTGGACCACTTCAGCTTCTTAGGAACCACCATCTCTGAGGACCTGAGATGGTCTTCACACATGGACACTATTCGGAAGAAGGTCCAGCAGAGACTGTACTTCCTGATGCAACTCAAGAAGTACAACCTTCCACAGGAGCTGCTGGTCATCTTCTACACTGCCATCATTCAGTCTGTCCTGTCTTCATCCATCTCAGTGTGGTTTGTCGCATCCACAAAACAGGACAGGTCCAGACTGCAACGAATAATCAGGACTGCAGAGAGAATAATCAGGGCTGACCTTCCGTCCATCCAGGACTTAAACTGTTCAGAGCTTTACCTTCAGGCCGCCGCTACAGAGCACTGTTTACTAAAACCAGCCGCCACAGAGACAGTTTCTTCGACCAGGCTGTTTCTCTGATGAACATTTAATAAAGTACCAAACAATAGCATACAGATGTTGCAAATGCACCTTTTTATTTATATATGCGTATATTTGTATATTGTAAATATGTATATTCTTTAATGCAAAAAATAAAAACCAGAGAGCAAAGTGTACCGGAGTCCAATTCCTTGTTTGTATGTACGAACTTGGCAAAAAAGCTGATTCTGATTCCGGTCCTGATTCAGACCGAGATCCGCTATTTGATGATGTCTGCTCCATAGAATGTCCTGTGACTGTTTACATGAAACTTGACATTAGGCTAGATTTCTCATTGCTCAATCATCCATTTTCCATAGCCTATTGTTGGTGCCTATCTGCGGCATAAAAAAGGGCAAGAGGTTGGGTACACCCTGGACAGGGGGCCAGTCCATCACTGGACCAAGACCGACATGCACTAGGCCAGAGGTGTCAAACTGCAGTCCTCAAAGGGCGGTTGTACAGCAACTTTTGGATCTGTCCCAAATCCAGCACGCCTGAATCAAATGTCCTCCTCGTGCACTCAAGTTCAACAGAATGTTGCTAATGACCTAACTATTTTATTTAGCTCTATTGACACTGAGACACGTCTGAGAGTTGAAGGACACTGAAACACGAGGACATCTGTGCACTTGACTAAAAACCAAACACATTTACTCCGATACGGATTTATAATGACCAGGTAACCTAACATTTATCTGTAAACTTTATACAGAAAGGCCTAAGGAAAATTCCAACCTTTGTGTTGTAAGAAGAGAGTGCTTACCACTAAACCACAGTGAAGCAAGATTTATTATTAATCAATGTGAAAAAAACTTTTGGTTGTTCCCGACAAATATGAATAATGCAACACAAGCCATTTCGTAGCTAACAAAGGGCAATGAGAGCCAGTTCCTTTCCCAGTGTTTTCTATGGCCACAGGCCAATAAATCATAAAAAAGTTCTCTATAGATTCAGCCAATCTATGTAACAGAACATATAGGATAGCGCTGAGATTTCCTGCAGGTTAATGCTGATGCTTCTACATGGTTTGGAGATGTGCATCTGAGAAGTTAGAACAAAAAGCACGAATAATGAAAACAGAGCAATGTAAAGCATTAAATATTATGTTTGTATATTGCATATTCATTTCTTTAACACAGAAATGTTTTTGCTAAGACTAAGAAGAAACAGATTTTCTTTTTCATTTAGGAAAAATGGTATACTGATGACCTTTTTCTCACCCATCTAGGATCATTAGTACAACTTTATTTCACCCCAGGTGAGTTTGACTGTCAACATTTGCTTGGTTTCACAGTGTTTTCAAATTTAAAGTAAATATTTCATATCTACCAGTGTTGGTCTGCTCATAGTTTTTTGTGTTTATTCAGGGATCATAATAAGCCATAACTTATAAGAGTCAATTGAGCAAATTGGAGATCAGTGTCAGAATAAATAGAATTAGGGTGTAACATAAAGTGTTCAGAAAAAAATATACAAGTTCACTAAAGTTTACATGAGATTTGAGCATGCTTGTGAGTATTTATCTTCATAATTCCTGAAAATCCTTAACTACAAAAAAACAAAACAAAAAAAAACAACAATGGTTAAAGGGTATGAGTATGAAACAGTTAGGTTACAGGTTCCAAATGGAAGTAGAAAATGTGAAATGGTGAAATGTGGGTTCAAAATGGGGGTTAGAATTGGCAAAGGGGAAACTTGACCCAGTTAAGCCCAAATACACCCTTAAGGCATAACATTCTGACCACCTGTCAAATAGACCAGTGGATCATTTAAGTTTTGTAAGTTGCAAGGTGGGGCCTTCATGGATCAGACTGCAGTGCACATGATCGGCAACAATGCTAGGAGGTACAGGGGTTGGACAATGAAACTGAAACACCTGTCATTTTAATGTGGGAGGTTTCATGGCTAAATTGGACCAGCTTGGTAGCCAGTCTGCATTGATTGCACATTGCACCAGTAAGAGCAGAGTCTGAAGGTTCAATTAGCAGGGTAAGAGCACAGTTTTGCTCAAAATATTGAAATACAAACAACATTATGGGTGACATACCAGAGTTCAAAAGAGGACAAATTGTTGGTGCACGTCTTGCTGGCGCATCTGTGACCAAGACATCAAGTCTTTGTGATGTATCAAGAGCCACGGTATCCTGGGTAATGTCAGCATACCACCAAGAAGGACGAACCACATCCAACAGGATTAACTGTGGACGCCAGAGGAAGCTGTCTGAAAGGGACGTTCGGGTGTTAACCCGGATTGTATCCAAAAAACATAAAACCACGGCTGCCCAAATCACGGCACAATTAAATGTGCACCTCAACTCTCCTGTTTCCACCAAAACTGTCCGTTGGGAGCTCCACAGGGTCAATATACACGGCCGGGCTGCTATAGCCAAACCTTTGGTCACTCATGCCAATGCCAATCGTCGGTTTCAATGGTGCAAGGAGCGCAAATCTTGGGCTGTGGACAATATGAAACATGTATTGTTCTCTGATGAGTCCAACTTTACTGTTTTCCCCACATCCGAGAGAGTTACGGTGTGGAGAAGCCCCAAAGAAGCATACCACCCAGACTGTTGCATGGGGGTGGATCAGTGATGGTTTGGGTTGCCTTATCATGGTATTCCCTTGGCCGAATACTTGTGCTAGATGGACGCGTCACTGCCAAGGACGATCGAACCATTCTTGAGGACCATGTGAATCCAATGGTTCAAACATTGTATCCTGAAGGCGGTGCCATGTATCAGGATGACAATGCACCAGTACACACAGCAAGACTGGTGAAAGATTGGTTTGATGAACATGAAAGTGAAGTTGAACATCTCCCATGGCCTGCACAGTCACCAGATCTAAATATTATTGAGCCACTTTGGGGTGTTTTTTAGGAGCGAGTCAGGAAACGTTTTCCTCCACCAGTATCACGTAGTGACCTGGCCACTATCCTGCAAGAAGAATGGCTTAAAATCCCTCTGACCACTGTGCAGGACTTGTATATGTCATTCCCAAGACGAATTGACGCTGTATTGGCTGCAAAAGGAGGCCCTACACCAAACTAATAAATTATTGTGGTCTAAAACCAGGTGTTTCAGTTTCATTGTCCAACCCCTGTATATGTCAAAGTAACATCTACACTTCCCAACAGAGCCCACAGCATCGCACTGTCTGCACTGCCTTGTCTTCTTCCTAAGTGCATCCTGGTGCAATATGACACCCAGCCATTCAAATGATGTTAAAGAAAACATGTTTCATCAGACCAGGCCACCCTCTTCCAATGCTCTGTTGTCCAGTTCTGATGTTCACATGCCCAATGATGACCAGTGGACATGGCCTTAGCATGGATTCCGTGACTGGGTTCAGATGCACTGTACAGGTCCTTCTCAAAATATTAGCATATTGTGATAAAGTTCATTATTTTCCATAATGTCATGATGAAAATTGAACATTCATATATTTTAGATTCATTGCACACTAACTGAAATATTTCAGGTATTTTATTGTCTTAATACGGATGATTTTGGCATACAGCTCATGAAAACCCAAAATTCCTATCTCACAAAATTAGCATATTTCATCTGACCGATAAAAGAAAAGTGTTTTTAATACAAAAAACGTCAACCTTCAAATAATCATGTACAGTTATGCACTCAATACTTGGTCGGGAATCCTTTTGCAGAAATGACTGCTTCAATGCGGCGTGGCATGGAGGCAATCAGCCTGTGGCAATGCTGAGGTCTTATGGAGGCCCAGGATGCTTCGATAGCGGCCTTTAGCTCTCTAACGTTCTCTTCACAATATCCCACAGATTCTCTATGGGGTTCAGGTCAGGAGAGTTGGCAGGCCAATAGAGCACAGTGATACCATGGTCAGTAAACCATTTACCAGTGGTTTTGGCACTGTGAGCAGGTGCCAGGTCGTGCTGAAAAATTAAATCTTCATCTCCATAAAGCTTTTCAGCAGATGGAAGCATGAAGTGCTCCAAAATCTCCTGATAGCTAGCTGCATTGACCATGCCCTTGATAAAACACAGTAGACCAACATCAGCAGCTGACACGGCACCCCAGACCATCACTGACTGTGGGTACTTGACACTTGACTTCTGGCATTTTGGCATTTCCTTCTCCCCAGTCTTCCTCCAGACTCTGGCACCTTGATTTCCGAATGACATGCAGAATTTGCTTTCATCCAAAAAAAGTACTTTGGACCACTGAGCCACAGTCCAGTGCTGCTTCTCTGTAGCCCAGGTCAGGCGCTTCTGCCGCTGTTTCTGGTTCAAAAGTGGCTTGACCTGGGGAATGCGGCACCTGTAGCCCATTTCCTGCACACACCTGTGCATGGTGGCTCTGGATGTTTCTACTCCAGACTCAGTCCACTGTTTCCGCAGGTCCCCCAAGGTCTGGAATCGGCCCTTCTCAACAATCTTCCTCAGGGTCCGGTCACCTCTTCTCGTTGTGCAGCGTTTTCTGCCACACTTTTTCCTTCCCACAGACTTCCCATTGAGGTGCCTTGATACAGCACTCTGGGAACAGCCTATTCGTTCAGAAATTTCTTTCTGTGTCTTAACCTCTTGCTTGAGGGTGTCAATAGTGGCCTTCTGGACAGCAGTCAGGTCGGCAGTCTTACCCATGATTGGGGTTTTGAGTAATGAACCAGGCTGGGAGTTTTAAAGGCCTCAGGAATCTTTTGCAGGTGTTTAGAGTTAACTCGTTGATTCAGATGAGTAGGTTCATAGCTCGTTTAGAGACCCTTTTAATGATATGCTAATTTTTTGAGATAGGAATTTTGGGTTTTCATGAGCTGTATGCCAAAATTATTCGTATTAAGACAATAAAAGACCTGAAATATTTCAGTTAGTGTGCAATGAATCTAAAATATATGAATGTTCAATTTTCATCATGAAATTATGGAAAATAATGAACTTTCTCACAATATGCTAATATTTTGAGAAGGACCTGTATATTCTGACGCCTGTCTTTTAAACCCAGCAGTAACATCTTCAGCAGTCTGAGGTATGGTAGTTCATCTGTTGGTTTGGACATGGGGGCTAGCCTTCACTCCTCACATACATCAATGAGTCTTGACACAACTTGCCACTGTTTTCTCTTTGGACCACTTGTGATAGATAATGACTGCTGGAGGCCAGAGACACCATAACTGCAATTTTGGAGATACCGTGACCCAGTTGTCTCAAATTCGTATGCTTCCCAATTTGACCTGCCTCTAACACATTGACTTTGAGGTCACATTGTTCACTAATGTGCCCAATATATTGCTCCCACTAAGGTGCCGTGACAAACCAAGAACCAGGGTTATTCATTTTACCTGTCATTGGTCATAATGTTATGCCGGATTGGTGTATATATCGTTAGCAGTGAGGCTTAGCTGTATGATTACAGCTTACAAATTTGTCCTCTGCATTTTCATTCTTAAAATCAAGTTTACTTAGAGTGGTTCAACAGTTTGTTTTTTTTACTTATTTTACATATTATTTTATTTCATTTTTTACCTTGTTTTTTTTTTTTTTGGTTGGAGACCAGCTCCCCCCTCCTGAAGAAACCTTTTAGTCACTTGCATTCACGTTGGGACCCAAATATGTGAACTTTGTTTCTTCCCCCGGCCATGTGCTTCCGGGATGGTTCACTACAGCATTTAAACTGCCTCTTGCCCCCCACCAACCCTTTCCTTCACTTTTATAACACTTCCATTGGTGAGAAACTTTCTCCTTCTCCTTCACCCTCCAAAACAAATGTGTCTAAACTGTCAGCTGCCCTCCAACCCAGATGCCATATTTAGGATACAAATGTGAAGAGATGACAGCATTGTAAAATGGAGCCCGTGCTGAGATTATAATTAACATTTCCAACCTACATCACTCTCCCTCCCACTTCTCCTTTGCTCTCCCCTATTCACTCACTCCTGTACGATAAATTGGGGGGGTGAATAGAAGAAAGGAGAGAAGGGGAGAAAGAAATGAAAGGGAGATGGAGGAGGAGAGTGAGAGAGAGAAGAGGGTGACCAAACGGAGGGAGGGAGGGGGAAACGGCGTATGCTTGTATACAACCCTGATTTCCATTTTTTTCCCAACTCGTAATGTATTTAATTCAAGTGAAACGTAATCATGACGTGTCGTGTCATTAATCTCCTCGCCGCCTCTCCCGTAAGTACACTGAGTCTTTACTTTCAACATATATCCTATATCTTCATTTATCCATTTCATTTTTTCCCACTACTATGTTTACATAGCCCGTGTGTATACTTTTACACTCGGTGGCATGACACAGCGGTGATGAAACATTTCCAAAAATGGAGAATTTAACTGCGACTCTTGTTGCCTTTTTCCCCACTCTCTCTCGCGAGCGGGATAATGGTAGTTGTTGATGTGTTTTGTATCTCTCTGCTTCTTTCATGTGCAGTTAGCTCGCGCGCGCACACAAGGAGAGATGCGCGCGCGTGTGTTAGCATGTGGAGTGATTGGCATGAAGCACGTATGTATGGTATGTATGTAAGCGCGCTCGCTCGCTCCGGACAGACTTTCCGAGGGTCATGTATGTAAAAACCCGGTTTTGTGTCGGTGCGCGCGTGGACGACATGCGTTTTAGCTTCGTCTCATGTCCGTGACGTGACCGAAAAAAAGAGGAAAAAAAAAGGGGAGAGAGAAAACCGCTGTTTTCAACGAAAAGCCGTCAGCGTAACAGTTTGAACAAGTCGACTCGCTAGGTCGGGGCAATTTTTAACGCCACTTTAAATTGGTCGTAAGTGCCCCAAAAGTCACTCGGAGGGTTAAAAGAGGAATTTGTTTCAAATTTGAGCAACTTAAAAGTAAGTTGGGAGTTCGTGTTATGCACCCCTAACAATAAAACAATGCGACGTTTGAGTTTGAAAGTGAAGTAGAGTTGCTAGAATGAGGTTACCAAAGCATGACGATGAAAAGCCATATTTAAAAAAGTGTTATTTGCGTAAGTTGAGTTGAAGGTGGACGCGATTAGCTCGACTAATTCTCTTTGTTGGAGGCACATTAAAAGGCATTGTGTGTGGCTCGTTGTTTGCGAGATAAGCGTCGTCACTTTCATTTGAGCTTTGCGCAAAAAAAAAAAAACCCAGTTCGAGCGACGTTGTTCCTTTCATCGTTTCCGTTTTTTACTACAATGTTTACTATCAGGCATTTAGCTGTCCTAACATCACCTCAGAAAGTAGCATGTGAAGTGTGGCATGCGGGTTTGGACCCTGTGAAGACAAGTTACCGGCTTTCAGCTCTGATGTTAAAATAAACAGGATTTTTTTCGGATGCTTTTTGGGACGGATGTCGTTTGGAGATTGGCACAGGGTTAAAAATGAAATCCATGATGGCACTTTTTTTACGCCCTCCTCCTTTCCTTTTGCTGCTCGCTCACTCGCCTTTTTCTCCCCTCCCTTAATCTTTTGTATAGAAAATTTAGGAACAAAATGGAGCAGGGGAGAGAGCGATAGATAGGCTGACATGACACTCACACACGCCACCCCTCCGACTTCTTCTCCAAACTACATCAACCCTCTGCTGATGGTGTTTAATCGCATTCTTTTTCTCTGGGATACAATCTGCGGGGCAGGGTTAATCTCGTTTGAGTCGGGGTGTTTATTAGTGCATTGTTTGTTGATGGTTATTTATTTCATTAATGTGCCTCTAATTGAGATGGCCGCGAGAGGAGGAGGAGGAGGATAGAGAGGGGAAAAGAGCGTGCTGAAAATGGTTGCACGTTATTGACGCACATCACAGGGGCGAGGAGGAAATTCCTGTCGAGATAAGGAGCAGACGTGTCATCTGGCCTGACCAAAAGACACTCCCGTCGCCCTATTCTATATCCAGTGGAATATGTTTAGGAATCCTGAAATGCCCTATTTTTACATCCACCCAAAATGTCACTCTCTTGAGAGCTATGTGTGTGTCCTCAGTGGAAGTAGGTTGACATTGCTGGCTTGTCCTATAATCAGAGACGTTTTTGAGCATCTTTAAACTCTTGTTTATACCCAAGTTTTATTTTCTATTAGTCTTTTAAAGTGGCTTGCAGGGCCTCTTTGAAAATGTATTAAACTAACTTTTTTGTTACGTATAGAAAAAACATAATGGCCAGTGTTTCTATTTGCTTTGCTTTTTTGATGTCAGTCAATGAGATAAAATCTAAAAACAAGTGTCTACACTACAATTCATCTGGTGACATCACAAGTTCTTTCGAATACATTAATTTGTAGCTTTTCTTATTTGCATGTTTGTAATCAAATTTCTCTTTCCAATGTGTATATTTGTATTCTTTATGGCTGTAGCAAAATGTAGGATCTATACATTAGTACACTGCCTGAACAACAATAAAATACATGGAAGGAGTGTGTAAAGACAACCAGGGCAGACTCAAGTGACCAAATCAAGTTGTTTATAAAAACATGATCATTATTTTTCATTAAAAGTTCCAACTACTCTTCCTGTTTACCTGATGCACCACCTACTATTTGTGCCAAAACGCATCTCCAGGCAGATAGACTCATGAACTCAATTGAGATCATAGAAGTCAAAGCTTTTTTTTTTTAAAGATAAAAGGTTAAACCATTTGCTACTCAAATATTTTGGAATCCATATCAAAAATCACTTGTTTGCCACAATGTTTACTAATGCCATCTGATCAGGCCGGTTCTTGTTCCTCCTGTGATGTCATCAACCTAAATACACACAAAGTGGAATTTGCACTTTTTTTTTTAATGTGCGCTTTATTTATACTGTGAAATCTGTCCGTTGAGCTCCATGCTTCCCTGGTGTGGTTTTACCATACAGACTTCACAAATTTTCTCTTTAAGAACAATAATTTAAGTAAAGATAGGAACAGTATTCAAAACATCCTAACTAGACAATTATGAGAGGTCAGAAATTAAAACACTGTTTACTGTTTAACTAAAGAAAAACGATCACTAAGTTGACATTTAAAACTGTTTTTAGCATCATATATTAGCATTCCAACCAGTTATCATGACTGGTTTCTTAAACAGCCATCTCTGTGTGTCTTCTCTGAGAATGTAGTTTTGTACTTTCACTCAGAGATTTCCAGAGGGCTACCAACATTTTCAAATCTTTAAAACAATAAAACAGAACAACTTTGCAGTAAAATGTTCAGCCTTCCTGTTATCTGGTAAAGTTTTGCTCTACCGCTCTCCCGCAGCCTAAATGAAATGTAGACATGTCATTATAAAGTTTCCTTTGAATAGCTGCTTACAGTATATCTCTGCTTCATCTGACCTCAATCGGATGCACCGTACTGATGCTAATAAATAGCCAACTTTTGTCTTCTTCACTCAGTAGCACCGTCCACTCTGAAGAGAGCTGTTGTGAGTGTGACTTGGTAGCGCCTTTGTTTGCTGCGGTTAATGTTCAAACAGGATCGGATTTTTTAGTTTCTGTAAAAAGTGGGAAAAAACTCCAGCTATCATTTGGTGCATCTCTAAAAAGTATAATTCAAAAAGGGCACTTTTAGTCAAGATTTGGATTCTTTGCAAACTCGGACATAGGAAGAAAACCAAAAGCATAAAAAATGTTTTTCTTCTACTCCGATCAAGATGGTAATCGGCTTGTTTAGGTCACCAGCTAATTTCTTAGTGCATCTCTGAGAAGCATAATTTAAAAATCTGATTTTAAGTCAAACTTTTTGGACTTCTGGATTTTTGTCAACTCATACGTGGCAGAAAACTAAAAACCAGGAGCTTTTAATAGAAACACAAAGCGTTGAAGTCTTTTCCTTCACATCTACAGGTTGTCTGCTTTTTGGTAACAAGATGATGATTTCATATGAAACCCTGTGCAGGTACTCAATCATCCAGCTGCACTAATGAACATTAAACACTGGCCAACATTAAAAAGGGTCTAATGGGTTTTGCTCATTCAGACCCCTATCTGCTTTTTTGTGTTCAAGTAGTGTCCTCCTGCTCCTCAGCCACCATCAATGCCGCCTACTTGCTATCTTTGTGCGTATAGTACTGCGCTGTACTTGAGAGGGCCACACACACACTTACACACACCATGGAATCCAGGTGGCTTCTGGGAACAAGATTGTATGCGAAGGAGAAAGAGATGGAGTAAAAGGGAAAGGAGTGTAGCACCAATCAAGGCTTCTGATTGATATAATTGGGTCATTAGTGCGCTGCGGGAGAGGCACCTGCTTGCCCTCAGTTAGGGAGAATCTACTGCATTGTGACATTTTGAGACTGTTGAGAGTTCTGCCTGCTGCTCAGGATTACTGTGAATTTAGAGCATTAGGGTCTTACTTATTTAGCATGACACTTTTGCCGCTTGATTGAGTTTGCAGACTACTTTTCAAACAATCTTAACAGTAGAAGTGGACAGATAGTTCATGCTCCCTCCTGTGCATGTATGGGTATTCTTTAAAACACAGCAAACGGAGGAGCTCAGGAGATGCCTGCTGTGATTTTAAACAGTTAAGTCAAACAGCAAAAGGCAGGTGATCAAATGAAACCATTGCACTATTTTTAAAAGTCATTGATCAGATGTCTGCTCAGAGACAACAGTACCTTTTTAGCTCATTACTAAAAATGTATCCTGCCAAAATTCATTTTCACCATAAAGAATAACATCATCCAGCTTTTGTTTAAAAGTTTTTTTTACTCAACTATTAAGGATCTTTTACCATAACCAATACTTTTCAATTTCTCTTTCATTCACAAAAATTTAAGAACATCTTGGGGTTCAGTATCTTGCTTAAAAAGGCACACCACCTACTTTAAAACACTTTTATTTGGCAAAGTTGGTCATTTGATTAAGCTGGTTTGTTTACAGGCAGTAACTCTCCTTTTACACATAGTCCACACTTTAATAGAGTTTTGGTCAGGGCCATTCTAGAAGTGTGCTTAGCCTGCCTTATCCACTCCAGAACCAGTTTTAATGTCTGCTTCGAACATTTTTTCTGTTGGAATACCCAATTGTGTCCAGGTTTCAACCATCTAGCTGATGGTGCGAGGGGAAGTACAGATATTCCTCTTTCCTCAGTATTCCTTTCAACTGGAGAAGTTGACCTGTATTATGGGTAGTCAAAACAGCCTCCCAGCATGATGCTGCTGCCACCATACTTGTCAGGTTGTATAATGTTTTTAGGTTTGAAAGCCTCACCTTAACTTCTCCAGACACTTCTTGTAATTGTGGACACATAGTTCTGCATTTGTCTTATCTGACCTTAAAACGTTCTCAAGAATGCATTTGGCTCATCTGTGTGGAAACTCCAAATTTCAGATATGGCCAATGGTGTCAATTTTGTAGCAGAAGATATTTATTGGTCAGCACCTTCTCACTCCATGGCAATGTAGATCCTGTTCCACTGTGAACTCTGATGTTCCAGCCTTTTCTTGTTCATGATAGGCTTGAGCCTTGGCGGTTCCCGGGTTGTAGACATTTTAGGGTCACGTGGTTAAAACTAGAATTGTACGATATACCAGCATTAATATCAGCATTGGTGGATGTCAGTCATTTTTTAACATATCGGTATCGGTCCAATAAGTAAAACTGGGCCAATATTAACAACCAATGTTTATTTACACCTTGTTGCCGTTTGTATGTGTTTCATGAGGAGTAAGGAAGGGGTTGGTCATGTTTGGCCATGTGACAGCGATTCAGCGCAGGATTGTGGGGTGTTTAACTAAAGCAGAGGAGCAATGTCAGCTTGCTTGCCTGCAAGCTAACATTTCAGCTAGCAGAGTCTCTTCCTGTTGAGCCGATGTTGAGTCTCTTACTGTTGGGGCGATATTGGATATCAATATTGGCCCGAACTTTAATATTGGTGCATCCTTGGTTAAAACTTGACTAGACTTGGGTGTTCCAATATGAAAGTGATTCGAAACAAATCTCAAAATGGCATTTGAAATGGCAAACCAGGCTTTGGCCTTCCTAAAACTCTGACCTCAACCCCAATTAGTTTAAAACCGTCTCATTGGGCATGTCGGGCGTCAACAATACAGCATAGTTGTTTTTGCCTGACTTACATGAAGGCTCTTCCACTAATTCAGCTGATGACTCAGAGATCTAACAGAAAACCCTTCTTTTTTTCAAATCGGTCTCATCTACACAGAAAAAAACAAAAAACAGTGGCCTAATAGTCACTTAAGTATTTTTGAGATGCACTGATCTGGGTTTTACTGGCGGATATCAATTTTCTGTTCTTTGGATCTGACCTACTGATTACATATTATAGGATCTATAACATATACTTTGTGTTAGTTCACAGATAAATTAACAAACATGAATCATAAGAAGAAAGATTGCTTAAAACTTTAATAAAAACATTCTAAATATCTTCCTAGTCTTCCTGCTTTGTGTGGTCTTTAATTATTTTTATGAGAAAAACAGGTGCTTTTACATCATACTGTGTAAAATAGTAGTTAGTGTTAAACCAAGGTTTTGCTATTGTAAAATAAAGATAAGATCATTTGGAGTTGTTTTAAAGCTTTCTAACCATCCTGCATTAGCCACAAGCACTTAACCATGCTAATTGTGGTTAGCATTTCTAATTGTAAATCACTTTCTATTCTGCAGAGAATGTTGATCTTTACGTTAACTCAGAATTTTTCCAAAAAGCTGCCAACATTTTCAAATCCAGCATGTTCCCGTGAAGTCAAAGGGTATAATAAATTAAACAGCAACCATTCTGTAATACAGCGTAGTTCAGCTTTCCTGTCATATTCTGAACTTGGCTCTGGGTCAGTAAGCCCCTTAGCCAGTTGACAAGATGCCCCTTAGATGGATATAAATTGACACCTGTGGCAGATGGCTTCCTTTTGTACCTGGAAAATGTCTGGTCAAAATCACTACAAAAGTACAAAATTTCAGAGGAATTAACTGAGCATTGTCCGAAGTTCTAAGTTGTGGCAACCCCCTTGAACAGTTGATATGGCACTGTAGAAAATGTTTCCTTTTAAAACACTTCTTATAATTTCCTCTGACTTAATTTTAACACCTCACTGAAACCCCTGCTCTTGCAGTAACAAATTCCACACTGAAGAGTGTTGCGGGTTAGTGCGACCTGAAGTCATTCAGCAGTCAGAACAAATTTGGTGTTTGGGTTTCCAGCAAGCCAGTCACTGGTCAAGTCCAGTCAGGCTAAAAACTGTCTGATTGCGGTTAGCCTGCCGTCTTGTCTGTGCATCTCTTCTTTAAATTTCAAGGAAAATGAAACAGATTAGAGGACCATGGTCCTAAACCTTCATTTTTTTTTTCAATAATCAACCTAAAATAAGGTGCAGCAAAGAGCATGCAATTTGATGATGCGTTTACAGATTTTCCAGTTTTGAGGCAAGAAACAAGTTTAACCTCCAGAGCTGTGGTCAGAGCCAACCTAAGTTTTCCATCATTACCCAGATGATTGGTGCCTCACTAAAATATTCATCAGGTAGTCTGTAACAATAATGCCAGACCTTCCAAAATCAGCGTATCTTTGTTTGGAATGGACAGATTCTCATCAAGGACCTTGTTCCTGGTAAAAAAGAATGTAATTGTAGTTTAAAAATACACTTATTACATAACTGTTGCTGTCAAAGGATCTAAAACATATAAATAGCATAATGTGGTTGCGCTTGAAGCAAAGCGTCACTTAGAAGGAGAACACAGCCTTAGTACATTTCCCCAGAGTGAATCAAGAATCAACTTATTATTACTCTACAGTTACTATTTTTTCTGTTGTAAGGATCTTTGTTCATGTTCACATCAGATGTATGTGATGCAAAAACTCCACAAGGAGGTCACAATGTAGGGTCGGCATGCTTGAAGCTGTTGCTGATGGGGAGGACAAAGTGTTTGAAAGTATTTGGAAGTATCTCAGAATATTATTGGACTGATTGATAGTTCTCTGGATCGATTTGGATCTATGATGAGGGAGGACGAATAATCAGGTAGATGTTGGTTCATCTGCGGAGGTTCCTGTGTCTTCCCTTCTTTTACTTCTCTTAAGTCGAGCCCAGCAGGTGATATTCAGCACGAGAATTTTCAGTTTGAACACACTGAATTATTTTCTCAAATTCTTCCGTCTCCAAAGGCTTCAGTTTTAAAATGCCAAATCAGACGAGTCAGTCAGCACCTCCAGCTCAGCAGTTCAGACGCAGGGTGGCCTGTGTGACTTGGAGGCACAGTATTGTTTTTTCTGCTGAAGCGCTGTGATGTTTTCAACGTTCGGATTCACTTGCTCAGATCTGGCACTGTCGCGACGCTCCCAGAACGGTGCGCTAAAGCTGCGAGTAAGTGTCAGCTCGTGTTCCCCGCCGGAGGAGGAATTCATTCAGAAATAGAGGAAGCAAAAGCTTGAGAGGAGGTTAAGAGGTGGTGTGGGGGAAATGTACGTAGTAAGGGTGAAAAGGGGGAATCAGTCTAAAACATAAGATGCTGTCTTGGTGTTTCCACAAGATTTTGCTTATGTAGCTGACCTTGGATGAAGAAGTATGTGCCAAGAACAGACAGAAAGTTCTACCGTGTGCTAACATATTTCCAAAAGGTCAACCACATTCCAGTTTTCAGTAATTTACCAACAGACTGAGCCAATTTTCTCCTGTTTTCACACCAAAATGGTTCAAATGAGAACATTTTCTGTAGAAGAAACCTTCCCAGTCAAATTTCTAAAAAGTTGTGTGGGGAGACTCTCATCCTTATCTCTGTTGAAGGGGGAAAAGGGAGGGCGCGAGCCAGGCAAAGTTGAAGTGAAGCGCCAGGGGTTCAGGGAAAGGTGAAATAAAGGAAATGAATACCGTCTGTGGGGAAGTTCGCCACGTGACCGTGCGAGAAACAAACGGGCATATTGTACAGTACCTCACAGAGAACTGACTGCCTTCACTTCCTTTCTTGGTCCCTGTTCTTTTTCTTTTTGCACTTTTTCTTTGTGAGTGTGTGTGTGTGTGTGTGGTCCTTCTCTCACACCAAAAGTTATCTCCAGAGGATGCCTTACCTGATACACTCTTCCTCTCAGGAGATGATATCAAACAATACAACTGGAACAAGGGACCTAGAGGGATGAACCTAGAAAGATACAGTGCCATGAACAAGTTTTTTTTCCCCATGCAGATTTCTTTCTAACCTGAGGAAATACAAAGAAGAGACATTTAATGAAGATTTCACTAATAAAAGGAAAAATACTGTACAAACCAACCTGCCACGATATGAAAAAGTAATTGCCGCCTAAACCTAAACTGGTTTTGCCACCTTTAGCAGCAACAATTGCCCTTTTGGTGTCTGTGATAACTGAGTTTTTTACATCGCTGCGGATGAAATCTTGGCCCCCTCTTTCTTGGGGAATTATTTTTATTCATCCACACTTGAGGGTTTTTCCTAAAAAGCAGCCTGTTTAAAGCCAGAGCATATAAGTCGGATTAAATTCTGGACTTTGATGTGTTTCGTTTTGAGCTATCTCAGTCTACTTCATGTTGTCAGACAAGTTCTATTGAAGTTTTAAGATCCAATAGGTATGGACACTAATAGGTCTATGATGATCTGGAGTATTTAGATAAGAAAAAAACAAAGAAATCTGTTCTCAGGCATGTTTCTGCCATTTTTAAATCCCTACTTTACATTAAAACAACGGGGGGTCACAAACACAAATGTATAAACTGTTATTTGGGTATAAACGAATGATAACATTTACCCAAAGCCTCTCAATGTGACACACATTCACAGTCATTAAAGCCTTGCTGAGCCGATTTTGCACCACTGCCCACACACATAGTCAAAAAAGCACGAAGCAAAAGGGCCTCACACCCTGATATTTACATTTACAACACGCAGCCTGCTGACATGTACAAACGCGCACTCACCGCCTTCACTATAATACTGTTGGCATTTAGATAGTGTCATAAAAACCTCCCAAAAATAAACTTGTCTGAACATATTGCACTCTCGCTCCTTTTGGCAAATGTTTACCAGGGATGTAACGTATGACTCAGCAAGCCCCCCTTCTCAGCACACAACTCCAAGTCAGGAGGGGTTATCGGTGTTTAAACCATGCAAATGTGCTTTGATTTTTAAAACAAGGAGGGGTGGAGTGGTGGTGGTTGGGGGGGTCATCAGTTACTTCATTGCCCACAAAGTTACGCTGCAATTACTGTAATGACAACATCTCTGCGCTGCTTAAACCCGCCGCACCGGCGCTTTTAAGCTGTCATTACCTTATGTCATTACACTCCCACATGAACGCTGGGAATTTCTAAGAGAAGAGAAAGATCTGCAAGAGTGAGGGAATCCAGCGAAAAAACCCTTCCGCCCCCCCCCCCATCATATCCAGTATTGCACCTTGCAAAAGTATCTACACCCTCTGTACTTTTTCACTTTTTGTTTTGGAAGCACAAACTTCGATGTATTTCTTTGGGATTTTATGTGGTGGACCAACCAAAAAGTAGCTCATAATTGTAAGGGGAAAGGAAAATAAAACAAGAAATAAAAATCTAAATGTGTATGTTTGCATTAAGCTTCACCTCATTCTGATACCCCTAACTAAAATTCAGTTGAACCAGTTGCAAGCAGATGAAACCAAAACTGAAGTTTTGGCCAACATGTAAACAGCCCTGTGTGGAGGAAATCTTAACACTGCCAACCTCCCTGAACACTGCATCAATACCATGCTGTGGGGATTCTTTTTTCCAAGCATACCCCAAAATAACTGAAGCTGGATTTGCAGCAAGAGTATTGAGACAGAGGAGCTAAATACAAATGGATGCCACACTTTTAAGATTTCTATAAAAGAAAATGGTAATCTTGCTCAAAGGTGAGCCTCAGTCTGAAGTCTTTTTCAGCCTCGCACAGTTCTTCTACAATTGTCCTGTATTTAGGTCCATCAATCTGTCCATCAACTCTGGTCAGATCCTCTGTACCTGCTGAAGAAAAGTATCCCCACAGCATGATTCTGCCACCACCATGTTTTACCATTGTTATAGTGTGTATAAAGTGATGTAGTGTGTGGTCTTTTGATTTTATTTAGGAGTATCAGAGTAAGTGGTGCTAAATATGAATGCATGCCATACTTTTTTTTTGTAAAAAAAAAAAATGTTTTCTATTCCTTCCCCTTTACAATGTTGTGCTGCCTTAAAATAAAATGAAAGTTAGTTGCTGAAGGCGAAGACATTGTGTGAATACTTTTTGCGAGGCACTGTGTCAACATGTGCTGACACCCAACTGTGTACATAAATCCCATGTAAGACCTGACATGAAAGACCCTACTTTCCCTCAGTACGCTTTTTTAATCTGATTTTCCCTGGAACCCCTCGTCTTCATTTACAACTATGTGGTCTTTTGGAGTACAACCGGCAGGTTGAGGGTGTATTGCATATACCCATAATGTGAACAAATGTGCCTCTTGACCATGTCTGGTGGGGCTTTAGTTCCCTGGTTCCTCCGTGCATTCCTCGCTTCATTTGCACCTTTGTTGTTTCTGTCTCTGCTCCACCCGATTCCAATCTGATTTCTGCCCCTCCGCCGGCCCCGGCCCTCCCCTCACTGGCCCTCCCCTTCTCTTCCCTTCCCTCCTTCCCCTTGTCAGCCTTCCCTGCATCCTTTGCTGCACCTTATCGCCCTCTCTTCATCTATCCAAATTTTCTTCATTGGCATGACAGGGACCGGTGGTTGGCGACAGCCGCCGTCACGGTGGAACAATGCGCTGCGATGCTGATATTCATATGATAATAGCATCAGACTGGAAACTGCAGACACATCCACACATTCAGGCTTATTTTGCTTTCTGCCCATTTTTATCTGTGTAATTGCTGTGTTTATTTTTTTAAAAGCCTCTAACATCTCTTCATATTATTGTGGCACACTCTGCTAACCTCTGTTTCAACACGTCTTTTTTAAGCCTCTCCCCAACACCATGTTGACAATCAAATTAAATCATCTTCATTCCCATGGCCTCTGACAACGTTGTTCTGAAGCTGCCCTGTTTGTAACAGCGCTGTATATTTCTCTGCGTCTGCCTCTTCTCTTTCTCTGTCTGCCTCCCTTCTCATTTTGTTTTTTTTCGCTCTTCGCCATGTTGGCAGGGCCCAATCTACCAGCTGATATCAGCATTCCCTGGCATTCTGCCAACTGGCAACACTGCAGGAGAGAGAAATAAAAAAGGGAGAGAGGGAGCGAATGAAAGAAAATTAGTGAATAATAGACGACGGGAGGGTGCGAGAGGATGAGAGGGGGATGGGAGAAGTATGAATCGGAGAGAAAGAAAAGACAGACGAGACGGGGAAAGGAAGATGGGAAGAGAAAGAACAATAATTGTGGATTAAGAAAGGCTGTGTGAGTGTTCATGTGATTGATATGGGGTGATATCCCTATGAGTCATAGCTGAGCTAAAATGTCAACTGGCTACATGAGAATCTCTTTGTCATCCAGCCTCGGTGACACACACACAGACAAACACACACACACACACGTCCTACAAACATATATGATCCTGCTGCCATGTGAATGGCAACATATCTGCCACACCTGCGAGCACAGATGTTCCATTGTTTGCCACATTGATTTATGACCTTTTGTTGCGGACGCATTCGCTGCTCCTCAACTGCACCGAATGATGGGCAAAAAAACACAGCCTGAATGTGCAAACATTCAGCCAAACTGTTGTGCACTCCAAAATATTTTGGGGTGTGAGTGAATGAGTGAGCTTGCTCAATATGCTGTATATCAGTTTATGTTTTAGCTGATGGTGTTAACTCGGGTGACAGTCGCAGTGCAGTTAACGCAATAGTAAAACCATTTGTAAATTACCTAAACAAGTCGCCATGACTAAGCAAAGTACGGGTGAGTGCTACCACACCCGAGCAGAGGATTCAAGATTTTATTTAAGCATAAAAATGCTGCTAGAGTATGTGTGTACAGGAAGGGTGTGTGGGGAAGTCAAAACATTGCGCGCCCATCCTGTTTGGGACAGTCCATGTCCTGCGGTGGTCTCCTTCTAAACAGACGCACACATATATATAAATGCACACTGGTGTGCAGTCACACTCCGGCTAATCATCCCATATGTGCTGACAGTATGCAGGAGAGTCCCATGAACACATGTTGGAGGAAGAACAGGTGCACACCTGTTACACACTGAAGTGCACGTGCTCGCCCACGCAGGCTGAGGAGTAAATGAAGATCAAGTGACGAGTTTCTTTTATGCGCATACATTGAAACGTTTTTCAACCAGTGAGCATGCGTGTCATTTGCTTTTGTTGATAGAAAATGGTGATGGAATGTGTTCAGAGTGTCTTCAATGCAAATTGCTTTTAATCCCGTTCAGCATAAAAACAGCCACCTCCAGTTTGATGCTCAGTGTTTTAAATCATCGCCTCTTAATCACAGCCTCTAGTTAAATAATCATTAAAATATATGATTGTGTGTACTTTTTCAGCTAAACAAAAACTAAGAAATGTTTTTTTAAGCTTGACATTGAGATATTTATGTTAAATCGCCCATTCCGATGATTAGGTTTATTTGCTTATGTTGTCCCCAGGAAATTGTTGAAGGAGGCTGCCTCAGAAGTGTATCCACCCTTGGCCGAGACACTAAAGAATGGCATAACATCACACACACTGCTGGTAAATTTCTACCCCTCCTTTATAGGCAGGATGTATAAGTATATACTCACATACTTCAATACATAAAAGCAGACACATGTAGAAATCATTTCAATGATTTTTCTAGAATTTAAAATTCAAAGATATTTTACTCATCAGTTATCTTTGCTTTCAACTTGTCTTTGTTTTTCCTTTGATAGAGGATGGATTCTCCACCAGAGTGTGTGTTGTCTCTTACTTGTGAGCAGCCCCAGTCACCACAAACGCTGCCATCTCTTGACCACAGCCCTCAAGCCTCTTCTCCTCTTCCCGACAGCCCGGTTGTCCTGCCGATCCACAGCCCTGAACCTTCCCCGCAGAGTCCCGACACCACGCCGTATTTCCCTCTCTCTCCCTTCCCCTTGCAAGAGGTCAACAATAACGACGGCCTTGATCTTGATGGAGAAGATTGCGAAGAAGAACTAGATGGAATACCTCCATCCCCGACCCCAGCAGTAGCTTTGTTTCCAGGGGGAATCACTCAAGATGCGGGATGCGGCCCCGGTTTGGATTCTTCCCCAGCAGACACACCATCAGCTCCGTTCCTTGGGTATGGCGCCCTTGAATTGGCTCTTTCTTCAGGACAGGGTGGAAACTGCAGTGATGAGCTAGATCTCCAACTTTTTCAGAAGGAAACTGGTACCAGGGCCACACCTGGAGCTGGAGGGGCCTCGCCTGGGCCTGCACTCAAGTTTCCCTGTCATGTGTGTGGGAAGAGGTTTCGTTTCCAAAGCATCTTGTCGCTTCACGCACGAGCACATAGTTTGGACCGAGACCGAAGAGCATCATCACTATACTGTACTAGACCCCCCTCATCTTCACTGAAGCAACACCTCAAAATCCATCAGAACCACAAAGACTTGTTTTCCAATCACAGAAGTCGCTCAAATCAGCGCTTACTGCCAAAAACTCTCATTCAGCACCTCACAGGGGAGGAGGATGTCAATGGAGAGGACAAAGGTTTAGATGATAATCTGAAGACGGACCAGAACCCAAACTTTTTACTGGATGACAGCACACCTTTGACCCCTCCACTCACAGAAGACCCCATATCTGTAACCTCCCCCTATTCTTCTACGGGCGAGGGCTCGTATGTTGCTACGCCACCTACGTTTCGCTGCCATGCCTGCAAAGGAAAATTCCGCACAGCTTCTGAACTGGCGCGTCATGTCCGCATCCTCCACAACCCGTACAAATGCACCCTTTGTCCTTTCTCTGCCAGCCAAGAAGAGAGTCTGGCGTCTCACTTGCAGGAGTGCCACCCATCCCCTGAGGTGTCGGCCTTGACAACATCCTTAAACTGCAGGACCATCATTGACACACCAGTGCCCACCCCAACCCATACCCCTGCCCCGACCCCAAGTAACCCTCAGATCACATCGGCCGCTGGGGTCTCTGCACCCTCCTCAGTGCCAGCATTTCGCTGTGATACTTGTGGCCAGAGATTTACTCAGTCCTGGTTCCTGAAGGGACACATGCGAAAACACAAGGATTCCTTAGACCATAAGTGCCAGGTGTGTGGCCGTGGCTTTAAGGAACCTTGGTTCCTCAAGAACCACATGAAAGTTCACCTTAACAAGCTTGGCCTCAAAGCCGGACTGGGAACCCATGGTATTCTTGGGAGTGCTGAGCAGCAGTCCAAGGGCTCTGCTAGTACTCACACCCTCAACTCTTTGTACTCAAGCTTGCTCATGGCCCAGCGAGGAGGTGGAGCCAGAGGTGGACAAGGAAGATCTGACAGAGAAACTGGGGGTAGGATTGACATGAGCTTAAGCAAGTCAGCCATCCTGGGATATCTTGGCTTACCCAGTGATGGCAGTGGGGCCAGTTGCATGGAAAGGCTTCAAGCAGCAGCTCAGGTGGCAGAGATGGGAAATAGCGGTGGAGGCATTAGTGGAGGCGGCGACCCTAGCAGAGGAGGGGGAACATCCAGAGGAGGTGGCACAAGTGAAACCACGTCAGCTATTTCAGAAGGAGGAGACCAGGCAACTTGGTGGCAGCTGGTTGCTCGCAGCCTGGCCATGACTCAGCACCAGCAGAGGCCACAGCAACGAGGGCAGCAACGAGGGCAGCAGCAAGGCCAGCGAGCTCCAGGTCGAAGTTCAGTGATCACAGAAGCAGACCAAATCAGGGCCTACCGATCAGGCCTAGATCCCAGAGGAGAAACGGGAGGAACTGGAGGACCATGGGAATGTCCAGACTGTGGAAAGTTGTTCCGCAGCCTGCAGCAGGTGGTGGTGCATGCTCGCGTCCACACTCAGAGGCTACAGAATCGTAATGCCAGCGAAGAAGAGGGGACTGCTAATCGAAGAGGAGGGGGGCTAGGAAGAGGAGGCGCCAGTGAAGTGAGACCGGAATCCCAACTTCACAGCAGTGGATCCCAGCAAATGGGAGATGTAAGACAGGAATCAAAATCGAACAGTGGTGGATCTCAGCAAACAGGAACAGTCACAGGATTTCACTCTGTTATTTCAAACTTCAAAGGTATCACATCTGGTGCATTTGGTTTGTTTTCCTCTTTTCTTTGTTGTTTGCATGTTTAAAGCTATTGTTATTTATTGTGTCATTTTTTTTTTATGTGACAACAACTGTTATGTTTTCATTTTCTCCACTCTTTTCTCCACTTGCAGGAGAAAACGGCTTCGCAGCAGTCTCCTCCATGCCCTCAGTTCCCACCAGGGAGCGGGTGCGTGGCAGAGGGATAAAAGACTGCCCCTACTGTGGCAAAGCCTTCCGCTCTTCCCACCATCTCAAAGTGCACCTGAGAGTTCACACAGGTGACATGCTGCTTGGGGTTTAATAAGCTACATTTCTCATTTTCACCTCTAGAAATCCCTAGAAAAGTTTTTTGAATGTTGTCTCTTTTTTTAGAACCTCTTTATTTTTCTACACATTGACCCCAGAGAGCTGACCGGTGTTAATCATAGATCTCTACTGCAGGCAAGTGAGCGGCTCCTATGGAGCAGCTCCTGCACAAGAGTAGAGCTCGGGTACATATTAACTGTAGCTTCTGAAGAGAAAATTAAGCCATGCAGGGGATTTAAAACTGGGAATGCACTCACTTATCTTACTTGGTGCACCCTCACCTCCAACTGCAAGGTCAAAAAAATATAGATTTTCTGAGTGGTAATTGAAATGATGCTAGCTTATATAACTTAAAGCTATTGAGTCTAATAAAGGACAAACATTATCCTGTTTACACCAGAGTTGGGTCTGAATGAATAAAAGAGTAAAATGTATACCAAACACTATTCAAACCCTTTAAACTTCTACACATGTTGTAATGTTACAACCACAAACTTCAGTGTATTTCTCTGGAACTTAATGCCACTTACCAACACAAATTAGGATGTGTTGTCAAGGCGCAACAACCAACTTTGCATATTCAGTCTGAAATGTTTGCCCATTCTTTGTAAATAGCTCAAGCTTTGTCAGATTGGACAGGGAGTATTTGTGAACATTAATTTTCAAGTCTTTCCACAAATTCTCAATTGTGGTTAGGTCTGAACTTTGATTAGGTAATTCTAAGGCATTAGGAGTTTGATCTAAACCATTGTAGCCTTGGCTTTATGGATTGGGTCGTTGTGCTGCTGGAAGGTGAACTTCCTCCCTAGTCGCAAGTCTTTTGGAGACTCTCGCAGTTTTTCCCTTTAGGATTGCCCTGTATTAAGCTTCATCCAAATTTCCATCAACCTCCCATAATTTTCCATAACCTTGCTGAAGAAAGGAATATCCACGGCATGATGCTGCCTCTGCTGTGTTTCACTGAGGAGATGGTGTTAACTTTCCAGCAGATATAACTTTTTGCATGTAGGCCAAAAAGTTCAACTTCGTTCTGTGGATTTTGTTTAAGTGTATCAAAGTGAAGGAAGCTGAACACAAATGCACTCCACACTTTTTAGATTTTATTTATAAAAAAAAAAAAAAATGAATCTCATAATTATGTAATACTTGAAATTAATTGAAATAAATTCAAGTTTCTAAGCAAAACAGTAGAAAATGTGACAAAGAGCATGTGTCCTTTTTCCTTTAACTTCACAATTATGCACTTAGTGTTATTCTTTGACACAACTCCTATTAAAAGGTGTTGAAACTTTTACACGCCAAAATGTGAAAAGTAAAAGGCGTATGGGGTCGCCAGATCTACCGCTACACCACATGCTGTCCCCCTAAATAGACTTGTTTTTTGTTAGAAAATCATGACATTAAAAAGACGTTTGTTTCATAAGTGGTACTTGGACAAAAAAATAAAACTGGCCTCTCTTACAGTGGTTGTTAATTGGTGATCCATATTCATGCACACTATGACCATTTTTCCTTATTATTTTCCTTTGCCTGATGAATCTCATTAAAATTAAAGACCATCTTGTCCATTTGCGAGATCTTCACCGATCCCCATCAGCTGTTCGCTGGAGCATATCCAAGACCAAAGTGCACTTTGTGAGTTCCTCATAGCATTCTCACAATCATCACCCGCAACAAAATACAGTTATGAGCTGACACTTCATGTATATTCAGCTTTTTAATTTTGTGGATAAGATCTTTTACACTTTTCATATGTAATAGGTTTCCTGCTGTTGACAAGCAACATGATCCTTTAACAGCAATGGAACACTGCCATCTTCCTTTAAACTGTGCAACAACAGTTCCCGCTGCACACTAATAAAATGAGCACATTTGTTCAGGTAAAATGTAGCCCAGTACCCGATGGCTGCTAAATGCTGCTGTCTCTCAGATAACTGCACTTACAGGCTGCTGTTAACATTGTACTCTATGGCATTCACCTAGTGAGGTCTTGTTCCTAAATTCACTGAGATACTAAAATTGGTGCCTTGCAAAAATATTTCCACGCTTTGAACTTTTTCACATTTTGCCACATTGCAACCACTGACTTCAATCTATTTTATCGGAACTTTATGTGGTAGGCCAATACAAAGCAGCACTTTGTGACGTGACGTTAAAGGCTAAGTGTTTTTACATTCTTTTTTTATATATACAAATCTGAAATTTGCAACTTGCATTTGAATTCAAACCCCTTTTACTCTGATAATCTTAAGTAAAATAAAGTGCAACGGTCCACCTGTGTGTTATTTAGTCTTAGTATAAATAAGCTTTTCTGTCATGGCTTTAAAAAGGTTAAAGCAGAGTTAGGTTATAAAACAATATCTTAAGCATTGAACATCCAGAGCACTATTTAATCATTCATCTTCTATACTGCTTATTCCATAGTGGGTCACGGGGCAGCTGGTGCCTATCTCCAGCGGTCTACGGGCACCAGTCCATCGCAGGACAACGTAGACACACACTCATTAACACCTAAGGGCAACTTAGAGAGACCAAGTATACAGTCATGTTTTTGGACTGTGGGAGGAAGCTGGAGTACCCAGTGACAACCCACGCATGCACGGGGAAGAACATGCGAACTCCCATAGCAACAGTGCTACCAACTGTGCCACAATGCGGCCCAATATAATGATGAACTATTTAATCAATCTTCTGAAAATGCAAACGACCTCTAACCTTCCTAAACATGGCTGTCCACTTCAATTTATGGGCTGCAGTTTAGAATCCAGAGAAGCAGACACAATTACCAGGCCATTGTAACTCTGGAGGAGCTGCACAGATCCACAGCTCAGGTGGGATTTATCAAACCGAAGAAGCACTAGTCACGCACGTAACATATCTGGGAGAAAAAAAAAGAGAACCATGTTTTTTTGCTTCCACTTAACAATTATGCACTACTTTGTGTTGGTCTATCACATAAAATCCCAGTGAAATAAATTGAATCATTGGAGTTTGTGGTTGTAACATGACAGAGTGCAGAAATCTTTAAGGAGTATGAATACTTCTGTAAAGTACTATATATTGTATGCTTAATCTTCTCTTTCTTCCACAGGTCAGTTTTTTAAAAAGGCCAAGGGGTCTTTTTTTACAATCAAGGCCCTTTCCACAGCCTAAGATGAAACATTTCCAGATTCTTTCCCCATTTTGACAAAGCTTAATATCAGTGTAAATAAAAAAGTTATGAAACACCTGTTCTTTAACAGCAGCCTTATGTTTTTGTATAATTTTTAATGATGCATATTTTTGTATTATCTACTCCTATGTTAGGCTTATTCATTTAGTGACTGAGAGCTGTGATCCATTTTACACATTTCCAGATGTATTCAGTTTGATTTTACTTTCTGCAGGTGAGAGACCTTACAAATGCCCCCACTGTGACTATGCAGGCACTCAGTCTGGGTCACTGAAGTACCACCTCCAGCGGCACCACAGGGAGCAACGCAATGCCTTATCAGCTTCCTCCAATTCCTCCTCTGGCCCCACTTCCAGCATCCACACATCTGGAACCCCTGGACTGGTCAAGCAGCGTCGATCGCAACTCAACCATGGCTTGATTAACCGAGGCACAGCTGATACACCCACTTTGCGGTCCGGCCAGCAGTCCTGGCTCCTGGGCCTTCCAGACCAACGGGAGCACCGGAAGGCTTTGGCGGCTTTAAGGGATGTTGACTTGGAGACCCAGTACAGGTATCTGTCTGGGGTTATGGGGGCACTGTACCAAGGAGGAATGGAAGGAGGTTGGATCAGAGGGTCCCCCCCACCAAAGACTACTAAAGTGTCCCGACGTAAGCCTCTCACTACTAGTCGAATGGTTCAGCCACAAACTGACAAGGATGAACCCACGCCATCGACTCAGGAGGGAGGGTTTGAACCTTTGGATCTTTCTCGTCGCACCTCGCCCAGCCATGGAGGGATGGAGGAGAATGAAAGCATTAGTCCAGGAGATGGAGGAGTTGTGTTTGGTGTGGATGGTGGAAGGGATGGCTCAATAGGGGTTAAACTGAGCCAGTGTTTGTTTTGCCCTTTCCATACATCATCAGCAGAGTTGATGGCCATGCATACCCAGGTGAACCACACAAGTAAGTCCAGGCGCAAGAGAGTCTCCTCAACTCTCCTGGATGATGACAGAGCCCAAAGGGCCACCAAGCCAAGGATGGATAACTCCGACCTTGATCCTCTCACAGTATGGAGACATGTAAGTGAGGGAGAATCCTCAGTTCCTGTGGGGCACTGGTCTTTAAATCAGCACCAGACCTCCAACGGTCACTCTGAGGATACAGCAGATCACCTGGACGATGCTTCTTATCAGCAAGACTCTATGGCTTCATTGCCCAAGAATATAAGGGAGAGCCCAGCTGTCAAAGAAAAGACAAAGGAGGAAAAAGAAGACCTCAGTGAGGAATTTGAAGAGAACATGGAGAGCAGCAGTGTGGAAGATTTGCAAGATCGGGATCTGAGAATGTCCCTTGACCTTTCACCAGATCTGAGCTCCAACCGCATGGCAGCAGAGGATGAGAAGGTCCTTACAAATTAAAAGAGAGATAGCTTCAGTGTTTTTAGCTGTACATGTGATTGAACCGAAGACAGGGAATTTTGCAAAAAGGCGTCCCTTCATAGTTTAATTTATGAAAAAACATAGAGTCATGAAGATTGTTTCAGCAAAATGGAGGGACAAATGCTGCTTTAGTGTCCCCTCTAGTATGATTTGTCTACTTTTTTGTGACTGTTTAATCCTCCACAAGATACACTAATATTCCTGTAATATCAAAGGAGCATGGACATAACTTTTCAGGATTTTTGTAGGCCGCTTTTTTGTATTTTTCCCCCTCGAGATTAACTCCAAGGTTGATGCTTTTTGAGATGACATTGTATTCAACAAACATCTGCTAAGGGTCTAGCATCATTCCAGAATCACAAACTTTAAGATACATTGCTATATGAGCAGTGTATTCCTGACTAGTATGCTGAGGGAGCTGAACAGGTAACTCTCCTGACTGAGCAGTTTGATGCTGTCAGCTTCAGCTTCCTCCTCAATCCACAAAAAGTTTCAAGCTATTTGGCATTAATTTAAGGCATGAGGTGACTGTTTCCTTGACTGTGTATCACTGCCTTGTTTTTCAGCTCTGTGTTTATCGATTACTGTCCTAAAAAACTTATCTGAAGAAAGAAAAGTTTGTATTTTTTTTTTTGTTGTTGTAATCAGTTAGTGCCTGTTCATGTATGTTGTTGAAAGAGTCTCTGGTGTTGCCCGAGTCTCACATAGGTTGCTCATTTTATCTGAATATACAGTTTCAAATGATTTAAATACAATATATTTGTTAAAAGTGGTTCTAGGGTCTTGTGAATAGTTGTAAAAGAAATGCTATGTCATAGCGTAACGTTCTCGACACAGACTGTAGCTGGTTTGTGGTTCTTTTCAAAAAGAATTTTTAACAAAGTAGACGATGACAAAATGTTTAACGACTACGAGATAGAAATGGGTCACAGTTTAGAACTCAGTGTTTACAATGATAGAGATGTTGCGGTCCGTTATAGTGAACAAACAATAAATCAAGGGTTTGTTTGACGGCTGTTGGGGCGAAATTGACCCCTCTTTCACAATCAGTTGGCACGTTGTTTTATAAAAGAAAACAAACACTTTTTTGTTCCAGATAGAGGATAGAAAATGAGAAATAAATACAGGGTCACTCCCAGACAAGACTACACGTGAGAAATATGCTGTTTTGGGTTATGGTGTCTTAAACTTCTTTCTTTTCTGTAAAAAAAAAAAAAAAAAAGACAACGGTAGGAGTAATTATTAAAACACTAACACATGCTTAGACATCCCAGTAGTATATGTGTAGCTTTTGTAAAGACAAGAAAAGAAAAACCCACAGACTTTTGTTTATCATTTCAAGATGCTTACAGAAAAAGGTTATCAATATAGGTATTATTGATTATAATGTTTGTGAGCTAAGACTAGTTGGAATGTCTATACAGAGCACTGTGCAAGGTTTGAGTTCCCAAAGTAGTTGTTTTTATGTTGACTCTATCGATAGACCAAACCTTTTGTTTTTCCAATGGCAGTTTTTGTTGTCATTTTAAATGTGTAAGTGTGTGGTTTAAGCAGATTTACCCCATCAATTAGCAAACTGTTGGGCAGTGTAATTGAAGCTCAAAGTATAAGTAACTATTGCTATGAAGTAAGCCACAGAATATGTCAGAGATTTGAAGGTATAGCTAATGATAGTAGGTGGCACTGGTTACCGCCAACTAATTATCTTGGTATTTGATGGGGTATAGGGCTTGTGGAGCGATATCAGAGCAAATTGTTTATGCTGTTAGCAGAAACAGTCTCCATTACGATTTGTACACAACTATTTAAAAATTAGCGTAGCACTACCAGATGTTTCCGGAGAATTTTTTTAAATACATTTAACAACCACAAGGTCTGATAATCTCCTGTCTAACTTATGCCAATGTGTTTTGTGTGTAGAACATTGTGCTGAAGTGGTAATGCTAATGCTAATACTAGCTTGCTTCCTCTTGGTGGAATTTTGGATGTAACTTTTTTAACATTTCAAACAATTATCGGTCAATTGTTAAAGTTTTACATATAAAACAAAAGAATCATACACTGATCATTTTAGCTACACTTAAAAACTGATAAGACAATAAAAATGGAAGTTAGGAGGCTATGGCTAGATGCTTTCTCTTCAGTGTGATTATTTTATTCTTTGACACCTTTTAACATTTCAGACAATTGTTACAGTTTTACATTAAAACCAAAGAAGCCGAGGAATGATAAACTTTTCATTTTAACTACAATTTTTAACACATGCAACATTGCGGGTTCAGTTAATGAGAATAAAACAGAAAATGTCTTTAAACCAATCACTTGTTCTTTGTGGTACAAAATGCACCCAATGCGGATATAAAAAGACACATAGTCAGTATGAAATGTCTGGTGGCAGAGAAATCTTAACAAAGTACTTTTGCAAAAATTGCAGGAGTACAAGATTGCAAGGGTGCGAATTAACTAGCACCCTGTACTTAAGGGTCCTGACCTGCCCAAGCTTAGTTTGGCTATGTGTAATGTAGTTTAACCATCTGTACATCAGCTGGTTGAATACATTAAGGAATGTATAACTTTAAACGTCCTCACCCTTATGGTACTAGATTTTAGAGACTCCACGGTGTTTTGGTGGAATCTCTTATTGCTGTACCCATGTAACATGGGCATGTGAAGGCATATTGTCATTAGAAAACGATTCTCCAGCTTTGGCTTTACTAGAGATTTGGCTTGGCAAATAACCGGCTGTCACAGATTCTGTAGAACTTTAATTTCATTAGTGCTGTAGCCCCAACATGCAATATATACAGCACATGTGCACCTCTGCTACAGATGTAATTGCGACTAAAATGTCACGGCAATCCCCCAATAATATAATTACCTAATCTCATGCTATGCAAATGTTTCACTTAGTTTGCATTCCAGATGCTTAAAACTGAAAGTGATCTACTTTCTGATTAATTTATCTAATAACTATCTAACGACTTTTGGTCACTCATAGACCATTACAATTTCTTTCACATAGGGTTAACCTAGCCATAAATATGAAAAAAAATAATGGAGATGTCATGGCAAAATCAACATACCCGGTCCTGACACAGCAGAACACTGCGATCTCCACACCATTGATCCCAAAACACATACACTATTCAGAACGGGAGCGAATCAGAAGTGACAGAAAGCCTTCAGAGATGTGACAGAGCCTGATATTCCTCAAAATCCCCTTGAATTTGTCACGTTTCAGACTTATGTAAGAAGTGTTTTTTAGTACGCCAGCATACACGGCAATATGATGAAAAGTATGACGGCAGCTCTACTGAAAACAGTTTTTGATGAAAACACGTCCACATGTTGAGTTTATTTAGAATATTCTCCAGTACTATCTGGTGGCTCCATACTATGTGTACTCAATGATTCAGCTTAACTTAACATTGGTTCTGACGTGAGCTACAAGAGCCCTTCTAGGATTACTGCTACCACACCTTAATGTGCATTGTGTTTGGAGTCCGTTTTTTAGAGCACCTTATGAGTTTTGTAGTGAAAAAGTCCTTTAGTGGTGTCTCCTTTACAACTACTATCAATGCCACCGTGCCTTCTGTTTCAAGCACTTCCTGGTGTATTTTCTAAAACTCACCAAAAGCACTTAGCCTATATCACACTTTAACTTCTCTCCATCTGTTTTCTCTCCATTCATTTCCATCCATTTTTATCTTCAACCCTACCTGTCATCACACTTCATATTCTAATTGTTTTTTCCAATGTCTTTGCTTCCTGGCTGAGCCCTCTCTCTGATGGAAAGGTGTTTTCGTGCTAGCTTCTCCTACTCCTCAGGCCCCTTGGGCCTTAAACAAGGTCACTAGGCCTCATTTTTACCCAGACTAAAAGAAAATGGACTACCTAAGCCCTAGGCAATTAAAAATGACTGTAGCTGTAGGGTGAGGCTACTTGTAGTCATAATACTAATCCTTGGTAAACCAAAGCCCGACTCTTTGATTCTTGAATGATGTTTTTAACGTCATGAGGTGCCAAAACATGTCCAATGTGACACTAAAGATACAGAAGCTAGAGAAAGGAGAATAATTTACAAATTCTCTGTTTCTTCTCATAATTTTTTTTTTTTTTTTCCATCCCCTGCTTGCTCTTCCTCCATGTCCTAATCTCATCCATAAACTGTCTCTATAGCACCACTTGAAGGTGACGTGTACTATCTGGTATTGAGGCCTTTATTAGATTTTTGTTTTCTTTTTGTGTGGTGTTTGTTCAATGCCGTTGAGATGGAAAAATGCTCTTATAATAAGTATTATGTTTTTTGGCATTATGGTTAAAAAAAGCGAAATGTAATGTTGAATGTTGTACAGATAGCTCTAGAGATGTTGTGTTTTTGTTTGTTTTGGTTTTTTGAGAGAGCACAAACTTGAGCGATGGCCCCTTCAGCTTTTCCCACTGGCAGATGGGAGTAAGATCGCCAGCCAATCATTGTACTGTTCACAATGGTCCTGTCACCATGACATATTGATGGACGCAAAGTGACGCTGAAGTTTACTGCTTTGAAAAAACAATAAAGATTCTGGTAAACTACATCTTGATGCTTTAAAAAGGCAAGAAAGCAGATGTGATTTTGTGTACCAGGAGCTAAATTGACTTAAAAAAGATATTTCTTAAGGTAAATTAGTATGAAATTGTTATTCCTGGTTTATGTGTGTTTAGTCCTCGCATTTTTAACATTCTAGGTGTATGTTTCCATTTCATGCAAAAAAGAAAGAACTTGCTATTTATTTTGAAAGAAAATGGAACACATCTTATTTAAATGACTGGTTCAAGTTAGAAAAACCTTTTGAAAACAACCGTTTCTAAGACTTTTTGAAGCTTCATCTCATATCATGGTTTCTGTATGGCAATGTTGGTGGTTTTTTTTAACATACTTTTTGTTTAATCAGTTTTTAACATTAGTCATTACCTTGAAATGACAAATCTCCCATGAGGTGAAGGGGCCATGCTGGGTTTGGGCTCTTGTGTAGTTGACTGCCATTGCAGTGAGGGAAAACTGACCTAACATAGTAGTGACTAATATAACTTTGTGGACAAATGAAAAAAAAAAAAAACAAGAAACACATTAGAAATAAAAACATGGAAAGAAAAACATCTGTCTTTTTTTATGCATACCCACCTAGGTTTTCTTTATATTTTCACTTTTAACAGTCTTGACACACGAATTACTGGGATAAAGAGACAGGGCCTTGAACTGGAACTTTCTTACATTTTGGCAAATTGCTACCACAATTGTTACTGGGATTTTATGTGACAGATCAATATAAAGTAGTGCCTAACTGGACTAATTTGTGCAGCTCCTGACTGCAGTTCAAGAATGCTCCAAGTTTGCTCTGCCTATGGAGGCTTTTTTATTTTTAATTACCAACAAAATGTTCTCACAATGGAAAATATCAGGTACAGCACAAAGTATTTGTCTCAATAAGGTTTTTGCCATTCTCTTCAATTTTATAGTAATTAGGACTACATCTATCCACTTTTACTCCAAAGCAGACTTTGGTGCACCCAAATCTGCCTTGAAATCATTTATTAAAATCTTGTTAAAACAAACATCTTTTTTTTTTAATTAAGCCCAAAAGAATTTGCTAACTGGATGTGTTTTGTTTTAATAAGAAGAACCTGTTAAATCTTTCTTTGTTTAGGTTTTGGAGCTACTATGATTTACGTATCCCTTTCCTACAAAACAATCTGACTACCTTACTGTATTTGTTTAATTAATATATTGCATGCTTGGTTTATCGTTGAGCAGAAGACAAAAAGTTTGGACAATTCTGGTGAAGATGAAGGAAAACGTCGTGATTTTCAACATGCAACATTTTTTACAGATATAAATCCGAAAGGTGTGGCATGCATCTAATTGCAGGCCCCTTGAAACAATAGAGCCACCTTTCAGTCCAAGTACACCTGCAAGCATTTTGGGATATGTCTCAACCAGCTTTCAACATCTAGAAACTGATATTTTTACCCATTCTTTTTTGCCAAATAGCTCCAGCTCAGTCAGACTGGATTGAGAATGTTTGTGAGGTAAATTTTCAAATCTTACCAGAAATCCTCAGTTTGGTTTTGCTTTACTTCAGTTTTACTGAATGAAGCCTGAGGTTGTCTTCTATATGTTGGGTGTGAACATCATTCTCAACCAATGAAAATGCTTTGATCTAAACCATTGTAGCTCTAACTGAAGTTTACGCTTGATGTCCTGGTGGAAGATGAAGCTCTGCCCCAGTCAGATGAGCCATAGAGCATTTAACAGGTTTTCTTTCAGGATTACCCCGTATACAATATCAGGAAAATATGAGAGATACTATTTCTAAAAATTGCGATAACAATACACAATGCCCCCATTGTCCCCTGCGAGCTTTAGCATCTCAGCCAATAAAAATATAGATCAGGTGTGGGCATAAAGGGCAGTTAGTCTATCCAATTGGTCAAGTATATTATCAATATGCAGAGCATGAACACATGACATCTGAAATATAGTATCCTACCAAATATTGTGTCTAGGTTCTTTGCCATTGCGATATTGCATTCTCTAAAATTGCAATGATGATTGTGACTCAATATATTATGCAGCTCTTGTTCAGAGTGATGTCCACTGTCCGTTTTTTCATAACACAGGGTTATGCCAGAAAGTTTTATGTTTGGTCTCGTCTAAGGAGATCATATTTTTCCAAGTTTGCTGCGTCCCTAAGATAGTTTCTATGTGGGGGACGCAGGTTTTGAATTTTCCTTCAACAAATCAACAATCTTATCCGGAGTTACCACAGGCCTCTTGGCTGCTTCTCTGAGTCATGCTCTGCTTGCATGGCCATGTCTTGGTGGTTTTACTGTTGTGCTGTACTCTTTGCATTCTCAGATGATGGATGGATGGATGGAACAGAGCCCCGTGAGATGTTTTATAACCTAACCCAACTTCTCCACAGCTTTCTCCCTGACCTGCCTGCTGTGTTCCTTGGTCTTCATGATTCTGTTGTTTATTGTTCTCCAGCAAACCTCTGAGGCCTTCACACGGCCGTGCCATTTGTACTTTGATTGAATTACTCACAAATGGACCGTGTGTACTAATTCGAGCCTATCGCTTGCGATGAATTTTATTTAGGGGTATCAGAGTTAAGGGCTCTAAATACAAATGCCTTAGATTATTATTCGTAAAAACCCATTGAAAACGAAATATTCCTTGTATTACAACTTCACAAATATGCACTACTTTGGGTCGGTTTATAACAAACCCCCAACCCCAGAAAATACAAAGAAGTTTAGTTTTAACATGACATAATGTAAAAAACAAATGACAGAAATACTTTTCCAGGGCACTGTATTTATATTCATTAACTACTCTAAGAAGATGTGCAATTCCAATCTATATCATCAGTCTATATCAGGGTTGTCCAAAGTGATTTTGATTTTGCCCCCAGCTGCAACTCGAGATTGTTGCACATTTGCCCTCCCAGCAAGGCTTGTGGACGCAGATGGAGACTTTTTATTTTAAATTAGAGCAAAATTATTACAGAAAACTTTAAATCATCTTACAATGGAAAATGTTAGCTACAACACAAAGCATTCATCTTTTGGTAACAATGATTTTCCCTTTCTTTTTTATTTTATAGTTCATAGGACCCTATCTATAGGGTCCTATGCACCCAGATCTCCTTTTAATTGATTTATTAAACATAGCTAAATGCAGCATGCATTTTCAAAGAAAAAGAGACCAAAATCCTGTTTGTATAGAAGAAAATAGACTTAAAAAAAACCCCAGTCCAAAAGAATTAGCAAACTGGATGCCTTTCAGTTTGCATTCCTTTCCTACAAAAAAATCGGACTACTTATTTGTCACAGTATAATGCTTTGAGATTTAAATAAAAATGTATGTTTTTGGCCCCCAAATACTTCTTGACCATTTTGGCCAATGTGACAAAACGTTTGGACACCTCTGGTCTTTATGCTCATATTTTATTTCTTGGAGTAGAAAACTAAAACTGGTGGAGGAGGGCGCCCTCATGAGGACACGAGCTAAATTGCAGCCTAATGTTAATGCCAATATTCCTGCGCAGAGGTTGAAGTCATGAAATGTTTTAGGAAACATATTTGAGTAGTTTTCATGTCCCAAATAGAAAAATAAATGATTCTTTTTTTGTCTTTTATTTTAACTTTTACCTTGTGATCCAATTTACTTCCAATTTGCCTGAGACAGAAAATGAGTGAAACACATTATCACATTTCTCTTACCTGCTATTCAAATTGTGAAAGGGTTTGGAGACTTAGAACAGTCACAGTAGTTTAAGTACACCACTTTATTATTTTATACTAAATTCTAAAAGGGCTACAACAGCCCTCAAATGCCAAACAATATCATCAACCATAACCAGAAATATAACAGCACCATCTAGTGGAGATATACGTAATATATTTGAAAACAGGGCTAGTTTTAGGCATCCATCCATCCATCCATCAGTCTTTGGGCGAGAGGCAGGCAGTACACCATGGACAGGTCACCAGTTCATCACAGGGCAACATAAAGTGACACACAACCAGGCATTCACACACTCATACCTATCAGGACAGTTTATAGAAACCAGCTAACCTTACAGTCAGATTTTTGTTCTGTGGGAGGAAGCTGGAGTACCCAAAAAGAACCAAACAAACATGGGGGGAACATGCAGAAAGACTCCAGAAATGGATTGAAATCAATGTTGATCTTGTGACAAGGCAAAAGTGATACCCAGTGTGCTCATAGTTTTATGCAGCTGATCCTAAGATGGTATAATATATTGTAATATAACATGTAAATCACTTCATTCCACTTATGGGTAACACTGCATTTAAATTTCAAGAAACACAAATCCCCACCAGAACATGCAGACAATTCGTTTTTTTTTTTTTTTCATTTTCTCTCTCCAAATACGTACATTTTATTTTTAAATCTAATTCTGGTCAGTTGTGTGTAATTTCTTCTGGGCTTGTGTCATTCTTCTTGCATTCCGTTTTCTGTTGATGTTTAGCAACCAGCTGAAGCCAGTCTGTGACTCTTTGTCATCTTGTTGCACCTATTCATTATAGTTTTCTGTCCTTTCCTTGTGCTGTTATTTTAACTACTTTAAATTATTCTGAATTTGCATGCCATCACATGAGTTTTTTTTTTTATGTGTTCTTTTAGATAAAAATTTTTACTTTTTTTTTTTAATGAATTCTGTTAGATCTAGGTATAGTTAGGAAGAAACTAATTGAAAGTTGCTTAAATGTAAAAAAAAAAAAAAAACTTCAAAAGATTCAAACCTAGTTTGTTTTAAATGCTCTGTCTTAGGGACATGTGTTTAGTAACTATCGTTTTAAGTGGATTAATGCTCTGTGGATCATGCCAGTGATCAGTGGATTACAAATCTGCATATATGGGAGAAAATCATAATATGAATCAGTGGAGTGTTTGCTGAATATTACTGTATTTAGTCGATAGCAAGTCTTAAGATTTAATTGGATACCCTAAACCACCCTTAGGACTGAGTGTTTGTCTGACCAGGGTGTACCCAGCCTCTTGCTACCAGAGACATCAGCCCCCCACAAGGATTAATGGGTTTACACAATAGATGGATGGATTGTATCATCTGCATACATCTAAAAACCTGCACCATTGTACAGCATCAATGCATCAGGCTGCCATATTCTATTCTAAAATTAAAATTTTAATTTTGTATTGAACATTTTTAATTAAAAATTTAAAATAATTAAAATTAATTCTAGAATTGCGCCACTCAAGGTGGCAGCAGGTTGGAATAGCTCTATTACTTTTCATTCTGATAGATTCTTTTTTGGGAACTCTTCCTCTTGTGGTGGATACAGTTGATTTCTTTTTGGACGACTGTCCTCTCCGGCGTCGGATGCTGTGCTGCTTGGAGGATTTTTCCTAATACTTCTCTACTTTGGACATTTGTTATGATGCATTGCCACGGCAACGGGGTTGTTTCTTACAACTGGGAGCAGCTGATTAATATCTCAAAAGCTCAAATAATACTTCAACTACAACCCCTGATGAGTTGAAAAGGAGACGCCGTGGAGGCAGAGCAGGAACAAAGAGAAGAGAGAAAAGGAGGAAGTTCAAACCATCTCTTCCGTCGATTATGATGGGCAATGTGAGATTGTTGGGAAACAAGTTGGATGAACTCCAAGCCCTACAAAGGACCCAGTCAGAGTACCGGGCATGCAGTATTATGTGTTTTACTGAGACATGGCTGCAGGATCATATCCCCGACTCCAGCGTCTCTCTGCCGGGCTTTTTAACCTTACGAGCAGACAGAGATGTAAAGAGGAGTGGCAAATGTAATGGAGGTGGACTGGCAGTACTTGTGAACAACAGATGGTGTAATCCAGGACATGTAACTGTGAAGTGTCATCTCTGCAGTCCAGATATTGAACCGTTGGCAGTACGTTTTCGTCCATATTATTTACCCAGAGAGTTTACCAGTGTTATTTTGGTAACAGCTTACGTTCCACCTTCCGCTGTTGCCGACACTGCATGTGATGCCATCAGCTCAGTTGTGGCTAAGCTACAGACACAAAACCTCAATGCGTTTGAGGCAATTTCTGGTGATTTTAACCATGCTTCCCTCTCTGCTACACTTCCAACATTTCAACAGTTTGTCAGCTGATCTACAAGAGAAAACAAAATGTTGGATTTGTTTTATGCAAATTTCAAGGAGTGATTCATCTCTACAGCAAGACCTCCTCTTGGCAAATCACATCACAATCTTGTTTTTCTCTGCTCAAAATATAAGCCCCTTGTTCAGAGGCAACCTGTAATAAAGAGGACTGTGAGAAAATGGTCACAGGAAGCTGAAGAAGCTCTGCAAGGTTGCTTTGAGGCTACAGACTGGGACGCACTGTGCCAGCCACATGGAGAGGACATCAATGCCATGGCTGAGTGTGTAACCAACTATATAAACTTCTGTGTGGATAACATCAACCCCACCAGAACCGTGAGATGCTTCCCCAATAACAAACCCTGGATCACCAGTGACCTGAAGGACCTGCTTAACAAGAAAAAAAGAGCCTTCAGAGAGGGAGACAGAGAATTATTGAGGAGTATACAGAAGCAACTTAAAGTCAAGATAAGAGACAGCTAGTAGGTGTACAAGAAAAAGCTGGAGAGCAAGCTTTAGCAAAACAATATTAGAGATGTGTGGTCAGGGATGAAGAAGATCACAGGCTTCATGCAGATGGATGATCAGACCAATGGAAGTCTGGACAGAGCCAATGAACTGAACACATTCTTCAATAGGTTCAGTTCAGAAACAAGCTCAGCATCCTCCTCTCCTGCTCACAGCCAAACAGACATCCCGCCCTCCTTTGACCCATAGGACCCACAGCTGTCCAGTAACACCTCAGATGTTCTACCTTCCACCTCAGCCCTAGACCCTTTTGCTTCTACATGTTTGCCTTCAACCATATCAGAAGATACTGATGGTTCCTTTGCAAAACCCTTCCACCTGTGTGTCTCAAGATGTCAGGTGAAGATGAGACTAGAAAGACTGAACCGGAATAAGGCTGCAGGTCAAGATCATGTCAGCCCTAGAGTCCTGAAGGCCTGTGCAGAGCAGCTCTGTGGGATTCTGCAGCAACTCTTCAACCTTCAATATTGGCCCAGAAGAAGGTTCCGGTGTTGTGGAAGACCTCCTGTCTTGTATCAAAGACAACTCACCCATCAGTCCTCAATGACTATAGACCTGATGCCCTGACATCCCACATCATGAAGGTCCTAGAGAGACTCCTGTTGGCCCTCCTGAGTAAGCAAACAATAAACTATCAGGACCCCCTTCAGTGAAGGTGGGTCCTGATAGATGCCATCATACACCTGCTTCAATAAACCCACTGTCATCTGGACAAAGCCAGCAGCACTGTGAGGATCATGTTCTTTGATTTCTCCAGTGCATTTAATACAATCCAACCTGATTTGTTTTGTCAGAAACTCCAGAAGACTCAGGTGGAGGCCTCAACAATCTCCTGGATCAAAGACTACCTGACAAACAGACCACAGTTTGTGAAACTGAAGGGTTGTGAGTCTAACCAGGAAGTCCGCAGCACAGGAGCACCACAAGGGACTGTATTCTCACCATTCCTTTTCACTCTGTACACCTCAGACTTCCAGTACAAGACAGACTCCTGTCACCTGCAGAAATACTCGGATGATTCTGCAGTCGCGATTGTTTTACTCACATGAGAGGTAATCAGGCCAACTTCTTCTCAGTTCCTGCATTCCTTGGTGTTTCTATGCTTACCTTTTCATTGTGTTCCTTTCAGGAATCCAATTTTCCAGTTCACACTCTGTTTCTGGATTCCAGTGCTCTCAACTCAAGACTTCCTCCTTCATAGCTACTCTGGCTGCTCCCCTGGCTGGTTGACCCCCTGGTTCATTCTGTCAAGACTCTTCAACATCTATCATCCATCACTAACCTGCCTGTCCACTCTCCGGCACTCCACCACCTCTCGCGTCTCCTCCTGGAAGAAAGAATGAGGAAATCATTACAACAAGCACCACTCACCACCACCTGCCGATTTGAGCCTCTGTGGGTACACCGACCTTTCCACCTTGGAATCACACCATGTCACTCAACAGTAAGACAACTGTCTCATCAATAATTTTTATCATATCTCAACCATATCCAACTTCTTAAAACAACTTACCTCTCCTCCTCAGTGCAGTCCTGGATGTCTCTTGTGAACCAGGAAGAACTGTTAATTCATTTACTTATCAATAAGCAGGCAAGGCAAACAGGCTCTGGATGACAGGTCAGACAAAGAGCGGTTCAGACACCTTCATGAGGACTATTACAACGAGGCACGTGATGTCACCCGATACGGCAGAGCTAGGGTCGAACCCTGAAACCAGCCCTGGGGACAGGATTCGTTGGTAAACGCCTGGTGGCCGGGTTTCTCCTCGTGGGACCCAGTCGGGCCAAGCCCAAATGAGAGACGCGAAGCCATCCTTCAGTTGGCCCACCACCTGCAGAGGGAACCATGAGGGACTGGTGCAAAGAGGATTGGGCAGTGTACAAAGGTAGAGACCTCAATGACCTGATCTACGGATGCTTAAACTGGCACTAGGGACATGAAATGTCACATCGCTGGGGGGGAAAGACCCTGAAGTTGTGTGGGTGGTTAAGAGATATCGGCTAGAAATAGTCAGGCTCACCTCCACGCACACAGTAGGCTCAGGAACCCAGTTCGAACATGGTGGTGGACACAGGCAGTAAGGGATGCCGTCAAGCGGAAGGAGTCCTATCGGCTCCAGTTGGCTTGTGGGACTCCTGAGGTGGCCAACGGTTCTTGCTATCTCCTGGTCTTGCTCATGGGAGAAGGGAGCGGGAGATCGACAGACGGATCGATACGGCTGCCACAGTAATGAGGATGCTATGCCAGTCCTTTGTGGTGAAGAGAGAGCTGAGCCAAAAAGCTAAGCTCTCGATTTACCTGTCAGTCTACGTTCCAAATGCACCAAATTTGGGTCATGACCTAAAGAACGAGATACAGGGCTGAAATGAGCCTCCTTCACTGGGTGGCTGGGCACTCCCTTAGAGATAGGGTAAGGAGCTCGGCCATCCGGGAGGAGCTCTGAGTAGAGCTGCTGCTCCTCCACATCGAGAGGAATCAATTGAGGTGGCTCAGGCATCTGAATCGGATGCCTCTTGGACGCCTTGTTCCAGGCACGTCACAGCAGGAGGTGGCCCAGGAAACGACGACTGCTAAATTTATTTTGATATTTTTTAATATAACTGTTTAATATGTCAAAATGTTGCTCAAACTACTCCCCCCTGATCAAATCGTGATTAGATTTGTTGAACACCTAGCATTCTCTGTAAGCTAGTAGAATGGAAACCAACCTGGCATAGATGCACAATAATAGTGAAAAAAATAGATACATTCACCACGGTCATAAATTTTTGTGTCTTATGTATTTGATCGGTTCTATTCCTAAGCAAACAACACCAACTACACATTTTTGTTATCATTAACAAGCTTTTGGCATAATTTTGGCTGGATATTTGACAATTGTTGCATGTAGAATTGGAGTTTATTTAAACTGATTCATTTCCTGGCACTGATTCAGTGATTAACCATAGTTCACACATGGTCATTCTTGAAGTTTAAGGTTAGCTTGCGGTATTACTCAAAAAACTGTTTTGATGTGATTTTTGGGATCATTATACCAATGGAACACCAAATGTTGTCCTCAGTTCAACCACCTAGATGTTGAGTTGAGGGGGAGTTAAAAACATGGAGGTGTGTATTATCCCATCTACCTTCTGCAATACACCAGTACTTTTGATAGCAAAACAGCCCCATGGCATGATACTAACACCACCTTGCTTGACAGTTGGTACAGTGCTATTTGGTGTAAAAGCCTCACATTGACAACACCAAACATACTTCCTTGTCATTAATGCAAATTAACTGAATCTGAAAAAGGCATTTGTCTTGTCTGAAAATTCCATCCGAGTTTAAAAGCGTCCATTTTGGGGCAGACGCTTGTTTCTTACTCAGGAGCTCAAAGCCCAAATGTAAAACTGGCTTTGCGGCAGATAGTGACACTGGTTTTTCAGTAGTTTACAAGATATAGACAGTAATCTGTCACTTGAATAAGCTCTCAATTGCTTATTTGCATGCTCAGTCAATTTGGAGTAGGTTCTCCGTGTTAACACTGTCAGTAAATATGACTATTTAAGAGCTAATGGCTTCTCCATTGAATTAAAAGGCTATTTCACAATTTTTAAAGAACCTACAACTGCATTTGGTCATGTCTAGTTTAAAGCTAGATCACTTAAACTGAAGTGGATAGTTTATATGAAGCTGCTGCTCTATGAGCATTCCAAACTGAAAATAGAACAAGTCATGCATCCCTAATGTCAAGGACATTCTCATTCATGATGAGTCTATGTACATTTTTTCTCTAGAACTCTAGGTCAGGAGTTCACAGCTGCAAGTGCTGGTGTTACCCTGCTTTTAAATGTTTCTCTGCAGCACATTTGAATTAAAATGAGGGGATCATTTAAAAGCATCTGCAGAACCTTGGAATGCCTCATTAGGGTCCGTGACCCTAGCTTTCTTTTAAACGGTTACTGATTTAAGGAAACTACATGAAGACATCAGCAGGGAGATCCTGGTTCGTTTTTAATGAATAAACCCAAAGGTGGAAAATCTAATTTTTAAACTGTGGATTAGAACATAAATGTGCAAAACGTGAAGCAATATTTGTTCTTGGTGTATGATGTTATTATAGCAAATGTGAGAATGAAGTATCTATTGACGCTGTTTGGTGGAAGCTTAAACTAGGTTAAATAAACTAGGCTAACCGTGCTTTTGTGCCCATAAACATCCGTGTCGGAGCGCATCAGGCTGCTCTCCGGTGACTGCTTCAGACTGAGTGGGCGACACCGCGAGACCGACAGAGCGAGAGGGAGATAGGGAGAGAGGAAGAGAGGGAGACAGGGAGAGAGGAAGAGAGAGAGAGAGGAAGAGAGAGAGAGAGAGAGAGAGGAAGAGAGAGAGAGAGGAAGAGAGAGCGCGCGCTGCTGTTGCACATAAACCTCACCGCTCCACGCGCTGCATCCTCCTTCTCTCTTTATCTTCAGTAGAGAGCTGCAGTGCATTTGTCTGTCCTTCTGAGAGCCCGCAGCTTCTTCACTCCGTACCGGAGAGTGTGCAGCCGCCAGCAGCGTTTTCACCTGGGTGACAACAATTTTTCCTGCAATTTTTCTGCGGTTCTGATAGTCTGAACGACTAGAAGACACACCTGAAGTCCACTTCCAGCTGCACAACTCGCACCGCGCACACGCTTCCAACATGAGTGAGGTGAGTTGGAAAAAGGCATTAATTTAAATCTGCCGACCTGATCGGATCAGAGCGGGTGCACTTCATACAAGTCAAGTGCAATCTAAGTGAAATGTTGCGCGCCGCAGTCCTGTGTTGGGCAGTTGCCTCCCCGATTACACGCGGTTAAGTCTAGTGTCAAAAAGGTGGACAGTCCATTGCCCCCCACCCCCCTCACACCCACTTCTCCGCAGCCTGAAGGCGCGGCTCCAGATCCAGAACAGAATGTTTTAGTGCAGCGCTCCTGACTCCTGCTTGGCTCTGGTCCCGACTCTGACAGAAACACTGCAATGAGCAGAGCTGACACCAGCTCGCAGCGCCGGTGGGCACCTTAGACATCTGGTGGGTTCTCCCAGAGCGGCGTCTTAGGCTTCTGACATGACATTTGAAATCAATCTTTATGCAAAATGTGACATTTACTCACTGAAGTGCTGTGCATTTTGTGCAAGGCGTATGCAAAAGTGGAATTTTTATTTTTATTTTTTTGCAAAACTCAGTATATTTCTTTAAACCTATGACCCAGACTTTTCTGTACAATCAATCAAACTTACTTTAAATATAGTTAGTTCTAGAATAACATTTGTTTTGGTATTGTTTTTAAACTGTTATTTAACTGAGATCAAATCTACCAAAAATAAGCCTCCACACACTCTGATGACATCATGTAATTTTTCCAAGTAACGTCTTTTTTGCTATGACAACAAAAGTTATGTTTTTTTTTTTTCAGATTTGAGGGTCCACTTAATGTCTGGGAATGTAATTTTGATGCTGTACAAGCGCCCCCTTGTGGTCTGATAATTATTAGCCAGATTGTTCTGAAAGTAAGCCATTGCATCAGTTTCAAGCATCTAGCATGCAGTTGGGAGTGAATCATCTGCATAGTGTGGTATGACAATGATTAATGTTTTCATAAAGTTATTACAGCTATATTAATTGTGCTATCTTTGAGCCACAGTTCTGTCGGCTGTGTAGCAGTGGCACACGTATGTAAGGTACATGGACTGTGTGAGCTTTTCTTCTCTTTCAAAAAAAAAAATCATGGCTGCCTGACTTACTAGGAAATCACACTGCATATCCTAAGGTGTTACACTTAGTAAGGCATACATAAATTGATGGTGTGTCTTCCTATGGCACATAATAAATTCCAAAATAAAGTACAAGATGCAATGCAGTGAGTGAGTGAAAGAGAATTTCAAATTTCTGAAATAGCATACCAGGAAGTGCTTTTATTTTGAAAATGAGGAAGAGTATTTGATGATGCTAGCTTAACAGCGAGATAATTAGATGTTAAAGGTAAGTTAAACAGTTTTATTTTGTACTGAAATGATCTGAAGTCATTTGGTTTGAGAGAAGCCCATGTGACCATAATTATGAAGCCACAGCTAATATCAACTAATTGTTTTGAACTTTTAATACACACGATCCATAATGCCACTGGCTGATAAGTAGAACCCACACTTTTAGTAGAGAATATGCACATCACATGTTGATGTTGTGGCCTGTAGTTACATACAGGTTGACTTTCACATCTTAATATATGAGTTAAATCAGTCATTGGACTCGAGTTTAAGACGAAGAATCTAGATCAAGTGTTATGTCCTTAAGTCTAAGTTAAGTCTCAAGTCTTTGTTTTTCCAACTCTGATCCAAGTCTGAGAATCAAGTCCCCATGTGTGGCATTAGGTCAGAGTTTATTTGAGTACATTAGAATTGTCTTTTTGTTATTTCTGCTTAGATCCCAGGAAAATTGAGGATAGTTTGTGAGGAGGGTGTAGACAGACGAAATTAAACTTGAATATTCTAGGATATGAGGAACAACATCTAGGAGATGAGACAATGCATAATAATGGGCTCCAAGATTTATGTCTTTTTCGGCACAATACGATTTTAGGATTTTGGAGTAAAATGTGCATGAATCTTAAATAAATTTCAAAGAATTTCAGTTCAGTGTAGATTTACCTTGCTCAGGTTTGATCAATCAAAGCATTTTAGAGTATCAACTAGAGTATAAAATGCAGGAAACTCTAAAGCAGATGTCAACTTTAGGCCGTTAGTAGCTAGCAGTTAGCTAGTAGTACCATTGTCACAGTGCTTACAAGCAGTTTGTATCTTTTCTGTTTTTTTTTTTCGACAGGGTCTTCAAAATACTGCTACACAAACAATTTAAAGGTGTTAGAAGCTTTTTTAACCGGGTGTTGTTAGCTTGACCCGATGAACGAGCGGTCTTAACCGACTGCTACACAACAGTCAGTGATAGACATTTCTTTGAAGAGAGACATTGGGATGTTTTAATATTATAAGATCTTGTTTTGTGACATCTTTAGCAAGTATGCCAAGTGTTTGTTAATTTCAACTGATCAGTTTGATTCTTGTTCCTTTTCTGATGTAATCAACTCAAAGAGCAACACAGTTTCTTTTTCTTCTGTGCGCTGTTTAAAAATCGAATTTTGTAAAATCCTGTAATAGAAATCCATATTTCAGTACCCAGCTGTGTTTTTACTGTGTGTAAACATGCTAATTAAAGAAAATCACAAGATAGTATCTTTTAAAAAATAATGCATCATAAGAATCTCTAATTTCCTGCAGCACCACAGCATTAATCATTCCCAAACGCTCTACATTGTGTTAGTATGCATCCCTTTATCCTTGCATAATAAAGTGCTTAGTGAGGCTTGAATCACTGCAGGCATTCAAAGTATGCCTACTTTCTGTTATGCAATATGGGTCTATGCAGCTGGTAAACTTTATATTGCTCTAATGACTTTTCAGTTGAGAATGCTCACAAAACAGTCAGAAGAAGAGTTAAATATAACAAAAACTACACAGTTGGAGTCTGATGTGCAGCTGGCTGTTCAAGTTCTCAGTAAGAGCCTCATTTCCACAAAGATGTAATCATTTGGCATTTATCAAAACTCTGACTTGGAAGTAGAAAAGCTATGGAATGTAAATAAGTCGCAAAGCTCTTTCAAATTAGCCCCTTTAGAGAAGGTAAAACCTGACACATATTGTATTGAACCTAATGTGAAAAGGCGGGCTTTGCCTTTCACTGGCGGGAGCCTGGAGATGATAATCAGGCAGATTAAAGAGGTAGCCATGTTATGTAACTTACTAACTCATGCGGTGTAGTGTGTCACATCAGGAGGTGCAGAGATGAATTGATCAATTCCACACAGATAAAAATAGCAGCCCCATGGAGTGATTATTTCCTTCCGCCACAAAGGTAGAGCATCACTCCAGTGGGAATGCTTGCTCTGTGTGCAAACTGTATATCTTACTATATGGTCTTGCCATTTACTCTTTAGCCCTGTCCTGATGGAATGTGCTACTTCAATTTGATATGTAGCAGAGGATGGCAAAAGTGCACATGGTTTAATGTTTGGAATGTAAACACAATGATAGATGGAGCATTGCTAGTGACCTCCTTAGTTGATTTAAAAAATCTTGTTTTAAATTCTGCTTCCTGCATGTGTGCAAAGTCTTCAGTTAAAGTGAAATTAGGTAGGCATGTTGCTAATGCCTTCACTTTGTCAGAACAGAAGTACATCACCTCATCAAAGTCTTAGTCTCTTCAGATGTAATTAAAAAAGTTAGAAGTTTGTTATGAAGAGTAAATTAAGTAATACCCCCATTAAAGTATTGCGTAACGCAGTTTAAGTGCAGATTTTTTGGGACATGTCGGAAAAATCATGTGCATCACAATTTAGAGACGCTTTATATATTGACAGATGTGTCATTGCTACGGTATTTAGGGTTAAGGCAAGTAAAATGTAATTTCATGCTATAACAACTTCTCTCCACAATACAAGAATTTATTAGCAAACTACTTTGACTTCAAGTTAAAATACTTTAGTCAAGAAACTCTTTAACTAGACTAGTAACATTCCGAATCAAAATAAGCTTTATTCACCAAGTTTGTGCACACAGACTTGATGAATAATAATAACTTGGCTTTGATCCACTTAGCTCTCAATGAGAAAATGTGTTTTAAATTCTATATATATATATATATATATATATATATATATATATATATATATATATATATATATATATATATATATATATATATATATCTATATAGATATAGATATACATAGACTTCAATTAGTGAAAATATGCATGGTATTGATCTGTGCACTCTAACTGTTAAAATTCATCAGAGAGACAGCCTGGGGAAAGAAACTCTGTGACACCTAGTTTTTGCAAATAGCATTCTGAAGCTCTGATCCAAAGTAGGGCTGCAAATAATGATTATTTTGCTAATTGATTAATCTTTTCACCATGTTTTTGATTAACTGAATAATATTAATTTAGGAAAAGGTGTAGTTAACAATTATTCAATTACTAAGTTATAGTTGACAAATATTTCAATAATTGGTTCAAAATGATTAATCCAATTAATTGTTTCAGCCCTAATCTGAAGGTAAAAGTCTAATTGGATTGTGTGCAGGATGTGTGGCTTCTAATTGTTTGTTGTAATCTACACCTATCCTGTTTTGTGGATGAGCCAAACCACACAGAGATAGATGTGCATAAAACAGACCAAATAATGGCAGTTTAGAAGATGACCAGCAGCTCATGTGGTAGGTTGTACTTGATTTGCCTTAGGAAGTACAGTCTCTGCTGGGCCTTCTTGCGAACAATGTATATGTGTGAGGACCATCTCAGGTCTGGAAATGATCCTCAGTGGACACAGCGTTGTTGAGAATGGTCAGGGGAGGCAGTGTAGGTTGTTCTCCGGAAGTCCACCATTGTCTCCACTGTCCTGCGCAGCTTAAGCTCCAGGTAGTTCTGACTGCAGCAGTGGACCAGCTGATCCCCCCCTTGTCACTGTCCTGGATCAGACCAATGGCAGTGGTGTCATCTGCAAACTTCAGGGGTTTCACAGACGAGTCTGCTGAGGTGCAGTCATTTTGTACAGAAACAAGAGGAGTGGGGAGAGAACACACTGCTGGAGGACACTGGTGCAGATAATTCTTGTGTGGGAAAGGATGCTTTCCGGCCTCACCTGCTGCTGCCAATCAGTCAGAAGGCTAGTGAAACACTGACAGCTGGAGGCCGGTACATTGAGCTGAGTGAGCTTCTGGTGGAGGATGTCTGGGTTGATGGTGTTAAGGGCAGAGCTGAAGTCTACAAACAGGATCCTGGCGTACATCCCTGGTTGGTCAAGGTGAAGCAGGATGAAGTGTAGTCCCAAGTTGACAGCATCATCTGCTGAACTGTTTGCCGGGTAAGCAAACTGCAGGGGCTCCAGCAGGGGGCTTTCAGATGCTCCTACACCAATCACTCAACAAGTTTCATGACCACAGATGTCAGGGTGACAGGTCTGTAGTTATTTAACCCTGTGATGGTGTGTTTCCTGGAGAAAACTAAACTAAGTACAAATTATAAGAATAGAAAGAAAACTAATTAGCTACAGGGAAAAATAGTAAAAGGGAACAAATAAGAATAGAACTGAAACAATGCAGTGATATCACAGTTCAGTTTGAATATGTATGTTTGAGAACAAAGGAATTGGGAATGGGGCCAAATTAGCTTTAACACCTAATAATAAACACAGCTGCTAGGTGTTCAAACAGCCAGGGATTCAGAGTTTTTACCAGTCTCTTTTGTTTTCTTTTTTAAAGATATTTTTTTGGCACTAGTGGCCTTTATTTATTTTGACAGTAGGTAAACATGATAGAGGGGTAGAGAGAGGGGGAGACATTTGGCAAATGTCACCGGGTCCAGGACTCAAACCTGGGACAGCCGCTTCGAGTACTGTAGCCTCTGCATATGGTTGCGTGCTTAAGCCCTACACCATCAGCACCGCACTCTCTTTTGTTTTCTGTGCGTAGTTCAGACCTTGCTCCCTGCCATGGTTGGGCCCGCCACATACAGTATCTCACTTAGATGTCTTAAAACCCTTAAGACCCTATTGTCTTATGTTCCATCTAACATCTTGTACTTTCTGGTTCCCAACTTTACTCTAACAACTCTTGGATGGATACAAGCTAAACCCAAGACCTGGTGCATCAGACTGCAGCTGTATTAAAAATCCACAGATAAGCCACTAAGCAGTAGAGTGCCCCCTTTATTGCCTCATACCTTTAAAACCTCACCTTTTGACATTTACTCAGAAAATTATCTGAGTTAAAATCCCTAAAAGTTTAGAGTGCCATGTCTGATAGAAACAGTAAAATAAGTGAGATATTTTAGTGTGTTACATTTTAGAAAAACATAATGATAGCAGCATAAGGACTAGAAGAAAATCTGCCTGGAGGTTATCTAGACAGGTTCATTATCTTGTTGTAATTTGTGTAGGAACTCAGGGGTATGTATCATAGCACTGCAGTGCACCCTCCCTATCTGTGAGCCACACTCAGTTTAATTTACTAAGTAATGGGAATGTACCTTTAAGCTGTATTGACAGATTTGCCTTCTCCGGCTAAAAATCTAGGCATCCAATGCCTCATTTCCTCCTCTTTCTTTTCATGAACATCTATTCATCCCTGTGTCTCTCTTTGGTTCCCACCCTATTTGAAAGCTTGACTGTATTCTCCTTAGCAACAGTCAAAGGACTCAAGGCAGGGTATTAACGCTAGTCTGTACACATCCGGGAGTCGACATATGCGCAGCGCAAAGAAGTTGAAAAGAGATGAAGGGGGGAGCAAACGGTGGATGGGATCGGGTTTTATTTTGTACAGATATGAAGAGAATATGCAGGGATGGAAATGACTTTGGGGATGTTATGCAATTCATGTTTGGCAGTAGTTCCACTTTTGACAGCTGTTCGCTGGATTTTCTTTTTATCCCCTTTTGCTCTCTAAAACAAGACGGCATTAGGAGGACAAAAACATGTAGTAATTTTTAATACTTTTAAAATAACGTTCGTAATCCATTAGCGGCTTCAAGCACAGCAGGGATTGCACACATGCTGTAAAAGGATGTGCTTGGAAGCGTCATTTAGCAGACTCCCCATCCTTCACGAAAGCCACCCTGTTCCTAGTGAGCTGGCAGGGGGTAATTATCAGGCTTTGATGTGGCTTACAGGCCAATCTGAAGCTAGTGAATTGAATCTACGAAAATGGCACTTCTTGTTTCTGTTTTTCTCTCTCCATCTGTCAGTTTTCCCCCTTTCGACTGTATTTTCCTTCCCACCCCCATTTTCCCTCCAACTGAGGTTGTACAGCATTGAGGAGTCTGAAAATCACTGGCTTCCCCCTACTCCTTCATGGAGGTATAATCCTTTTATTTCTGTCTATAAATACATTTCTGCTGAGCTTTTAGATGCTTTCTGCTGCCTCTTTTTCGTTTCCCCCCTCTGACAGCCGTTACAGCAATAAGCCTGGTGTTTGTGTGTGTTTGGCTTAAGAAATGTACTGTAGATGTGATCGTGAATAAAACACCATTGAGATCTAAGCAGATACATGCTCAGGGGGAGAAATGGGAAACAAACAGAGAATGTTGCTTTTTAGCCATCATTTGTTCGTGCATCGACCCAATCTGCTTCCAGTGTCTCACCAACAGTTGAAATCTGAATGTTAATTTGTAGTTCATTTGCAAAAGACTTAAAAAGGACCAAACTTGCTGAGGAATTTACTCTCCTTATAGTAAAGTACTTATTTATATATCTTAGGAGCAGTTACAAAAATTATTTGTAATGCTGAAAATTACACAAAAAATTTAATAAATCATGACTCGCACAAATATCCTGCTCTAGATAAATAACCTTTACTGTTTTTTGTGTAAAATTTCAATTCAGGCTCAAATAATCTAAAAACTAAATGAATGTCATTTACAATTACAGAAAATTATTACATTTGCTGTCACCGAAGTATTACTTGCTCAAGACCTTTGCATCGATATCCTGTATTTCATAAATCACAATATTCCTAAAGTCTTGCTACCATGGGAAACATATCACCTGATCAACACCTGTTGAAATAATGGCACTGACAATAGTTGAAGCTCACTTTTTCAAATGCGTAATGGAAAGGACTAATTTTTAACCATTTTTAACCAGTTTAGTAGAGTCTTTAAAGTAGCAGTGTGGTTGGATACCTGCATAAATGTGATAAGAGTTGTTATAATCTTTATTAATAATTTGTTGAACAGGGCTGGCCCCAAAACAGAACCCTAAAGGACTCTCCATTACATACTCATAGTGTCTGATATGGCTTTTTTATGGAATAATGATATTTATGTTAGGAAGAAAAGTAATGATCCTTTCCTAAACAATACCTGAGTGGCGCACAAAGTAGTGAATTCTATGTTTAACATCTGCTCAAAGATTGTTATTTTCAAAAGATACTTTTAATCTGACAAACAAGCCTCATCAGATTGTATTACTGTAACAAGGACTGAAATGGCAGAGCCTTTCAACAATCGATTGAGCTAACATGAATCTTTTTTTAAAACCAGTTGTAATACAATAAACATTTGACAAGATCAAGGAAAAGGCAGCTGCTTTTAACTCTCATTTTACTCTCATTAATGTCAATTATTAATCAGTTCACATGTGACTCTACCTTCCCTGATAAAGTTAATTCATTAGCCCACCAACCAACCCACTAACTAGCCAACAAACCCATCAACTAAAAAACCAGCCAACTAACAAACCCACTGATCAACCAACCAGGCAGCTAGCAAATCAAGAAACCCATTAGCTAAGCAACCAACCCGCACAGCCAATCAACAAATGTAGCAACCAACCTATCCATTAAATAACCAACCTGCCAGCTAGTCAACCACATAAATTCCAAACAAGAAAACTATTAACTAAACAACCAACAACAAACCCACCAAACACCCGGCCAGCCTGCTGACCAATCGACCAATAAACCCGCCCACCCCATCAACTAATGGGCCAACCAACAAGCTTATGAATAAAATAACCAACAAAACCAATTGACCAACCCATCAACTACCCAACAAACTAAACAGCCAACCAAGCATATTACCACCCTACAAACCAACCAATCATGAAAACAGTAATAAAAGCATAAATCAGGCAGGTTGAGCAGTCAGTTACTTTGCTCAGGTCAACTTAAAAACCCTGAGTTTTGACTAGATGGATGTTATGGATGAGAACCTCTTGAATACAACAAATACCAAGTTTTACTTACCACTTCAACGTTTGAAAACCTCACTTTACCAATTAATCTTCATTCTGCATGCTGGCGAAACAGAACAGAGAATTCCTACCACAGAAGGATAAAAACGAACTGTAGCTACGATAGAGACTTGTCCAGATGACACACATAAGCTTGAAAGATGGAACAAGATGTCACAAAAAGGAAAAATTGAAAGGTCATGTTCATATTTGTGAAAAAACACATAAAATTTGGTGACATTTCACAAACTGCCGTTAGACCTGTCAGGTTCAGCATATAAAACACTAACATTTACTTGAAGTGTCTTATTATAGGAGATTTTTGTTTGGTATCTTCAGTTAAGGTGCATCTTGTGTTCCTTACTCACTTTAATGGTAGCACACGTCAAATTTAAATTAAACTTTAACTGAACAAACGTTTAAAGGAAGTAAAAGTATTTTCGTATAACACCAATTCCCATCAACCTCCAGGAGGCCCAGCTATTCCTGAGTCCATCTCACAACACACAGACCCCCATCCGCTCACTTATATAAAGCCATTAACTGGCATTGTGCTATTTTTAGTGGGCAGGTACAGCGTGTTTCAGCATGAGATGAGATTTTTATGGCGAGCTGAGCCACAGATTTTAACAGGCTCTGCTTTTAAAGCTCAAAGTGGTCACGTAGTCAGAGGTAACATGTGGCGAGATGATTACATTTATCAGGGTGAAAGATTTTCTTTTAGCTTTACATGATTTTATACATATCGTGTCATTTTGATATTTTACACCAGGTTTAGATAAAGATTTGTTAGATACTGTAGGTGTACATTCTGCCAAAAAAAGAAATTCTATAGTTTTGTGTCCTACATAGCCTTTTGACACAACACATAAGGGATATAACCTTTTACAGTCATGTCCAGCCAGAGGCTACAGACATCAAACCAAATTACATCTTAGAGCTCACCTGTAATTCGAATTATATTTAACTCCAAATTTCATTTGAAGCCGTAGCCCATCAGTTATAATTATCACGGACGTGCCCTAAAAGCAGCGGACAGAGGTCCCGGGGGGCAGAGCAGTCTAATCCATTTAATGTACAGTAAGTGCAGGTATAAGCAGATGTTCAGTTTACACAATCCACATCACCACACGTCTGGCTGCGCGGCCAAACACAGGCCGTTAGCTGACTGCCCGCAGAGGAGGGATGGGCAGAGGGGGAGGACTAGTGTAGTGATGGGGAGTACAGTGGAGATGGGATGGAAACAGCAAGTGGGTGGGAGGAAAATTGAAGAAAATTGAAGAGTAGAGTGCAGAAAGGGACAGAAGAAGAGATAATAATGCCGAAGAACATAAATCTAACACAGGCTACGAACTTCAGGGCATCTGAACACTCTAACGTTGACAAAAAAAAGGCCAGCAAATAGCATATATTATGTAAAAGAAGAGGAAAAAGAGGCAGGGATCTGAGAGATGCATAATTACATGGAGAAAGCCCCATATTTCCAGTTTTCTTAGCATAAATGTGATGAAAAAAAAAGTTGCTCCTCTAAATAAATGCGTCATCCCTCTGGAGCCAGTGGTAATGAATCTGGCATGTCAGCTTATTTTGACATGTAATTATTGCATCCCTCCAGGGTTAGTTAACACATTTATGGTGTTCATTTATCTTTAAAGCCAAATATCCAGCAATGTTCTAATTTCATCTGCATGTATAGATAGAGCTACAATTTTCTCAAACATAGGACAGAACTGCCTCATCCTTATAATTAGCATGCTCAAAACCTCTTGACAAATTACAGTAAAGATTAGGTAATCAATTGGCTGGGTTCTGCAGACCTACAGATATCATTTTTCCGTCTATATTTAATATGTTTTTCCATACGTGGTCAAGATGACATTCGAGAACCTACACAGCTTCGTGGAGTGCATCTGACTCACAGCATTTACCCACAGCTATTTAAATGTTGAGTCTACATGTATCCTTTATATAAACCTGACTATTCCTGGCTAAAACAAGTATTCCAATTAGTCAGTCAAAGTACATTAATGCTAAAGAATAAATTACTGTAATATGAGTGTATGGTGGAGTGTAAAGACCACATTTTGAAAAATACCTTTATATTTGTCTATCCATTCATTGTCTTCTGCTTATTTAAGATTGGGATGATGGTCCAGAAAGAAAATCCAGCTATTTCTCTCCCCAGTGCCCCCATCCAGCGCATTCTGGGGTATCCCACGGTGTTCCCATGCCAGAAAGAAAATTAATTCACCATCAATGAGATTTTTGTGTGGTCCTGAGTCTCCCTTTAAGGGAACGTGCTGAGAAAGCCTCCAAAGCGAGGCTCAAACTGTTTGATATTAAGGAGCAGTTGCTCTAGTTCGAGCTCCTTCCAGTCACCTCATGGAGGAAGGTAATTTCAGCCACATGTATCTCTTTTTTTGCTAATGATCCATATTTCATGATCATAGATGAGGGCTGGAACTTGAACAGCTGGTATATCGATAGTTTTGATTTTTGGCTCAGCTCTTTTTATCTTCGATAGAATGGATCAGAGGCCACATTACTACAAATGGGACCCCAGTTTATCTGTCCATCTCCTGCTCCATTCTACCATCCCTCATGAACAAGCCACCAAAATATCTGAACTCCTATGCTTGAGGCAAAAGCTGGCCCCCGACCGTAAAGGTGCAATGCAACTTTTTCTTAATCAGGACTATGGTTTTAGACTAACAACTGGTTCATACCTGCTGTTTTGTCCTCACGACCAGTGTCTTGTGACAGAAGTGGAAGAGATTCAGGAAAAATCCATGTTCTATTGTTTCAGCAAATTCCCCATTTGGTAACTTTCTAGCTCATGGCATTAATAGCATTTGCCAAAAAGGAGGGGCAGCAAAGCAGTCTGTAAGCACAATAATGTTTACAAGCATATGCTTTTAATTTTAATGAACAGCTACTTCTGACTCCCTGTGCTATGCTGATACACCCCTTATGATCTTATATGGAGGTGGAGCTCCTTTTTGGATGTTAGGTAAACAATGATCGGACATTTAACATGTTCTCCACATTTCTTTACACAATGAAAAAGTCTAGTTTGGAAACCTTTTTACAATGCAGCCTCTCCATTCAGTTGTATTCCCAGAAATTATCTTCAGGGGACAAAAACATTCCTTCAGACATTTTTCTAAGCACCTGTACACATATATACTAGGGTTTCACTTCTTTTGTGTGTCTGAGAACAATACAAAATGAGCTACTGCAAAAAGCTAAAAAGTATCAATTAGCTGATAGTTAGCCTAACTGTTAGCACTGATTCTTTGCTGAATACCATGATAAAATGTGGACATTATATTCCATTGTAAATCAATTTGATATATATGTACATTGAAAAAGATATTCCTTATTATTGAGAGCAAAGTGTACCGGAGTCAAATTCCTTGTTTGTCTGTACAAACTTGGCAATAAAGCTGATTCTGATATTCTAGTTCCAGTAAACTCTGGTGTTACTTTAAGATAAAAGGTAAAAACAATGAAACCGTAAAACAGGATTTTTTAAACTGTAAATTAAAGTACCTTTAAAGACATATATAACAACATTAGCCAAATACTTCATGATCTTGTAGGAGGTTAAATAGATTTATATAATGCATGGACAAGCTAAAGTCATTAATTGTCTTTCAACTCATAAAGTTGGGTTCGACCCATAAAGTTTTCCCGTAAAATGTAATCTTTCCTCTCAATTTTTTGTGTGTGAGCGTTTGTTGATCAGTTGATTTGTTTTTAAATAATAAAACAAATAAAGGCAGTTAGAGATTTTGGAGGAAATTCCTAGTGTTTGATTGTGCTTTCATTTGTAAAATGAATAATCTGCTGATTATTAAAGTAGCATAAAAATGTGATGAAATTATACGCCAAGGCCCCGAAGTAAATGAACATGCAGATGATCCATAGTACTCGAAGAATGACCCAGATCCTCTTCAGTATTAGTTTTGGGTATCCATATAAGACAGAAACTGTGGGCGGCTTTAGATTTTAATCATCTCTGACAATTGCAACCGTCTCTCTTGGACCTTATATAAGTGATTTAATACTTATTGTGTAAATTCCGTGAAGGCATGGCTTGAGATCAGTGCAGGATGGAGAGGGTCCAACTAGGGATGGGATAAAGAAATGTGACAGAAGAGTTAGGAAACAGCTTGGAGAGGTGTATTCCCCAAAGGAAAACCTTGCTGTAAATGAAGTGCGTTGTGCTGAGTGAAAGAAGGAGTGAGCCGGTAGAGGGGTGGGTGTATGTGCTCTTACTTCTGTGTTTGTGTGGAGCACGAGCGTCTGCACGTGTGCGTCCATCTGGAGCGTTCATGCCAGACGAGTTATCCCTGAATAGACGGTGTAGGCTCCAATTTTTCTCCCAGAGCTCGCGCGCAACTTCCTTTAACCACCCTCCTCGCCACAATGCATGTCTCTCTCTATTTTGTGTCCCTCTCCCTCCATATGTGTCTTTCTCCATCTCTATCACCTTCAGCAGCTCCCCAGGGCAGCTTGTTAAATGCAGCAATCTGTTTCTGTCCCCCATCTCACCCCCCTCTCCCTGCTTCCTATCCCTTCCTCTCTGTCTCCGAGCCTTTCTCCGAGGCTCCGCTCATGAATCATAGCACCAACTACTACATGGAAAGAAGGGAAATCCCTGATAGCGGTAGGAAGGGGTGCTGATAAAGACATATCTCAAGGGGGTGTTAAAGCCAGCTAGACGTAGAGGGGGTGGAAGGGACAAGAGAAGAAGAAGAATAGCTGGAATAAAGGGCTGGACAGATGACATAAGAGTTATTATCTAAGGATATGAAGGGCAGAGGTTAATATTTAATTTGTGATTTCAGCCCCCTCATAGACATTATATGTGACATCACTGGTGAAGCACAAAGATTTTTTTTCTTAAGAGAAAGTGGTTCAAACCTTAAGCAGCTGTGCTTGCAGTAAATTGTGTTGATACAGTTGCTTTCTTACAGGAAGCTGCTCTGGTCAGTAACATTATTCTTCTGTCTATCTTAGGGTATCTTCACTGGAGCAAAAGGGGGTTAAGTGCCTTTTGAAGCTAATGGTTGTAGTGTAGGGGAAAAGCATTTCAGGATTTCCCAGTTGGTTGTGAACATGACCTGACAACATTTCTTATACATACTAGACATTTTTGTCAATCAATATTAATATTCACTTGTTTTTTTGGTTCTCTTTGCCAACTCACTTTTTAATTTACTCTAATCTGAATTATTATGGCTATTACAGCATGCTGTCAAATGGAAACCCAACTGTGGGTTACAATAAGCGGCTTGTTTGGGCAGTCTTTGGTCAAGACAATGGACAGCCCTATGGGGGAAGATAATAGACAAACAAAAAGGGGATTTAAAGATCAGGGTTATTATGACATCTGTGTAATTCAAATCTGAATATTCCAGCTGTAAGCATCAAGATCTACCACAGTGGTGTGTTAGTAAAACAGGCCATGTTACTGACCCAAATCTGAGCTGAAAAAAATAATCTTGTGAAGATTGATGGCCTTTGGGCTACAAAACAGTTCTCAAAAACGCCAGTGGAGCAAATATTAATCCTTGAGGTACACCTCCATTTTATATTAATTTATATTTGATTATTTAGTAGCAAATCAGTTAAACTAATAAACAAACAATCAAGCAAAAAGAGAAAAGTAGAGCTACACAATTTCGAGTTTTGTGCCCAATTCACAGTCTTTGGATATATAAATCTTTGATCAGCTGATACCAGTTTTAGTCAATTCTGATTATGTTGTCATGATAAACAATAAATCTCTAAGGGGACATTACAAAAAATTTACAAAACGATACAGGGTACAACATGTTGTCAAACAAATGATTTAAAAGAGTGTTGTCGTTCTTTATTCCCCAACTGTGTCAACACGACGTGGCAGTTCAAGAAGTACTTCCTTTCTTACTTAAAAATAAGAGTCTAAAAAAGATACAGTGCTTCAAGCTCCAAGGACAGGCTTTTAAACCCAGGTTCATATTAGTAGCTTAGCCTTAGTTCAACAGATGAAGTCACCTGACAAAAGCTATAGGAAAGGACTTTGCCACACAGTTTCCACTTTGAAGAGAAATAGGGCAGTATTGCTATTCCCCTCTGCTTACTTTACAAGAACATCTCTTACCTCGATACTTTGCTTATTTGATAAAACTGTTCATCTGACAATTATTTTTCCACACACGTGCTCATGTTTCAGAATGGATGTTTTACATGGTCCTGTTCAAATTAACTTTGATGGGAGATAATGAAAACCAGGGGCTGAGATCAAAAAGGTTTCCATCAGAAAGAGAGAGGAGAACATCGTCTTTAGTAAACCGAGTTATTTTTGCAAAAAAAATGGCATTCACTGAGTTTCGTGCAGTAGTCAACTGTTAATCCTGTGGAGTTAAACTGCGATGTATTCATCCATAGCAAAGTACAGCACAAACGAGGTGGAGTTTAACAAGTAGTATATGGCTGTTTCATCTGCAAAACTGCAGTTTTTCTTGTACTAAAACCAACAGTAGAACCAAACTTGGTGTTATTGGACAGAGGAAAAGAAAAAAAAAACATTTAGAGAAAATTATGATGAGACCCTATTATTCAGAGAGCGGTGTATAGGGTGAAGGAGCTCTGTCTCCACCAAGACTGGCTGCTTTCAGCTTGGTCTAGAGAAGTTTGATAGATATCCTCCAAGAGTGCATCTCTTAAGAACCCAGAACAATGTCTAAAGCACTGCAAGGTCAGGGTTCATAATTCAACAATCAGAAATAGACTGGCCAAAAGTACAAAAAGGAGCATTACACCGACATGGTGGTAGCAGAATATCTTAGGCTGCTTTGCTGTTTCAGAACCTGACTGATGAAACCAGGATTTGGGCTCTTATGCAAAAAAACTCCTAAAGGAGAATGTCCAACTATCAGGTGTAACTTTAAGCTCAAGCATATTTAGGTTCTGCAGTAGGACATCTTTGAATAGCTACAAATAACAATAAAATAAAGGATTTAAAGTGGTCTACTTGAAGCCTGGGCTGAAATCTACTTGAGTTGCTGCTGAATGTCAACTGCCACGTATTAGGCATAATAAATTTAGAAATCTAATTGATGCTTTGTATCTATTTCGGTGAGCTCTGGTTCATTAGTTTCTTGTGTAACCAGCAAACAGGCCCCCTTAACAAAACCTCGGGTCAGGTCTAGAACCAGATACCTCTCAGTTCTCTGTCTCTCTTCCACTCTCCTGACATCCCGTGCCATTATCCTTCACCAGTCATTACCAGGTTACGGTGTTTGACAGTCACCAGATACACATATCGAGTACTCTGAAAGAAAACCAAGCCCACTGAACAAAATGAAGAAGAGAACTTAAGCCAAGGATGTTGAAGCAAAGTTGTTTTGACCACCCGTATAAAATACATCACAACGCTTTGGTTTTGATTGACATAATCAGAGTTTTAAATAGATTAATTTCTGTGGTTTTAGTCACCAGTTAATGCTGGTAGATACTAAACAAAACAAAAATCTCTGAATTGGTTTATTCTTTTCAAAAAAAGGTTCAAACCATTTAGTCACCCTCGCTTGTCATTTTATTCATTGCTTTTTTTCTTGTAAACCTTTACCATTTTTGGTGCTCTTCTTTGAACCTACTGAACACTGTGGAGAGTGGGTCCTTTGTGAGTAAAATGCCTCAGTGAAAGCATCTGCACTCCTCACTGTGTGATGTGCGCTAATGCTGAACATACAATCTCTCCTCCTCTGCAGTGTTTCCCCCCTCTCACTGCAGACACCCTCACTCATTCCTCTGCAGTCAGCCGCTCTACTTCTCGGCATCACAAACGTTACTCTTGTTGTCGTTCATTTTCTTTCACTTTGTTGATTGCCACGATGTTCAATAAATCATTGCAGGAGAGCTTTGAAAACTTAAATCCCGCTTTTTAAATCCCAAATATGATGTAAACTGCAGGTAGTCTCTGTAATTTAAACCCTGCAACTGAACTGTATTGGTTCAGTGCTGCCTTCTGCCTTTTAAACGTTTTCTAGGACCAGATATGAAATTTTCATCGCAATATCATTGTGTGCAATGTTTTAATTGAATTAACAACTGCTTAAATGCAATATTTGAAAGGATGTCATATTTCAAGTGCCATGCATGCTAATTCTGCATGCCAATAATATAGCTGGGCTGTTCCCGTCCCCTTAATGCAAACACTAAATGTATACTTTTAGTGGACGAGATACTAAAGCTCACAAACAGTGGCGGAGATGTTATGATAAAGGAAAAGAAAGAAAAGAGTCAAGAAAATGTAGGGTAATCATAATCTATATTGTTATTGTTGGTAGTGGTATCATGACCACTAAGAAATAAAAATTATACAGAGATTTTTCAAATTTCTGCTTTGTCCCTTGCGTCAGATTATGCCACTGCGAATTAGCACCTCCAGGCTAACTTTGCTTGCCCCATGACCCAAGGCTCAATCACCAGGCCCGTACCGGTGACATCAAACTCAGTCTTCCCAGGTCTGGCTCCAAGATCATGCCGCAATCTCCCTAATCTGGTTGAGGTTTGCTTCTGTTCATTGTCTGAAAAGAATCACATATAGTCCAACCCCTCCCCTAAGGTCCACTTGTCACATCTCTTGTCCAGACCCCTACCAGCAGTAGGGTTCTAGACACCTACTGGAATTGAGCCGCTGCTCCTTCAAATCAAAAGGAGTCAGCTGAGGTAGTGCCTAGGAGGCATCTGATCAGGATATCTCCTGGGCGGCTCCCTTTGGGTGTTTTATGGGCCACCCTAGGAGGAGGAGACTACCAGGCAAACCCTGGACCTGCTGAAGTGACTGTATATCCCTACTTGCCTGGAGAACACTTTAGGATTATCCAGAATGAGTTTGAGAGTGGTGCTGTCCTCGTTGTAAATCTGTAATCCCCATGACACAATCTTGGAAAGCAGAAGAATGTAACATATTGACTCTTACAGTTACTTAAGCAAAAATAGAGTAAACACCTGCTAAATGTACCTGTAGTTTTTAAGTAAATGCTAACGATATAACAATTTGTTTAAATAGTTGGGCTGCTTCACAAGCCTGCCGTTGGCTGCTTGACAGACATTTTGCTCTTTACTTGCCAACATAGCGTTACCATAAAATAGATTGGTGTCGCTTATGACACGATGACTGTCCATGTTTTTCAAAAATGGACATATTTCCATCCATCCTTTGTCTCTACCTGCTTGACCTTGCAGGGCTGTGGGAGGGACAGGTCCCTGGACTCTGGACAGGTCACCAGTACATCAGAGAAACCACTCACACAAACACACATACCTATTTTTTTCCTAAAATTTCTAAGTAGCCAAATCTGTCTGTCTGTAAAGGAGGGAAAAGTCTGCTAACCCTTTTTTAGCCAGATAACCTGTTCTGCTCAGCAACATGTGGGGGAAGGGCAGTGCTCCACTACTGTTTGCTCCATATAGCCAGAGAAAAATCGAGTGCCTACTGAACGTCCTCTGGCATCTGATGAAAATGACTACAAACCATAGGAACAGCATGATTGACAACTTCTGCAGTTTTAGAACCATAACTTTTTCTTGCTGTAACTTCATATTGGTAAATTGCATTGGGAGAACATGCAGATGTTTCTGCTAGGAGAACAAAAAGCCAGCTACTGCCGATGTACCAGTAAATATCTGAGAAATACTATCACTGTATGCATATGGCATGCTCTCTGTCTCTGCTGAAGGAAAACACTACAGTGACCACTGTTCAGTGATTGAATTCTTGTTACATATCTCGCTCTGAGTTGTTTATTAAAATCATATAAACTTTTTTTCTTTTGCTAAATTATCTTTTTCTGTGTGAAATTCTAGTCACATGCCTGTCTTCCAACAGTTTGTCTCTCCCTCTTTCCCTCCCCTGTCATCATTTTCTTGTTATCTGTCACATACTGTTAACACTTGAACTCTTTGGACATTGGCTTCTCTCCTGATTAAACTTTGACCCCAGGTTGGCTGCTGACCTAGTGTCCGGTTCTTACACATCGCATGCTCTTAGTCCATATGAGCACAGACAATCTTGCACACAAATCAACATGTTAGCACAAACATACACTCATGCATGCTTGAAGTCACGGCACACAGCGTTGCATGGAGCAAACTATTGGCAGGGGTGAAGTGACATGAAGCCTCTTTTCACCGACTCATTTGCGCTCTGCTGGAGAATTTGTTACCCATGGGCCGTTTGCCACTTGCATTTTAAAGGGCGATGGGGCCAGAGTTAATCTGGGATAGAAGCATTCACCACACACACTCTCACACATGCTCGGACACATGTTGACTTCCATTTTTTTGGTTTATGCCATATTGCATAATGTCAGAATTTGTCCCCTTGCCCGCTTCTGTTCTTGTTTTTTTTCTTTTCAGCGTCCATCACCCTTTGCCCCAGTTGTCATGGAGTTACATGTTCAGTGCTTTGCCATTGTGTCAAAATGCTCTAAGCAGAAAATGAGAGAATTAAAAAAATCTGACAAAACTGTGTTGAAGATTTGAAAATGAACAACTCAAATGACGAAACTTACAGGAAAAATGTTTGAGTTTCAAACACTCCGTTAAGATATTACCAGGGTCAATTCTTCTGTGAGTTTTATATGTAAGAGTATGTAGTGCAAAAGGATTTATAACCCTGGAACTCTCTCACACATTGTCAAATTACAACCACAAACATCAGTGTATTTTAGTGGGATTTATGCGACAGACCAACATAAAGTAACCCATGACTAAGTAGAAGGAAAATGTTCTGGAAATTGTTTTACAAATACAAATCTAAAAAGTGTGGCACACATTTGTGTTCAGCCACCTTAACTCTGATACTACTAAATAAAATCCAGTGTAACCTACTGCCTTCAATGGTAATTAATGTGTAATTTAAACAACATGCGAAGGCCTCAGAGGATTGTTAAAGAACATTAGTGAACAAACCGCATCATGAACAACAAAATATACAGCAGACAGTTCAGAGAGAGCACGGTTTAATCCATCATCTGAACAGGAAAAAAGAAGCACACAACTGAAAAAATACCAGGACATGGCCGTCTACCTAACCTCACAAGGGGAAGGTAAGCATTAAAATTAAAAAGACACATTCCAAAGGCTGATGGTAACTCTGGAGGAGCTGCAGAGATCCACAGCTCAGGTGTTCTGTCAACAAGACAATAATAGTCATGCACTCCATACATTTGGCCTTTAAGGAAAAGTGGCAAGAAAAAGACCATAAGACGTCTGCCACTGGATACAAGCTATGTAAGAAAAACAGCAAACGTGGCAAATAATCCTCTGGTCAAATTAAACCTGAATTGAACAAGACACTATGTGTGAAACATGGTGGTGGCAGCATCATGCTGTGAGGATGGTTTTCTTCACTAGTGACAGGGAAACTGGTCAGAGTTGAAGGGAAAACGAGTGGAGTGAAGTACAAGGCAATCCTGAAAGACAACCTCTTAGAGACTGGAAAAGACTTGAGACTTGGGAGGAGGTCCACCTTCCAGCAGAACGATCCTAAATATACAATCAGAGGTACAGAGGAATGGGTAAAACATAATAATGTGTAATAATGGCCCAGTCAAAGTCCGGACCTAAATATAATAGAGAATCTTTGGAGAGGTTTAAGAGGTATCGTTTACAGACACTTTCCATCCAGTCGGAGCTTGAGCTATTTTGCAAAGAAGAATAGACTGAACACAAATGGATGCCAAAATTTCCAGAGTGTTATTCGTAAAGGAGTATGAAAACCGTTTTTTTTTTCTATCCTTGTCATAAATATGCACTCCTTTTGTTGGTCTGTCACATAAGATCTTCATGAAATGACGTTTGTGGTGGTGAATGTGAAAACGATGAAGGGCTCTGGATACATTTAACAGGCCCTGTTAAAGTACAACACCTCAGAAATACAGAAACTTTGGGAAAAAAATTAAGCCTGACAGAGTGGCATCAATGAAAAACATATCGAAATAAAGGGACTGAGAACAGGAATGCACATGAAACAAACTGAACTTTAGTGAAACAGACAAAAGTGACAGATGTAGAGAGGTTAGAGGAGGTGTGTTCAATGTTTTCCGATGGCGACATTGCACAATAGAAATGTGGCATATGACAAGATTTACAGGAACGCTGTGGAACAGCTCTGGGAGGACGCCTCGAGTATCCTGCTTTTCATCTCAGCCTGACAGGAAGTGTTTCTGAACATAATATCACAGTGTAACGCCGAGAGGTGTTCCACAATGTGCTACACTGATATGTTCACGGTGTTTGTGCAAGCTGTAGTAATTGTATCACATGTGGACTGTGAAAATTGGAAATAGGAAAATCAGAAATAGGCTTGATTTTTCCTGTGTACCGTGCTTGTGTTACAAATATTGTAAAACAGTGTCACTCCTACAGAGTTTACTGCCGTGAATTCTATCAGTTGCAGTACAGTGTGCTGAAAGTTTCCTTTTTCTCCACAGCTGGCATCCAATAACTCAGACAACAGCAGCCAGACGACTGCGGCTGACAACAAAGGTACGATCTCATAAAAACATCTAAACTGAGCTAAGACTTATTGTGCAGTATTTGCTGTTTCCTCTCCTTTGGATCTTGGGGCTCTGATGGATCTTTGCTCACATCTTAGCGGCGGAGCAATGCCTCTTAAATCAGCATTAATGTCAGTTAAGACAATTGTGTAATTATTAGACAAAACAATGCTCTTTTATTCATTAAACTTTATTGTCCAGCTATAAATGACTTTTGTTTTATTTAGTTTCATGTAAGATTCTAAAACATTTGAGGCTATCGCATTTATATATTTCAAAACTCCATTCAAATCAAGCAAAAGAACATTAAAATCCTTGTTATTTTAATACTTTTACAGCATAATTGTTTTTTTAACATCATTTCCAATTTTGATCAAATGTAATATATAAAGCCTCTTGTTTCATGATATTAATCATTTTGGGGCATATGGTGCTATGAAAAAGTACTTCTAGCTGTATTAACTGAAGCTGTGTGCTAACTTTTAAACGCTCTTCCTTTGGTCCAAAGATTATTACTTCAGTTTTGTTTTGATTCAAAAAATTTAGGCCCATCCATGCATTGATTTCTTCTAAGCATTTACCCAGAGCTTGAATAGGTTCATGGTCACCTGGTGACATCGTAACCTATAGCTGTGTGTCGTCTGCATAGTTATGATAACTTACGTTGTTGTTTATTAAAATCTGAGTGAGGGGGAGCATGTAGATATTGAATAGGAGGGGCCCTAAGATGGACCCTTGGGGAACGCCACATGTGATTTTTGTGGTCTCTGATGTAAAGTTACCTACTGACACAAAAAAGTCCCTGTCCTTCAAGTAGGATTTAAACCAGTTGAGTGCTCTACCAGAAAGGCCGACCCAGTTTTCCAGGCGCTCTAATAAAATGGAGTGATCAACAGTGTCGAATGCTGCACTAAGGTCTAATAATACCAGCACTGTGGTTAGAAATAGAAAGTACAACTGATTTAGTAATCAAACAAAGCAGAGGCCGATTTTCACTATAGTATAAAATTGTTTTGAAAAGTGTTGGTTATAAAACCACAAGAACTTTCCATTGTACTATTCCTGCTGATTCCCCATCTGATGTGCACTGTCAGTCAGCTGGCTAAAAATAATCTTCTGACACCCGGTTCTGACAAGAAAGACAAACTGAAATTTGGAATGATACCTGGTTATATACAAACAGAGATGATCATGACATTGACACAGGTCTCCCATTACTCTAACATTGCTATGAAACTAATAGTACAAGCTACCAGAGTTAGCCTGCCAGGCCATAACATAGACAGCCTGCAGTAGGCTGGCTACCGAGGCTGTTATTCAAGCTAAGTAACCAGCTAATATCCCTTTGTTCGACGCAGTGTTGCAAAGAGCAGGAAGATGGGACAAAAACATTCTCGGCAATAAGCATGTTTACCTCAGAATATAAATTGTATTTTTATATACCTTGTGTATGAATCTTCCCAACTGACTCATTGCTGCATGACACAGAGTGCGAGTTTCAACCTTGATCTTCAAAATATTTATAGCTGAAATTGATTTCAGCTGCCAATACTCACCTGACTGTTTAAAACCTGGAAATTCATTGATACGTGTAAAAAGGCTACGTCTATTTGAATTTTTATACTGACAGCGGTGTATAGTTTGTGAACTGGTGCTGTTTTTGAAGGAAATCCAATGTTTTATTTTGAACATCCCACCACCATTAACCCCTGAGCTGAGAAATCTGAGCTGGCCTCCAAAATGCCAATTTCTGCATCTCTTCAAACTGCTGCAAGCATTCATTTAAAAAAAAAAAAGCAAAGCAGAAGCTTTACCAGGTCTTCATAAAAAAGTCCAGAAAGTTGAAGTAATAAAAGGTCAAACTATACAGCACTAATTAAAGTTGTTCACCAGTAAATTGTTGCCACGTTCAAAAGGTAAAACTTTCAAATGTCTCTGAAAGGTTGAAAAAGTGCCTGATAGCTAGATGTGTAAATGTTTTTATGCAACCTACTCTCCAAGTTTTGTTTTTTGAACGTTGTCCTGATGACCCTCTTTGTCCTTCCACAATAACAGAAGTGCTTACAATGTGTTCAACTGAAGGATCAAACTCCAGTTTTTTCCATGGCCTAAGCAGCAATCCAAGGCAGTGTTTTGGCAGGAATTAGCTGTGTCAGCAAAGGGAAAGTTGGCTCTTGTGTAGCATTGCTCATCAATAAGCAAATCCAGCACAGGAAAACTTTCCATCTATCAATCCAGTCCCAACATATGCAAAGGGATCTGGTCCCTCAACTCTTCATTTGTTTTTGCCAACCCTGCTCTAGAGAAGCAGAAAATTAAAAGGCATCTTTTTTTTCTCTGTGTGTCCTTCACTTCCATCTCTCCCTTCCTTCTTGTCACCATTGCTATTTCTGAAAATTAAATAGTGCATGAGAATTTTTACACTCCATCTCTGAGCCAAGGTGCACCTGGTGAACATTTCTGCAATGCCTTGGAGGTAACAGGCATAGAGTTTGTGTATACAGGAGTGCATCTCTATGATAGAGATGGAACTATTTGTTGTATTCTGAGTCACTGTTTTTGCTTTGTGCAGGTGAAGGTTTAATCCTTTCTAAAATCACTGTATTCATGCTTCAACAACATCCAGCCCAAATGGTGTTTTTTTTGTTACTGAGGTTTAAACTAAATTCCACTGTTTTTGTTCAAGCTTCTATTAGAAGATGGCATTTGATTTAAAACTGACACAGCTACAGAGGTAGAAGAGTAGATATTTTATGTAATGTTCTCGTGTATTGCATCTAGAGCAATTCATTGTCAAAATGGAGTACTATTTTGTCTTTTTTCCACTTTGTAGCTGTAGTTTTGCCTGGAGATACATTTATCAGAATTTGGTTTCGATTTCCGATTTTTGTAAAGATTTAACCTGCTAATAGCTATTTTAGTTGATTTGGATTTCTCTTTAATAACTAATATATAACAAGAACAAAGAACAGCATTAAAAATATTTTTGTCTAGCTTTCCTGTCATCAGCAGAGGTGAGGTTACAACATTTAAACTGTTTTTAGCATCTTATATTAGCAATTAGTGCAGTAAACACAGCTAGCATTATAAATACACCTGTCTCATTTTGTATGCTTACGGAAACTTGAAAATTCAAGGGGATAAAACAGAGTAACTTTAATATGTTCACCCTTCCCGTTATTTGCTTAAAATCTCGCTCTCATTTAGCTTGAATGAACCACTGGCAAATGTTAAAATGAAATAAAATGAGGAATGCAACATTTGTAGCCTATACGTCTCTGCGTAGTGGCTCCTTGTGAAGCTCCCTCTAATACTTGAATGGATTTTGCTTTACGATCCTCCCAGGGTTGTGGAAATCACTGTTTTTTGTGCACCTTTTCCTATCACACTTTATCCTTCCATTCAACTTCCATGAATATGTAAGAACTCTGTGAACAACCAGCTTCTTTAAAAATGAAATCTTTTGTGGCTTACCACTCTTGTGGAGGATGTCAATGACTGCCAAATCTATCTTCCCCATGAGTGTGTAGCGTACTGACCCAGACTAATAGACTGTATAGAGGTTCAGGAAACCTTTGGAAGTGTTTTAAGATTAACTAGTAAATTAGGATGTGACACCATAAGTTTCCAATATTACAGTTTTTCACAATACTCTAATTCTTTTAGCTGTACTTGTATTTATCTGAGTCACATAACTACAGTTCCCATCCTAAACTATGTGTAGATTAATGAATATTACTTTAATGGGTGCTAAATATTCCCAAAGCCTGTGTGAACTAACATGGTGTTGGAGTGTAGCATCTTTGGATTACAGATTAAATGAACAAAACTGCAAAAATATGACGTTGCAAAAGATCTCATTCTTGAGTTCTCTTGTTTTCCAGTGCAGTCTGGGAATTTGCCCCTAGACATCAGAATATTCAACATACAGGAGCTTTAAGTATACAAAGCTGCACGTTATGGAAATAAAACTTTCTAAGCATGTTAGTGTGGATTTACAGCTTTTTTGCTACATTAGAAACATTTTGTTTGCCATCTTTGGTGGATGTGATCCTGTGAATCAGCAATTTAGGTTTGTACTCTTCCAGATTAATTCCATTTTGGTCCAAAAATATTTGCTCAGTGATAGGAATAATAACAGACTGACTGAAACCTCTCACCCATTCTGCTGTAAACTAATGTTTGACTTTTTGACTTCTGCCCTTCTAGAGAAAGCATCAGGAGCAAAGCCTCAGGAACAAGAGGAGGAGGTCGACATCGACTTGGAGGCGCCGGAGACAGAGAAGGCAGCGCTCGCCATCCAGAACCAGTTCAGGCGCTTCCAGAAAAAAAAGAAGTAGACTGACTGATTAAAATCTAAATAAATAGAAAAAATTAAAAATAAAGATATATTTATTTCAGCAGATGTACAGATATTCAATCAATGACTGCTAGTGGTTTAGGAGTGATGGTGAAAGGATTTTAATTGTTCAGGATTTATTGTCATAATATGCAAAGTGTCAGGAAATGCCTTTTTGCATGACAGATCAGTTATTAACAATGAGGAAGTTTCGTATGGGCAAGAAAGAAGCTTAAAAAAACAGCAAAAAATTTGGAATTTATAATCTAGCATGACGAAATACTGTAACCTCCCATCACCTCATTAACCTTTGCAAATGTCCCCACATGTCATCTCTTGTTGCTCCCCGGCGTGCATCCGAGCCCTTTTCCCTCTGCTCTTTCCTGACACAAAACAAGCCGAGTGCACACAAACACACAAGATCTGCATAGCAACAAACATCTCCATTATGACTTGACACAACAAGCATTGAAGCTAATAAAAACAAGAACGCACAGAAAGAAGAGAAGCACACCCTCCAGTTTCTAGGTTTTTTTCTTCCTCCTCCTTTGGCCACTTCAAGGCTTTTGGTTACTCTCTGTCTGCCTTTGCAAAGACATAAATATTACCAAGTAATCGTCTCAGGTGTAAAATCACCTCTAGTACTGGCCAGATATTGGATATCCGCTGCACACCAGTCTGATCTCACAGGTGACGAAGGTGGTGGTCATGGAAACTGGCTGCTAACTCACTCAGTTGGAGGCAGTTTCCTGCAGGAGGGCTTAATAAGTGATGGGAATTACAGGGACTTCATGCAAGTCATTAATCCCATACAGTGCAGCAAATGACGGACGCATTAGTGATCGAGTGCTCATGTGTCAACAGCTACTGCAACTTTAAACAGCTTTTCAGTAACAAGGTGCTGGTAACACATTTGGTAATACGGATAATATCTAGAGATTGTTAGAAACTATGACCTTGGGGCCCCATTGTGAAAGCTAAAACAAGTTTAATTGTTTTAAGAGAGTCTTTAGCCAAGCACTGCTTTAGCCATGCTCAGGAGCTTCTTTTATTTATTTTTTTGTCAGTGATGTCAGCATTTTTTCAGCTGCTGGCATAGCATTTATGTCACATAGTTGTTGCCTAGAATCATTCAGTCATTGTAGACAATGATTGTTTTTCAAAAGTGCAGAAACAAATATCTGTTTAAAAAATACCCAGATCATGTTTAGTCTATAATGACTACTAGTACCACAAAATAAAAATAAAAAACATTTAAAGCTTGAGTTGTTCACCAAGCCATACACTCATAATGTGTTACCAAGTAACTCGTAACAACTTGGACTAAATCATGGGGGCTCTGTGGACAAATTTTGGCTTCAAATTTGTAAGTGTAGAGACTTTAGACACAATCAGCTTAAACAACTTGGAATATAGTTCTAAGACTAAATTTAAGGCAGCATTTACTGGGGCCAACCTTTCTTCTCTGTTTTGGTGTAATTCTGGCTAAGGGAAGGTAAAGGTTTTTAGCAACTTAAAATCCATTGCTCAGAAACAGTACTTTCACTGGCTGGAAATGTCATGATTTTCTTTTTCTCAACTACCTTGCTAAATAATCTAATATTAGCTTTATGATTTAGATATAACCTATCTAGAGAATGTCAAAGCACAGCACATATCTTATAGATATTTCCTAAAGTTGTTATGAATAATCAAGTCATCTACCTTTCCTTTGGTAATCGTGTCTGAAATCACCAATAATTTGCACTTTTAAGCTGCTTAGCTTTCAGATTTTCCCGTAGAGAGTTTACCTAAATTTTGAACATAACACGTGGAATAAGGTGAACTTTACACAACGTTTCAGGGAAACAGCAAAGTAAAATTAAATGTAGCTGGATGTTTGAGAAAAATCTGTGAATGAGCAAGAAAGTTTAGAAACTCACAAATAACGAAAACCTGACTTGAAAACAATCTTATAAGTTGACGCATTGAAACATTGGCCCTTTGTTACTATTCCACAAGTAAGACCCAAAACATTTACACCAAATTGCCTACATCTGACTCTCAACCACACTCGGTCTCGGGTTACTTGGAGCCACAGCAGGTAACCTAAACCTCTGCATCCCTAAATAAACTCTTGATAATGACTGAGAGGAGGTAGCAGCCATGACCCTAAGTCCTGTCACTATAAGGTCAGACATTCTGCAGTGGTTGACACGAGAGTAAAGGAAATAAAAAACACTCATTAGGTCTTATTCAAATTTACAGCACAAAACACATAAGCACATTAATCCTACAATGCACATGTACTGTAGATACATTGAAAGGAATAACAAATACTCTCCCTGACCCTTTATGACTACTTCAGTAGATGTAGCACACTGAACTGCTTCTAAAAGCCTGATTTCTCTACACTGCTATAATAATACTCTTACTAATTAAAGGAATTATTATTGGAATCTAACCTCTTTTCTATATTGAGGACAGACAGTGGCCACATTTCTTCCTCACTATCCCCATGTTTCATTTTCTACATGAAGGAGGAGATTTTTAGCAGATATCGGAGTTTGATATCAAGCTCTTTTCTCCTCTATGGAACTGACCTGAAAATGTTTGCTGTTTTTTGGAACGCACCCTAGGAAGAGGTTGTGAACTAGATAAATAAACAGAAATTAGGTGAAATTATTACTTTACCTACAGTTCTCCAAACACAAGATATCCATGAAGATATTTTATTGACATTTTAGGTTGTTTTTGTCAGAATATAAGTAAACATCCGTAGATGTCAAGAATTAGCTACTAGTATTGCAAGAATCAGCTACTCTAGGAAAATTAGCTCGGTTTATTTAACAAGCTACGTCAATAGGACTCATAATACGTCTATAGTGACACAGGTAAACTCAGTCCATGTAGTACACAGAAAAGTTGATAATAGCCAAAAGGTTTTAGGTGTTAAAAAACAGGCTAGCATGTTAGCCCGCAGCTAATTGTTCTTATGAAGAGTTTTACAGAAAGATGTTTGGGGAGTTTTTCTCATTGTTTTTTTTCACTGGTCTTAACTGGGAAACTAAAATAAATTATACCACATATTTGGTTGGAACATTATCATTTACCTTATGACAATAAATCTGATCAATCCACACTTTCATAGCCCTGATAAAGCAGATAATATGTGTTTTAAGATTTTATACCACACTTCTTGAAGTCCTTACAGTCAGACACAAACTTGGCTGGCTAAAACATGTTCACATCAACACTAAAAAAGTCAAAAAAATATTCATGTGAAACATGAATAGCACATGACTGATGTGCTATAAATGTAGCGGGGCTGTCACTGTCTGGAGGCTGTAAATAGCTACCTGGTAGAATTTAAAGGACCTTAATGTTGCTTGGCAACTGACTCAGCTGAAGAAGTAACGCCAAGCCGGTCCTCTCAATGTGAAATGTGACTTGTGATAAGCCTGCAGAAAGCGAGCCAGTGAGGACAGGGGACCTAATGGTGATAGGTTTCCTGGTTCCCTGCTGATCTCCATAGGGGAGAGAGGAGCTTGGATCAAAATCACCATAAAAAAAATAAAACATATAGCCATCAATGTTTCAGCTCTTCATTATCCAGTCTGCATGCAGTCAAATCTTAAGTATAATAAAGTCTATCTACTTTCTACAACAATCAAGCAGAGAATTCACTTTTTCTCTGTGATATAATAGCCAGTACTCCCAATAGCCTCCTGTGTATTAGACAACTTATAAATTGTTAATAAGCCATTTGTATGGGTGCACTTTGCTTACTTAGCTACTGTGGAAATCACAAGGTAGATGCTCCTGTATTCAGCATGATTAAATTGTAACTACGAGCATTGACAAGATGTTTCAGGTCAGATTTGCCAAGAACTCATGTCCATCTTTACATTTTTTATTTTATTCTTTTTAATATCCATTCCAGCTTTTGGCTGATTTCTTAGACTTTTGGCTCCTGCTTCCACCCAGAGCATGTTAGGTCACTTTTGTTTTATTTTTTCTCTTAATTTTATGTCTTTCTTTTTTAAAGCTCTGTTTTTGCTTTGCTTTGTTAACTTGACCTCATTTCACTTCTCCCTTGAAGGCAGACAAACGCGGGGTTCGCCAAGCACAGCTTGCTCACCGCGAATAAGAAATGGCTGGGCGAAATTAAAAGCCCGTTTCATGGCTGTGATCATGAATGGAGCAACCATGCGTGCACTTTATCCAAGATGATTTAAGTAAGGTTCCCCGCATCCTCCCTGAAACCCTCCTGATGCCACAGCAGAAAGGATCTTAGCAAAAGGCAACAGAGGCTGTTGTACATAATGTTCACACTCCCCGATGTTTGGACGGCGTCTCCCTAAATCCATGCTTGCCCGCATATTATTCTCCGGTGGAATATGCTTATCTACATCCACTTTCTATTATGCTTGAGAGAAATCTAGTGATAGAGAAAAGTCATTGTTGTGGTATGCACAAAGTGGATTTTGGGGCTCAGCTTTACAGCCTAGAGATGACATCTAAGCCATACTTTAAAGAACAGAAGCATATATTTAGATAATCTCTTCTTGCACATTCCTTCTTTTATGTTGTTTCCGAAGCAGCTGTGATGCAACCCAAACGAAAACATCATCTCCTCTCCAAATGCTAAAGGGATCTTTCCTGTAAGTTGTATATAACAAGGGCACGAGTGGGAATCCAGCTCGTCTCGGTCATGATTGTAAGCGTGTGGCAAGTCGGTGACCAGTGTTCTTTCAGGAAGGCATCCTGGAATCAGGAAGCTCCACATCTCCTCCCATCTCTTAACCCACTAGAATTCTTACTGCATTGTTAGATCTTCTACCATACTTGATGAATTATTTATTACTGCTTTTCTGAAAGTTCTGTGAATACCTGTGTTGTGGTGATCTTCTCCAACGGTTGTGTTCGGATGTGAAAGCATGTACAATCCATATTTGTATGTTTAACACAATAAATTCCCCTTCTGTATACTGACATTTTGATCTTGAGTGTGTTGTTTGACTTTTCAGAAGGAGGGGATTTACAAAAACACCCTTGTATCAACTTTTTAGCATTTAATAAAATCTATTTCTTTCTGCTACAAATTCTATCCACTTTGGATCTACTTCTTTTGTTTTCAGGTGAATAAACGTAAAACGTGCAAACTGAAACAATAAATGTAGATCTCCAGAAGTCATTTACTTGCTTAAAGGAGAGCTCTTGGACTGGACCCTTGAGGGGGATGCTTGTATGAGTCAGTTTCCCCAAGAGGAGCTACTTTCAATTTAGTCCCCCACTGGGTGCTGTTCTAGTTCAAACACGTTTATGAACCACACCATGTATTACAGAGCTGGAATTAAGGATTTTGGAGCACTCAATTATCCACAAGGTTATCAGGGCATTAAGTCTTTGCGTATCACCTTGACCAGTTTATGTAAAAAAATACACATTAGAAAATTTGGTCTAAATATAACATGACATGATTGCAAAAATGAGAAATAAAAAAACTGAAATGGGGAATAGAGAAGAGTGGATGTAAAAGTAAAAAAAAAGATTCCATTAGTTGCAAATACATTATTTCCATGTTGGTTTATACCAGTGGTGCAATTTGTGGCCCTTGGACGGATTTTGTGCAGCTCTTGATCCAAATTTTAAGAGCCCTACATATATGGCCCGCCGCAGTTGATGCAGATGGAGATTTTATTTTTAAATAAGACAGAACAAAGGTTTTACTGACCAACTCAAATCTTCCAAAAATGAAAATTGTTAGATACAACATAAAGTATTCATCATTTAATAATCATGATGTTCATAGTAAATAGGACCACAAAGATCCAGCAACTGTTACTCAAAAGCAGACCTGGGTGCACCTAAATCTGCATTTAATTCATTTAATAAACTTTGCTAAATACGGGAAATGTTTTGAAAGAAACAGTGACCCAATCCTGTTCTGATTGCTGAGGAATAGACTTTTTTTCTAGGCCAATAACATGTAAATCTCTTGCCCCTAACCACCCCAACCGTTTGGAAACTGTGTGGCTTTCTCCTAATGAGGCAAACCAACAAAGCCTTTTTATGTTTATGGATTTACAATGATTTATAGATCACTTGCCCACAAACATAAGACTTAATTATTTGTTTTAGTAAAATGTAATATTTTTAACTTATTATTGAGCAGAAAAGAAATAAAATCCAATTTTTGTGGCCCATGAGCACTTTCACGACTTTAGCCCATGTGGCAAAACGTTTGGACACCGCTGGTTTATACAGGTTGGAACGCCACCACTAGTAGCCCCCAACTACCAAACACGTTTATTGTGGCGAAGCTTCAAGATGTTTCGTAGCTGCTTTGACTTTCAACTTTTAACCATGCTTTTTCAAAGCAGGTATGACATGTCTCCAGGGTGATGTGTTATACCTTGATGGATGAAGTAGGAAACTGGTACTGATATTTTTAAAGAATAAAGAAAAAGTGTACTGCTGCCTGAGTTTCTTTTAAATTATATGCACAAATGTTTTGATCTTCATCCACCATTTTATGATTTTGTACCAGCTTTGACAGTCAATGATTTAAAATATATTAAAAAAAGATAAGATCTGTTCAAAGTGAAAATGATGTTATGTGAGTCCAACAAACATTATCTACCAGCAGGTGGTTCATATTTTAGTTTGATTGGAGGTTATAATCTTTCATATTTCAAGACCCGTCTTTTTTTTTAACCAGCCTTACTGGCCAATCAGAAACTCAAAGATCCGATCATTTCTCAATCAGAGCTCACATCAGATGAAAGCGCCAACAGATTGTAGCAACACGAACTCTGTTCAGTGGAAATGCTATTATTGAGTGAAGAAGACTCAAATATAACTATTTTTAGTAGCAGTTAGGTGTTTAAAAATTTATAAAATCTTTACAAAGATAAAAAAAAGGGTTATATGATATTTCAATACATGTCAGCCAGCGAGAGAGAGCAACTTTTGAGACATTTTGGCAGCCTTTTGAAAATCTTTTGAAAATGTAAAAGTTAAAGTGAGGATTTAAATTATTTTAGAAATACAGACTGGTATTTCAGTGACACTAGCTGTGCAAGGTGCTAATTGTTAATCTAAGATGCTAAAGACAGTTTAAAAATGGCAATTTCATTATTCTGTCACCTTTGTTTCAAAATAGTAACACCCTATTTGACAACGGCTCTCTCACACATACAGAACATGTTTAATGCTGTTCTTATGTCTACGTTTAACAAAGTTGTTAAAGAGAAATCGGAATCAGCCAACGTTGGTATTGACAAGTCAAAGTTTTACAAAAACTATAGACTGGAAATTGGCCTCAGAATTCTGATCTGTGCATCTGTAGCCAATCCTCATCAATACCCTGTTGTCTTTAATTTTTAGAACCCTAATTTATCAGTTTTTAAAATCAGCTTTTGAAGTGTAAAAAGCCTGATCACCAACAACACAAGGCTTAGCAACTTCAGGGTTTAGAACGAGGTTTGGAGTTATGATAAGTTCATGTTCCTCAGGAATATTTTTGGCGCTACAATTTCTGGGAAAGATAACAGAAAAAGATACTTAAGAAGGGTCCTTTATTCAGAAAAATGCTGTTTCTTTGGGGGTTGAAGTGCATATTACACAGAATACATATTTTAGAATAAACATTAATAGATATGGATGCTGTCCGTTATTTAAACCTGGATAAGATGTGAAGAGATCTAGAAATGAAATGAAACAAGACTTGAGGTCCATCAACTTATAGCTGCCTTTTATCCTCTTGTATTCTTATAAAGGCAAAGATCCGACAGCTTAAAGCATTCTTACTCAATAATTCTATTTTTGGACTTTTTTATTTAAGCCTTAGATGCATCTTTTAATGATAAATCATGGTGCATTATAACAAACAAAGATAATATCTCAAATTGCACATGACTATGAGATAGAAGATTAGGTCAGACAGAATAGGATCAGATCAGAGTCCTAGGGCAGAGGAGATGATGCTGCTGTCAACCTGTCTGTTCTTGGCTGTTTATCCAGGATGTGGCTTTAAGAAAATCCCACATTGGCCTGAATATACATGCTCTCATTTCACATTGGAAAAAAAGGCACAAGTCATCAAAAGGACAAAAGCCAAGGGATGCATGAAAAGGTATTACCTGATATGGTTATGATACAGATATTAGTGTGAAAGGATTGACTGGAGGTGATTCAGTCCTCATCCAGAAACTGCAAACACACACTCACACTGAGAGGGAGGGCAAACGTGCTGCAACAGGCAAGATCTGATGGAACAGAGCCGCTTGCACATTTAGTGTTGCCTGCGAATGACGCACTGCAGAGTTGGCAGGTTGCTGAAGCTTCAGGATATAAAGCACGTAAAGTCACAGAAAAGTGCTTCAGTCATTCGTTGGCTCACTGGAAACAGCCAAAAAAGTGTTGATGGATACATCTGTCTGTAGTTTTCCAATAAATCCACATTTTTGCATCAGACAGTGCAAGATGCAATGGTGGTTTGGGTGTAAAGGTTTTGGCATTTTACCTGGTTCTGTTGTATGGTGATCTCTCACTTATTTGCCTAGGTCTTCCAGCTCTTAACCAGACAGAATATGGAGAAACATATATCTAAACTTTATTTCTCAGTTGATTGTTTAAATGTTGTGGTGTCCGTCATGGTTTGTGATTGGCCATGTAGCTCAGCTGAGCCCAATTATCTGATGACTTCACTCACCTGTGGAAATGGTGGTGGACCTTCGGAGAACACCACCCCCATACACCCCCTCACCATCCTCAACAACACTGTATCGGCCATGGACCACTTCAGGTTCTTAGGAACCACCATCTCTGAGGACCTGAGATGGTCTTCACACATAGACACTGTTCGAAAGAAGGCCCAGCACAGACTGTACTTCCTGAGGAAACTCAAGAAGTTCAACCTTCCACAGGAGCTGCTGGTCATCTTCTACACTGCCATCATTCAGTCTGTCCTGTCTTCATCCATCTCAGTGTGGTTTGGCTCATCCACAAAACAGGACAAGTCCAGACTGCAACGAATAATCAGGAATGCAGAGAGAATAATCAGGGCTGACCTTCCCTCCATCCAGGACTTATACAGGTCTAGGGTCAGGAAAAGAGCTGCTAAAATCTCTGCAGACCCCACACACCCTGCACATAAACTGTTTAGAGTTTCACCTTCAGGCCGCCGCTACAGAGCACTGTTCACTAAAACCAGCCGCCACAAAGACAGTTTCTTCCCCCAGGCTGTTTCTCTGTTGAACATTCAATAGAGTACAAAACAACAGCATACATATTTTGCAAATGCACCTTTTCTATTAGATATGTGTATATTTGTATATTGTAAATATGTATATTCTGTAATGCAAAAACAAAACCAAAGAGCAAAGTGTACCGGAGTCAAATTCCTTGTTTGTATGTACGAACTTGGCAATAAAGCTGATTTTGATTCTGATTCTGTTCCGCCTGTATTTAGATTCTCCTCAGTCTTTCCTTTGATGCCAGGTTGTCTGATTGCCTAGCCGCGGCGTTCCACCAGTTTTCATAATTACGTTATTGTGTAAGACCCGTTACCACAACTACGATTCTTGCTAAACCCGCCAAACCAATGTTCCTCGTATGCTCTTTTATCCTGACCCATTCCCTGCCTTCTGGTATCTACTTGTCTTGCCTCACGTCTTCGAGTAAGCCCGTTGTTCTCTGCCTGACTGCAAACTATTTAGACCTTTGGATCCCACCTCAGTTTACTCACCCCAGACTTCCCCCACAGCTTTTCCACGAGACACTTCCAAGTTGTGCTCAATGCCCATGTGTTTTTAAGCAGTGTTTGGGCCATCATCACGTAAATATATGTCAAGCTGCCAACTGGCTTCTGGAGTAAGGACTTTATGACCCAGACTCAAATGTCCACTTCTGGGATTCTCTCCGGTGTCTCCTCTGACTTGCCTGCAGCGCCCACTCTGTCCACCATCTGCTCTTGCAGGTTCACAGGGTTTTCTGCAAGTAAGGAGGAGGCCCCTCTGTGTAAAAATATATCCAATATTATTTGGTATATTGAATCCTGTTTTCCCCTCACACTTTTGTCTGTATTTCAGAGCCTTGCTGAGGAGTGGAAAGACATAGCTGGGACTGTCCATCTGCTTTCCTGAACATCGGTTTAAATAAACTTTCTTCAATCTTCTAGTTGTGTCTGCTGTCCTAATGTGGTCCATTCAGCTTTACAGTTTTAAATCAATACAGATTAAACAGAAAATATTTGAACTTGATGTTTAATATTTTTTACACTGTCATTTTGCATGAGAAAGCTGTTTATAGCTAATTTTCTCAGCCTAACAAGATTTGTGTTGCTACACTAACTACTGACCAGCTAAGTCCAGCGGGATCTGTGTTGTCTCTTTTGTCTCGTTGCATTGGCTGGCTCTTACCTATATTCTGTTATTACACAAGGAAAACGCCGCCTCTTTGCCTTGTGAGAACCAGTCAGCTTTACTCTAATGCTTTATAGATTTGCAGTAGGATATATTTAGTGACTCAAGAGCACATGATTACAAGTAGTAACATTGACATTGGCTGATATAATAAGGGCGTCGTACAGAAAGGTTTAACATAGGGTTAAATATGAAACTGACATGATGATTCAGTTTTGAAGATTGTAGAAACATGCTCTTTGGTCATCTCTGAACTAGGTTGTAGTTAGCCTCGCTTAGCTAAAATGATTATAAAATCACGAGAAACAGAAAAAATTTCTTTCTAAAAGTCTTAAACCAAAATATGCAAGTGTGATTCTGGACCTATTAATACTTTTAGACTGTGTTACTGTTTAGTTACTATTGGGTCAGGTTTTGCCAGTTCCACTTCAAGCAAAACACAACATTGTGAAAGTAGTTGGATATCAATAAAAGGAAACCTACCTGGTTTCTGTGCTTCCACCAAATACCAAAGTGATCCCAAATATTGGAGATCACACTGTCTGTTTAAATGTTTTAAAGCTAACTGGCTGCCATGGTTATGTACCAAACATAACGTAGTGCATAATTGTGAAGTGGAAAGAAAACTCAAAATAGTTTTTTTATAATATTTAAAAATAATCTGAAAGGGTGGTGTGCATTTGCATTCACCCCCTTTAGTCCCATTCCCCAAAATAAAATCATTTAAAATCAAAATCACCACAGCTCAGGTAGGAGAATCTAATGAGAGGACAATATTAATTGTGAACTGTGAATTGTGCAATCCAGTCTTTATACAGGAGCGGCAGGTCAAAAGCCATCTTTAAAAGAAAGCCATAAAATGTCCCGTTTACTATTTGACACAAGTGATGTGGCAGATGAGAACTGTGAACTTTTTGGAGCACATGTAAAGTGCTATATGTGGCAGGACACACCCTCGTTTAAATGACACGTAGTGATTGCGGCATCATGCTGTGGGGATGCCTTTCTTCAGCTGGAACAGGGAAGCTGGTCAGAGTGCATGAGAAGATTGATGAAGCTAAATAAAGGACTGTCCCCAAAGAAAATCTGCAGGAGGCTGCAAAACACAAACTGTGGCGGAAGTTTACCTTCCAGCAGGACACTGATCCTAAATATACCATAATAGCTACAATAGAATGGTTTAGGTCAAAGCATATCCATGTATTAGAATGGCCCAGTCAAAGTCCAGCCCTAAATCCAATTAAGAACTTGTGGCAAGACTTGATAATTGCTGCTAACAGATGCTCTCCCCCCAATCTGGCTTAACTTGATGTACTTAGCAAAGAAACATGGAAAATAGTCTGTAGATGTGAAAGGCTGCTAGAGACATACCTTGAAACACTTAATGAAGTGTAAGGTGGTTCTACAAAGTATTGATTTGCATGCCACACTTTTTAGATTTGCAAAAACAAATCTGAAAACAATGTATAATATTTCACTTGACCATCATGGTCTATCCCATAAAATCCCAGTAAAATGTGAAATATGCGGTTGTTATGAGACCAAATGCTGGAAGTTCAAGGACTGTGAGTATATTCGCAAGCTTTCTGAAAATGTTTCCCCTTTTCAGGCCCCAAAGAAGGAAAAAAAGTGCAAGGTGTAATTTGTGTAAATTTTGCGATTGATGGTAATTTTACGCTAGAAAGCCGACTCAGCATGAATTAGTTGCTTAAGATTACAGATTTTCATTCTATGTGATGATGAGACACTTGTTCACAGAACAGGTTGCTAATTATGTAGGTGCAGAGTTATGTGTCATGTCATTTCATAATTTACAACCATCTGGTATACAAACATTTAGCTAGAGGTGTAGAGACAGCTTTCAAATAATTTGCCTGTCCTTGTGCGCTTCTGTAAGACTGGATTCACTTCCGTTCCCCAGGTCTTCCTAGAATATCCCACCTGGGAGGGTCCTGAAATGTCACACTGGGCCTCTGAGCTTTAGCAGAGCGGCTTAATTGCCTTTCTACCAGCCTGACAGAGGTCACATGATCGTATCTGGTGGAGTGGGAGGGTGAGGGAGAAGTAGGGGGGTTTCGTTTCACCTCAGGGTTCTGTCCTCCGGTTCCTGCGGCACAATGAGGTTATCAGTAACACAGAGTGACACTATCTGCACTGACTCACTGATGCTCACTAGCTCTGCCGTATTCTCCCGAAGGAGGTGAGAGTGCTCATACCCTGTCTTAGGAAATCAGAGAGCGCAGAGGAGGGGGGAGGCGGAAGAAAACATCCAGAGCAGATGTGAGCTGGAGGGGTGGAGGATGGAGAGGAAGCAACACGCTGGGATGTGACAAAACTGTACACAGGCTGATCTTACTAGTCTCTCCTGCATATGTCCTGGAGAAATAAAAAAAGCTAACTGGAAACTTTGGTTCTTTTAGAGATCTTTGACTTTAAGACATGGCAGGAGGGATGGAGGAGCAACACGGGGGAGTTCAGATTGAGAGGCGTGGAGAGACAGTGGGGAGTTCAGAGGAAGTGTTGCTGCAAGCCAACACTCTGCTCTGTGCAGGGTTGCAGGGGGAGTAAAGCAGAACAAGAGACAGCTCAAGAAGGGTCTAACCTCTATTTTTATACATTTGGATGGGGTTGTGGAAAATAAAACAAAGGGAAAAAGGAGAACAGCGTGGTGTGGAAAGCAAAGATAGGCGTGTGAGACAGATAAGATTGCCGGCTACAAGGGAGCACTGCCAGAGAGAAAAAGAGAGTGAGAGGAAATGAGGGGAGGAAGGGGGGAATATATTTACCTTGAGTGACGCAGCAACAGGGAGAGAAAGCAGAATTTCACCCCACTCCAAGAAACAGAATATTATGCGACATAATCTCTGCAGTTGGTTTGCTGTAGGGCCACCCTGAACATTCGGAGTCCCCCTCATTCCAAAAACACACAGCAAATGTCCCATAGAGGCCAATGTGCAGTGAAGAACTTACAGTGATCACTAACAATCAAAATAACCTCTTACAGAATTTTATCCAAATATCTGATTCCTTCGCTTTTACTGCAAACTGCCCACTAGGGAACTATGAAACACAAAGTACACAAAAGAATATTGGATATATGTAAAGAACAGACATAGAAAGACATCTGTTAATAGAAAAAAGGAAACCTGGAAAGGTGATAAATGTTAAAATAACCTTACTCCTTTATGTGTTATTGACATCACTGGTGTGGATATGCTGCAGTGCCACAGCCAAATCAATCTGTTTAAAACTTGGGTAACGACTGAGTGCCTTATAGTTAATTGCAGTTACTGAAAATATGTTTGTATTGTTTGCGTAATCCCTTTAAGCATTCTTTCTTGGTGTAAGCTACTTCAAAATAAGCGGAGAATTTTTCAGTTTCCATTTGTTGTGCTAAATTGCTACTATGGGTGACATCGTTTGCTGCCAAAATGCATGATGAATGTAATATACACTGGCACAATATAGTGTTGCCTCATTGTCAGCCGCAGGCTGCCCACTAGTGGTGAAGATTTGGAATAGCAGAATATTTAGAATGAATATACACACACATATACTTACACATACATACAAACATTATATATCAGTACAGACCAAAGGTTTGGACACACCTTCTTATTTAAAGAGTTGTCTTTATTTTCATGACAATGAATTTTGTAGCGTCACACTGAAGGCATCAAAACTATGAATTAACACATTTAGAATTATATACTGAACATAAAAGTGTGAAACAACTGAAAATATGTCTTATATTCTAGGTTCTTCAAAGTAGCCACCTTTTGCTCTGATTACTGCTCCACACACTCTTGGCATTCTGTTGATGAGCTTCAAGAGGTAGTCACTTGAAATGGTTTTCACTTCACAGGTGTGCCCTGTCAGGTTTAATAAGTGGGATTTCAAGCCTTATAAATGGGGTTGGGACCATCGGTTGTGTTGTGCAAGAGGTGGATACAGTACACAGCTGATAGTCCTACTGAATAGACAGTTAGAATTTGTATTATGGCCAGAAAAAAGCAGCTAAGTAAAGAAAAACGAGTGGCCATCATTACTTTAAGAAATGAAGGTCAGTCAGTCCGAACAATTGGGAAAACTTTGAAAGTGTCCCCAAGTGCAGTCGCAAAAACCATCAAGCGCTACAAAGAAACTGGCTCACATGAGGACCGCCCCAGGAAAGGAAGACCAAGAGTCACCTCTGCTGCGGACGATAAGTTCATCCGAGTCACCAGCCTCAGAAATCGCAGGTTAACAGCAGCTCAGATTAGAGAACAGGTCAATGCCACACAGAGTTTTAGCAGCAGACACATCTCTAGAACAACTGTTAAGAGGAGACTGTGTGAATCAGGCCTTCACGGTAAAATAGCTGCTAGGAAACCACTGCTGAGGACAGGCAACAAGCAGAAGAGACTTGTTTGGGCTAAAGATCACAAGGAATGGACATTAGACCAGTGGAAATCTGTGCTTTGGTCTGATGAGTCCAAGTTTGAGATCTTTGGTTCCAACCACCGTGTCTTTGTGCGGCGCAGAAGAGGTGAACGGATGGACTCTACATGCCTGGTTCCCACCGTGAAGCATGGAAGAGGAGGTGTGATGGTGTAGGGGTGCTTTGCTGGTGACACTGTTGAGGATTTATTCAAAATTGAAGGCATACTGAACCAGCATGGCTACCACAGCATCTTGCAGCGGCATGCTATTCCATCCGGTTTGCGTTTAGTTGGACTATCATTTATTTTTCAACAGGACAATGACCCCAAACACACCTCCAGGCTGTGTAAGGGCTATTTGACCAAGAAGGAGAGAGATGGGTGTTGGAATTTTGATTATTGATTAATTAATATTTATCAAGAATTATAATTAACAATCATAATTTGACTAAATTAATTTCTTAACCAAAATCTGCATTTATGAATCGAAGCCAGAGATGTCCTCTGGTGTTGTAATTGTGGCTCAACGCCTTTGATAATTACAACCGTTAAATACTCAGTAATAATTGATAACTATTACCAGAGATGTCAGTTTAATCAACCGTTTCTGCCGAAACGTGTGGAACTTTAACCTTATTTTGACTGACAAATCACAGTTGCACAAAATAAAGACAAAACGCCTTCTCTTTATCTATGTGAATATTTATTAAATCACAGCCTGATACAATCCCCTCTTCTGATTTAATAATCTTCACCTACTCAAATATGCAAAGTTCTACACAAAAGGGCAAAATATCTAACTAAACAAAATAAAACAAAACAGCAGTGGGTGTGTATGAGATCAAACCAGCAGTTATGGCAAAATAAAAGGGGAATATGGTTGAACGAAGCTTTGGGTGCACCCCTCCCAAAGTGTAGCTCAGCGGGACACGGGCAGTCATAAACCTTCCCCCAGCAAGGTTTTAAACTCAGTTCACACAAAGGATCATAAACCCTTTTGGCGGCAAACCAGTAAAACGTGAAGTTTGAGACAAAGAAAATGGTTGATTTTCACTATAAGGTTATTATAGCGGTCCAGTTTCACAGCGCACCTGCGCGCAGGTGTTCGGAGGGTAAAGACACACTTGCGAGACACGGCGGTCTCCGAAAGTACCAGCAAGTTTCAAAACAATGGCATGCACATACAATTCAGAACACATTAGACTCTAAATGGCAACTCTAATCGCACTAAAATTTCCTCTACCCTGCCCAGACTATTTCTAAGAGAGAAATAAAATTAAAGGATGGGTTTTACTTTGTTGAAGTCTTCCTTTTGAGCAGAGGGAGAGAGGAGGAGGGGGAAAGTTGGAAGTTAATGTGCGTCCACAGTTAACTTCGGGAAGAGTGGTCAATCTTCGTCCTTTGGCTTCCTTGGCGAAAAGGAAAAATATGATCTGACCGTCAGCAATCGACTAGAACCAAGCAAGGAGGGAAAGTTGCATCTTCTTGAAACTCCGTGGTTTTGGTTATGTGTTAAACTCACGTCTTCGATTGGCAAAGTGAAATTTCTGGCCTTCTCATTCCAGAAACCTCTTTCATGAATTTTTCATTGGCCAACGAAGGAGAATAAATGAAATCCACTTGGGACTCTTCGCCAGAAATTGATGCGCTTCAGTTGCTGGTCCGGTTTCCAGCGTGAAAAGCGCTTCTTTCAAACGTTCGCCTTCCTATATTGCCTCCTGTAACGTCAGACCTGGGACGGCCCTGTCATATCAGTCGCAGTGGCTACTGGGTTTTGTAGGACAGACTATCCTGCGGTACTAAATGGCCGATGAAGTTGAAAAGGCATGGTGGTGTCCAACAACGTGCAAATGGTCCAATATTCAGCAAGCAAGGGGTCCAACATTCCCCCCTAGGTTCAAAGGGTGAGATGAATCGCAGTCTTTGAAGCTACTGGGACCATTCTGTCCTTTGCTGACCAATCAGTGATCCGTGGCGAAGCAGAACAAAACAAAACTGTCTCTGTGTTCCTCAAAACCTATGACAGGGCAGGATAGAGGTTAGCCTGGGCAGGACTAAACTCTGACTAACTCATACCTTTCTACGTTGATTAATAAGAGAATACGGGACAATACATTCATATCATCAGTACATTCTTTTGGTCATCAGCTTTTGGTAACCCTGAGACAAATGAAACAACAACAAAAGATACAGTACACATATATGTACATGTAAAACCCAAAACAAAATCATGGTTCATAGCTTATTCGTCCAACTTCCAGACTGGAGACTGGCTGTATCATTGGCAAAGGCGGTGCTATGAACCGTGGGGAAATTAATGTGAGGGAATCAATCCTGACCTGTAAACGGTTGACCTGCCTGTCTGTGGTGTGTAATCTTAAAAAAAACGAATGTTTAAAACAGGTTTAGGCTTAAACCATTAGCTCTTCCGGATGATGATGGGTTTTAATATGACTCCTGTCTCTAAACTATCTAGACGTGAAAAGAGGGAGAAAAAGAATAAATGAATTGCAGTACCTAGGCTATAAGCCAGGTGTGTTTGTGGAAGTTGCAAGGTGTCTGCTGTGGTGGACTTAGGATTTCTCTAAGTTCAGCAGAACTAGGCCAGTGGGTATCTGTGCCTCGGTGGGACTGTCTACAGATGAACCAACCTCTTTTAATAAGATTTTGCATGAAATCTCTGGCAGCATGTGTGTCCATTAAATCATTCTTATTCATTTGTGTGAGGGTCTGCAGTGCATGCAGAGTGTTAATGGAAAAATATCGTGCCAACTTACAATTTAATACTGTGTCCTAGAAGGTAGTTATATGTTTAACTGTTTCTGTTGAAGAAAGTTGTTAGTGATTAGTGCATGTTAGTGTGAGTTCATGAAACATGCACCTATTTAACTAGTCCTACGCGCTGGTCTCTCCTTTCCCGGACATGGAGACAAGCTCTGTTCTTGGGGAGGAGAGTTCGATGTAGAACTTCATCTGGTTCAGCAAAAGCGCAACAGCTGGGATGATGGTGTCAACCTTTTCTGACAAGCATCCAACCCACTTAATGAAGCTGCACGTCACAGTTAGGAGGAATTTGTTACCTCCTGTTAGTTTTGGAGCTGGTTCGACCCAGTTAGTCTGAAGGTGGAACCAAGGTAATGTAACCCCCCTTCGCTGAAGCAGAGGTTGACTGGGATGGCTGAAACTGGCAGCAGGTTAAACATCCTTTGATGTAGACCTGGGTGTCGTGAGATGTTGGAGGCCAGTACGCCATCTGTTGAAGGGTGTGGAGTGTGGCTTTGTAGCTCCTATGGCACCCTACAGGAGAGTAATAGGCGTAGGAGAATGTGACCCCCCTTCGGTCAGTTGTAACCATGCTGAGAGCATGGGAAAGCTGTTTTATGCCAATCTGCACAAGGGTCAGGTGACTACCTCTTGAAGCTCATCAACAGAATGCCAAGAGTGTGTGGAGCAGTAATCAAAGCAAAAGGTGGCTACTTTGAAGAAACTAGAATATAAGACATATTTTCAGTTGTTTCACATTTTTTTGTTCAGTATATAATTCCACATGTGTTAATTCATAGTGTTGATGCCTTCAGTGTGAAGCTACAATATTCATAGTCATGAAAATAAAGACAACTCTTTGAATGTGAAGGTGTGTCCAAATGTTTGGTCTGTACTGATTATATATATATATATATATATATATATATATATATCCATTTATATTCACCCCGAGCCCTTTAAAAAGAAAATGCGTAAATATTACCAAACTAACCTGGGTTCCTGCATTGTTCCATGTTTATTCAGGGTTCTCAGTCCTTTTTGCCCATTTTAAAATATAAATACAGCAAATGTCCCCCTGAATTTATGGTACATATGAGATTTTAAATGTGGGGTCCTAAAAAGAAAAAAAGCTGGATGGGAAGAAAAGAAGCAAGGAGAGATGAACAAATGACACACATAAGGAGTTAAGGAAGGAAATCAAATAAAATAAATTGACAAAGGAAGGACATTAGGGAGGATAGAAGTAGGGTTTTACACCAGAGATGAAGGAAGGAAGAAATGACAGAAAAATGGACACAAGGAAGGTTGAAAGGAGGGACACAAGAAAGGAAGGAGAGAAAGTTGGATTGAAGGGCAGATACAAGGAGGGATGAAAAGAAGGAGGGAAGGAAAGACATATAAATTATTGGTGGATGGAGGAAGGGATGGATGGAAGGAAGGACACGAGGAATGAGGGAAGAATACACTCAAGAAATAAATTACAGAAGGGGGGGTAGGAAGGATAAGGGGAAGGAAGCGAGCAAAGACATAAGAAGAATGGTTAGAGAGAGGGAGGTGAAATGGAACACTAGAAAGGAAGGAAGGACACAAAGAAGGAGGAAATTACAGAAGGATGGATGGAAGAAAGCATACAAGAAAGGAAGGAAGCAAGGACACAAGAAGGGTGGAGGGAGAGGGGAAAGGGAATAGGGAAGAAAGGACACAAGGAATGGTCAAAGGAAGGAAGGAAGGGAAGTAGGAAGGAAGCAGGGAAGGAGGTAAGGAAGGAAGGAACTTATCCTGACCAGGAATAATATTCCAGACTTTTTCAGACTGAGTTGGACAGCTGACAAAAAAAAAACATACAAAAAGATAGTTTGTAATGTTTGTAAAGCAAATTTTGTCAGAGGTTTTTCATATATTAAACAACCAATAAAAATCAAATACCAGAAATGTATATCTACAAGGGAATACATTTATGAGGATATAAAATGACAAAGTGTCCTTTGAGTGTGTTTTCGCTCTGTCGTGTACCCGACGTACACACAAATACATGTAGAAACATGTTAGGTTGGTATTGATATTTGCTTTTCACTCAAGACATAGGAAGTCAACCTCTGCTTTGTTTGCAACTTAGTGCTAATTAGCAACTTTAGCTTGCTAAGATTCCACTACTGCTAGCTCTTCTAAACTACACATAGTGCCTTGCAAATGTGTTCAAATCCCTTCAAGGTTTTAGCATTTTCTCACAACCACAAACTATTATGTATTTCATTGGATTTTTATGTGACAAACCAACTGAAAGTAGAGCATTATTGTGAAGAGGAATGGAAATTATACATAATTTTACATTTTTTACAAAAATCTGAAAAGGGGTGGTGTGATTTCTGAGTAGAACCATCTTTCACGACATCAAAGCTTGCACATCTGAAAAATTACATTTTCAGCCATTTTTTTTTTTTAATTGCTCGACATTATATTCTCAATTAGATTTAGGTCTGGACTTTGACTGGGCCATTTTAACACATGAATATTCTTTGATCTAAACCATTTAATCGTAGTTCTACTTCAGTCATGTTTAGGGTTATCACACTGCTGGTGCATGTTTTCAGGGAAGTGCTGACTTGATGTGGTGTTTTTCCTCTCTGCCAACCCACTCTAGGGGGCGTAGCTGAGTAGGCTGCAGCTGGCGCTGCTCAGCTCAATCACCTCATCAGGCTGCCTGCATTTAAGTAGGTGCCAGATGGTCTCTCTGCGCTTGAGTGTCATCTGGCTGTTGCAGTATGAAGCCATTACTCTTAATAATACGTTCTCTGTGTTCTTGTACTTACTTTGTGCTATGTCTGCTTAGAATGTCTCCTTAGAGTTCTCCTCTCCAATGCAACCACACTCAGCAAGTACCTATCCAGAAACCTATCCATTCCACAACCACTCCTCAGCACCTCCTTGGACAAGATCCTCCACACTTGCCTGTCTAACCTGGAACATCTCACCCCTCCTTAGGTCAGCTCCCTCTCTCAGAAAAACCCTCCTGCTCTGCACAAACTCACAAAAGGAATACTTATCTCCCCATCTCCTCCAAAATTTTAAATTAGTCATACTCTCCACAGATCCTTGCCTCAGACCTCAACCTCTAATCCCGGCTTCTTCTCCTTCCCAGACGCCTTCCTGGAATAGGAAACTGAGATCCATCACGACCATTACCTACCTCTCCTAGGTGGCAGGAAAGCACATCTGTAGAGAAATCCACTTCGATGTGCATGTAAAATAATAGGCTATTGGGAAGGTAGTCCCAGCAGAGAGCAGTTCGCTTAACCATACCCAGAGTTGGAGTATGAACCAATGAGGGAGGAAGGCAGGTAATCAGATGGAAGTAGTAATAGGTGCGCAGGCCAGGTGAAGGGGACTGAGGAAATAGGTTATAGTAACTTATGTGAGACTGAGGCATGGGAGAAACTAAACTAGACAAAACCTACAAATGAAAATAAACCTGAGGGTAAAAAACCTAAAAACTAGAAAGGAAAAATAGAAATAAACTCAAGGAAGAACTAAACCAGAGGACATGGGGAAAAGCTAGACTCAGGGAATAACCAACCGAGTAACACCAAAGGGGTCTAAGGCCAAAGCGGGAAAAAGAACTAATAAACCAGAAGAAGAATGCAGCAAGAATAAATAAACCTAACAGTAAACAAGCAGAGAAACACTAACTGGGAAACTAAACTAGAAAAACCAAAGAAGAAAAATAAACAAAGAGAACTGTAATAATAATAATAATAATAATAACAACCATAGTAAGCAATAAATGAGAAAGCAACCACCAAGGGAACTATGGGTGAGGGAAGAAAGAACTACTAAAAACACGAGAGAGAACAAAACTAAACTAGGTTAACTGAAGGAATAAACAAACATAACTACTAAACCCAAAGGAATAGAAACACCTAACTGAAAAGTAAACAAACACAAAACCAAAACAAAGTCCAAAATGGCAGATCCTGACAGGATTTATGTCCAATAGGTGTCTGATCAGGGGAACGCTAAGGATCACAACACTGGAAGCAAAAGTTTCTGTCTGTCTTATTAAACTTTTCCATTTTAGGTCTGTCAGGATTACTGAATTATTTTATCTGCTAAATGCCAGAATACTTTTTTCAGAGAATGTTTTTAACTTTCTTCAAATTCAAAAGTTTGGAAATATTTATTATATGGTAGAATTACCTTTGAACTGCATGACTTGGGTCAGATGTGTTGGTTATCCTTCCACTAACTTCTCATGATAGTTTGCAGGAATTTTGCCCCATTCCACCTGATAGAACTGCTAGAACTGGGTCATCTTCTTAGGCCGCCTTGCTCACATGACTCTTTCCTACAAACTGTCTTTGTGACTGAGATCAAGGCTTTAATATTTCTGTTTAAGACACATCAATAAATACTGATCCTGTTTTTTATGCCCATGTTTAGGATTGTTGCCGTTTCTGTGATTGAGCGTGACACTCCTGATCTATAGCTTGTTCTCTAATAAAACGCTGTCTCCTAGATGTTTTACATTGACTTTTCTTGACCTCTTTGTTTGACAGGCTCCATAGGAAAGGATGTAAACGGAGTCAAATAATAAAATAATAAAGCTAAATAGGTTCTATTTAAACTGTTAGTATAATAACGACAAAACACCTTTCTTAGCTGGCTTTTATGAATAGCTGAGAGGGCCAAGACTTCAGGGTGTGAAAACAAAATGTGGTAGCCTACCACACCACAAGTTTCCAATTCATTGTATTGGTTGCCAAGGTGATCAATCACTCCGTGGGCAGCTCTGATGAAACTGTGTTTCCTGTGAACAGATTGGAGGCTGGATTTGCGGTGCATTTCCTTTTCAACACATAAATAAGTGAGAATAACACTTGTTTTGGTGATGAGTTTATAAAAATCAAACTCAACAGTGATCAAGGTAAGTAGGGGACAGGTAGTGTAGGGTTTAAATAACATTTTTACTTTTTGGAGGCAAGAAAACCTTCAGAAGCATGGATTAGGATTTGAGAAATTAGTCAGGCACTCTTGGAAAGCTTAATCTAGCAAATATTTTAGTCGATGCACCTAAGGATCCAAGACAATTTAGAGGCTAAAGTGAAGAAGTGCAGTGACTGCTAGGAGTCACATCTGGCCCTCTGAAGAAATGAAATCCCGGTTCCTGCCATAAGAACGGTATGCGGTCTCTCAATTACAGGCTGTACTTCGCTGTAATTCAGGCCTGTTCCCCTTCATGCCTTCGTCTCACCCTCTGAGGGTTGGTGTGTGTTTGTGAATTATTAAAAGAGACATATGTTCCTCTTTTCAAGAGAAGCTAACATTTGCATCTTCACCTTCGCTTTAAAACAACTTCACAGACAAGATTTACCAAACATATGAAGAATCAATAATATTTCTTGTCATAATGAAACCATAATGATATTTTGTAGAGTATGAGCTAAGAGACAAAGAGAACATCTTCTGTTTTTAAATGATTACATTACAAATTGAAAAACAAATGATTCCAATTTATTAGAATGAGAACACATCGCAGCTATTTACTCTGATTTACTCAGAGTGGGACTTCAGAAATCACATGGCATGTTTCATTTTTAAGGTCAGGTCATGTAACCTGTGACTGCAACTGAGAAAGTATGTTGGAAATGTTGGATTTTTCTCTGATATTAATTTATGCTACTGCAGTAAAAGGTAAATTAATTTTAAGGCTTTAAGGCTTTCCTAGGGTGTTGATACATATGGCTGGCACCTTGCAAAATCAGACCATCCCTAGTAGTAAAGGCAAGATGGAAGCGGGGGAGGGGTGCTTTGATGAGATTTTACATTGGTTAAAGTCAAGGCAGCTTTCCACCCTCCAGGAATTGCTAAAAAAGGATAAGAGAGAACGGCGGCCCGGTGGCACAGTTGGTAGCACCACTGCCTTGCAAAAAAAAGGTCCTTTGGTTCAATTCTTCACTGGGGGTCTTTGTGCAATGTTCTCTCCAGGTACTTTAGCTTCCTTCTAAAAACATGATTGGTAGGCTCATTGGTCTCTCTCTATGGCCCTTAGGTGTGAATGGTTGTTTGTTCTGTGTTGCCCTGCAATGGACTGGCGACCTGTCGAAGGTGTACCTCTGCCTCTCGCCTGTAGACAGGCACCAGCTCTCCTGTGAGCCTCTCTGGAAGAAGCGGGTATAGAAAATGGATGGATGGATTTTGTGTTCTACAATAAAGACATTTCTCAGATTAAAGCATTTTCCTACATTTTAAAGTGTTCTTCTTCCCAGTTTTATTTCTTGTGTCAGTTGCTCTGGCTCCCCGGTTAAAAAGTGATTTTAAAACTGTGTACGTCCACCCCCACTTTTTCTCAAGAAATTAATAAAAGGATCAAAAACCCACCAGCCACTGACCAACAAATAATAGTGGTGTTTCTTGATAGGTAAAGTACTATTCAAACAGGGCACAAACCACTTGTCTGGTTTTAGGGCTTGGAATATTGACTCTGCTCCGCCATGATAAGAAAAGAAAGACAAGTTTGGGTGTGTCACACTGAAAGTGGGAGGGTCCACTTCAGGTCTCAGGAAGAGCTCTGCACCTGCTGGTCTTAGACTTAGAGGAGACTAGTTGGAGTAAAGGACTGCAGTTTTCCACATCAGAGAAAAAAAACAAAAAAACAACATGAGTAAGTCCTGCTTTGATATAGAGGTTTTCTTGCGTTTTATTGTTTTCATGTGATTGTAAAACTGTTTATGGCAACAGTTGTTACAAAAACGTTTCCAAAGGTTTTAAAAAATTTCTTTGAGTGGGATATAGTGAATATGTATTAGAAGCTCAATAATATATTAGATGGTTTTGCCTGGAATTAAAAGATTGTGTCTTAGAAATGTCTTGATTGACACACAGTTTGATCATGTAGTTTAAAAACCAACACAAGCAGCAGTGGATGTTTTGTCTATAAACGTGTCTACCTCCTGAAGCTAAAGCAGGATCTACAGGGGTAGAAGGTCCTGATTGTCTGCATTCCTCAGATAGTCTCACCCACCACGGGACAGAGTGACACATTAAAAAACCCCAGTTAAGTAAGATTGCTCTGTGCCCTTTGCTACACGTCATTCCTGTAACATAATCTGTTATGAATACAGGCCATGCCTTTCCTTATTCCTGCTTTAACAGATTTCCCCCTCTGTATGTGTGGCCATCACAGGTCATTCATCAACAAGGCGTCTTTGTAATCTTATTTGTTCATGCATCATGTTCCCGTGTGCAGCTTCACCTCCCCCCACTATCGCGTTAATATTTATCTTAATAATCATTCATTGTTATTGATCAGGTTGTTTATGTGTTAGACTTGCAGCTATGAGTATCAGGACATGTATTCAGGTAATACGGCTTATTTCTTGTGCAAAATCAATGGTTTAAGCTGTCTAAGTTGTCATAAGATGTTCAACAGCATGTGAACGGTTAGACATGCACACTGTGTGTGGTCCCACACCCACTGTTAGGGGTTAATGTGGAGAGTTTCAAGTTAAAGAAAAATATGAGAGTTTGGAAAAGGACAAAAGAGAGGCTGCTGTGTGGGCTTCACTTGCTTGGATTGCTCAGAAAATAGCAGAAAACAAACAAAACAAAAAAACAGCACAATATAACCTCATGTTACAGAGGATATCATCATCTGTCTGGATTATTATATGATAAAATATTTGTAACAGAGTTTAAATGCAGGATCTGATTCACATTGCTATTTCACTATTCTGTACGTTGACAGGTTTTGCACCAGATATGCAACGTTTCAGCCAGAGTCTGAGAGAATCCATTCTTGATTTGGCCAACAAAGTTTAAAATAATTTTCTATTATCTACTAATAGTCATCTGTAAAAAATAAATATGAATACGTGACTCCAATAAATGTCCCACTAGACCAGACCAGAAGTTCTAATCTGTCATATTTCAGAAGAGTCAACACAATTAAATAACATTGTTCTTGTGATTTGATCATTTCAATATTTTTTTTTAGTCTGTGTGATTCATTGAAAATATTCAACTAACATGAGAAGCAAACTAAACAAAGGCATTGGTTGAAGTACGGGGGTAGAAAACAACCTGTTTATTGTAATTAAATGATAAAAGGTTTTAACCAAATAGAAAGAAGTTGAATGAGGTGAAGGTACAAATCATTTGGAGCCCTTATAATCTCAACAGGTTTGAAAAAAAATCTGAAGTTAAACAATAGAGAAAATTTAATGTTTGTACTATACTGATATAGATATATTTTATTGTGAGTTTTCATGTAGTCCCCTGACAGAATTATATTAGTCACCATGACTGCAAGTGTCAAAAGAACAACCCAGAATTTGTCCATTGCTATAGGCTATAAGCTCAAGACTTAAAGCCTTTCCCTTTCTTTCGTCTACTTTCCAGACATCAACTCTCTGGGGGGCCGGGTCCTCTCTGAGGACCAGTTCACCTGCTCAATCTGTCTAGAAATATTTGTAGAGCCCGTATCAACACCATGCGGTCACAGCTTCTGCAAGGCCTGCTTGCAGGGCTACTGGGACCACAGCAAGAAGTTCTCGTGTCCCATGTGTAAGAAGAGCTACTCCAGAAAACCAGAGATGAGCGTAAACAGGGTCCTGGCTGAAATATTCTCCCAATTCCAGGGCCTGACAGTCTCTGGAGGTGCCTCGGAAAGCCCCTCACGAGGGGGCTTATTGACAACGGGCTCGGACACAGGCCACAGCAGCTCCCCAAGGCAGGATACTGGAGAGTTTGCACAGCCTGGTGATGTTCCATGTAATTTCTGCATCGGAAGAAAATTAAAGGCTATGAAGTCTTGCGTGAACTGCCTTGAATCTTTCTGCGAGGCCCATTTAAGGCATCACAAGAAGGTCTGTTTACACACCTACTTCTACTTCTTCTCATGTCTCGATTTGTCCACTCAAACTTAATAGCTATATTTCCTTCCAAAACTGTGCCCTAGGTCAAGGCTCTGATCTCACATCGTCTGATTGAACCCACCTTTTACCTGGAGGAAAAGATCTGCAAAAAGCACGAACGCCTCCTGGAGGTGTACTGCCGCACTGATCACACGTGCATCTGCACCGCATGCGCAGAGGCCACGCACAAGTCCCACGATATCATCGCCATCGACCACGAGTTCAAGAAAAAGATGGTGAGCTGTGGCCATTTTGTTTTTATTCTAGGAGAAGGTGTTTTATGTAATCCTGAAGTTACTGATTGAAATATGCAGTTTAAGTGCTCAGCCCGCCAATTAGACAAGATCAAAAAAGATAAGATAGTGGTGCCTTATTGCCGCTGATATTAACTGTATACACAATGAAACATTGAAGACTTTAAAAAACAGTTTTGTGTTTTAGTTGAATGATGGGTGATTTAAAAAAAAACACAATTCTTCTTTTTTTCTCTCTCAGAGTAACCTGGGAAAGAGGAGGTCAGAGCTGAAACACTTAATCAAAGAGCGAGCCAAGAAACTGGAGGAGATCAAGCAATCCATCAAGGTTATCAAGGTGCGTCCACTGCACACTAAATAACTCTGTTAGTGCATGCCTGTGTAATAAAAACCAACATCTTTCCACTGGAACGCTGGCTAAAATAATCCTCCCACAGTTTTCCATCACTTCAAAGAAAAACACATTTGGATGTTTGGAAATATTTCTGGTCACACAAAACATGAAATTAAACATTTATGGAGGGCAAACTAAAACAGCGCCACCCATCTTTCTTACTAAGGTAATGTTTTTGGAAAACTTTAACTGGCTAGCTGCCGGGTCTACCCGAGCTTTTTAAAAACCCCATTTTTTAGCAAAACGGTATAACCGTCTGCACAATAGGCACATGAATTACTAAATTACACTAAAATACTAAGCTGTTGTTCCAGTATTTTTGCTACAGTGTGTGTAATCAAAAGCAAAGTAACAATAAATAAATGCTACAGAAATCATTACAATTTATATGTAATATTATTCTAGCAGATTTGTTTTTATTGTTTGATTTTATTTGTTATTTTTGTGCTTTTAAAAATAGCACTTAAATCAGGTCACATGTTTTAATTTTATTTTTTTCTGTCGATACTGTTGTACTGTAGGGTACCCTACCGTGAGAATCTAATATCGGACCATGCCTAGTTTAAACTTCTTTACTTTAAACCCCCCCCCCCACCCCCCCACCCCCCCACCCCTCCCCCACCGTCGTCCTTATCTGAGTCATTCCTCCATTCCTCTATAGCTGGTCTGGTTTGTTTTTTTCTTTCACACACAAACTCTGATCCACGTCTGAGGCCGTCCAACCGGTGGGACCGGCATAAAGGCTTTCCATTTGTTTTCTCACATACTGCTTCGGCCTGTGAATGCTCAGAAGTAAATTGTATCTTTATAGGAGAAGAAATAAAGGCCTGAAGGGTTTTCCATGACAACTGAAAGAGCCAAATCCCAGAAACTAACCGTAATTGGGCTTTAGATGGTCCGTACTCCTTTTCAAATGCCACAAGAGGAAGCTGATCATCAAACTGATATTTTTAATATTATAATATAATATTTCTGATATTTCCGTTTTAGCTACATATTTTCTTGATTTGGTAAAACAGGTAGCAAGTTCATTGAAACTCTTTGCTTCATGTTTTTCTTTGTCAAATACAGTAAGGGTCAAGTTACCACAGACCAGGATGTCTTCAACGTCTTTGTTTACTGCACACACTCCTGTGCGTGCGTGTGTGTGCGCGCGCATGTATATATAACATTGCGCAGATCAATCTCTAATGGGACACCACCATAGTGTGGACATTTTACCTGGTCTTCACAACAGGTAATTGGTTATGTGGGTAAATGGTTAGGTTTAGGCCTAAGATATGAACTGAGTTTAGGTTAGGTTTAGGGTAAGGGTCATGCTTAGGCTATAGCAATGAATGGAAGTCAATGGACAGTCCTTATAAAGATATAAAAACACTATGCGTCTGTGTGTGTACTTATTTATGTTGCCTATTTAGGGCCTTTTGTGGTATATTTTACTACACTGACTTGTCCGTAGACCCACTGGTCAGTTCTATAGTGGCCAAAACACGGTCCTAATACAGCAGACCCCTTTTTTGTAGGGTGAGGTGTGTGTTTGTGTGTATGTGTGTGTGTGTGTGTGTCTATTCTGCTGTTTGTGGCCTGAGCAAATGATGCAAATAAACATGGACCTCACGAAAACCATACTTTTATGGTTACTAAAAGCATAAATAATAGGTTTAGATTTTATTTTTCTTAGAAAAACTTTTTAACCAATCTAAATTATAAACTGAATCCGACTGCTCTGTTTGGTAGTTAGGATTAGTTGGAATGTATGTGCCCGACTTGAAATCTCAATTATTTGATTGAATGGATTTTGTAAATTCCCTTGAGATGACATGTTGTGAATTGATGCTATATAAATTAAACTGAATGGAATTGAATTGAGCTTTTAATGTGTAACTGTTGTTGTGGATTGAAGATGTAATTAGAATCAAGAAATTCAAACTACTGCAGAGAGACGTTTTAGATTGAGAAGCTGGTGGGGTTTTGCAGGTGAGCTCGGGGAAAACACAACCAGCCTGTCTGGTTGAACATTAACTGGCTCTCGGTGACTGATGAAGAAAATAAGGGGTTAGTGATGCCAAAGCCTACGTTTCACACCCTGACCGACCAGATTTATGTGGTTCAATTTCAACCAGATTCAACGGACACACTTTTCTTGTGGTTGCAACTGCAGAGAGGAAGATGAATTTGTTTTTAATAACTTTTTAGTTTTGGTTTTATATTCCATACATTCCCTTCTAATTTTTGAAGAATACAGCCTTTCTCATGTCACGTATCAGGAGACACCAAACCTGAATCGGGTTTGAGGGAAGAGAAATATGAAAAAATAAATTTCTAATCTTTAAAGCTTCTGAAGTCAGTCTGTTTAAAATACTTTTTATTTAATAAATAAAATTAAGAAAGTTAGCATAACAAGGACAAATACTGTGAAAAGTTTTGATTGTAGTTCCTGTCTGTGTCCATACAAAAAAGGTAAATCTGGTATAAAAAAGTTAAAAACAAAGTTGTTTTTTTTTAACTGAAAAAATAAAAGAAAGGTATAAATGCTATCTTCATTCAAATAAAACATTGTCATGTAGATGTTATAACAGAAATGAAGAACAATCATGTTTTCAATAGATTTCTGTCGTGTCCACAGGGTCTTGGGCTAAACTCATGTCATCTATTCATTATGAAATATTGCTAACAACATTTTCATGACGGTCTCAACCCTGAATATTATCTTTATTCCACAACTTAAGTATTTTTTCCCCAGCCTGTCCAGACCCAGTTTGTATCGTCATAACACTGTCGTCATCACTGTCACACTGTCTGGGTCTCTTCGCTGTCTCAAAAGACAACAATTAATGTGTTTGCAGGCCAGCTCTCAGAAAGAGCTTGAGGACAGCTGGCAGGTGTATGCTGAGCTACAGAAGCTGGTGGAGCAAAGTCAGGCAGAGCTGGTGGAGCTGATCGCCACGAGGCAGCGGGAGGCAGAGCGCCATGCCCAGGAGCTGGCCAGGGGTCTAGAGAACGAGCTAAGCCAGCTGAGGAGGAGGAGCAACGAGTTGGAGGCTCACGCCCACACCAAGGACAAAGTGGTCTTCCTTCAGGTAGTCGAGACTTTCCAGTAAATCACAAGATCACATAGACCTCTTTTGATGAAGAAAATTGTTTGATAAGTGTGGGCTATACTGCCATGAAACATCATCCTATATGGAGAGAATAATATTGTTAGAGCCAGCTATCTGGAGGATCATCAGCTGTGGTTGCTTTAGGAGTTCAGAGACACAACATCAAAAGCCTCTCTGAACCGAGAGAGCCTGTTAGCCCTCCCCGACCCTTTTATTCCCAGACTTTTAATGTGTAGAAAATGGAAACTGTATTGTTCATAGATTTCTTTGAAGTTAGCAGCATGGACTACTGTACGCAGTGGAAAAGCAAAGGTGAAAAATATAAAATCCACAAACGTGTTTTTTCTCGGTTAATCTTCTAAATCGAAGAGGACAGCAGTAAATAAGGTCAACGCCGTCGTATTTAGTGCAGCTTGTTCTTTTTTACTGTAAACTTCCTTCTCCCCTGAGGCTCATTAAATTTTCCTTTCATCTCTCATACATAAACCCATGTGTTCTGTTTTCCACACACAGAACATGGCCATGCTGTCCCACTCGCCCGAACCCTCCGATTGGTCAGGGATTAGCATAAACACTGACATCTATCTGGGGACCCTCCGCTCCTCTGTTAGCGGCCTCATTGAGAAGTTCCAGGACGAACTTAAGCGGCTGTATGGAAAAGGTGAGAGAGCAGCAGCTGTGTGTGGCTGATCCTGAGCTGAACCAGTTAGAAATGAACACTAAAGATTAAAAGGGACTAATACGAATACAGTACAAACTTCAGGTCACATGAAGAAAATTGTAATGAGACTGATATTTAGATCACTTTGAATAAGCATGTTTTTATTCATGGTTTAGATTGTACAGCGATTAGTAAATATCATATATGCAGTGTCTTGCAAAAACATTCATGTTTTCCACATTTTGTCACATTGCAACCACAGACATCAATGTTGTTGTTTAAAGCAGGGTTATGTCACCGAACAACATCCCAAGCTCTGGACATCTCGCATAGATCTTAAAATGGACAGTGCTCTGCGAGTATGGCACAACTGCAAACCTACTAAGACGTGGAAATGCAACTAAATGGTGAGACCGGACAAGGAAGGCATCAATCCGGGAAGCATTCAAGAGACCCATGGCAACTCTTGACGAGCAGTCGATATTGACACAATCTGTTGTAGAGTCGTGACACAATCACAACTCTACAACAACTAGCTCTGCTCTTCACAAATCTGGTCTTTTGGGAAAAGTGGCCGGAAGATACCCATTGCTGACAAAAGTCCCATTAATTCCCATTTAAAGGTTGCCACAAGCTAGGTAGACGGCAGAGAAATCATGCAGAAGAAAGTCCTTTGGTCAGAGGAAAAAACTGAACTTTTCAGTCTTCATGCAAAAAGCCATGTTTGGCTGAAAACTAACACTGAACATCGACCTGAACACACTACCAATCAAGGTGACACATGGTGGTGGCAGCATCATGCTGTGGGGGTGGTGGTCTTAACAAGGGTCAGAGAAGCTGGTCAGAGTTACTAGGTTGTTGGATGTTGCTAAAACAGGGGAAGATACTCAGCCAGAGCTACAGCTGAATTGTTTAATTTAAAGCATATTGATGTCTTTGAATGGCCCAAAGTCCAGATCCAGTTAGGAATCTGTGGAAAGTTTCTGTTTACAGACACAGCCCACCCAATCTGACTGCCTTTGAGCTACTTTGCACAGAATAATACATGCTAGTCTCTAGCTGCACAAAGCTACCAGACACATATCCCAAAGGACCTGCAGCTGTACATGCAGTGAAAGGTTCTAGATATTGATTCAGGCGCTAAATACAAAGGCACACCCTGCTTTTCAGGTCTTTATTTGCACACAAAAAAACATGTATATATTTTTTTATACTTTACATTAAGTTCATCTTTGTGTTGCTCTGTCATGCAAAATTCCTGTGAAATACATAGAAGTTTTGGATTGTAATGTGACAAAATGTTATATATTTTCAAGATGTATGAATGCCTTCTACCAGAAAATTCAGAAACAGCCAATAAATCAAAGAATAAAATCAACAACATTGAATCATCTTTGGTTGCTTTCTGAAGTCTTTATCAGACCTTAAACTCTTAGATTTTACAGCCTTTGCCTTGTTCCCATGTTGGTTTCTATGCAAATATGCAGTAAACTCCATAATCCCCTGGATGATACAGACAACATGTTCTATGCAAATTCCAAATCAGGCATATGTAGGTCAGTGAATGTGCTCTCCAGAATAGAAGAGTGATTCATTGTTGCTTTTACGCATACAAGATGACTGGACAGATGGAGGCCGCGTTGACGCTGCAGCAAAGCCGTGCAGGCTCAGCTGAGTGATGGCACCACATGGATGGAGTATTTACAGCTCTACACTCAAGCTACATATTTAACACCAGCATGAGCCATCTGCTTCAGCTTTGACTTGGTATGATTATTCTCCCTCACATTCTGTCTTTCTGTCCTTTTCCTCTCAGAGCTCCGGAAGATGCAGAACTATGCAAGTGAGTAACCCCTTCAGCTTTTTTCTGCATGATTTTATGTGTTACTGCAAAACATTTTGCTTGAGGTTCTTGGCCACTCTGATGTTCAGTTCTCCTGAACGCCCACAAGATGGAGCCACTTCATTCCATCAGATGTTCATTTAAGAGAGAGTTGAATTTAAGATTTAGGTTTAACTGTGAAAAAAATGCTCAACCAGCCTTTTAATTCTCCTTTGTTGTCTCCAGGTGAAGTTATTTTGGACCCGACCACAGCCCAAAAGAACCTGGTAGTGTCTGAAGATGGTCAGCAGGTCAAATACGAAGAGCGCAAGGCTTCCCACTCTGAGGGTCCAAAACGCTTCAACCCGGCCCCCTTCGTCCTGGCCCGAGAGGGTATCAACTCCGGCCGGCACTACTGGGAAGTGGAGGTTGGGCGTAAGACTGCCTGGACTCTCGGCTTGGCCCGTTCTTCGGCTCGCCGCAAGGGCGAAATCAAGCTGAACCCCGAGGGGGGTTTCTGGTGCCTGTGGCGGAAGAACGGGGAGGTGACAGCACTCGCAGAATCTCGCCTGCCTTTGATGCTGCCATCCAATCCTAGTAAAGTAGGAATCTTCCTGGATTATGAGGCTGGCCAGCTTTCTTTCTACGATGTGAAGACGCGTCAGCATCTCTACACTTTCACGGATAAGTTCAACGAGAGCGTCTACCCGATCTTCAGCCCCTGCGTTAACCAGGACGGGAAAAACATCTCACCTCTGATTATAACTCAAGTTAAACACACCTAAATCAGTCAGAGAGCAAATCATCACCAGACCAAGAGCTTGGTGTTTTTTTTTTTGTTTTTTTTTAACAAGTCATCTTGTCTTCAGAGTTTATGTCACTTGTTTGCACGTTACATTTAACTGTGTTCAGTCTTGTTGGATAAAATCAAATCAAGCTCCTGGCACACATTAGATCCCAGTGTGGGCGACTCCGCCGAAGGAAAGACTGGTCAGAGACTTTAGCCAGTACACTGGCAGTAAAACACCCCAGTTAAAATGCTGGGTTTTTGTGATGTTAAAAATGAGACCGTGATAAATCGTTTCAAACTATTTTTCACCTTTAGTGTGACATTTATCCTGTTCAGCTTAAATGAAAAGAAACAACTGTTTTGAATCTGAAAAAAGGTATATGAAAAAGGTGCAATAACCTGGTTGCATCGTGTGTAGACCCTGAAACTTGGATTTTGCAGTTGCAGCTTTTGATTCAATACCAGCCTTCAGTCATTCTTTACACACCTTCATCAGTAGTAAATCTGATAAATCTGATTTTAGGTTCAGTAATTTCTTCCAAGGAAAGGTTTTGGTTTAATATGTGTCAAATATTCTCTCGTATTCCTTGTATGTCGGGGCCAAAGAGTAGAGATTTACACCGAAGCTTTCTCACCAAAAAAAAACTTTTGGGACTCCCAAAAGTTTTTGGAAAATTGTATTATGGTTTGATGAAGATAAACTTCAATGTTTAGGACTTAATTCTAAAAGGTATGTCTGACACAAAAACATTAAATATCACCACAGAAAACACCGTACATGCAGTAAAACATGGTGTATAAAATAAAAGTTTTAGAATGACCATGTTTAGAACTAGAAAGTCTGTGAGGCCAGATCTGCAGACAAGATATGATCTCACAATCTTTTGTGTTTTTTTTATTCTTCTATATTTTTATTCTTCTTGTACCAGATGTGTTTGTTACTCAGCTGAATTGTACACAACAAATGTCACATTATACATGGAAAAAACATGTAAATGATTTATCATGGTCTCATTTGTCATTTAAACTGTTGAGAGCAATATAATGGCATAGCATATTGATGTATGAACTATAAAAGAGATAAAATCAGATGTAAAAACACTTTATGATAAAACATCTGTCCCTCTCACTAATCATAACGTTCCTTTTCTCATCTCTGATTTAACTAAACATGTCTACAATGATAAATAATTAGCTGTGGCAATCGTCTCATCATTTAAAGCTTGATTTAACAGTAGCTATGAATCATGGTAGGCTTTGTATATTAAAGTCCGCAAGTTGGGCTTTGGTTGTTTTATGGGGTTTGGATGTTAAGCAGATTATTTTTGTAACTTCTTTTTGCGGTTTTCAAATAAAGATGATCTCCCCTGAAAAAGTAAAAATGTATTTTCCTTATTCCTAGTTTGGTAAAAGATTAAACTAATCTGGCTTGCACCAGAAGACATCAAAAGACACAAAATGCACTGCAGCATTTATTACATTCATATAGTACCTTGCAAAAATATTAATGTACTTTGAACTTTTCCAATTTTTTACACTACGATCACAAATTTATAAGTTTATTTTGTTGGAATTTAACATGGTAGACAAACATTAAACAGCGCATAAGTAAGATAAAAAAATTATATATAGTTTCAACCTATTTTATATGGTGTGTGGTGCGTAAGATTGTTGTTTAAAGCAGAATTAGGTCATAAAACAAAGGCCCAAGCTTCCAGCACTACATGGAGCATAGCTTAATCCATCGCAATAAAATGAGTACAGCACAACTTAACCCAACAAAAACATGACTGTCCACATAGACAGGCAGGCTGGGCAAAAAGAGCATTAATGGCAGAAGCAGCAAAGCGGCCAATGGTAACTTTGGAAGAGCTGCAAAGATTCACTGGTCAGGTGGGAGAATCTGTCAATTGAAAGGACAGCTATTAGTTAAGCACTTCACATATTTGCCCTTAATGCCTGGTTCACATGGCAGGATTTCAAAATTGTTGGGTGATTTTCAAAACCTGAGAAAATGTTGATCTAACAAGTTCGGTCTTACAGTGTGTGGAGTCCAGCCACACAGCAAGCACAACCCACAACACATGAAGAGATTTCACTCACGAACATTCAGATGTCAGACGGGAAATCTCGGAAATTCTCTCGAGAGCAAAAAATCCCGCCATGTGAAGCCATAAGGGAAGAGTAGCAGGAAGACAGATGTAGGGGACACAGCAAATGTGCGGAAGAAGCTGCTCTGATCAGAAGAGGAAGTTAAGAAATTTTACTTTTTGGTCCACATGCCCACTCTGTGTAGAGATAAATTAACACTTCATTTAAGCATGAATACACCATCGCCAAGAGGAAACATCGTAGTGGCTTCATCATGTTGTGGGAATGTTTTTCTTTAGCAGTGACAGGAACGTTCAGCAGTGTTGATGGAAAGATGGACGCAACTTTTCTTTCTACTTCACAATTATGTGCTATTTTGTCTAGGTCTGTCACACAGGAATCCCAAAAAAATATATTCAGGTTTATAGTTGTAATTTGACAAAATGTGAAACGGAAGAAAGGGTGTGCATATAGGTGGAAGTCTCTGTAAGTGTGATGGATCTCAGAGCTGTAGGAACATTAAACACACCTTGAAATTTGGGCATTGCTAGAAGTAGGCCTTAATTTTAGCTAAACAGCATCTCAACATCCAAGAAGTCATGACTTAACAAAAGTCTTGCTTCCAAACTATATTCACTAACTTTTTAAAATAATTCAACAGTTGATTATTTTCACTTTTTGGACATTTGTGTGACATTTTCTGGGAAGACCTTGATCCTCGATCACCAAAATCTGAGTCGTTAAAATTTGGCACGATGGATGTCACTTAGTGTTGGGACCCACAGCCATGGATTTCAACATTAAACTCCGGTACAGACTTTTCTGGAACTTTCAAAATAAACTGCATTAACCTACTTCCGGCACAACTTAGGAATCGGGGGTAACTACGGACTTCCCATGATGCCTCTGTCTGAATAAGAGGACCCCCTCTCCAACAAGCCGACCTCTTCCACCCAGGACTCCGCTGCGAGGCTGGCCGGAGAGACAAGCGCGCTGATGTCTCTTTGCTGGCAAAAAGACATAAACTCTTCAACTGGATCCAAGAGTGTCATAAGATCACGCGATCATATGCACAAGTTAAGTATGAGTGAATAACTGTTTGTGTACCCGGTATTCATTCATAAAAAGGGTAAATTGAGGTATAAGCATTGCCTGACTCTCTCTCTGAGGCCTGCAGAAGCAAACTGTCCCAGAGAAGTTCCCTACTGAGAAGCGGTCTCTATGAAGCCGAGCGGAGCGGTCTCCCAGTCTGGAAGGAAGACAGCACAGACCCCATTGCCGTGTTAACGTACAGTGTGGTTGGCGGACACAACGAGCCGTTTTTCATCCACAGCTGGAGGTTAGCGGGAAGCTAATCCTTTGTTCCGAGAGCACCTTCAACCCCCCACAGCTAAGGAGGTCATTGTTCACTGTGGATACCTTCTTCAAACTTCATCGTCGCTTGGACAACATTCCTCACCACAGTTCATGAGGTTCAAGTGTTTTGGGCAGAGAGTAATAGAGAGATATTTAGGATGAAATTATCTAAACAAACTTTATTTTATGAAGTTTGGTTTTGTTTGTGTTGAACTCAGCTATCTTGGTTCTAGCAGGCTATCTGCAGCACACGTGCTGATAGGTATTATTTAGTCAACTCAGAGGTAAGGAACGACACAGAGTCAGTTTTACTTGCGGCAAGGGTAGGTCACACTCTGCAGTGCAAAACTACAAAGTATTAACACTCCTCCCTCTTTATTTATACATGCTTGCTCACACACAGTTCAAACAACATTCAAGGTGGGGGTGTGTGTGTGTAAGGTTAGGGTTCATGTGTCTTGATTTTAAGCAGAGAGAAAGGAGTGAGGATTGGTGCCAGTCCCTAGATGTTGCTGATAAAATAATAAAATAATAAAAGAATAAAAGCATAACTCATTCTTGTGACCATCTCCCTTCCTGTAACATGTAAGGAGGGAAAAGCACTTAGATGAGTGATTAACAAAACAAAAAGTCATAAAAACCCTAACACATGCTCAGGTTGTGTTCTTTGTTTGTATGTTTTTAATGTTAAGACAAACTTTATTTAAAGGGTGATTTTAAACAGAATATTGATGATAACGCGCCGTCCGCAATTATGCATTTTAACCCTTTTATTAATGGTATTTTTAAAGGTGTGTGTTTGATTCTGGTGCTAAATAATCTTTACCCAGAAAGGTTTAGTTTTCAATCCAGTAAATAATGTGTCCCTAACATCATTTTACTAAATTTGATAACTAAGTAAACACCATTAAGCCCCATTTCTCCAGAAAGATTTGGCTCTTTTCCAAAATATTCCCTTAATAATATTTCTTCAAATATTATTTCAATAAATAAAGGCAGCTAATGAGACACTGTTGAGAATTAGTCATCCAGAAGATTGGTTTTATTCAGCAGATCATTATTTAAAACATTATTTTATTAAAATAATTTATCTGATCTTGCATTGTGAATGGTTGTCTAAATGTTTGCTGATTATTGCCTAAGTTAGTTCCAAGACTAATTTAACTTCATTTCCAGATTCTTCAAGATAATCCTTGGTTCTCAAACGCAAATAACATTGCATGGTAATGTTGCATCACTCCTTCAGTCATGATTTTCAATCATCTTTAATCAACTTGTTTATATTGTACATAGTCCATTAGTCTTTGTTATTCTTTAATTCCGCTTGGTAGTTTAGTTGGATTATTTTAGCATAGTAAAGAGTTTGTTAACTGAAATATGTTTGACTTTGAGTTGACTTATTTTTGTTAATAAATTCTTGTATTTTAAGAAATTGTGTGAATTCATTCCATATGTGTGCAGAGTTCATGCTGTTCAATAATGTCAGAGTTCGTCTCACACCTTTCTATTTTGTCCTAATACCATCGCCTTACTGGGCTGGTATTCACAGGACAACCCTTAACAGACCGAAATATTATTTGATAAAATATTAAAATATTAATATTAAATAATATTCTCAGATTCGTAATAACAACACTTAGTGATTCCCAACTAGTGCATAATATGAAATTCTTCAGTGTCCACCACCATGTGGTTCAGTAACTATATTTAACCAGCAGAAGGCCCAATAAGTCAAGGCAGGAAGAAGGGACTTTCTTTCATCATGAGTCATGATGATGCTCATCAACTTACTGGTATTCTTGGCTTCCACCATGTTTTTTGTTCATCCCAGCTGAATCCATTCACTCCCATGTTTACTTTTACATCCAAACATCCCTGTTCACAGAACATCTCTACAGGCCTCAATGCTCTCACAAAGCAGAAGAATGAAAATAACATATTTGCAGGGAGATGATATAGTTACAGTTATAGACTGTGGTCTATATGCGGTCACCACAATTTTAAACTTTACAAATTCAGTCATATTGGAGCTCCATTGTCAGTTTTTTTTGTTTTTGTTTTTGCTGCTAGATGAGATGTTATTCTGGTTGAGGATGGTCCTGTGAAGATGTATAATGTAATCCCCCTTACAGATTTCTTTTGATTTTGCTGTTACGTGACAAATATTTGTTTCAGATCATCAAACAACTTTAATTATGAGGGAACAATAACCAGAGTAAATACAAAAAAAACAGTTTTCATATAAAAAAATATTTTTTGTCATTCAAAAATATCAATAGTATTCTCCCCTTGTGAAATTAATTTAACTGTGATTAACCACATTTTTTGATTAAATATTTTATCGCCACACCCATGAATAAAGGAATCCTCTGCATGGAACCAGTCTGACAACATGCAATAAGCTAAAAGATGTTAAAACACAACACATCACACCTTGATCTAAAAAAAGAAGAACACATGAGAAACAACATGATTGTCACTTAATGACATATTTATAAACCTGGTTTCAACAGATGGTTTTCTTTCACTGTTCTAGGAGTGGTGACTTCAGAGAACCAAATTTAGGTTAACAAGCAGAAAAAATGCAAAATAATGTTGAAATAATGTAATTCACCGTGAAGTATTACTGCAGGACTGTCAGCTTAAGGTAATGTCTCGTGAGTCACCAGAACATGTTTCCAAAGCTTCCAGGTTTATTTTAGTCAGTATGGTTTTTACCTTTTAACTATCCAATGGATGCAATTTTTTGCCCCGTCTCTTTCACTACGATGGTCACCCCTGAGAAGGTTTGCTAATGTTCCATGTGTTTTTTGTTTTTTTTTCATTTTTGGATAATAGCTCTCATTGTGGTTTTCTGGAGCCTTAAATGGCTTTGTAACAAATGTCAGAAACTTTGTTTCTCACCTGTCTTGTAATTCATGTAAATGAAGTCTTGTTGTGTTGTCTTTTGAGATCTTTTGGCCTACTTCATATAGTCAGACACGTTCTTTCTTAGTGTTTTCTTGACTCTACAGGTCACATAGTAACCAGGCCTGGGTGTGACTAGTAAAATTTAAATAAGCTGTCCAAACAAAATTGGGGTAATCACAGCAAATTCAAGTTTGAGGAAGGGGTATAATTACAGGGTTGACTTGTTTTGGTTTTGTTTGCTGAAGAAATAAACTCAATTTAAAAAAATATCTAAATATATTATTTTTCTTTTGCACTTACTGCTATCTGACAAATTGTCTTTGTCAAATATAAAATTTATGATTAGCTGAAACATTTAGATGTGGAAAAGAAGCAAAAACAGGATAGATTTGCACTGGTGTGATGATGCTGTAGCTGCTGCTCAGCACAGAGCTAATATATGTTCTACTGTGTTCTCAGACAATGGGAACCTGAATAAGACTTCAAAATTAATACAGTTAAGATTGGAGGGTAGCACAAATCTGACAAACAAATAATATCTATAAAAAAAACACAATCTTATGATAAAAACGATCTACCTAAATATGCTAAGCTAACAAGCCTGCTCTCTTGTATTTTCAACATTTGGAATCTGAATAAGAACTCTGAATCAATACAATAACCTATGGAGATTAGATTATCTTTATTATCAACATAATTAATATAAATTGAACCAATAAGAACTTTAGCCATGTAATATTGCAGTGATTCAATTTCAACGCTTAGCTTCTGTCTTGGGGATAAGTTGGAGCATCGCTACATAGGAAAGCAAAGGCAGTTCCTCCTGAGGTTTAGAAGGCCATGGTCAGGAGGCTTACATTTGTATCTAGCCTGAAAGATACAGTTGGGAGGGGAGGTTTATTTTCGGGTCTGAGTTGTGTGTCAGTACTGGGGGAGCTGGAGGTGGTCAAAACCAGTCTCAGATATCAGCACGGAGTGGAATCTTAAGGCAGCTGCTCCTTGGTGAGTGTCTCTGTGGTTCTGCTTTAATGTTTTGCTTTCTGTTTTCTGAATATAAACATTTTTAGTGCCTATCCTTGAGGACGGGGTGTTGTTGGATTTATTTTTATATACCAGTAAACTAATGAGCAATGTCTGAAAAGCTGTGACCTTATTGAATTACTTTCGGTTTGCTTTTTAATCAGTTTACTGCTGACTAAAATCCACTAAAATCCAGGAAAATGATTTGACCGCAGGAAAACAGTGGGTAGATGCCAAACAAACAGAGATGTTAAATGTAGGCCCTGCAAGCCGAGTTCACATGCTGAAAGCGTATTTTAGGAAAAACATCTGTCTGTACTGTCATGAATGCCGAGGCCTTTAACTTGTAGTTGTGTGTGAACGGCACACACGCATACTTTGGGCTCACTAGCAAAAGTAAGACCAGACTCCAAACAGCTGTGATACATTGCATTTAAAGTTCAATGAAAGTGCAAATAAATAAAGATAAACTCTATAACTACAAATAAAACTTTGCAGTCATTTTAGTGTACAGGAGTGTTTAGTCTGCATTTATTAAATTCAATTATTGGTTACATATAAAAATAGACATTCAAGATTACAAAAACTATTATCCAACTGAGGAGAATAGAGTGTTTTTTATTATGTTTACATATTTTATATTATAGATTTTATTCTAAATACAAGCAATCATCACTTCACCTTGTGATATACTTTTTTGTCTCCTTTTGAAAAGACTAAATGCCATCTCCTACCAGAGACGGACTATGGAAAAATATTTTACATAGCCCGATTTAATAATAAAATAAAAACAACAACAACAAAACAAACCTAGAAACATAAAATGTTTATCTGCAACTTGAAATTAATCTAGTACAGCTAATTTTTACATTTGTCTTTTTTCTTGTCCTGTAAAGTTTGAGAAATTGATCCCTTGACACTTTATACGTTCCATAACTGTGCATGCACATGACCCGAAAGAAAATAAAAGCCATCTAACCCTGGCAACCTCAATATCACAGCAGGTCTGATGCCCCATTCAAAGGCTGGTTGCGTTCGTTGAAAATGACCCTGCCTCTCCGCCGTGTAGGAATGGCCACCCCTGGGAACCTGTCTGAAGAGCAGGTGCATTGCTCCATCTGTCTGGACGTCTTCACAAATCCTGTGTCCATCCCCTGTGGGCACAACTTCTGCCAGAGCTGCATCTTGGGATATTGGAAAACCAGCCCTTTGTATCAGTGTCCCATGTGCAAGAAGTCCTTCCACAAAAGGCCTGACATAAGCGTGAACACAGTCCTGAGGGAAATTGCAGAGCAGTTCAAGCAGATAAGAGTTAAGAGCACTGACGGGAAGGGAAACCAGGAAGAGGGGGTAGGTAAAACAAAGAAGTGGACAATGGAAAGAAAAGTGAAAGAGGACAAGGAGAGGCTTTTGGAGAAAGATCAGATGCAGCATCTTATGGAGGAGCTGAAACAAAAGCAAGAAGAGCAGAAAAATAAGCAGGAGGAGAAGGGGAGTCAAGGGGAGGAGCTACCACCATTAATCCCTCCATTTTTTGCATCTAAAACCTCTCCCCCACCATCACCTCAAGATTCAGCTCAAGCTCTACCACTCAGAACATCACCTCCACCCTCACCTCAAACACATTCTCCTTCACTTCCTGAAACCTCCCTAACATCTCTGATCCCTTCTCTTCCATCTTCCCCCTGGGAGGAGGTCCTGTGTGATGTTTGCTTGGGCGATGGACGCCCAAAAGCCGTCAAATCCTGCCTTGTGTGTCTGACCTCTTACTGTGATGAGCACCTCAAATCTCACGCCGCCAGGTTTACCAAGCACAAGCTGATGGAGCCTGTGGCCAACATGGAGGACAGGATGTGTCCCAAGCATGAGCGGCTGCTGGAGCTCTTCTGTAAGAAAGATCAGACATGCGTGTGTGTCCTCTGCACCGAGACTGACCACAGGGCACATTACACTGTCCCTGTGGAGAGAGAATGGAGTGAGAAGAAGGTGAGAAACATTGGCTAACACCCATAATCCATTCATCCATTGTCTATACCGGCTTATCCTTGCAGGGCCCGGAGAGGCCTGGTGCCTATATCCCATGGTTCTTGAGTGAGAGGTGGGGTACACCCTGGACAGCTCACCAATCCAACGCAGAGCAACAGTGAAACACATGATCAAGAAACACATATAGATACAAACCAGGGGCAACAGTGGCTCAGGTGGTAGGGGTTCATCCTGTAACCGGTGTGTTGCCGGTTTGGTGGTGTCTATTGTATGGCAGCCCCTCTTCTGTCAGTTTGTCCCAGGGCAGCTGTGGCAACAATGTAGCCTACCACTAAAAGTGGTAGGGAAATATGCAACTGGAATGGTTTTTACATGAAGTGCACCCTGTTCACCTGTCAGTGTGTAGGAAAAAAAAGGCAAAATGCTTTCGTCTATACTGGGTTCTTACGATGGATGCTACAACTGATAGCAAGTATGAACCAATACACGGGTGTGTATTAATATAATACCAAGGAAAAACTACATCAGAAACATTAGAGAGATAAATGTTGTTACCTTTCAATCTGGGAAGGATTATAAGGACTCTACCAAACTATTTAAAGTGTGTAATTTTACAGAGAGAATGATTACATGCAAGCAGAAAACATCAAAGGAAGGTTCCAGTACACCCAGTAGTGGGGGTCCCAACAAGTTCACCCCAAGGTCAGACTGTTCAATGCTTTGAGAAATTGCAAAAAACCCAAGAGCTCCATCTCATACTTAATGAACTTTAATATTTAACATGCTAACAGACAGCTGTAAATTTCATGACTGCCCTGTGTAATGCAAGTACCCGGTACAACAGTAACCTTCTCTGCTGATCTAAAACATTTAAGTGTGACCAAAAAGTAAAAACTGAAGAAATCTGTTAGAGAGCAAATACTTTTTACAGATGTTGAAAGCTCAAAAAGATAAAGCCAAACAACATACATGAGTGCCATTCAGCCTTCTTGTTGTCTGCTGAAAGTCTTGCTCTCTACTGCACTCCTCCAGTCTGAATAGTCCACTGACACGACTCTGCATATCTTAGACATACTGTTTTCTTTTAAATAACTTCTTGCGATTCATCTGACTCAGTAACAGTGTCCACACCAAGTTGCCTGGGTCACCTGGTAGTTTACGTATAGTGTGTTCACTGACTGTGAAAGCATTGGATGTTTGACTTTCCAACTGCCACATCTCAGGTGCATGTCAGGTTAATGTAGAATATAGTAAAACAGAATACAAAGTCCATCTGTGATTGCTTCTAAATCCTGCTCCTCTCTCACAGACCAAATGCAACAAAATGTTCTACAGTTAAATTATCAGTAATAGTTGCAATTTTACATCTGCCCTCAATGATGTTTGTGGGAATTGATATTATGTAGGCGCTGCTAAAAAAGACAGAGATAGACGTCCAGCAGATGATCCAGGACAGGGTGAAGAAGGTGGATGAGATCAAACACTCTCTGGAACTCAACAAAGTAAGTCACACTATGTAGCATTCTTTGGAAATCTCTTTAGCTGTAATCACCACACTCACTACCCTGGCTAATACAACACAGTATACAATGCCAAACATTTTTCCTTCTAATGTTATATTATTGTTTTCTTAAACATTTGGTTTCAATAATTTGATAGTTGGCAGTGTGTTTTCACAAACATGCGCACATGAGGCACTTATGCTCTTTCATCAATGGAGATTTGAATGTGTGATTTGTACTTTTAGGTCAGTGCTCAGAAAGAGATTGAGGAGAGCATGCAGGTCTTCTCAGAGCTGGTACGCTCCATCCAGAAGGCTCAGGCCGAGTTGGTGTTGGTCATCGAGGAGAAGCAGAGGCAGACGGAGAGGTGGGCTGAGAGCCTCATCACCGAACTGGAGCAAGAAATCTCAGAGTTGAAGACAAGGCACACAGACTTGGAAAATGTTTCTAGGACTGACCACATTCATTTCCTCAAGGTAAGAAGTACTTTATTTAATACAGTTCTGATATTTGTCTTTTCATCTATTGTTATTGTCTCGTGAAGGCCAACAGTGTCACATACATTATTGCCAAGGAGGAAAACAACCAGCCTGGCCGGTCAAAACAAATCAGGCTGTAATGAAATCTATGATGTAACCCACAGTATGCGTCATATATGGTCTCCTCTCCAGTCATATCAAGTTAGAGCCACAACATGTGCACTTGTGACATGTTGACCTGAAATCTGAATTAATGGGAAAGGTAAGCAGTTGAGCTGTCAGAAGCATCCGGCTACAAGGAGATACAGTTAATTAATCAGTTGTTTGGCTCTGTTTTACAGAACTATACTTCCAACCAAAAATACAGCAAAATGAACAATTGCTCATGTTGTCTCCAATTTAATAGAGAAACAATAGATCATTCTTTTTTTCTGCCATAATACATTTTTCTTGAAAAAACCTTGAATCCACTTGCAGAACAATTATTTGAAAAGTTTCAGTCCAGCTTCAGTTCAGAATTCACCAAAGTACTGAAACAACTTTAAGTAACAAATTATATGCTTATCGCACTGACAATGTCCTTTTCTTTCATGCTATGCCTGTTGGATCATATATGATTGGAATCAAGAGAATAGCCAGTTGGTTTAATTCATATTTTTGTGACAGATTCTTGTTTGTAATAGTGTTTAATGCACCTTCCTGCATTACCAGGGGGAATTATGTTGCTCCTCAGGGTTCAAAACTTGGCCCAGTTCTCTTTTATTTGTGCAAGCTTCCTTTGGTTTAGGAAAAAAACATAACCACTTCCACCACTTTGCTGATGACACTCAACTATTCTTAACTATTCTTATTAATTAAACCTGATGAGAGTAATCACCAACAGAGGTTCAAAGGCTTGTCTTGAACATACACACAATTTTTACCTTACACGGTGACTTTTAATAAAATTACTTATCGTCAAAGTGAAAAAACGTGTTGTTTTTGACCAGCACTCTTATCAAATAACTAATTGAAACAGCTTTCCAATAGCTGTAAAACAGGGAACATGCTCTCCTAAAGTGAGGCAGAAAACCGCTCCATGCCTTTACCACTGTAGCCTGGACTATTGTAATTAGTGGGGTTTGAAACCCATGCAGGCTTATATGGACTACTTAAAGAAGACTTTGTCCAAATGGAGTGAAATAAACATTAAATGGAAATATTTTAAATGTACATCAATTTCATATTAACATTTGTGACTATTTGTAATGTTGGTTTTCTGCCATCTGTCTGCAGAGCTTTCCAACCTTAAGCTCTACCCCATCTGTTAAAGACTGGTCTGAGACCAGTGTTCCCACTGACACTTGCGTTGGCATGATTAGGAGATCTGTGTCTAAACTGGAGACGACATTAGGTGAAATAATTCACAAGCTGGCTGGAAATGGTAGGAAATCTTACGTTTCCCTTTAAACAAGTTTAAAAGAGAAGCAAAAAAATGTCCACAAGATTGTGTTAATCTGAAAAAAAGAATTTTTCTTTTGACTCTTACAGAGATTAAGAAAATGCTGAAATATTCCGGTAATTATTCACTCTTTTTCTGTTATTTCATTTTTGTTTTGTCTTTTTGCACCTGAAAAAGTTCTGCAGTTAAGTCTTTTGTTTTATGTCGGCAGTTGACGTCACCATGGATCCAGACACAGCCAATCCATGGCTCCAACTCTCTCAGGACAGACACCAGGTGAGGCATCTGGGGGCCTGGCAAGAACTTCCGGACCACCCTGACCGCTTCGACACCGTGGTCATAGTACTGGGCCGAGATGGCTTCACTTCAGGACGACATTACTGGGAGGTCCAGGTGGGGGACAAGGATGACTGGTACCTAGGCGTGGCCAAGTCTACTGTCAAAAGAAAGGGTAGGATCTCTGTCAGCACCGCCCAGGGTTATTGGGCTCTAGCCATGAAGAAAGGCCAGGGCTATCGGATGTCAACATCCCCACCAGTGCTGCTCTCCCTTGGCCCGAAGCCAAAGAGAATTGGTGTGTATGTGGACTATGAGGAAGGACAAGTGTCTTTTTATGATGTAAAAGCTCGGACCCATATTTACACCTTTGAAGACACTTTCACAGAGAAGATTCTGCCATTTTTCTACCTATACTGCTGTGACAAAGCCTCTGACACAATGGCGATCTGTCCGGTGCAGGAGAAAAGCCTCATCAAATAAAACTAAGGGCACTTTTCATAATGAAAATAAAAATCCTGGTATAGACTGGATTTTTTGACACACTCACCTAATTTTATTAAATGGCAGTTTCATTTGTTGATACTGCGCAAAAGGTTGGACACAAGTAGTCAATAGGGGTGTGTTCTTGTGCCAAATGATCTTGCCATATAAAGGCAGTCACAGTCAGCGTGTGACTTTATCTTATGAAAGACTGGACATGAAGGGTTGTGCCAATGTTTGAGACTCTTATTTTGAAAGCAACTCTTGAGTTGCCCTGTTGTGCTGATAGAGTTGATTAATAAAGGCTGCTCGTCAAGCCTGCCGACAACACTAGGGTATAAAAGGACGTTTCAATCACTATTAAATTACTTATGTAGGCAGATTTATTGGTACTCAGAAATAAAAAGAAACATTGTCATAATAAAAGATAAAAAGCATTTGTAAGCATTGAGAATTCTATGACTGGCTAATTGTTAGCGGCCATGAATGCAGGTTGGAATGGTTGGCATCTATTTCCTAGCTTGCTGGCAGCACTAAACTAAATCAGTGTTGTACAGTTTTTCAAGTTTAGGCAGTAGTTCATAACCTCTAGTTCAGAATCTAAAATATTTACAAGTACATCCAAAAATGTGTTCAATTTTTTTTAGTCACTTATATAAAAAAGGGAAATTAAATAGTCATCACAGATGCAGGTAAACATTTCAAGCCATTATTTCATGTACTTTCAATGATTAAGGCCTACAGATAATGAAACCCTTAAAATTCAGTGTCCCAGAAAATGTGAATAACGTGGAAAAAGTTTAATATTACAAACCTATGGTGTCACACCCTAATCAGCTAATTAACCCAAAGCATCCGCAAAGGTCTCCTGAGCCTCAAATGGTCTCTCAGTCCGGGTCAGTGGGCTACACAATCATGGGGAAGAGTGCTAACTTGACAGGTGTCCATAAGACAGTTATTGACACTCTGTACAAGGATGGTAAGCCACAAAATGTCATTGCTAAAGAAGCTTGTTGGTCACAGAGTGCTGTATTCAATCAAATTCCTAGAAAGTTGAGTGGAAGGAAATCGTGTGGTAAGAAAATGCGCAACAACAACAAGGAAAACTGTGGCCTTGAGACGATTGTAAAGCGAAATCCATTTAAGAAGCTTCATAAGGAGTGGACTGAGGCTGGAATCAGCACATCAAGAGCCACTACACACAGAAAAATCTTACACATGGACTACAAATGTTGCATTCCTCATGTCAAGCCACTCCTGGAACAGAGACAACTTGAGAAGTGTCTTACTTGGGCCAAGGAGAAAAAGAACTATTCTGTTGCTCAGTGGTCCAAAGTACTCTTTTCAAGATGAACATAAAATTTTCTTTTCATTTGGAAATCAAGGTCCCAGAGTTTGAAGGAAGAGTGGAAAGACACATAATCCATGCTGCTTGAAGTCCAGTGTGAAGTTTCCAAGGTCAGTGATGGTTTGGGGTGCCATGTCGTCTGCTGGTGTTGTTCCACTGGGTTTTCTGAAGTCCACAGTCAACCCAGTCATCTATCAGGCAACATTAGAGCACTTCTTGTTTCTTTCTGCTGACAAGCTTTATGGAGATGACCATGGTGTTACTGTGCTTCATTGGCCAACAAACTGGCCTGACTTGAACCCCAGAGAGAAACTTTAGAGTGTGGTCAAGTGGAAGATGAGTGACACCAGACCCAATCATGCAGATGACCTGAAGGCTGCTATCAAAGCAACCTGGGCTTCCAATAAACCCCAGCAGAACCACAGGCTGATCATCTCCATGCCACTCCACATTGATGCAATAATTCATGCAAAAGGAGCCTCAAACAAATACAGAGTGCATAGAAATGAACATAATTTTGACATTTTGTTTAAAATATCATTTTTATTGATGTCACATAATATTCTAATTTTCTGAATCAATTAATTGTAGGTTTTCATTTTCTGTAAGCCATAATCATCAAATTACAAGACATAAAGGCTTAACATATTTCACTCTATGTGTAATGAATCTTTATAATACTGTAAATAAATTTCACTTTCTAAAATGAGAGAGCAAAAAAAATACTTTCTCACAATACTCTAATTTTCTGAGATGTACCTGATGATCAAACCAGAACAGGATAATTCTTCACTGAACAGCGATTCTTAAAACACATGTTTAGATTGACCTTTACATTATTGGTGAAAACAAAAAAAGGGACATATTTTCTTCAACGAGTAACATTTTTATTTTTTTTCAAATTAGAACTGACTTCTTTACACCTCTAGAGGTCCCCATTTCCATTAATTTCCTTTTGTGAAACAAAGTCAAAGTATTTGTCATAACATGTTTTGGACCAGTTGTTTTTCCGAACTAGAGTTTTTAAAGGAAATGCAAAGAATTGATGCATGACTTGATAAGCTGGCTCTGGGGTTTAACAGTTCTCAGCCCTTGGGCAAACCTTATGCTTCAAGAGGAAGGAGATAGATTCCCAGCCAGGTAACTCCAGACAAAAGTGATACCCTGTGCACTTAAAGCATTGAAAAAAATCAAACTTAAATTTGCTAAACTAATGTTAAACACTAAAGTGTGCGAAATAAAAAAAAAACATGTTCGGAGGTCAGAGTGTGTTGAAATGATGTCACATGCGTGGCAGAAGTCATTAATAGTTAATATATGCTGTTAAATAAACAGGAAATAACATGTAAGTTTTAGAGGAGGTGGTAAGTTGATATTTTCCTATAACATCTTTATAGATGTTTCCAGATCTTGCGCTAAGCTAACAGGTGTCTAAAGTTTATATTTAATTGGAGCCCTGTATGAATTTTGCTATTTTAATTTGGGTTTCATTTCAGTATTTACATGTGTGACATAAAAAATAAAGTTCTGTTTTGATTTGTAAAGATGTAAGAGAAAATGTAAAACAATAAATGCTGTATTAAAAGGACTTAAAAAACATCTTTAAGTTTTGTTTCTGTAAAATGATGTGACCGGACCACACCCACAACGTGCCAGAAACCTGCCCTGCCTCTCAGTTTTACTTGATCTGTTTCCTTGGAAGAGATAGGCCCTGAAGCTCTCCCTTAATTGTGTTTTCCATCCTGCATGCGAGATACTGTTAAAACCTCTGAAATTTATTGCAGGACATGAAAAACTGGGGTGAGTTTTATTTGAGTGATTTAGTTATTTTTGGTTGCTTTAAAATAATGATCTACGGCATTACAAACCATTATAACGTGTTACCAGACTCATGTGGACATGACTCACTGGGTGTGCCATATTTGGAATATTTGTTTTTTGCCTCTTGGCAGATGAGATTCCAAACACTTAGATCCCTTGTTGGCACGCTTTGTTTGGTTCTGTTTTTGTTGTGTAAAGTAGAGGGCTGCCTAGTTTGAAACTAAAGCACACACTCCACATAAAAGGCTTCAAAAAAGCTTTTAAAGATGCAACTTACTTCTCACAGTTCATATTCACATGTTAACAATCCTAAAATAATATGTAATGTTTTTAATTGCCATGACTTTTCTTTGAAAATCTAATAATCATGTTGTAAAATTAGTGGAAATAAAAAAATCCAAAATTCAGCATACGTCTGTTAATTCTGCATCTTTCACACAGTTTCAGCAGGTTTTTCCCTTTTGAGTTGGAACATACAGTTCTCTGCATGACTTTAAGGTTCTGGCGAAAGCAACTGTTGTTTCCTAGTCCAGTTCGTTTTCCAGTCCAGTTTTAGAACATTTCACAGCAAAGGATAGGACCTTGTTAAAGTCAAGAAGAGTGCCGATAGAGGAGAGAACTTGATTTTAGTTTTTTTACATTGAAACGTCCGATAATAGACAAAATCTTCTCTGTCACTCTTAACTGTATATCATGGCTTCATGGCTCAGTTGAATTATGGTGCACCTAAAGAATGAGTCTCCGGTCTCTGTCTTTTTCCACTGATATACTTCCTTTTTGTTGTGATTTTTTAGAATGTATGGATGTTTCTGTTACACGTCTCAACGGGGTGAAACCAATTTTAACAAATGATGATCAGTTTGGGTGGGCTCCCGCCTCCTTCTGGGTGGGAGTCCAATAAACCTGAAACATGAATTAGTAATGTCCGTGAGAGAAGAAGCGAACCTCCATCTCCTCTCCCAAACTTTGACTTTTATTACAAATCCTCACAATCATGAATTCTCACAATAAACTTTTCCCATTCACTGTAATCATGTTCCGGTGTTTTTGTGACATTAATAACTCTCCACTTCAGATGTAGAATGTGTTCTCATCAAGCATAACAGCAAGGAATTGGATCCAACATTTTACACACAGTTGTCTTTAAATATCCTTCATTTACATAAGAAAATACAATCTTCATCAACTGAAACAACCTCCTAAACCTACATTGTTTTACCCATCCTCCTGGATTGTGGTATTATTGAGAGAACAAATCATGTTAACATGTATAATTAAATTTAGACATATTTAAATGACCATGTTCACTCCAAACACTTGCCTGTAGACTAGCTGTATATCTGCCAGCAAAACCCAACAGTGAAACTGATTACATCGTGAAGAAAACAGTAAATAAACTCGCTCAAAATAATGCTGGTTAAATGTGGAGTTGACAGTAACTTTAAAGCTTCCTTTACATTCAGCATTACTCCCTTTTAACCATAATAATAAAATACAAAACACATGTCAGGATACCACAACAACCTTACTAAAGTTAAATCAAGGAGTGTATTCTAGTTTACAGATACACGCGGCGGTCCCCGCTAAGTAGCCGTTGTTGCTAAGCAACCGCTACTGCCGCTACTGCTAACAGCTCACCAGGCACGATTACAATAGAAATCGCTCCGTGCCCGCTTAAATATATAAACGCAAACTCATTACCGATCTTATTCACCTCTTTACACTTAAAGGGGGGCTGGTTTACCAGTTTTCCACATTACTAACCTGAAACATGAATTAGTAACGTCCGTGAATGAAGAAGCGAACCTCCATCTCCTCTCCCAAACTTGGGGAGGACGGGGAAGGGGCGCTTCTCACTTCCGCGTACGGAGAACGGTATCTGTATTGTTCTGTGGTAGGTTTTTTTTAGCAGTTCCTACAAATATTACAGCATCACAGCATTTTTCAAAGTCAGTTTTGATTTTGGTTTGCCACCCCATAATTTTATTGACCCCATGTCCACCCCTGCAAAACATTTCTGGGGGCGCCACTGCATAGGAACCCCACATGTTAACTGGGCTTGAGAAGTTATCACCACAACTGTCAATAAAGTTATTAGTGTTGGTATTATCTTTATTTTGTTTGTATCAATAACACTACGTGTACAGTGCTTGGACATATGAATCTTTTCATACTTTGCAGGCTCTGAACACAATGTCAGAGACCAAGGACTGGTCCAAGACCAAGGTTTATCCAGACCAGTATATTCAAACAACAAGGAGAGCCATGGATAATCTTGTGAATGATTTTCGAACAAAACTAAGGACACTGACAAACATGGGTAAAATATAAATGTAAATTTTATTCATAAATGTCTTGTTTTCCAATAGGCAAAAAGTATTCTAAACTGTTTTATTTATTTGTTTGTTTCAACCCTTTTAGAATTGACCAGAATGAGACAATACAAAGGTTAGATCCTCTTCTTGTTATGTTTACTTCTCAATTAAGATAATAATTATTTTAATGTAGCCTACTGTCTTTTTTGTAGAATTAGTGACCTTTATTGAATCGACTGCTGGGCCTGGCCTTATAATCACCGAATCTGGGAAACGCCTTAAGTACTCAAAACTTCAAGGTCACCATCTTATGAATCACAAAGGTTTGATTTACCTATGGTTTTTGGAATGAATGGCTTCACCTCCGGTCGCCACTACTGGGAGGTCCAGGTGGGCCTGAGAAACAACTGGCATATTGGTGTAGCCCTGGAAATGGTTGATAGATCAAGTAATATTGTTGAAAAAGCCAATGGATTCTTTTCTATAGGAAAATCTGGTTTTAATTACAAAGTTCACGATAAACCCAGTAAAGTTCTCCATTTCCGTCCCAGGCCAGGACATGTGGGGTGTATTTAGATTATGAAGCAGGACGGGTGTCAATCTTCGATGTGACTGACAAGTTGCATATTCATTCTTTCGAACAAGAGCGTTTTACAGGAAAACGTTTCTCATATTTTTTTTTGTACAGTGGTGCAAAGAAGTCTGAGCCTTTGGTTCTTCTTTCTATCTATGATCCAGAATACTTCCTTACTCTCATTCGCTCTTTCAATCAAGCTACAAAAACAACTGAACAGAATAGTTTTTTTGGGGGAAAAATGCCAACTAGGTTCTTAACACTAGAACTCCCATAGCCCAGCCATTTGGCTTTTCTACCATCCCCAAAGGGCAGCCAAGTAGCTGGATTTGTTTTGAGCAATTATCCTATCTCAGATGTGAATGACACCATTGTTCTGTAAATGAGATGGTCTTTGAATGAAACTAGAATAATTTGCATTTCCTGCAAAAATGCAGTGTGAATGCTGCAAGCGGAATTTTTTACCTGAAAGCAGGCAGGAATAAATTGAGGTTGACTGCAGATAATCTGCTGAAATATAATGAATTAGCAAAAAACAGTAGTTCTAAACTCCTCTGCTGAATGCTAGCAGAAAGAGGCCAAGGTTGACAGCAGAATATCAGTTAAAATGTGTTAAATTGGCAGAAATAGCAGAAACATTGGCAAAAAAATCTAATCTCTTTAAATAGGAAAACCATCAGCTAAAGAAACAACTTAAAATCCAGATGCACTACTGAGTAAAATAAAAGCTGGCAAATGCTGATAAAGATTTCTGCCTACAAGGGGTCTCACTGCACATTGTCTTTTTCACACAGCTTTAAAAAATACCAGATTTTCTTTTGTTGGGTATGTTTATGTTTGTTTCAGGGAAGACGTGTTAATTTAAAATGTGTTGTATACTTGGGGATTGGATCATTTGGTACCAAACATGTTTGTAATTTTCTTGACATTAAATATGCATTGAAGAGAAAGTTTTTCTCTTGTCCAAGTGACTGTTAATGGGAATTTAATGAGATTAGGGGCTTCTTAATGAGACCTTCTGCACTGTCTTCAAAGCTGCATTTGACTTCTAGAAGCAACATTCAGTTGTATGTTAGCAAATGTATATATTAAAGTTTTTTTCTTCTATCTGAAGCCAGAGTGACTTCTGCACCTTTGGTCCTGCTATTTTTTCATGTTTTTGCTAATATACAGTATAATAAACACTCCATGGAATTGATAAAGATTAAAAACTGGATATATTTTTCTTGAATGTCTGTAATGTAAAGCAATCTTTGTAACAATATCTTTTTGATCTTTAACGTTTTGGGTTCTGGTCATTTCACCCTTTGTACTTTTGCAGTTTTGTTTTGTACCCAGCTCTTTTATATTTCATATCAACTTTGACAATCCATTATTAAAAATCATTTTCTTACTTGTTGGTTGCTGATCTAAAATGATGTTACACAAGTCTATATTTTATCAGCAGGAGGTCTCTCAATTAATCTGGTGTCATCATGGGTCATAATCTCTCACATTTCATTAGTACTTGCCCAAAAGGGAATCTGAACCACAAACAATGGAATTGGGATGTACTATAAAATCTTCAAAAAAAATAAAACACCGATACATATTACAGGAGATTTGAGCATTTTTATTAATAACATTACCAGGTACCACTTTGCATGAAATGGCAACACAGAGATGTTCTTGCTTGTTGCATGTTGCTACTTCTATGACCAGACAACACAATGCTTTGCATCAGTATTAATACTCACTGAACATCCCCAGGCAAATGTTTTATTATTATAAGAAAACAAATTTTGCTGTCCCAAGTACATTCTGCATTGGATCCAGAGATTATGTTGTTTTGTGATCACGAGAATTTTCTTATTTTGAAAGAAAAAACCCACCAAAAACATTTTGGTGTTTTTTTTTTTTTAGCTGCTGGAGGATGCGGCTTTTCAAAAAAAGAAGATCAGAGGCAGCAGCTCATGGAGGAGCCCTGGTATACAAAGCCTCACCTTAATCACTACCCTACACATCAGCTGAAGCACCACCACCCCAGACATCACCTTCACTATCTCCTTAAACATCATTCATTTCACATCTACAAAACTCCCTGGCATCTCTGCCATCTTATCTCCCATATCAACCAAAGCCTAATCCATGTGCAATGGAGTTTGCCTGAGCATAAAGTTTGTCTGTGCATATCATTTTCATCCTTCTTTAGATCAGTAATGAAATTATCAAGGTACTACAGACCTCAGCAGTGTTGTTTGACAGTTTAAATACAGTAAAATTTTATTATTTATCCTGCTGGGTTGTACATACAGTATCAAAATAACACTTACTGCCATTACATTACATTATTATATTGCACATAATATTCAGTACAAAAGACACAATCAAACCTATCACATTTGATATAACAGAAACTAAACTAAAATGCATTATGAACAGAATCATAAGAAACTAAACCTAAGGGAAAAAACTAAAGCAGCGCCTGGAAAACAATGATCAGAAGCAGGATCCAAAAACACAACACGGAAAACACAACCTGGGAAAAACCTAAAACAAAAACCCAAACACTCAAATCATGACAATATGTTTACCTTTTTGAATTAAATTAGACTTTTTGATTATGTTCTAATTTAAGATTCACCTGTATGTACAAAAGCAGAACACCTCTAAATGAAACACAGCACTTGATACTACACCTGTGCCTGTCCTACTCATTAAAAATAGCAGTGCCTGCAGGGAAATGTAGGCCGGTTAGCACATGGTACAGTCTGAAAAGCTGGTTCTAGGGTTTAACAGACCTCAGCTTTTGGTTCGACTATTTCTTTCAGTAGATATATTGATTTCACTAGGTAATTATAAAAGTAAGGTTGTCATGTGTTTTACCATAATATCATAGAACAAAACAGAGCTTACATTATCCAGCCTGATGTTAAAAGGTGCTGCTATGCTAATTCTGTCATTGGACTTGATTTCTCTGCATGTTTCCAGGCCTGGTGCTGAACTAAAAGACGCCTGTGATTTATATTTAGTGCAATTATATTTAGTGCAAAACACAAAACACTATTTTCCTCTTTGTTGTAATGGTTTTTGCTTGCTTAGCATGAAAAACGAAAGTTAGGTTTATCTGTCTGTCACAATTACAAAAGCTGTATATCATAAAATAAAAGTGAAAAAATATATGTCAAATATGCCCATATATCTTCTTTCTTTTTTTTACTCAGGAAGTAAGTTTGGTTTCAGTCAACTGATGTGACTTGACCACACCCACTTTGTGCCAGAAGCTGGCTCTGCCAAGGGAACAGATCTGCCAAAAAACTGAGCAGCAGAGATAAGCTGCACGTAAGACTGTTAACACCTCTGGATTTACAGATTTACAACAAAACAACCCAAACTGAGGTGAGTTTTATTCTAATTCAAAAATTTTAGCTGCATTGGTATAATTTTACATTAGTGTGACAAATCATTTTAATGCTACCAGATGCATGTGAAGGTGACTCACAGGGTGTGTCTGAATTGGCACATTTGCCTTTGGTTCGAGTGATTGTAAACACCTATCTTACGTTTGTTTCTATCCTGAAACAAATTGCACAGAACTAGAAACCCCTATAATGTTCTAAGACAGGTGAAGATTCAGCTTTCTTCAACTAAATCCAAGACAGCTTATTATACTAACTAATAGTGTTTGCAAAGATGTTACTTACTTTGCCTGAGAGCCTCATGATCATTTTGAGAAGAAATGTCTATTCAACAAATGTTCCTTCCAGAGAGTAGATGTTTTCAACACAATGCTCTAGACATTGGTCACACAAAAAAGGGGACGTTTTTTCACAGTCAGGCTTGTTGTTGTATATTTGTTGAAATGATTCAGAGCTACTGGTTGTACCATTGTTCCACCAAAGAAGCCAAATTCAGACCTTTTATCTGCAGTAACTGCAGACCAATCTTTTTGCTGTCTTTTTATCATACGAAGGTGACTTCTGCACATTACCATTATTTCAGATGGATGAACAGCTTCCAGTCCAGTTTCAGAAAACCTCGTAGTGCAGGAAATGTCATTGATGGAGGGTGGATAGAGGAGGTGCCTCAGTTTGAGCTTTTTTAGACTAAAACCTTTGATGCTGTTGGCTATGGTGTTGACTTTCATCTTGAAGAAATGTGATTTGGATTTACAGTTTTAACTGTGTCCTTCTAGGCTCATATCTCATAGATAGAAGCTTTCTTGTCTTTGTTAATCATAACGTAGCCTACTGTGACACCTGTAACCGTATTGTCGAGTCTTGTTTTTCCCACTTTAAAGTTTTAGTTTGTCAGTAAGGTTCTGGCAGTAGTTCCCTTTTTCATATCAATGAGAGCTTGCTGGAAATGAAAATAAATCTTCGGAGTGGAGAAAGTTAGCAAGCTATTCTGTTTCAGCTGACATTAGCTATTTAAAACAACTCAAACTGTTAGAACATATTCTAAAGAAGTATAAATCGTTTTTATTTCCTTCTACAGAGACTGCATAATGTCAACACACAGCCTCCTCACTTCATTACCAGAGGAACACTTCCGATGTTTGATCTGTGTGGACCTCTTCACCGAACCGGTCACCACGCCTTGTGGTCATAACGTCTGCAGGACCTGCCTCAGCCAGCAATGGAGTGACAGCGAGTTTTATCAGTGTCCAAAGTGTAACAAAAGATTCCTTATGAAGCTAGAGTTCTCCACAAATGAAGTCATTGCAGAAATGTCAGTCCAAATAAAGAGAAGAAAAACCGAGGCACTTGAAAGTGCCAACGCACCGTGGCACGTGAAATGTGACGTGTGCACAGGTTTAAGATTCAAGGCCTCCAAATCATGCCTGGTGTGTCTGGCGTCGTACTGCGACGGACACTTGGAGCCCCATCAGCGGGTCCCTGCCTTGATGAGACACAAGCTGGTGGAGCCAGTGGAGAATCTGGAGGAGAAGGTTTGTGAGAAGCATGCAAGGATCCTGGAGTTTTTCTGCAGGAGGGAACAAGTGTGCATCTGTCTGCTGTGCTGTGAAGCAGAACATAGAGACCACGAGACGGTATCTGTTGAAGAGGAGGGGGCTCTGCAGAAAGTGAGACTTCAGATTTGATTGAACTTGCAGCGCTGTGAACAAGTATTTGCCTACTAACAGATTTCTTGTTTTTTGTCACTTGTAAATGCCTATTATTATCATCAAATTTTTCACATAATTTGTTAAGCACCAATTACTTATTAACACAGTGCCCAGTTGGTTTTGATAGCTATTTTCCCTTTAGTAAGTCATCATTTGCGAATTTGCATTTGGTATTTATTCAGGTTATCTTTGGCTGATTATTAAAATTACTTTGATCTGAAACATTAACAGGTAACAAAAAAGCAATACGAAATGAAATCTGTAAGGGAGCAAATGCTTTTTCACTGCTCGGGATATGGTGTACTGACTGAAACAGAAATATCTGGTTTAATTGCATTAATATTCTTTTAGGAAAGCATTAAATCCAGACAAGCAAAAATCAACCTCATGATCAATGAAAGAATGGAAAAGATTAACGAATTTACATATTCATCAGAAATGAGACAAGTTAGTATTTTAATTAAATTTATATTTGCCAGAGAGCTTAAATTGATTATACATTTATTCCAATATATTTGTGTTTTCTATAGGTGAAAGTAGACAAGGAAACTGATAATGCTGAGAAGCTGTTCAGTAATCTGACGGGTAGAGTGCAAGAGATCCAAAGCAAACTGAAGTCAAACATCGATGAAAAACTGCAAAAATCCAACGTGAAAGTCCAGGCAATGATTCAGGAGCTAGAAGAGGAGATTGCAGCTCTGCAGAGGAAACATGTGCAGCTAGAGGAACTTTCACAAAATGAAGACCCCCTTCAACTTCTACAGGTTAGTCAGTCAACCCAGTTTAACATCTTGTTACAGCAGAAAACTGGTCAAATTTTTTTAATGCTTCACTGATGCATATTGATTCACACGTTTTTTTTTCCTTCTATTCTGTTTTTGTGTTTTTACATAGCTGAACACACATTTCATAATATACTGTTGGGATTAATATAAGGCAAGAGATTGACAATACTTCTGTATGTTCTCTGCTTATCGAATCCCTACCCCCTCCATTCCATCCCTACTAAATCAATTTTGATTGAATTGACTTAGTAAAGTGCCTTGAGACGACATGGGTTGTGAATTGGCACTATATAAATAAGCTCGGGTTCTAACGGAATTTTAATTCTTAAGATATTATCTAAGGTGGAACAAATATCCTGCCAGAAAGGTATCACCTTTGTACATGACCAGGTGCAGTTTAGAAAGGATCCCACATCAATATGTCATCGGAAACATTTCTCTGATAGATCAGATTTAAATGAGTATAATTTGCCTGAAGTTAGATGTAGTTGATGTAGAAAGTTATAATTGATTAACTTCACGTTGATAACTACTGATACACTATTGTGACACACAAATTGCTTCAGCTAAAGTTTTAATTGCCAAGACAAAGAGTCCTGAAGACAAGGGGCATCCCTGTCAACTTGATCTACTCAGGGGAAAAGGACATGAAATCTGTCCATTAGTGTTGACTTTTGCCTGGGGTTTATGATAGAGATATGTACATGTGTTTCTTAATTTTATTTTTTCTTTTCTTTTCAGACTTTGCAGACTTTGAGCAGCATGTCAGAGACCAATGACTGGTCCAATACCAAGGTTTACTCAGATCTCTGCATTCAAACAACGAGGAGAGCCATGGATTATCTAATGACCAGTTTCCAAACCGAACTGAAAATACTGACACACATTGGTGAACTATCTGTTACATTTGTTTGGTTCATACATTTCTCTTGCCTATGATTTAGTTTGACCATGTTCTTGTTTTTATCTTTTATAGAACTGAACAGAATCAGACAATACAAAGGTTAGATCGTGTTCTATGCTGGAGTAATTTACTTTTCCCTGACTTGCAAAGATATTAACCTTACCTGAACTTTGTCTCTTTTTAGAATCTGTCATTTTTGATGACTCCACTGCTGGAGCTGGCCTCCTAGTAACAGAGAATGGAACACGTCTGAAGTTCTCCAAACAAGCCAGGTCACCATCTTATGAATCACAAAGGTTTGAATTACCCATGGTTTTTGGGAAGAATGGCTTCAACTCTGGTCGCCACTACTGGGAGGTCCAGGTGGGCTTTAGAAACAACTGGCATGTTGGTGTTGCCCTGGAAACAGTAAGCAGATCAGATAACGTAATAGTGAAAAAAGACAATGGCTTCTTTTCTATGGGAAAGAATGGGTTTGACTATTATCTTCATTGTTCACCATCGAGAGAACTTCATCTCTGTACCAGACCGAGAAATGTGGGGATTTATCTGGACTACGAGGAAGGACGGGTGTCATTCTACAGCCTTAATGAGAAGCTGCACATTAACTCTTATGTAGGGGAAAGTTTCACAGGAAAGCTTTTCCCTTACTTTTATCTGTACAGCAAAGCAAAGAGATCTGAAGCACTATTATTGACTCCTTGATCTCATTTGTCTTTTATGATCAAGCTAAAGTACAGCTGAATAGATTATTGTATGGTAAACTTTTACTAGATCTTTGAAACCCAGATATATGAATTATTCCTGCTGTTCAACTTAGCTTCTGGCCCAGACAAAATGACTTCTGCAACTCCACCTTTTTTCCTCATCAGACCAAGGGGACTGGAGTTCACACAGGACATGTTGAGACACATAATTTTGAAAACCTTTGTAGTTTGAAAGTTCTGTTATCAGATTTATGATGTAAATCTGCTTAAATATTTTTTTTTTTTGCTGCTTTTGTATACGCTGGAAAAAAACATTTTATGCACTTATTGTTTGTAAATAGATCTGCAAGTAACAGCCTTTTTTCTGTGGTTGCTTGTGAACATAACATCAAACTTACCCCTTGTTGTGAAGAAAATGGAAATACACCTTTGGACCAGGTCTGCTGAGATTACCCTTGGTTTCATGTAAGACATGATGGCTGAAGAATGGGATGTTGATTACGATTAACGTTCATTTTCAGGACACTTTTCTTTGTGTGCCTTTGCACAATGACCTCACTACTCTACCTAAGGACATACAACTGGGATTGACATTAATGGGAGATCGAGGCCATTTATCTGGCCAAATTATGTCCTACTCAATTGATTCCAAGTAGTCCTTTGTGATTGTGATATTACACACACTGATATTGAAAAGATGATTTTGGTTCAATATATTGTGCAGCTGTAATCTAAAGCATTGAAAGCTGGTGGACATGTAAATTTATGTCAATTATGTTTTTTTTTATATTCTTCATGTTTAACATATATTGAAATTAAAGAGTTTCTTTTGTCCAGATAATTGTTGGTGAGAATTTAGCAGTCTTGCTAGCTGAGGAAGGAAGCTGTCGCCAATATAACACTCAGATGTTAGGTGTTTGAGTTTTTTCTGTTTATGTTCTCTAGTTGTTGCTATATTAGTTTATTTCTTGTTTACGTATTTTTTAGTTCATTCTTGTGTTCTTGTACATTCTCCGTTTGATTCTTCCCAGTGTTTCCGTGTATCTCTCTTCAGCTTCTGTGTCTATTGTTCTCTCTCAGCTCTCAGCCTTCATTGGTCTCAGCCGTTCCTCGCTATCACCTGATTGCTCTCTCCTGCTTGCCATGCCTTTCTCCTCATTCCCCCTGTATATAAGCTCTCTGGCTTTCATCTTGTCACTGGTTCCTTCTGCTGCTAGGCCTGTTGTTCCCATTTTCCCCATCTAAATACCATGTCCTGTTCTTTCCATCCAGTGTGATAAGTTTTGATCTTTTTGTGATCAATAAATTATTGTTTCACTTCACCTCTCTGCTTCCATTTTGCCTGACATTGGATTCTACTACAAGCCCACCATGACAGTAGCATGATGGGGGGCACTATAACCAGAAGCTTCTACGTAGTCTTCAAGACTTTTCCTCGCATCCATAAACGGTACTCAGTTGCATGTTGCATTATGATTCTCAAACTGTAAGGTCAAAGGTCCAAATCTAATTTCTATATGAGGTCAAAGGTGTTGAACAACATGAGCTGAGCAAATGCCTTACAACCTCTTCAAGCCTAGAGTTGTTTGTAAAGCTAATCTGCTCTAATGTTTGGTAGTAGACATCATGTGCAACAAGACACAAACATCAAAGCAACAGAGGTAGAATTTATAGATATCAGAGACTGAATACATCTGAATGTGGTGTGGGAAAATGCCACAGTCTTCCTTAAGAAGGGTTTTTTAAATATGAGCACTCCTTTGTTTTTTTTTTTAAGTAAACACATTCTTAAACCCAGAAAGTATCCAATAATATAGTTGATGGTAAAAGAAAATCCACAATGCTTCTAAAAATCTATCTTTTCATACCCCTGGCAAACTGGGAAATACCCCTTAGCACTGAAATGTTGTGTTAACTTTATTTCACAATGCACAACAAACTCCTTAGGACTGGACAGAAATGCACTGAACTCACTCTATATTGTATTCTCTCTTTGGTCTGGAAGGACCTGTTGCTCAGGTGGTAGGGGTTTGTCCTGTAACCGGTGGGTTGCTGGTTCATACCCTCGCTCTGTTGGTCTTAGTCATTGTGTCCTTGGACAAAACACTTCACCCACCTTGCCTGCTGATGGTGGTCAGAGGGCTCAGTGGAGCCAATTGTATGGCAGCCCCACCTTTGTCACTCTGCCCAAAGGCATCTGTGGCTATGTAGCCTACCTCTTTCAGTGTGTGAATGGGTGGATGACTATAGTGTAAAGCATTTTGAGGTCCTTGGGACTTGATAAAGCACTTTACAAGCCTTCAGCTGATTCAAAATGCTGCAGCAAGAGTTTGAATGAAAATTAAAATGAGACATTATATTTCACCTACTTTAGCTTCCCTTCATTGGCTCCCTGTTATATCCAGAATAAAATTTAAAATTCTCCTCCTCACATATAAAGCCCTTAATGATCTAGCTCCATCATACATCAGAGTTCTGATTGTTCCATATGTTCCTAACAGAGCACTTCGTTCTCAGACTGCAGGTTTACTGGTGGTTCCTAGAGTCTCTAGAAGTAGAATGGGAGGCAGATCCTTTAGTTATCAGGCTCCTCTCCTGTGGAACCAGCTCCCAGTTTTAGTCCGTGAGGCGGACAACTTTTAAGGCAAGGCTTAAAACTTTCCTTTTTGATAAAGCTTATAGTTAGAGTGGCTTAGATTATCCTGAGCTATCTACCTTATGTTTACCTCTGCCTTCCTCCCTCCCTGTTGGATGGAGTAAGGGGGAGTCAGGTTTAGCCTAAACCGGCTCAGTTATGGTTGAAATGCAAACACACCCTCAATTTCTGCTACCTGTATGACCCCTTCTCTTTTCCAATGGTTATAATCAATCTGACAGAGAGAGGTATCCCTAACGTGGTTTTTATTATAACAATTCAATTCAATTCAATTCAAATTCCATTCAATTCAATTCAATTCAAAGATACTTTATTGATCCCCGAGGGGAAATTAGATTTTTTTTTTTTCAATTAAATTCAAAGATACTTCATTGATCCCCGAGGGGAAATTAGATTTTTTTTTTTTTCAATTCAATTCAAAGATACTTAACAATGGCCATCAGTGGGCTCTAGATGGCTAAACTTTATCAGTTTATTATTTTACTTCATTCCCCTACACGTGGCCCGTTCTGGGGTGGCCGGGCTCTGGCACTCGGTGGTTTGGTCTGGCCTCCCCGGTGGCCCCGCACCATTTCCGACCCTTTGTGGGGTGCCTTGAGACGACATTGTTGTAAATCGCTATATGAATAAATAAACTGAACTGAAACTATCTCTGTAGTTATGCTGCTATAGGCTTAGGCTGCTGGAGGACATAATGACCACTATCACTCTCTTCGCTACATTCTCACACTACTCTCCAATTCTGCATTATTTGCTGTTATTTCAGCTTTTAACTTTGTTCTCTCTCTTTTCTCTTCCTAGAAGCTACACCTGGCCTGACTCTGTGTCTATCTGTGACACCTTTCTGGAGAGGGGCATCGTCCAAGCTTCTGCTGGCAACAACTTAATGCTCAACCTCTACCGATGATCCACATGGCTCTGTCTTTCATTTTTAACCCTTTCTCTCTCCTAGATATAGCAATTGACTGAGCTTTTACTGTAACTAATTATATGTGCTCACTTTCAGACACTATCCTTGAAAACTGGTTCAAAGTTTATCTGTTCTTTCTTTCTAGATGAAATGACTAAAGGAGATACATCAATTAACATTTACTTTTCCTTCCCATAGAAAGTACTCCTGCATCAGTGCTTCTTTGTTCTCTTTGTGTCTCTGCTCTGTTCTCTCAAACCCCCAGTTGGTCGTGGCAGATGGCCGCTCACACTGAGCCTGGTTCTGCTGGAGGTTTCTTCCTGTTAAAAGGGAGTTTTTCCTCTCCACTGTCGCTACATGCAAGCTCAGTATGAGGGATTTCTGCAAAGTCAACGCCAGTTATTGTCCACTGTCTCTACATGCTCATCCGGGAGGAGTGAATGCTGCAAGTCACTGACTCGATGCAATCTGCTGGGTTTCCTTAGATAGAAAAACGTTTTATCCAATTTGAATAAATAACTGAATCTGACTGCACTGTTCAATGGTTACGATTAATTGGAATGTATGTACCTGACTTTTGTGAAGTGCCTTGAGACAACATGTGTTGTGAATTGGCGCTTCTTGTTTGTGGTTTTGTATTCATGTTGTTTATTGCTTTCTGTTTTCTGACAGTTCTGGTTTTCTTCTGCCTCCAAGTGTGTTCTCCTCCCGCCCTTCGTTCCCTTGGTGTTGCTTTCCTATTTATTTACTTAGAATGGTTTCCTTATTATTATTATTATTATTATTATTATTATTATAGTTCTCTGGTTCCCTAGCTTTGCCCTCGTTTTGTGTCTCGTTCTATGTTCATGTTTTAGTATTGGTTCCCTAGCACTCTCCTATTTATTGGTTCTTTTCTGTCACTCCTCTCGCCATTAGTTTTCCTCTTTAGTTATTAATTACTCGGTTTTAGTTACCCTTACATTCAGTGTCCCTCTTAGCTTAGTTCCTTTAGTTTATTTTTATTCTCCAGTCCTTCCTTTATAAGTTAGTTTTAGTTATTGTTTACTTTTATTCTAGTCCTCGTTTCCTCTGCTTCATTCTCAGTTTGTTCTATCAGTGTTGGTTTAGGGTTGTTTACTTTTGTAGTCAGGGTTTCTTTATGGTTTCTATTTTGCTAAGTTCCTTGATCTTAGGTTGTTGTGTTCCCTCCAGTTTCTCAGTTTCCTTTAGTTCATGTTTATTCTTGATTCTTATGCCTTATTTTATCTTGGTCTATAGTTTCGTTTAGGTCTGCTCACTGTCTTGTTAATTAGTCCCTTTCCTCATGCTTTAGTCTTCCTATTTGGTTCACTTGCCTCTCAGTCTCCAAGTCTGTCCACACCTGTGTCCTGTTCCCTCCTGATTACCTGCCCTATTGTTTCTTGTCCACCTTCATTTGTATTTAAATTAATCTTTGTCCTTTGTTCGGTGCGGTGTCGTGATGTCTCTTTTGATGTCTTTTGGAATTAGTCCTTGCTTCGGATCCTGTTATGTTTGTTCCTGTTTGAAGATTCCTTGTGATCAGGATTATCTTGTAACCCTTCGCCTCGCCTGCAAGTAAGCGGACTCTTTAAATTAAAGGAGTTTTCCTCTGACGCCGCTTTCTCCGTGCTTGTCTGCCTTTTGATCCACCACACAAACCGCACTTTTTATTTTATTTTTTTTATGCCACTGTCTAGAACCATGGGAAGTTCTAGGCCGGGGCCAACTGTGCCCCTGTAGAACTGGTTCTGGTCTCTGTTATGGCCATTATGTGCTAAATCAATTTCCATATACACTGGGACAGAAAACTTAACTTATTGGCCGCCTTTAAAAAAACAAACAGAAAAAAACACACATGGCCGAATCCTGGTCCCCCAGCTGAGTTGATCTAGAACCGCTCCATAGCTGCTGTCTATAGAATAAAATCAGGAAATGCACAGTTAGAGTTTGGGGGTGTGAGTAAAACGGATTTGATGAGAATAGCTTCAAACATTTAATCTGAAAGCAAGGACATTTTGTTCCCCTTTGGTGAGTGCCTATGAAATTCTAAAACTGCTTGCCATGGGCCTTGACATGTTAGCGACGTCTGACTGTTGTGGTGTAACTTTGCTTCCCTGGCTTTATGATGACGCTGAGACATTTGACCCTGATGTTGCAATCCACTTTTCATCGTGACGTCACTGTTTGGCGCATGCTGATTTGTTTATCTCCCGTTTGCAGCATATGAAGCGCCTTTCATCCTGATCTCTTCAGCGATCCAGAGTTATCTGCCAGAACGATCATCCACAGGAACCAGTCACAACAGATTTTACGATCGGACCCATATTTACGTCGTAATGCCCCATGTAGAAGTAATAGATGGTCATCACAATGCTGCTAGTCCTGTCTTATCTGTTTTTCAGATCACTGAGGTAAAAACAATAACAAACTCGTCACTGTAGGATCCCGCAGGGTGTGAATATATGTGCATTTCTGGAGAACTTAACCTGGTAAACGAGTTTTAGGGGTTTTTGAGGAACAACGTTATCAGCTATGTATGGACGGGAAAATAAGTTTATGAGCATCCAGGAAATTGCAGAGCGCCAAAGCCCCGCCCTCCCGCCGTAGAGAGGCGCGTCTGTAAGATATGAAGCAAACTTAACTCTGCTAAGGCTTCAGGAAGGACAGGTTGGCTCTATTTAAAGAAGGGTATGTACATTTTTAGATTTAAATTTGGATTATTATTCTTTTAGATTTCTGCCAGAGGTCTTAATTAATAAGTAAATACAGAATGCCCTATTTTAAAGGGTTGGGTGGCTTTTATTGAAACTTTTCAGTGGGTATGTTTCATTTTCACTTATAATTTCTAAATCCAGAGCCAGAAAATTGGTTTTTACTGTAAATAAATGATTGAAGGTGAGACAATCAGCAACTCATCAGGATTATTTTTTTTTTATGTTATTGTGATGAGTAATCGCTTCTGATTTATTAAAAGTCATCATTGCTTTGACCTCACAGTCAGTGATTAATGCTACTAGCTTGGGGACTGATACTTATACTAGGACAATCTATTTTTACTTAAGTCACCAAAATACACAGGTACAGTACACCTCTCTTAAAGGGCTTAGATTGATTACACTGTTATTACTAGGACCACAATAGAATGTATGTTATTTAATTTTTAATCTTTCAATCTGTTCAACTAATGGTGGTTGTACATTTTTTTTGGGGGGGGGGGTTTCTCTTTAAATCAACTGGATTGAATCCAATTACCTCAGGACCAAAATGGTGTCGCTTACAACAAGCTGCAGTAAGAACGGATCACATGACAACCACAAAGCTGGGTTACTTGCAAATGATGACCTGTTAAACTGTTAACAACTCACTCATGCTCACCAATGGGATTAACTGAATGATTAATCCCTCAAATAATTAAGTTTAATTGCATCTTTCTATTCTTAGCTTTACCCAATGTCAAGTTTTGCTTCGGTCCAGATGACGTGAGCTAATAGGGGATAGGTTAAAGGGAAAAGTAAACATAAAGAGGTGTAGAGATGATGGCTTATGTTGTAAAAGCTGAACAAGTTTATAATTAATTTTTGCCAAAGAAGGATTTTTTTTGTTTTTTTGTTTTTTTTTAATTCCAAATAATTCTTCTTGGTAAGGGAAAGTTATATAATCAGATCAATTTGTAAGTTTGATGGAAGTTTTAAATTTGTCACTCATCCTATGACATTAATATATTTACTTTTTCAGGGCTTTTGATTGAGTCAAATATATAATTTCTGCCACTACTGCCAGTGCTCAATTGAAAGAGACCATCTAAATAAAAACTATAAATGTCATAACGTTACTTCAGAACCCTAATCAAGTCTGACCAGCTTCCTGGTCCCTGCTGAAGAAAAGCACACCCACAGCATGATGGCTAAAAGTAGCTCATAGTGACCTTGGAATTTTCCCTCGGTAAGATAAAAGTTATTCACGAAGCATCTTAGAGCTTAAGAGAGCTCCTAACGTGAGGAAATATTAAGAGTAGTGAGGAAGACTTTCAGTAAGCCTAAGAGTGTCTTAAGCAGAGATGATGGCGGAATGGCTGAGAGAAAGGAAAGAGAGATTCTCCTACAATGAACTACAGTGAATTAATAAAACGCTACCGGCTCGATCGTGGAAGGATCTATCCCCGAGTAAATGAGCACATACACTTCTATAATAAATCATACAATTACTAGTTTAGAGATAATATTAACCTTATCATCCCTTAGGGGCAAATTAAATACTTTAAGCAGCAGGACAGATTAAAGGTGCAACTCTAGTAAGGTATTATTAGGAAGGATAAATAAATAATAGAAACAATAACCATAAATAACCATGAATAAAAAGTGAACAATACAGTACAGAATTATTTAAACATTTAGACTATAAAATGCTTTAAAAAAATGTATACATTTGGAAAAAATTGGAAAAACTCGCAAAGGGAGAAATTTTATATATAAATATATGTATATAATAAACTCTGGACGAGATCCAGTACAATAATCTAAGTACTATATACATAGGAGGAAGACGTAAATGAGGTGAATAGGTATTTGCTGTACTGTTCATGATGATGTCAGCAGCCTCAGCCTAAATGATCATCTACAACGCTCCCATCGGTGGAGAAGTTCTCTGGTGTTCTGCTATCTCCTCTCCAGCTTCTGACTGCAGCAGGAACCAGAGCTGCTCACATTCCAGGCTGGTGCTGAAAGCAGAGGGAACGATGCATTGATCTGCTGGGAATGTCTGTTTGTTCTCACCGTGATCCCAGGACCAAATCTACCTTTCAAAACTCTCTTCAGCCTCTGTTCATTTCGGTTTTCTCCACCTTTTTTTTTTCTCTGTTTTGTTTTGGTCATTTTACCAAACTAACCCTCATTATTCAAATGAAGAACAGAGTAAAATGCTGAATTTTAATATTGATAAGAAATAGAGGCAGTATGGTAATGACCAGCATGGCGAGTAAACATAATAATAAGCAAATCAAATATAATGACGATCATGTAAATAAGCTACGTTCAAACATGTGGATTTGTGACAATTTAATTTTGCTAAGTTTCATCATTATGATTTACACATTTCTGAATCCAGTCTACATTCTATCATTGGTTAATTTCTCTCCATTGATTACTAGAAACCCATTAGTTTTTTTGTTTGGTTTTTTTTTAACAACAGACAGCCTCACAAGTAGCAATGGGGTCAACCACACCTTCTCAAGATAGAAATTTCTGTCGTCTCCCCAGAGTCGCTCTCAACTGAATCACTCTTAAGCTAAGACCCTTTGCCAGGAATTGTTAGGCTAAGATAGGAGCCCTCTAAGGGCACTCTGAGAATCTTTGTGAATACAGGCCCAGATTTGTGGAGTCCTCGACTAATGTCTGCTACATAAACAGTCCAACTGAGCTGTGGCTGGTTCACTGGTTCATGTTCGTCTTGCCAGGGCCGTCAGTTTAGATGCAGTTCCATGGATGGATGGAACAATTTTATAGGCTAGCTCTGCTCGAAACCTCTCCACATCTTCCTTCCTGACCTTTCTGCTGTGTTCCTTGGTCTCTAATCACTGGTTCACTGTAACATCTACTAAGCCTAATGTAAATCCTAAATTGTGTCCCCTGTTGTGTCCCCTGTATTTAATCACGTCTAAAAATAGAAAAAATGTGTTATTTTCCTGACAATGTGAGACTTGTGTACTACTAATTGCATCAAGCATCCAGTGATCAATGTAATGGTTTGTGCAGGTTGCATACTGAATGAGACGCTGAGCTCTAACCTGATGTCAAAGCCTCCTGGGTGCTGCATCTGCCTGGATGAGTTCATCAGTCCAGCTTCCCTACCCTGTGGGCATTGCTTTTGCCTGGAGTGCATAGGAGAATACTGGAGGATCAGTGAGAGCTGCCAGTGCCCCCTCTGCATGGTGGTCTTCCCCAAAAGGCCGCTGCTAAAGACCATACAAACACCACAAACTGACAATGAAATCGAACCTCTAAAAGCAGGAGAGGTCCCATGTGACGTCTGTCTAGCAAAGCGGCCCGCAGTCCGGTCCTGCCTGGTGTGCCTGGCCTCCTACTGCACAACTCACCTGGAGCCACATTATCAGAGGGAGGATCTTGGATACCATCTGCTGGTCAGTGTGGCAAAGAACCTGGAGGACTCTTTGTGCAGGCTGCATGGGAGGAAGTTGGAAAGGTTCTGCAGGAGTGACAGAACATGCATTTGCACCATGTGCGCCAAAACGGAGCACAGGGGCCACCACATTGTTTCTATTAACATGGAAGCTGCTAAGAACAAGGTAAAATGTGATGGAAGGTCCTCATAAACAGCCACAGTAAGGTTACCTTTCAGAAAAAAGGGCTTTTCTTTCGACGTTTGGTGAAAACGGTCATTGACATTTTCTTTTACCTGAAAAGTTGAACTAAAAGTATTTTGTTGACTGAGCCAGGAGCCCCGATTGTCAGAATTCAAGGTTTAACATCATGTTGGCAAACCTTTTTTCTACACAAAGATTTGCTGAGCTATTTAAACCGCATATTCATGTCTAGACATTTCAGCAGTATTTTCAGTTGTAAGTTATGAGGCTTTTTTTTTGTTCATTTTTCCATGATATTAAAAGTTTAATTGGTTCTTCAATATAAGTTGCCTTTGGAGGACATTTCTGTTGCGCTCTTTATTCATAGTCTTGAGAAATCATTAGTCCCTTCCTTCTGGATGTGCAGTTGTCCCTCTCAATGCATCAGAATGTGTCACTGTTGGCAGAACTCATTGTCGTGCTCACCTTTTCTTATCCAAACAATTGGAAGGATTCATCAAAGTAAAACGTCTTAGCAACAGTTTTCTGCTATCAGTTCTACAGTGTTGACAGTCTGTCGTTGATGTTTTCTTCGACAAGTCTGCACTCACATCCACCTGCTGCCGAGATTGGCAAGCTCTGCACTGGTGGCAACGCAGTTTGAGTACACCTCTAAGGAGGAGGCAATGATGAGACTTGCTGTACTTCCTCACTAAACCTCTTGATGTTCATTAAGATCCATCTGCAATATTCTTAGCCGTTTGCTGTCTTAGACGTTCCTTACATGTGTGGCAATTATGCAAAGGGGTTAACATTTCATCTTAAAAAATGCGTTGTCACAATTTTTTACCCTATATATGAAAACATTTAGCCTAAATGAACATTCTCTAGAAAACAGAAAATTGTTGTTTTTGTAATAATTACTAAATTAAGATTATGAAGACAGTTTAAAAAGTTTTTTGTTTTTTAAGTTGAAACCTAATTCACTATAACTTTTTTCTCTCACACAACCATAGTGTGATTTAGCCTCTGCTCTCAGTATAAATGATGGCAGGAAGGCTAAAAAAAAACCCACTGCTTCGAAAACTATCATTAAATCCTCTTATATTACAATTCTTAAAGAGAAATCAAATCAGCTGAAAGTGCTATCCGCTGGTCAAAGTTTTAAGAAAACTGGAAAGTGGTCACAAAATTCAGATTGGTCTATTTTTGTATACATTTCTTTGTAAAATAATAATAATAATTATTATTATTAAGTTCTGATCACTCAGAAAAATAATCTACAAACAATGTGAACCATCAGCAGAAAAACTGAAGCTTCAAACCTTTCTGAACACTTTTCTGAACGTCTGGCCATGACTGTACAAGAGAAATATCTACAGGGCTGTTAAAAACAAAAGTCCTTTTTGCTTCAAGCACATTTTAATGTCAAACAAAGATGCAACCTGACCCAATGTGAAACTAAAATTGTTCCACTTGTTAAGATTAATCGGGATTAACCTGATGTCTTGGTTCAGTTTTACTAGCCACACCCAGGCTGCAATCTTGCAAACCTGTAGATGTAAGAAATCACTTAAACAAAACTCGTCTAACAGGATAAAGTTGGCTAAAAGATCAGAAAAAGCAACAAATCAGGCCATGATCTAATGAAATTCAAGAACAGATAAGAAACTAAGTCACTTACATCTGAAAGAGGTTACAAAGCCATTTCTAAGATATTAACAATTCAGTGAACCAGAATGAGAGACATTATCTACAAATATGAACTTCAAACAGTGGTAAACCTTCCCAGCTGTGGGCAGGATGCCAACATATGACCAGAAGCGCACCGACGACGCGTCTAGGAGGTCATAAAAAGAACCAAAATCAACAAGCAAAGCACTGTATTGCTTTACTTGCTTGACTTTTATTTATTTATTTTTAATATTTGGTAGACTGACAAGACAAAAGGGAAAAATGTAGTAAGGTTTGGCCCTTTCATACTGGCATGAATTCTGCCATCAAGCAGAAATGCCTGTTGAATGTCCTGCCATCAATTTGTGACCTTAAACTCAAACACTTGGGTTGTACAGCAGGACAACGATCCAAATCACACCAGCAAGTCCATCTCTGAATGGCTAAATCAACAAAAAAAAGAATTTTTTGGGTGAACTTGAACAGACCACTCAATGCTTGAAAGTCCACCAATATGACTGACTGCAAGCAATTCTGCAAAGAAGAGTGAGCCAAAATTCATTCAATGCATTGTAAAAGGTAGTTGTAAAGGTGTTAAATACTGTGGAATTCTGTGAAGTTCTGTTGTTAAAGCTGGTGGTGAACAGTTTATTTTTGCCGTGTTTTTTTTTTTTCTTCAATATAGTACTAAATAACTAAAGAACATTTAAAGACAACACAGTCATGGAGGAATGTTTTCAGCTTCAAGAGTATTTTTGACCCAACTAGGAGGAAAGCATAGACACCAAGGCCCTGATCCTCAAAGATCCCAAATAGGCGGGAACTAAATTGCTTGTACAAAAAGTGCAAATGTTGGGCATGTTGCGCACAGTCATCAAATATTGCTTGTGCAATGGATAACAGCTGCAAAAGAAGGGCACACCGCCCTATTTCAATGAGGAAACTGCGTGTTACTGGCTGGCAGCTGCTGCCCCCAGCAGAACTAGAGGAAAAGCGAATTAAAGCTGTGGCGCTTGAAACATGCAGGGGGTTGTTGTGCTGCATCATTATAAATGATCCAGTTGTTGTTCTGCTCCTGCTTTTCTGGACTGTTACGGTTTGTTAACCTTTGTTGTCGCTATTCACAGCAGCAGGTTTGTCATCGTAGCCTCTGTCCTGACGAGATAATTTCTCCTCTCTGTTCACTTGCGCAGGGCACTTCTGAGTGCATGATTACGCATGCAGATGGCTGAGTTTTATGTTTGTGGTCCGGATGGACCCAGTGAACCACATCCTGCTTCACCTTTAATCAGAATGATTACAGGCCATGGCGCTGGAGGGCAGAGCTGTGTGCCATTGGTGCGCACACAGCTTGCTAACAGCGTTGCTTGACGTAACTCATGGTTGCAGCTTAGAAATTGGCCAATCAATATATAAAAAAAAAAGACAAACATGTCTGTCAAAAAAATTATTAGAGGTTTGTTTCCCTTGAACTTCTAATATTTTCCAGATACTCACCATGTTCTTTTTTTGTTTGAGAGTATTTGTTTGACGAGTTCGGTCTTTATCATAAACGGCCATAATTAAGCCTGAACGTAATGTTAGCAACAGAAATAGTTTTTGGTAAGAGTTGGCTATCTGTATGTTAATTTTTTTAAACATAATGCCACATAACATAATGCCACATAACTGTCCTGCAAAAAATATAATTTGAATTTGATTTATGTACATGAAAATAAATTATTGTCCATTGATTTTCACAGAATTTGTTTTGTTCGTTTTGCCAATATTTTAACGATACACAACGTCTTTGATTGTTTAAATTGTTTTTTGGTGAAATGAAATGATTTATTTTTTTTGCGAATGAAGGATTTAATCTGCCTTATAGTGTATTTAGTTCTTTCCTATTAATTATATTATCAACAGCACAGTAGGATCTTTGCATGATGTCCATTTAGAGTTATCAGGCTGTGCGGACTTTTCTGGTGGATGACCAGTTATGTGCGCACCTCTGCATGATCAGGGTTGTTTGTGCTTACGCAACAGATAATCCCACTGACTGCAATGGCACGCAGAAAATATTCCAGGCGCCAGAAAAGAAGTGTTTCAATGTTTGTGATTGGCTCTAAATCAGACCTTAGTTAATCCTACATAGAATCCTCTATTCTCATCTATTTGTATTATTATTATTTTTTTTGACAACCTAATTCTGTTGAAAATGTGCAGAAGATTTTCTCTCCCTATCATCTATTGTTCTATCTATGCCTACTTCTCGCCACAGTGATGGTGAACATTTTTACATCCCAGTAAGTACCTGCATTTCAAACATGCTAAATCTAAATGCACATATGGCACCGCAGTCCGTTTCAGGTTTGATGAATCCCATTGCAGGTGGTAAGGAATTACATTTGCGTATCCCCCTCACATAACTTTGCGCTTTTGGGTCATTATCATGTTTTGCATATTCATGACGGCAAACACGCTAAAAACGTTGGGCCTTCTGATACACTGATTTTACACACACACTCTGATTAGCACCTGGGTTTATAGATCAGCTTTGTGGACTCAAACAGGTTTGCACGTGGTCTTGTACATGCAAACCTTTTGAAGATCAGGCCCTATATGTTTGCATCATGGATTTATATGTAATCAAATAAGAAAATTTTTCAGATGTAGGACCAACCTCAGAAATAATCACTTTTACCAAAAGAGTAGACATATTTGAAGAGAAAATGCAACATTCATTGAAATGGCTCAAAGATTTCAGTATCTGGGAGTTTTCTATCTTTTGTAAAAGGCATAAACTGTTAAAGCGGTTTCCAAATTAAGACCTCATCTTATTAACAAGGTAGTACAACCATAAAAATAGCATTGTGTCTTTTGGGCTGACATATTTCCTTTTTTCTTTCCACAGATTAAACTAAAGCGCCGACGGATAAAAATTCAACAAGAAATTCAGGATAAGCTGTGTGTGGCTGAGGAAATGAAGCTAACTGCAGACCTCCATGGAGAACTTCCTGCAGACCTTTGGGCGCAAACTAGGAAGCCCATCAAACAGCTGGAAGAAGAGATCAGTGAACTGCAGGAGAGAAACGCAGAGCTGGAGCAGTTCTCAAAGACTGAAGACAACCTGCACTTTCTGCAGGTCTGTTTTGTTGCCAGAAGTCAACAGAGCAATCAAGTGATTTTATAGAAAAAACAATAAATGTTTGAGTAAAATGGTCTGTTCTTTTCTCCACAGCGATTCCTACACTCCTGTTCATGATTGCAACTACAAGATGATGATGGTGATTTGTGCTCAACGACCTCTGAACGGATTTTTTTTTTTTTAACTGCCATATTATTTCATTAGGTGAAAATTAGGTGAAAACAGAGCAAATGTGTTTTTTCTTTGTTATAAAAAATATGGACCCTTACAAAAACAAAGTTGTAAATATGAATGCAAGAAAAGACAGATTGTCTTTTCTTGCATTAATATTTACAACTTTCAATGTCTTACAAGAAGTTAGCAGAAGAAACCAGTAATCCTATAGTGCAGAATAATCTTTAATTCTGGAGATGAGATGCGTGAAATTGCCAGAACATGCATGGAACATGTGTGTCAATGCATGTCAAAAGTATTTCTTAAAATTAAGGATCTTTTTCTGTTTATAACTCTATAACATTTTGAAATGATTCTTAAATAATCCATGAATTGTTATTCCTTTTATAAGGGATTATATACTTTGAATGCATTCTCTGAGTTTAAGAATATAACACACTGGAAACCTCGAGCACAAACTGCCTCCAGCTAGAAATATATCTTTCCCAGTTTTGTTTTGAAACTTTCTCCATGAAAATTTAAAGGGTTTGGGAAAAAAACAAGTTTTTATATTTACCTTATTTTTGTGATATTCTGAAAATAAATATATTTTATGATATACAAATCTCATTTTTTCCTCTTTAAACTATGGAATATATTATTGCTCTGTGCGAGGAAATTATATTGTCATTCAGATTAATGATTGATGGATATGAGACTTATCAGTTATATTTTATGAGACTCATAAGAATTTTTATTATATAAATGTAGTTAAGTAACCTTGTTAATTGTTACACATACTATACAGCAGCTACTAATATTCTTCTCTATCCCTAATGCATGTCATGCCTTAGGGATAGAGATCTTGATCTTGCAAATATCAAACTGCACTTAAGAAACCCATTTACCATCTTGTCACTGAATGTAGCATTATGTGCATTAATGATGTTGGACCTGTTAAAAAATGACCTGGAATTTTGGAAGAGATGCCTGGACCACATTTTTTACAATAGTATGTTATTTATCCCACATGAGGAAATTGCTTTAGGAATAATACCAATTTACAGTTTCAACTTGTAATTTCTCCAGTCATGTCATCTGACAAATTGGATCTTAAGGTTACTTAAAGTTAAGTCAAATAAGTTTTCTTTGAATTCAGGTTTTTGTTTACGAACAGAATGCTGGAGTGCATGGCTAATTGGTTGTCACATACTCCCACTTTGGCTCTGGATCTTTGCAGCTCCTCCAGAGTTACCATGAGCCACTTGGTTGCCTTTTGGCTGGATTTATACTGAGATTAAATTTAACATAGGGTGAGGAAGTTTACCAATAAATTGACTTTTGAAGGCAATTGGTTGCAGTGGGTTTCATTCAGGGGTGTTAAAGTGAAGAAGGATTAATACAAATGCTCAGAGCATTTTCAGATTTTCATTTGTAAAAAAAAAAAGTTTTAAAACACTGTATTTTTATCCTTCTTATTCACGATTGTGTGTTACTTTGTTCTGGTCTGTCACATAAAATTTCAAATTGGTGCTGTGATGAAGTAGAATATTTTAGTTTTAATTCTTTGGCTTTAGTGATTCATAAAAAATAAAAACAGAAAACTCAAACATTGTTGTAATGAAGGAATGCAAATCAATGCTATATTTTTGGATCTAGCTACAATTTGCTGCTTATCTACTCCTGATGTAGAGCAATCAGATCACAATTGCGTCTTTGTTTATCACTGATTTCTTTAATTCCAATAACCACAAAAGAATTGTTTGGAAGCTCAATCTTACCTCTGAAGGGTCAGAATCTTTCAGAAGTGTATTAAGCAATACACAGGACACCACATTATGCGTCCTCTAGGCAACACACCTTGTAGCATGCAAACAAATGATATGATTACTCAATTGAATGTCAGTCCCTCTCTCTAAATAAAGGAAGTGCCTGACTGAAATTTTCATCGAAATGAAACTTAACATAAGTAGGCAGTCCAAACAGAAAAACACAATCCCTCACTAGATGGAAGTAGAGTGAACGGGTCGGACACTGATAATGGAAACAGCTCAGCAACCTGAAGGTAAAATTTTGCTCTATATCTTGCATTTTTGCTTTTGTAAAGTTCTTGTGATTAAACCTTCATCATCAAGTTTCAATGTGTATCATAGGTGTAATAGCAAGTCTTGTAAAAAGTTAAAAAAAATTTCTCTCAGTGCATGTATCTGCAAATCAAATGGAAACGCATTTCCTGTTTGGGTAAATATATAGTGGCACACCCTTTTAAGTGTGCAAAAATTCTCAAAATAACTGTGACTGAGCCACAGTCACCCCAAAAAGGTAAATGTTACACGCAAAAAAAAAAATAATCCAACCTTTTTTTTTTATTGTTTATTTTTTTTAGTGAAAAACAATCTAACGTCAGGAAACATTTATATAAAAACATACACTGGCCACTTTATTAATTACACCTGTTGAGAAGAATCAACTGTCTACTTGGCAGCACCTCAGTGCTTTTAACTTCTGTGGTGTGGTTAAGATAAGTTTCTAAGGTTCAAACTAACTATCAGAATGGGCAAGAATGGGGATTTAAGTGACTTTAACGCAGATATAATTCATTTTCTATCACTGCCCACCTTACTCACAATCTCAGTGTAGCTACTGTTACTGTTTACAAGATTCCAGAAGTAAAGAAACATTTTCCAAACTTTAATATTTTCCAACTGGTTGATCTTGTTTTGCTGTATTTTGATAGACATGACCTCCATTGACAAATCAGCTAATGAGGACTCTCTGGAAAAACATTTGAACCGCTCCATCTGCATGCAAACATCTACCAATTTTTTGACCACATCTTGTGGTCAGTCCTTCTGCAAGAGGTGCCTAGAGCTCAGCATCTCCTCAAGTGAAGACACGTGTCCTCTTTGCACAACGCAATTGAGGAAAGCCCCTGAGGTGAATGATGTCTGTACTGGGGCCGCTGGAGAAGTGCCCTGTGATCACTGCATGGAGCCAAAGAAGAAGGCTAAGAAGTCCTGCCTTGTGTGTCTGGCCTCGTATTGTTCATCACACTTAAAGAATCATTATTCAACTGAAAGGCTGAAGGGGCACAAATTGGTGGAACCAGTGCAGAACCTAGATGCAAGGGCTTGTCTGACTCATGGATACCCGCTTGAGCTTTACAGCAGGAACCTGCAGATGTGTATTTGTGCTCGATGTTTGGATGGACGTCTGGAAGGAGTTGTTTCAGCTGAAGAGGAATGGCAAAAGAAGAAGGTGCTATAAATGTGTTCATTCGGTTAAAGATATGAGTAGTCATTATTTCTAAGGTTTCTGCACTATGTTGAACAAATAGAAATTGTGTAGAAACACAACTGAGGTCAAATTTATAAAGAAACATTTTTCAAGGAAATACAGGGAAGATAAGGTTTGGTAATTACACTCTTTATTTTCTACAGGATGAAATCGAGAACACCAAGGCAGAGTTACAACATAGAATTAAGACAAGACAAACAAAGATTGATGAGATCAATGAAGCTCTAAAGAACTGTAAGGTACAAGCATAACAAAACAGGTCAACAGGTAACCAGTCAGTTCAAGTTTAAGGACCAGTGGCAAAAGCAAACACATCCTCTAAGCCAAAAATCCAGACACTCCCCGGACCGAATTCATAATTTTAAGGCCTGCTGAACACTCAACTTGCTCTGTCAATATATGGTTGTGAGATGTTTTATGTTTATTTGTGCCTTTAAAATATTTTACGGAGTGCGACCAAAGCTTGCATCCCACAACAATGTGTGACCAAGGTGGTGGCATGAATGAGGAGCAAGTGCCAGGCTGCTGTGGTCGTGATATGTTCTCCCAAACACTAACAAGTGATCACATTTAAAAGAGAAATTAACAGGCTTTCCTATGGCATCGGAATAATGGCCAGGAAGCATTGTCACAACAAGAGAAATAATCAGCCAAACATAATTTTCTTGCTTTTTGTGTTTAGATTTTCATGGGGTACTCATAAAAAAGGTAAAGGAAAGGTGAAGTACAGATTTTTGAAGCAAATAATTTTTCTAATTTTTTTAGGGGCATATTGAGAAGGAGTGGTGGGATATTGATGCTCTGTTCACAGCTGTGCTTGCCATTGTAAAGGCAGCAAAGGAAAAAGCACTGGACCCACTTGAAGACAAGTTGCAGCTACTGAATAAAGAGTCAAAAAATCTCAAAGATGAGTTGGAAGATGAAATCAGCGAACTCGAGGCAACAATCTCAAAGCTAGACGACATATCTGCACTTGAAGATTACATCCTTTTTTTGCAGGTCAGAGGTGACTCTACCATCTTGAAAGCTTGAATTGGTTTTCAAATTCCTTATCAAATCACATTGTGTATAAATTATAATTTCTTCTTGGTTGCGTATAGAGGGTGTGCTTGAGGCTTTGTCAGCCTGTTGGTTAATCCCTTTGTCTTCTTATCCTTCATTATAAATAGTTTATGCAAAACGCTTTTCTTCCTGGCCGTCTGGAAAGATTGGATGGAGTCTTTGTTATTGTTAGGTTATCTCTTTGCCTTTTTTTCCTGTTTTTCCAGAGGTACCCGTTACTTTCAGTCCAGCATGACATGAAAGACTGGACAGACGTTGAACTTGACACCTCACTGTCTTTTGGCTCCATGAGAGAAACCACAACAACAATGATTGAAAATATTGAGAAGGAGCTGGAGAAGCTGGCCACCATTGGTAAGAGAAGACTTCATTATAGTAAAAATGTAAAATGTTAATATAACTAATCAAACACTCATTTTACTCTTCGCAGAACTTATGAGATTCCCACATTTTACAGGTACATGATGCATTTTACCTTCTTCTATCTAATCTGTCTCAAAAACTGTTGATTTACGTCTGTAAATGTTTTGTTTAATTTTGGGTTTACAGTGGATGTGACGATGGACCCAGACACTGCGCACCAGCGCCTTTTTTTTTCTGATGACTGCAGCAAAATGAAAGATAGAGGAGAAAACCTGGAAGTACCTGATTCCCTGAAGAGATTTGACGTGCTTGGCAGCGTCCTGGGACTCAACGGCTTGACAGCTGGGAAGTCATACTGGGAGGTGGAGGTCAGCAACAAAACCGGGTGGGATCTAGGCATAGCCAGAGGCAGCGCCAACCGTAGGGGAAGACTGACTTTGAACCCAGATAACGGCTACTGGGTTCTGGTACATTTTGAAGCGTGTGATGTACCCAAACCACATGCAGCATATGCAGCCATGACAGCCCCGCCTCTTTGTCTTTCCCTTAAAGACAAACCACAGAAAGTTGGGGTGTTTGTGGACTACGAGGAAGGCCTCGTGTCCTTCTACGACGTGAAGACCCGGTCTCATATCTACTCATTCTCCAAGTGCTCATTCAAAGACAAGCTTTATCCATATTTCAGTCTACATATGAAATATGAGATAAACTCTGAGCCTTTGGTTATTTCAAAAATGAAACATTCAAAAATGTATTATAGATAGAAACACTTGTTCTTCCATTTTTGCCCAGCCAGGGTATTCACTACTGATGATACAAGACCTAATTTTGTTTTGTAGAAGAAGAGAAATTTTCAGGTTAATGTAAACGCGTTTGCAAATGAACGAATGAGAGTTGCAATCTAGGTTAAAGGATCACACTATCCTTATTATGCCCAAGGGGCAATTAGTTTTACAGCAGGCAGGATTTGAGGGTCAGTGAAACTAGGAAAGCACTATATAAATGAATCTGCTTGTTTTAATTCAGACTTCACCTTACGGTTTTACAGTTATTCTCACAGTTTTTTGTAACTGCATGTACATTTCTTTATTTTTTGTGCCTTTGTATAATCATCCTTAATGTCTATTTTCTTTGCTGCCATTGATGTCTGTCTGCTTGAGGAAATAATGTTAGATTTAGCTACAGGAACTTCAGTCATTCCAACATTTAAATAACACCTGAGTCTTAAGTTAGTTTTGAGGACAGACAGAGAGTCTATATGGTATTGCTTAACAGCACGTAGGTAAGTTAAGGTTAGTACAAAAGGCAGCTGAATTTAGAACAACTTGTTGGTCTTTTGTTGTTGATGTCCAATCTAAGTAAACTGTTCCTTAAATAAAGCCTGGTGTCTCTTGGTAGTCTCTAAGGTGTCTAAAGAATCATCACCACAGTAACGTTTTACTAAAATGGGACCAGTTTAAACTTCTACCTTTAAGTGGCCTAAAAATATTTGTTAAAACTTTCATAAAATTCTTAAGCTTTAGGTTAGCGAAATTTATTTATGCTCACAATATCAACCTAATTAACTTCTTGGACTTAAGTTAGTATTAGGGGTTCTTTCTCACTTTTTGAAACACCATTTGAACATTTTAATAGGTTGTAACAGGTATTGTGTAGTTCTTACTAAACATACAATGAACCAATGTCAAGACACTAAGAGCCCATTTGGAATGTCTAAAGCTGCAGTAGGTAACTTTTGTAAAAAATATTATTTCTTTACATGCTACTCACAGGTGGTCCTACTACCATTTGCACAAATACACCGGTCAGAAACTACCAATCCAAGCCAGGTTGAATGTCTTAGCAGTGTCAGTCACGCTCGTGTACGTGATTACATAACTAAGTACAATGATGAGTGCCGGATCCAGTGGGGTAAAATTGCCACTGAACCCCTGAGCACTCAAGATGTATTTTCCGGGGTGAAAATTTCTACCTCGCTGTGGGGCAATCCAATGGACGAGTCTAGGCTTGACAGTTACCAGGTGAACATCACTTGTCTGACTTCATAGTTTCAAGCAAAAGGTAGGGCTGTTTTTCAGAACTTGGGCTCAGGCCCTTAGTTCCATTGAAAGTAACTCTTAATGGCTCAGCATACCAAGATATTTTGGGGAAAATTTGGGGACTGCCATTTCCTCTTCCAACATAACTGGTAGCAATGCACAACGTGAGGTGTATGATGGTATATATATATATATATATATATTTCTCTCTCATATTATATATATATATATATATAGTCAGTCAGTCAGTCATTTTCTACCGCTTATTCCATAGTGGGTCGCGGGGGAGCTGGTGCCTATCTCCAGCAGTCTATGGGCGAGAGGCGGGGTACACCCTGGACAGATCGCCAGTCCATCGCAGGGCAACACACAAACAACCATGCACACACTCATTCATACACCTAAGGTCAATTTAGAGTGACCAATTAACCTAACAGGCATGTCTTTGGACTGTGGGAGGAAGCCGGAGTACCCGGTGAGAACCCACGCATGCACAGGGAGAACATGCAAACTCTATGCAGAAAGACCCCAGGCCGGGAATCGAACCCAGGATCTTCTTGCTGCAAGGCAAGAATATATATATATATATATATATATATATATATATATATATATATATATATATATATATATATTTAGTGGATGTTGTTATAACAACTGCCATAGAGATGTTTTGGGTTTTGTTTTTGCCTAGGGACAGTGAGTAATGTGTGTTATCTCTACTTAACAATGCTAAATGCAAAAAGGGGGACAATCGACCTCTAAGCATTTAAATTTTCAAAACATTTTTCAGTAATGCTATTTGGCAGCTAGATCAAAATGCTGACTAGCTGTACGATTATCTTACACTAAACTCCCCGAATCTTCCAGCCACCTTCACCTGGTCTGTTGAACAGTGTAAACTAGTGTCACCATTTCAAATAGTTAGCTTCACCTGGTAAGATGTACTTTCAAGACATTCTATTTCATGTCTGTTTTTCAGTGATCTACCAATTGCAATAGTGTTTATTTGTTTTACATTTGCATATTTTATGTGAATGTATTTCATATTCTTGTTTTAAAAAACAAATTAGACAAAAACATAACTGAAAGGAAATAAAGTAGTGCAGAAAGCCTACAAACAGTACAAATCAAAATCTGAGTTTTTTTTTAGTTTCTCTTTTAGCACAGAAACAAGAGATTAAACTTTTTCAGTCAAACAGGCTCCACACTAAGCGACACAGACGACTATAAACAAATAAACTTCCATCTACATCCAGATCTGTTGCTCAACATTCAACATGCCCTGCCACATGCAAACAAATAATTTGGTTGCTTAGCTGTGTGCTAACCTCCCTCTTGGAATAAAGGAGGTGCCTGCCTGGACTTTTGATCAGAAATGAAACTTAACACAGGAAGGAAGTCCAAAGGGAAGGGCATGCTCACTCTCTAGGTGGGAGTAGAGAGAGAAGGACACAAACACCTGAGAGACGGGAAACATCTGCAATCTGAAGGTAAAATGTTGCTCTACATGCAACATATTTGATCATAAATGTGTTTTCTTTGCTTTTTGTAAAGAGATGGCTGAAACACGGTAGCATTAACACACTTTACTCTTGAAAACACTCAGTTTTCAAGCCTGTTTTCCATTTGAGACCGATAAATCTGAATGCTTCTGATCAAACATGTGCATTCAAAGAGAAGGTGTGTCATGGTTACAGCCCGAATGCAACAAAGGGTGACGTGTCTGTTACTAAGTACTGTTATTTTCTTCAGCTTGTAAGGAAAAATGGCAAATGTGGATGCCTAATAATGTTTTTCCTGTCATTTGTGGTACAGATGTAATTTCTCCCCTAAACAAACGATTTACAATTAAAGAAATTGCAACAAAAAAAAAAAGAAAATACTGCAGAAATTGTTTCTCCTCTGAACTCTAACACCTGTGCGTATTACTTTTTGGATACGTGCAGCTCCATGAAATTTCATTTCCTCTATGTACTGGCAATAAGCAGAGTTGCATATTAGAACATCAGTACAAGCATTACAATAGAAAGTTGCACGAGAAAAGAACCATCTGCCTTTTAGTGGAGATCAGTAAACCAGCTTTTCAGGTCACAGTCTTTACACAAAGTGCTTTCATGTTGCACGTCATAAAGTATTTATAATCTAGTCATTTCAAATATACAACATTTAACTCAGCGTCAATAACATATATTCCAATTTGATTCTAATTATTAAACATTGCAGTCAAGTCAGTTTATTTGTTATGATTTGTGGGTGTGTTTGGGTTTTGTTGGTCTGTTTCACAGTTAAGGCTTTCAATCATGTTTCAGTTTATTATTTTCCTGGTCATGCTTTAGTTTTTGTCTTCTAGTTCATGTGTTGTCAAGTTAAGTTTTTGGATCTGGTTATGCTTTAGTTTCATGTTTTTCTAGTTATGTTTCTATTAGTTTGTATTCTTCAATTCCTGTTTTGCTCCAGTCACGTTTGTTCTCTCCTGTCAATTAAGTTTATTCGGTTCACCTGCACCTAGTTAATCTGTCTTGCTTCACCTGGTTCACACTCCATATATACACACCTGTTCTGTTTATTCCTTGCGGAAACATTTTCAAATTATGTTCATGTCTAGTTCTCTCAGATCATGCGCATGTCTTGTTTTTTCAAATCATGATGTCTTGTTTTTTGGATCATGCCAGGCCTGCCTTGCCTGCCTGTTTCTGTTTTGTTCCTGCCTCCTCCGTGAGTGAGTTTTTGTTTTTATTCATTAAATCTTTCGCACTTACCGTCATGCTGCCTGCTAGTCTGCATTCTGGGTTCGTCCGTTGCTCAAGTCCTGACATTATTACTGAAATTGGTAAAAAGTAGAATCATAATCATAACCGCAGAAAAAATAACTATTTGTGCCTTGCAAAGGTTTTCATACCTGTTGAATTTTTCCACATTTTGTCATGTTGGTATAAGTGAAGAAACTGCAGAAATCCACTGCTCAGGTGGAAGAATTTATTGGCCGCATAACTCGAAGTGCACTCTATGAACACAGTATTCCCATCATCATACTGTGGGGGTTTTCTTCAGCAGCAACAGGGAAGCTGGTCAGTGTTAATGGGAATATAAACTGAGCTAGATACAGCCTGCTGGAGGCTGCAAAAGACTTATGACCATGGTGGAAGATGCCTTTCCAGCATGATTACCACTCTAAACATACAGCCGGAGCTGCAATTAAATGGTTTATATGGATCATTATGGATCATATATGTATGTGTTAAAATGGCCCGGTCCCAGAAATTGCAGTTCACATATGCTTTTTATTCAATCTGAGAGACAAATGGGAAACAAATTCAGTCTCTTGATCTACCCACCAAAACATGCAGCTGGAATTTAAACTGAAGCTGGTTCTAGAAACTGTTGACTCAGGTTGTCTGAATACAAATGGATGCCAGTGCCACACTGGGGATAAATAGGGATAAATATGAACTTTCTTTAACCAATGCTTTTTAAAAAGGATATACACTTGTTTAAAGCTACATTAAAAAATGGGCTTTGAATTAAATCAACTATTGTTGTGCACACATGTTGTAAAGGCCAGGTGTGTGTATGGTGTGTTTAAGCTAATATGGGATATTTATCATCAGCTAACACAAAATCGCCATTTAACAAGGTTATATAAGTCAGGAAGCTTAAATTTTAAGTGTGATATTTTCTTTTAGCAGACATGGCCGCCATCTCTATCCCACCCAGTGACTCCTCGCTGGAGAAAAATCTAACCTGCTCCATCTGCATGGACGTATTTACTGATCCGGTCACCACGCCTTGTGGTCACTCTTTCTGCAAGAGATGCCTAGAGCTCAGCATCTCAGCATATCAGGTGAACGAGATGTGTCCTCTTTGCAAAAAGCATCTCAGTAAAGCTCCTGATGTTAACATCGTGCTGAGAGACATTGCCCAGCATATGAAAAACACAATAAATAACAGGACTTTGAGAGGAACCGGGGAAATAGTTTGTGACGTCTGCATGGAGCCGAAGCAGAAGGCTAAGAAGTCCTGCCTTGTGTGTCTCGCTTCGTATTGTTCAGACCACTTGGAAAACCATTCAGTTGAAAGGCTGAAGGGCCACAAGCTGGTTGAACCAGTAGAGAACCTGGACACAAGGGCCTGCCTGATCCACGGCCGTCCGCTTGAGCTGTACAGCAAGAAGCAGCAGAAGTGCATCTGTGTCCGATGTATAAAAGGAGGTGAGGAGGAAGTTGTCTCAACCGAAGAGGAATGGGACAATAAAAAGGTACTGTAACTTCCTGATTCACATGTGGCCTTTTATCTATTGAACCCTTTTGCTGCTTGGTAAACAACAAAAGAAGATGTAAGAGTTTAAGAGAACAAGCTTCAATTAAACAGTAGTTATTAAAGCAGATATAGATCAAATAAACTGTTCAATGTTTGAAAATCTTTGTCTTTTACAGACTCAACTTGAGAACACCAAGACAGAGTTAGAGGAGAGCATTACAATAAGAAAGACAAAGATGGATGAGATAAACAAAGCTCTAAAGGATTGCAAGGTAGGTATGTGGTGCCTGGAGAAACCAACAAGTCTGATTGGACAGACTGTCTTTCTCTTTGTTTAAAGGCAGTAATCTCAATGGATTTTCAAAAAGATCTTTAGCAGTCTGGCTCAGGATGAGATCACAGTGTGTGGGTTACTGTATCAGAAAAACGATGCTGTTTTTTACTAAAAGTAACTTATGTCATAAAAAAGAATAGGCAGATAAAACAGTGTGGTTGGGATGCAATATGATGGCCCATGATATGCAAGAGAGAAAAAAGGTAAGTTAGATACAACTTTTAAAAACGTTTTTTCTTATTTTCAGGACCTGATTGATAACGAGTGGTGGGAAATCGAGTCTGTCTTCACAGCTGTGATTGCTATTGTGGAGACGGCCCAGAGGAGAGCTCTTAAGCCACTAGAAAACCAGAGGCACATGATAGATAAAGAAGCAAAAAATCTGAAAGATGAGCTGGACGCTGAAATCAACAAAATTAAGCAAGAAGTCACAGAACTAGATGACATCTCTTCGCTTGAAGATCACATCCTTTTCTTACAGGTCAGAAGAAAATCCTCTTAGAATCTTACACTGGTTTCCAAAATCATTATAAATTATTTATGAAAAATGCATTTCCTGGCTGTCTAGAAAGGTTTGAGTCTTTGTAACTGATAGGTTATCTCTTTGTCTTTTTTTCCCTGTTTTTCCAGAGGTACCCATTGCCTTCAGTTCAAGATGACATGAAGGACTGGACAGACGTTCAACTTGACACCACTCTGTCTTTTGGCTCTATGAGAGAAACTACGACAACGATGGTCAAAAATATTCAGCAGCAGCTGGAGAAGCTGGATGCCATTGGTAAGAGTTTTCATGATGGAAAAATAAAAAATCTTGCTAAGTTTGATGAAAAACTCATCTTCTCTTCACAGAACTCAACAGACTCTCAAAGTTTTCAGGTACATAACATATTTCACTTTTCCCTAATGGTATCTCCTCAACAATGTATAACTGACTTTATAAAAGATTTTTATTTGGATCTCAATAGTAAACATAGAGCTGGACCCAGCGACTGCACACCAACACCTCGTACTTTCACCTGATGGGAAAGAAGTACAAGATGGAGGAGAAAACCAGGAAGTAGCTGATTCTCCTAAGAGGTTCGATGTGTTTGGCAGCGTCCTCGGACTCAACAGCTTGACGACTGGAAAGTCATACTGGGAGGTAGAGGTCAACAACAAGGCCGGATGGGATCTAGGTGTAGCCAGAGGCAGTGCCGACCGTAAAGGCAGACTCACACTGAGCCCAGAAAATGGTTATTGGGTTTTGGTCCATTATGAAGAGGAGAATTACGCAGCCATGACAGCACCACCCATTCGTCTTTCTCTTGAAGAAAAACCCAAGAAGGTGGGGGTATTTGTGGACTACGAGGAAAATCTTTTGTCCTTCTACAATGTAACGACCCAGTCTCATATCTACTCATTTACCGAGTGTTCATTCAAAGACGAGCTTTACCCATATTTCAGCCCGCACATGAAACAGGACAAGATGAACTCTAAGGCTTTGGTTATTTCTACTGGCAAACATTTTGAAAAGGATGAAGAATGAAATTGTTTGTGCTCTGTTTCTGTTTAGCCAGAGTATTCAGTGTTTGTGATTCAGGACTTAATTTTGTTTTACGAAAGACTGGAAAAGAAATGTAAATGATTTATGACCATGTAGAAATTTGTAGGGACATTATTTTTGTTAAATTTAATTTTAAACTATTTGAAAAAAGGTTTGCCATCACCTTTAAACACTACATGCTACAAGCTTTTAACAACACGAGGTAATTACTTTTCTCAAGGATCTGCATGCTGACCAACCTGTTGGTAATTAGCTTACACTAAACCCCACCTGTTGGAAACCCTACTGGTCTTTTAGCAATTTGTTTCTCCATTTTATACATGCGCTGCCATTTCATCCTTTCCTATTTCCATAACATACCTGTAAACAAACCATTTGGTACTCATGTATGTAAACCACCGCACATAATTTTATTATAATAAATAAATAAATGTTTACTATTTCCAAAAACTTTGTATTAGACTCAGTTTATTGTGATTGTGGATCACATTTGGACCAGATGACTTAAATAAAACCATAGATTATGACCTCTGATAAAAGTAAAATCCATCAAAGCAATCTCCTGCAGTTGGATTTTAGTTTTAACACTTACAGAAAATCACTTTTTCTTGCTTGTAAAAGTGGAATTGGCAGGAGCAAACTGACATAGTCCGTACAAAACATCCCTTGGCAGACGCTTCATACTGTACCTGAAAAACTCGAGTACGAACCGACCAAAGTACAAAGACAAGGAAGAAAATGAGCTGCACTAACCTCTGCCTGCTCTCCAAGCGTTTTTAGTCATATAAAAACTGGTGCTGCCATTTCTTATGTCAGAGACATTTTGGTTAATATTTTACTTCCACATTGTAATTTGTGCTGTTAGGTCATCCTACCCAGTGGACCTTTAGGTTATTGACAGCAAACCTTTAATTGGAAACACTGTTTTTCTAATACAGTGCAAAATTCAGGGGAATTGACATTAATTCTTTGGTTTACTGCAACTGGATAGGTTGACAGCTTTGAAATTATGGTTTAGTGCTGTAAACAGTTTAATTGGTTTATCATAAATCTCAAACTCAAGAATTGCACACCGGACTATCGTGAAAGTCTTGGCCCTGACAGAGCTACTACTGCAGTGGCTGACAGGCCGAGCAAACAGAACAGAAATTCATAGAAAGATAAAGATGCACAAACCCACACCAGTGCAGGCCAAGCTGACAGCAGAACTCTGCCAAATTCTGTTTAACAATGAAAGTACTGGGATCTTGTGACCATATTTAGGGCCTGGATTCAATTAATTATGCCAGAAAACAAACCAGTGTTTTATTCTGCAGCATGAGCTGCATTTACCCGGGAAGACAGAAAGCTTGTAAATCTCATTTAAACAATATTTGTACATCTGCACTGGGAATTAGGAAGAACTGTTGGTAGCTGGAACTTTCTGGAAAAATGTGCACATCGTTGGTTGGCTATGACATTTCCCCGCTAATTAACACCTTTTTGATTTGGAACGTTTTTCTAAAAATACAATCAATGGAGCAACAGTATGGTGAAGTGATTGTCCCATTGTTTTAAAAAGCGACTGAAAGAGGCTTACACCCATGTGCCTGATCAGTGTACAGTACAACCAACATTCAATCCTGTTCACACTGACAGATTTTTTACCAAACGCAAAGTTTTAGGTGAAAACCCACTGTGATTTTTAAAAACACTTTCCAAAGTAAAGATTTTTACAAACAGAGATTAGAAACAACCTCACAACAACAAAAAAACACACAACAGAAAAGTTGTTTTTTACTTGTTGTTTTTAGTTGTTTTTACACATTTATTAGATTTTACATGACTCTGTTTCCTTTGAAATTGAAATGTAAGCCCAAGAAGATTATAACTGGGCAGGTCAACAGTGTCAAAGAATATTTCAAATCTTTAGCTTGGCACTTCTTCAGCCATTCTTATGTTATTCTTATGTTTAGTTTTGATTGTGTTATTGTCAATGTAGTCGACACCTACTGGCATGCAATCGGTAATAAGAGCATGTCTGACTGGAATCCCAGGGAATGTGTAGAGACTAATTTATTAAAAAACAAGGGAAAAAGTACAAGTTTAAAAACAGCACTGAACACTTTAGTTTGCACAATCAAAGCCAAATGCAGGAACAAAAAGAGCATTACAAAAATTCTAAATAGGTGTCATTTGAATACATAAAATGTGTTTGTTGTAGCCCATCTTAGTCAGTAATGTTAGCCTCTGCTAAGCCCTATTTACTGCAAGCATTTTACCGAAGAATCCTAAAGAGATTGTTTAGAAAAACCTCTACTTGTTTAAATCAACTCCAACTTTAAAACGTCAAACTGTTTATGTAAACAGTATTTTATGAACGTTCAAACCATCATTACATTTACATTTGGGGGTTATTTACAGAAGAGCCAATAATTATTTACACAGGAAATGGAGGTAGGAGGAGGCGGGCACCAATGATCTTCCTGTGTGAAACACGTACTGAGAACAGAACATTTAAAGTAGCCAATTGCAGTTTTCTGGCTGATCACCAATCTTTAAAAAGCCTGACCTGCCGATTCCAATGCTGGCCTATACAGATTCTTGTTTTTATTACTAACACTGTCAGGTGTTATAAGGTCATAATACACCTTCAATGTTCCAATCCTATTTTATTGAAAAACATTAAACAATACCTTTGAAACTATACAAACATATTTTAATTGCACGAGGTAGTGCATTCAAATATAAATGGAAAGTTCAGAGCATTGCTTTCCAAACTATTAACTAACCAAAAAAAGTCTTTAATTTTTCACATTTTCAAACCTTTGCGGAGGTAGATAAGATCGGTGGACACATGCAAGTATCGGCCTATTGTCGATCATCCCAAATGAAGGAAACCAGGACCAATCGATTGGTGCACCCCTAATGTAAAGTGTTTCAGAGTAGATAAAGTTTTGTAAAAAGCAAACATACTATAACAGTTCCAGTAAATTCCACTCTTTTTCACTTTTCTGTTAGTTTGTCATTGTGAACAGAAATGCTTTACATGTTCTGTTTGCTGTACGTGTTTCACACAGGAAGGTCATTAGTGACGTAGCGTCTTCTACATCTATTTTATTGCCTTCTTTGTCAAGGCGTGGTGTGGTGGTGGACCCCAGAATGCAGACAGGCAGGAAAAATAGGCTTGGCATGAGCAATGAACTATGAATTGTGAGAACTGAGAACTATGAATATTTCTGCGTGGAGTAAACAGAACAGTCGAGTATAAGTGGGCAAGACACTGGTGGAAACAGAGAAACTGATGACATGGTGCAGGCATTGGCGGTTCTAGACAGGGGCCAACAGTACCCCTGTAGAACTGGTCCTGGTCCCTGTTATGGCCCCAGTACTGAAGACATAATAGTAAATCAATTACTTATGATGATATGCAAAGGCACAGACACTGTAACTGATTGGTGTCTTGAACCGGTGTTATTTATTAACTTTAAAGTTTTACTTTAACAATGACTTAAGCATTAAGGTGTTGCACTTTTGGCTTCAGCTGTATTGAGATAGGATCACAGTTCTCATCTGCTAGATCAGGCGTTTGCAACATGCAGCAAGCACCCTCAAACCCCCTCTCCCCCCCCACCACACCCCCCTCCCCCCACCCCCCCCCACCCCACCCCAGGTAAATTTGGTCTAGAACCAACAACTGGGTGCAGGCGCATCAAATTAAGCTGATTAATGGCTGACTGAGGCAGGGAGTGAAAACATGACTGGAACTGAACCAGAACACAACAAAACCCGAGGAACATCAACTGAATACAAAAATCATAAGAAACTAAACCTAAGCAAGGAACTGAAGCACCACCTGGAAAACAATGATCAGACTCAAGAGCCACAGCTCAAAAGAGAAAAACCCCAAAACCAAAAACCCCCAATTCATAACATACTTGTAAATAGCAGCTCAATGAAAATGTGACAACACAGTTATTAAAAACAGTTCTGATAAACCGCTATGATGTTAATGAGATTGGAGTCCGCTATAGGTATTGGCTCCTCAGGTATTAGCTACTTTCTTTATCCCGCAGGACCAACTAATTTGTATTCATACCAAATGAAAATGCGAAGAGATTTATCTTCTGCAGGTAAGACATTAACTCCAGTCCCCGAGACCTGTTGCCATTTTAATGAATTATTGATTTAAATTAGGGTCACATCTAAAAACATACAAACTGTGTTTCAAGCAGTGTACTAAATTGTTATGAAAGTATTATAAACTTTGCCATATTTTAAAAAAATTGTCTGACTGGAAGTTGATTAAAAGGGTTTTTATAGCACATATTAGGTGTAACAACATGAGCGCATGAGTGTAAAACCTCACCCTTATATGTTTCAAGCTTAAAAGTGCTCTTATAAAAACAGAAGGACCTTTCTCTTTGGGAGGAGAGAGCTACTTCAGGGACCAAATAAAAAAAGAAATTTTTTGTACATGGAAGTGAAACACCCTACTGTACCGACATTTAATATCCAGTGTTTCTTATATCTACTAGGCTTTTTATCTAATGACTATTGTGCATTATAATCCTGTGTTCTAGTTGCACAAGAACAATGGATTGTCTGAGTTTCCTGTCGGAAATATAGGAACACTTCCTAAACTTGGAAATCTGACTTGAAAAGTTATTAAGCAGACCTAATGTCCAACAAAAAGATTTAGAGGAATTAGCAGGTATAAACAATTTATTATCACAATTTTTTTGTATCTCAGTCAACCAGTGAAACAAACATTAAATCACAAGTTCTAGCTGTGAAAATGTGGCGTTACTGTTTGAACATATAAAATGAAGAGAAATACAATGTTATTGCTTGTTTTATTATCAGCAGTTAGCACCACAAGAGCTAGTGAATCCCACCGGTTTTCTAACCTGCAACTAAAATTCAGCCGTGATGTTATTTCCAAGGTCTGACTTCCAAAGCAAACATATCATCATTTTCTGTTTGCAGTTTGGGAAGGGAAACCAGTTTGTTTATAACTGGGACTGGTAGGTTGCCAGGGTGCGCGGTGAGCTGCAGCTGTTTTATTACTGACTACTTTATCAGTGTAGCTCAGCCTGAATGTCATAATGAGTCATGTGTTTTACAGTTGTATCCTTCTGTAAATATTTTTAACTTTACATTCAGCGAAATTTAAAGTGAAACTATCTCAGAAATGTTTACTTTAAAAGCAGTTATTCAGGACGTTTAAAAAAAAAAAAAACTCATTAATGTGACATACATGCTGTAAATAAGCTGAAAATGTAAAGAAAAACATTGTTTTTAGGCTGCTTTTGTAAAAACAGGTGCTTGTCTCTTATTTTTCACATTCTTGTTTAGCTTGAATATGATATACACTATAAACATAAAAACCTCATTCTGGAGCCCATCAATTCCTCTGGACAGGTTTTTTTTTTTTTTATCTGTGGCTCAGTACGCAACACGCCCCACCACATGCAAACAGATAGTTCCAATGTTTATGTGGGTGCCAGCCTCCCTCTCTTAATAAAGGGGGTTCCTGTCTGGTCTTTTGATCACACATGAAACTGACACAAGAAAGAAGTCCCAAAGAAGCAGCCAAAAAGGTAAACGTCTGTGGCTTTGCAGTATCTATACTCCTATCAGTCTGTTGTGTTTACTTCTTGTAAAGATTTGGTTAAAATTGACACCCTGTTACACACAAATAGTACAACTAGTAATGATTTTATAGTGTAAGGTGGAGTGTTGGTAGTAAATTGTGTACTGACTGCAAAGCTGTTTTTGGGCAAGGTTTTTTTTTTTTATGAACTTTGATGATCTCTGTCAGTTCACACAACAGTTGTGTCACCATTATAGGCTTAATTACATAATAAAGTGTGCTAAGTTTTAAGATTATAGTTGCTTTAAGATATATGTTGCTTTAAGATATGTGTGTAATCATTGTATTTGTTTATCTTTTTAGAAAATGACTATTTTGCATTTGAAAAGAAAGGTCAGAAATCCCATAAAAACTCAAATCCAATTAATAAAAAACTGGAATTATGGTTTTATAATAAGACACCTGCATCGTAACCTTGTTACATAACAGTACACACTATACCACAAACAGATTATAATGGACCCTGAGCACAAATTACATAAATAACCTTTATGACACACTGAAACCAATTTTTTACTATCATACTGTTGGGAGGTCTTTCATAACTCCAAGCAGCATTTTATGCCATCTGTTTCTTTCTAGGTTTTGACATGCAGGGATTAGTTTTTTTAGTTACTGCGTAAAAAAAAAGTCTTAGAGAATATCAAAATTAATCATTTTAATTTTTAAAAAGGCTTTCATTGAATTTCACTTGGCAAGTGCCTACTTTGCATATTTGGCAATCCATCTTCAAATGTTGTCCTTCAGTGCAGACTGGTAACCTGGTGTATCTTTCTTCACTCCCAGTAATGTTTTGAGGCAAGAAAGAGACAGCTATGGTATAAATGTTCACATTAGAACTGTTACGACCTGAGGACCTTTTAAGACAAGTCTTGTTTGTAGAAGTATAATTTTTTGCCTTTATTTAAGGTTTGTTTTAAAAAAAAGACTTTCCTGCAGCTTAACTGAACAGTTACTTTTCATTGTAAATAATAGTGTCAAAAAAGACAGTTCCTGGAAGCAGACATGAGCAAAAGAAAAACAAAATCTGATGTGAAGGTGCCGAAAGCGCCACCTTGGATGAATACAACTTGCATGGGACCTCAAAAAAATTACTTGGAAAAAGAAAAGCTAATACGGATACAACAGAAATAACAGAGCTTGTTGTTTCATGTTTGATATTTGATATTTCGGAATGTAATGACATTCAGTTAATGAGATGAGACAATTGACAAATCAGGTTCACGGCAACGAGAATACATGAGAGCAACAGAGTGTGTTACAAAATCTTGTTTTTCATAAACGCGTATATGGGTCGCATTTTACCGCTAAGTCAAGTAAAATGTTTTAACAGGGTGTCAAGCCTAAAGCACTCATAATAAGGCTCATTATCATAGCATAAGCTTACTTCATCAGATGTCACAACTCAATTGTATTTAATTAGAAAGACCAATAAAATGTTATTTTAATACTGAATATTAAGTTGTGCTACAGGTACTTTATTATTAGTCATTATTTATTGACTGGGGGAATCGGTGGTAGGGCTTCCTAAATGGTGATAATTCTGGGCACCAGTACTTTTGTTGTAGATTTTTTGTAGATATTTGTGTTTTAACTTGTTGCAACACATAAAAAGAAACTTAGGAACACAATGCTTTTCTGAAATCAGTTATTCTTCAAAAAGTAAACATAATTTATCTTAACTATGTTGTCTTTTTTTTAAGCAGACATGGTCTCCACCTCTGACCCACACAATGACTACTCGCTGATAAGCATCTAACCTGCTCTGTCTGCATGAATGCTTTTGCAGATCTAGCCACAACACCATGTGCCTTCTGCCGAAGATGCCTTGAATGTTGCATCTGTTCAGACTGGATTAAAGCCATAAATTCTCTTTGCAAAACAGAATTAAGAGAAAAATCCCAATATATTTATTATGCTGACAGATATGGCTCAACAGATGAAAAGCACAACAAGTAATGAGTATACCGGGGCAGACAGTGAGGTTGCTTGTGATGTCTGCATCGAGCTAAAGCTGAAGGCTAAGAAGTCCTGCCTTGTGTGTCTGGCCTCATATTGTTCAGCCCACTTGGAGAATCATTATTCAACTAAAAGGCTGAAGGGCCACAAGCTAGTGGAACCAGTGAAGAACCTGGATGCAAGGGCCTGCCTGAAACATGGACAATCACTCGAGCTGTACAGCAGAAAGCAGCAGACATGCATTTGTGTACGATGTATAGTAGAAGGTCACGAGGAAGTTGTCTCGGCTGAAGAGGAATGGTACAAGAAGAAGGTACTTTAACTTCCTGATTAAGGAGTCTCTCTTATCTGTTTAGCTTGTAGTTGTTTGTTGAAGAAATGCAAAGTGTTTAGGTGAAAAGGTCCCAATGTAAGAAAATATGGAGAAAAATGTTTAACCTTTTGAAAACTTTCTCTCTGAATCTGTAGGGTGAACTTGAGAACACCAAGACGGAGTTACAACAGAGAATTATGATGAGACAAACAAAGATAGATGAGATCAACAAGGCTGTAAAGAGTTGCAAGGTACGTATACAGCAGTCTCAAATTTTAGACGGGAAACCCGATCACATCAGTTTGTTAAAGTACAGGTCCTTCTCAAAATATTAGCATATTGTGATAAAGTTCATTATTTTCCATAATGTCATGATGAAAATTGAACATTCATATATTTTAGATTCATTGCACACTAACTGAAATATTTCAGGTATTTTATTGTCTTAATACGGATGATTTTGGCATACAGCTCATGAAAACCCAAAATTCCTATCTCACAAAATTAGCATATTTCATCTGACCGATAAAAGAAAAGTGTTTTTAATACAAAAAACGTCAACCTTCAAATAATCATGTACAGTTATGCACTCAATACTTGGTCGGGAATCCTTTTGCAGAAATGACTGCTTCAATGCGGCGTGGCATGGAGGCAATCAGCCTGTGGCAATGCTGAGGTCTTATGGAGGCCCAGGATGCTTCGATAGCGGCCTTTAGCTCTCTAACGTTCTCTTCACAATATCCCACAGATTCTCTATGGGGTTCAAGTCAGGAGAGTTGGCAGGCCAATAGAGCACAGTGATACCATGGTCAGTAAACCATTTACCAGTGGTTTTGGCACTGTGAGCAGGTGCCAGGTCGTGCTGAAAAATTAAATCTTCATCTCCATAAAGCTTTTCAGCAGATGGAAGCATGAAGTGCTCCAAAATCTCCTGATAGCTAGCTGCATTGACCATGCCCTTGATAAAACACAGTGGACCAACATCAGCAGCTGACACGGCACCCCAGACCATCACTGACTGTGGGTACTTGACACTTGACTTCTGGCATTTTGGCATTTCCTTCTCCCCAGTCTTCCTCCAGACTCTGGCACCTTGATTTCCGAATGACATGCAGAATTTGCTTTCATCCAAAAAAAGTACTTTGGACCACTGAGCCACAGTCCAGTGCTGCTTCTCTGTAGCCCAGGTCAGGCGCTTCTGCCGCTGTTTCTGGTTCAAAAGTGGCTTGACCTGGGGAATGCGGCACCTGTAGCCCATTTCCTGCACACACCTGTGCACGGTGGCTCTGGATGTTTCTACTCCAGACTCAGTCCACTGTTTCCGCAGGTCCCCCAAGGTCTGGAATCGGCCCTTCTCCACAATCTTCCTCAGGGTCCGGTCACCTCTTCTCGTTGTGCAGCGTTTTCTGCCACACTTTTTCCTTCCCACAGACTTCCCACTGAGGTGCCTTGATACAGCACTCTGGGAACAGCCTATTCGTTCAGAAATTTCTTTCTGTGTCTTAACCTCTTGCTTGAGGGTGTCAATAGTGGCCTTCTGGACAGCAGTCAGGTCGGCAGTCTTACCCATGATTGGGGTTTTGAGTAATGAACCAGGCTGGGAGTTTTAAAGGCCTCAGGAATCTTTTGCAGGTGTTTAGAGTTAACTCGTTGATTCAGATGATTAGGTTCATAGCTCGTTTAGAGACCCTTTTAATGATATGCTAATTTTGTGAGATAGGAATTTTGGGTTTTCATGAGCTGTATGCCAAAATTATTCGTATTAAGACAATAAAAGACCTGAAATATTTCAGTTAGTGTGCAATGAATCTAAAATATATGAATGTTCAATTTTCATCATGACATTATGGAAAATAATGAACTTTCTCACAATATGCTAATATTTTGAGAAGGACCTGTACACAATTACAGAGCCAGTGCCAAAAACTGACCAGCTATGTGAGGTTGACTGAATTTGTAATAATTAGGTAATCTACAAATCAGTTTACTTAATGCATTTGCTCTTATAATACATTCTACGAAATTACAAAAACATTCAATGTAAACTTACATTTAAGACTAACTATAACTCTGACTACCTGATACCAGTCTTTTGTGGCATTTACTGAATCTTCAAGGTTTTCAAGTAGAAATGGAACTGGCTTTTGCTATCAACACATGCCTTTAATAAAAGAAACACTGTGTAGATGGTTTAAAATGGTCTAAATGTAATTGTTAGTGGGGTCACTGTAAAATGTACGACAACATCCAATAATCTTTGCAAAGTAAAGACTGGTTACACTCATTTGCAGGAGCAGCTTGAGTGGTGGAACATTGAAGCTGTGTTCACAGCTGTGATGGCCATTGTAGAGGCAGCCAGTGCAAAAGTAGTGAAGCCGCTACAAGAGAGGAGGCACGCACTTGAAAAAGAAGCAAAAGACCTCAAAGATGAGCTGGAAGCTGAAATCAACAGACTTGAGACAACAATTGCTGAACTGGATAATATATCTGCACTTGAAGATCATATCTATTTCTTACAGGTCTAGTATCTGGAAACCTTGCTTTTACGTTTTCATGCAGTCTAAAACAAGGTCATTTTCATTTGGACTGTAAACGTCCGATTGTGTTTAGAGCTAAGTGTGATGGTTTATGGTTTTGTATGTTTTTTCCCAACTCTTTGCAGAGGTACCCATCTCTTTCAGTCCAGGATGACATGAAAAACTGGACGAATGTTGAACTTAACACCTCACTGTCGTTTGGCTCCATGAGAAAAACCACCACAACTATGATGACAAATATTCAGCAGGAGCTGGAGAAGTTGGCCAGCATTGGTAAATTTGTCTTTATGGTGATTAAAGTGGAAACTGTCACAGTAATATATTATTGATCAAACAGTCCTCTTCTGTTCACAGAACTGAAGAGACTCCCAAATTTCACCGGTGTGTTACATAGCCTATTTTACTTTTTCATAAAATCACAATAAAAACTATGGTTCACCTAAATATATACATTATATTTATATACATTAAATGTTTTTAATGTTGTTTCAACAGTGGACGTAAAGATGGACCCAACGACTGCACACCAACGTCTCGTACTTTCACCTGATGGGAAGGAAGTACAAGACGGAGGACAAAACCAGGAAGTAGCTGATTCTCCTAAGAGGTTCGATGTGTTTGGCAGCGTCCTCGGACTCAACAGCTTGACGACTGGGAAGTCATACTGGGAGGTGGAGGTCAACAACAAGGCCGGATGGGATCTAGGTGTAGCCAGAGGCAGTGCCGACCGTAAAGGCAGACTCACACTGAGCCCAGAAAATGGTTATTGGGTTTTGGTCCATTATGAAGAGGAGAATTACGCAGCCATGACAGCACCACCCATTCGTCTTTCTCTTGAAGAAAAACCCAAGAAGGTGGGGGTATTTGTGGACTACGTGGACGGTCTCGTCTCCTTTTATGATGTGACGGCCCAGTGTCATATTTACTCATTTACGGACTGTTCATTCAGAGATGAGATATGTCCTTATTTCAGTCCGCACTTTAAACAGGATGAGACCAACTATGAGGCTTTGGTTATTTCTACTGCTTAATATTCAGAAATGGAATATGGGCTGAAGAGCTTGTGCTCTCTAACATATTCGGAATAAAATTAAGGAAATGTTTCAGCAAATTGAGGATTCAAAAGGTTTTTTGAAAAAAAAAAAAAGGCAACAAATTTTAGCAGAGATGTTGCTGCATCAAACCTATATAGGCAGTTCACATGGGGCCATTATGTAACACATGGGCAGACCCATCTGGGGTCAAGCACTAAATCTTAGGTAGTGTAAATCATCTTGAATTTAAGCAACTTACAGCTTTAACTTTGCATAAGTTCTAATTTCCTAAGTCAGTTAACTTGATTTCACATCAATTTAACTCAGATCAAGTCTGAATTGTACAAATGTGCATTTTCCACTACTAAGGGAACTTTGTAATACAACAATGTATTGCCTTTCATTAGACAAACTAGAATATGTTAATAAACTTACCATGACCCATTATCTATTGACCTGTGAAGAACCTGTTGATATGTTGAACCTAGAAGAGGAATGACAGCAATCCACACCCCAAGGTTACAGGCAAAGTAAAATAATATTACATCCCTGAATACTTTATCAATGCTAGTTAATATAGTGGTGTGCTCTACTATCCCTCATCTTCCTCTTGACAATACACAATATATTCTCTGTGGGGTTTAGGTCAGACCAGTTTGCTGGCCAAGCAACCACAGTGATACCATGATGGTTAAAGCAGGTATTGGTACTTTTGGCAGTCCGGCTGGAAAATGAAATTATCTAAACATATGAAGCCTTGCCATTACGGAAACAAAAACAACAAAAATAAATATATGAAAAATTATATTTCATGACTCTGTTTTAGGGACATCATTGAGGATAAGACATCCTTGTCAATCATATGGGTTCTGGCTCCAGATGAGACACACAAGCATTGTCTTTAAAATTGACAAAATAATTAGATTTTGTGCATGTTTACAAAGTACTTATTCTTCTTTTACTAGGCCAAAATGTAGCCGTACAAATTTTCCCTCATAACTTTTGACTAATAATTTTTTGCAGTGTAATCATCCAACAATGGATGGATGTATTGTTGCTGAAAAATAATGTTATCTGATATTTTGATTGTTTTAAAAACATCTTTACATTTTTATTCACCAATAAGGTATATTAACATTTAATGGGGTAAAAATTACAGTTTTCTTTTGCCTTTTGCTACAATAAATAAATCGTGGTTGGTGTTGGTTTTGTTGATTTTGTCATGAAATGCCTTGAAATGCATTCTGTAAAATCGAAAATATTGAAAAAAAGGCAAATAAAGTTTGCTTTCCTAAATAAAGCGCATTCTTGACTTCTAAGTTCACGAAGTTTCCCTGCATCACGTCGTGTGGTTCTTGCCAATGGAGGACGCAAAGTTTCATCACGTTTTGCGGCAGAAACGAAACTGAAAGCTCAACAAGCAGCCATTAGCTGAAGAGAAATAACTTGTTATAGGGGAGGAAGTCTGTGAGGTAAGAAGTTTCAACATTTCTTTAAACAACGTCATTTTTAAAGTTATTCAACTCGGTCATTGCAGACAGCAGGTTATCAGCCAGCTTGAGTGGAATTTGATCTTGGGGTAAAATTGTAACATTAAATTAGTGTTTTTTTTTTTGTTTTTTTTTTTACCCCAATGTGCTTCGTTCACCCAGTGCTATTTTTATATCAGGTCATTAAAGCAGGATCAGAACCCTTAATTTATCAGCAACCAGGAGCTGCAGTTTTATGGGAAGTCACAGTGTTTCTGTTTTGCCTACATGTACATCAGAAATGTGGTTGTGGTAGGCTTTTTACTTCTTTTGCCTCAAATGCTTCAGAAGCCATTTTCATTTGTAACTGGGACAAGTTTATTATTTTACAAACACCATTAAATTTGTAATCAGTGCTGATGCTTCACTGTAAAGGATGGTGCTCAAGTCCTGCTACCTCAGATTGTGCAGCCATTACATTTTCTTTACTCTTTATTTCCTTTTTCTGCTTGATTGTCGGTGTTTACACAAACTGTGTTGTCAGTCTGCCCACATTTCCTGTTTTATTTTTTTTTTACTTTTCTACAAACTCCCTGCATCATGACGTCAGTTTATTACAGGTAACAAAACTGATCCCTTCACAGAACCTCCCTTCCACAAATCCAAACCATCACTTTAAATATTTGACAAGCGTAGTTAAAGTTTCTTTAAATTTCTTAACAATGATGCTGGGTGTTTTTTGCTTAGCTTTCTGTCTGAATGACCCCAGACTACTTTGGTAATCTTTGATGTGCAGTCTATATAGAACATTCATGATCGTCTGTTATGCATTCTTCTATCAGCTGTTCTTTTTCACATATATCTGTGAGATGGTTTCCTGTGGGCATTGCTTATTTGAACTAAATCGAACTGTGATTGTCTGGGCTCATATTTCCATCAGTACTGATAAAATCCCAACTCTGCAGGCTGACATGCAGCCCTACACCATGATAAGACCTTAAATGGATGGATGGCTGCATAGATATTAAAATTAATAGATGAGTGGGTGCTTAAACGATAGATAGATGGCTGGATGAATGTTTCCTGAATGGGTGACTGAAGGATTGATATTGTATAGATGGATAGTTGGATGGATGATTTTCATGTCATTAGAGCTTTTCAGTGCAGGTGTAAAGTTTTGTAAGGCAGGTTTATTTGAATAGCATCAGTTATACCAGGTACCTTTCGTCCATGTTTTATGGAGACATTGCACATCATGGTGAGATATGTCAAGATTTCAGCCATCAGCTTCCTGGGGAATCAGTTTTTGCAAAATCTTTAAAAATGTAGTGACATTTGGTGAAATTAGCTTTTTCTGACACAAAAATAGCCATTGAATATCACTCATTTTTAGTGCTTGGTTATCTAACTTGTGTAGATATGTCTTCACGACTCTGAGGTTGCTTCCTTCTTATGCTTGCCTAACTCATAATTTAGATTTAAACTTGGGTAACTAAACCAAAACGTTGGTGTCAGTTATACCACACAGCTACTTATGACTGAATGGCATTTTTATATGCCATTAATCAAAGTGTCTGTTCTTGTTTGTAGGTGTTCCTTGTAGTAACACCTTTGTATTTTTTTGTAACTTGTCTTCTCAAGACAGATGGCAGAAATGAGCCTTCAGGTTTGCTACAGCTGTGGCTGGTCCAAAGTGACGACCTATCAGGGCTTGAGGGTCCACCAGGGCAAAATGCGATGCACACCGAGGGGTATGAGTATCACAGAGCCTCAACAGCAGTATATGTGGGGATTTGCTGCACAGAAAAGCGATGAAATCAGCTACAATCTGCACGTCCAGGCGACTGACAAAACTGGTGGCTGTTCAAACTGATTATATGTTTTAATATAATTTCTAAATCCATGATCAGAAGGCATAATTAATAAGAATAGATCATTTAACAATAGATGTATGACTTGCCTCTTTGCTATTCAGACATGAGCCTCCAGGTGTGTCATTGTGGCTGGACTAAAATGACGAGTTATCACGGGCTGAGAACCCACCAGGGGATGATGCACTGCACACCAAAGGGACTGAGGATTCCAAAGGAAGAACAGAATGCCTGGAAGGATTACTGGCAACTGCAAGTGGATGATATAAAACGTCCTGTAGCAAAGAAAGTCAATATGAAGCAGGAGGTATGAAAATGATAACTGAAAAATAGTCTCAGTTTAGTTAGAAAAATATTCGAATAAGCACCCAAATTAAACTTTCTTACTTAACTTTACAGAACTCCCCAGAAACACCAAGGATAAGAAACTTAAGCAACCCTGCAGCCGCAGTAACGGTCAAAAAAGAGAATAAGTCAGGTATGTGTGACAGTCAAATTGGGTCTAAATGGGATTTTGCAATTAAATCCGAATGTTTCTTCTTCACAACAGCTTCTTTACTTCCTCCACCATCCTCTCAAAGAGCAACAAGGTCAAAGTTGCGCCATCAATTGGAGGAGCGTGCCACACTTTCAAAGGTAAAGACCTAATATTATAAACATTTATGATTCATTAGCAGTCAAAAATGCTAAAGTTATGTAAGGCCACGGATCATCTGTAGGGAACATTCTGCACATTGTAGATCTATATTCTTGTTTAGACACAAGTTTAGTTCTCCTACTATTGCTTCAAGTTAGTAAAACCCTTTTATGTACCTGTTACGAAATGGTTAGCCTATTGGTTTTAATGATTATCACGATAATATAAGTTGTAATAAAATTACCATTAAAACTATATTTAATGACCAAAGTTTTACGAATAACGAGTTTTTGGATGGTCAATCAAAGACATCGTCCCCGACGGGAGCAAACGATGCGAGCAGAAGGCACTGGTAGTAAGGGAGAGAGATTTAAACCATCAAAGAGCAAAAAATGTCAAATATAGCTGAAGTTTGGACTTTAAAATTGCACAAGTGAGTCTTTTTGAAGTTGTTTTGTCCTCACTATGACAAAAGCAAACTACTGTAGCTGCTTTCTCGTCCAGCTACTGCTAGGTGCCTAGCAGCTAATGCTAAGTAAATAAAAATGTAGCTGGATGTTTGCACTCTTCAGAATGTACTGGCTGGTAACCAGTTAAGAAAATTTATAGATTTACTGGACCACCAGCACTGCATCTGATTGCAATCAACAGTAGTCTAAACAATAACACCAGGCGTTATGCCTTTATTTATAGCGTCAGTACGGCAAACCTTTACAATGAGAATTTTATTTATGTACGTAGCGATCTGAGCTTCAAATAGAATAAAGCTAAATACTTGCTTAGCATATATAAAGAGTGTACAGTTAGGTTTAGTTAGGAAACCGATACTCTGATGCTGTTTCTAAGAATGAAAGCTTCAAAGACACAGACATCATTTGAATAGTAAAAGACTTTACAAATCTTTACTGGGTTTTACCTAATTTATGATGAGTAAGGTAGATGCAGCACTGTTGTAACACTTAAAAAAGTCTATTCAGATTCAGAATACACTTTTCCTCCCCATCGCTGTCTGACAGGGGAGATAACGTTGAGATAAGAGAAATAATAATGATTTTGATGAGATGTATTATTATTTCGATAAATTGACACATAAGAGTCATGACCAAGATTTACAATTAAATACAAGTTTCTTTCAGCAAAAGATATTTAGAAAATTCAAGAATTAAATTCAACTTTAGTCACAAATAAGTCGATGCATTTAAAGTCATTGTCAGCTAAAACAGTAGGTTAAGAAGGATTTATTTGTACTTTTTTTAATCAAATCTACACAGTGGTAGTAGACTGAAGCTAATTTAGGAATGAATTTGGTGAATTTAGAAGAAGCTTTTTCACACAGAATACTATCGCTTCTTTTCCAGTCTGCTCTTTACAGAGAAACACTGGGAGCTAATACCAGCTGGTTAATGTGTCAAGCTATTAGCTCAGTTAGCTAGCCTGCAGTCTCCTGCTTACCACCCCTCATGCTCTAGAGTAATGACTTTCCAACTGTATTTTCAAAAAAAGCATTAACTACATAACAGTAATGAGCCACACTTCTTTAGTTTGGACGCCATGACAGTCTAAACAGCAGTTGTCTTTCTTGGAAACGAGTAAAATCATTAGGAGTGACCGTGAGTTAGCCGGAACAGGTAATGGAGGGGCACTTTGTGTGTGGATTAGGATGTGTGTCAAAAACACATGTTTTAAATGGCAAAATGGACTAAACTTATCTAGCGCTTTTCCAGTCATACACACCACTCAAAGCGTTTACACTAGAGCCACATTCACCCAATTTCTCTCACAACCCTCTTGTATTATAATAAGCTCAGTAAACAACTTGAGGTTAAGTGCCGTGCCCAGGGGCACATCGACATTTAGCAGGGGGAAGCTGGAATCAAACCCTCAACTTTTGGATGGCAAGACCACTACTCTCCCCATTGAGCCACATTCGACTCCATCGCATTAATTAAGTTTTGAGCTGGATGTTGAAAACGCTCCTCACCATATATGGAAAATCACAAAGCTGTAGGTCCAAACCAATGTCGCTAGCAGAGTAAGATAATGGAGGGGTTGTGATTTTTTTATTACCAACTTAAAAAAAAAAAGGTTCTTTAGTTTGCTTGCTAGTTTGTTTAGTAGGAAACGTTTGGCAAAAAACTTTTGCTGCTGAGTTTTGCAGGAACATAGTGTAAATATACACGAACCAATCATTGTCTGTCACATCTGATGCTGAAGAAGCCCCACTCTGTGTTGACTCCAGATTTAGCCTAGATATGGTCCACAAATCAGCGTTACACAGACAAACATGATGCGACCACACTTGTAGAGGTAAATAATGCGTAATTTTACCCTCAAAACAAAGATTATAAAGGATGAAAAAAAAAGCAGTGCAGTGCTCCTACCTGGCCTGGCTGAAGGCTATGCTAACCTGTAAATTAATTCAAAATTGCTTCCTTCAGTCTTATTATAATACATGATCACAATAATCATTCTCAGACTTTAGGAATCCCCTGTAAGTTACACCGCTGCTCTAGATGACTCAACTATATTGTTCACATTAACATGCTTCAGTAAAATGATCAATTAAAATAAAAAGGATGTTTCTCAGCTAAGTTACCCCATGACAGGTGGACAATGATGGCCCAAGCTGAAATGGATAGTCTCACACTGAACAGAGATTCTTTAAAACACAATTGTGAACCATTTATACTGTTTGTGAAAACACAAAAAAAGAAGAATTTCACTTTTTTAGTATTTCAACAACCCTAAAATTGCAGAGTCATAAAACCTGGGATTCATAAGCTAGTGAAACCTGGACTGAATTACTCCTCACTGAGATCTTTAAATATCTTTTCTTGCTCTCCTAAGCTGCATTTACTGTTACACCTCTACACTGTTATTACAGTTTCAGTTATCTACTTTAAAACATTTTGTATGTTTTCACTGATTGTCTTTAGAATCCGAAGGACTACTGGAGCACTGTCGGCTGTAAAAACGATGCAACCGCAACCTCTAGAATCAAGGAGGAGCCCATATCACGTATGGTTAAATCAAATTCTGCTTTTTAATAACTATAGAGAATAAAAAATACATTTAATCGTAAAATTTTATTCCTCTTTCATTTGCAGCTCAAAATGTGTCAATTCGAAGATACCTAGATGACCACAAAGTAACACCAATCAAGGAGTTGGAGGATTCATCGCTTTATTTGCAGGTGGAGCAAGTTTGCTGGAAATGTGTGAACCAGTTGAATGCTAATTCTTTGCTACATTTTGGAAATTCTTAAATGCATTGTTCTTCCGGCAGCAATATTTTTATCATTTGAATAATTTACGTCTTTTAGATGAATCATTGGCTCAAAGAGAATCCCACTGTAGTAGTTGCCAAACAAGCCGCCCAACCAGAGGAGCAATACAGATCTGTCATCGAGCACCCAACAACTCCACCTGCAGCCCCACACGAGGCGGAAGATCCACTGTTGACACCAACATCAGAGCAGGAAACGCCAAAATCTCAGCTGCTCACAGAAATTCAAGATTGTTTAGAAAAATCTATAAAGAAGAGAGAGGAAAAGATGAGAAACATCAGGCCATCAGAGTCTGCTGTTGAGGTAAAAATCATTAAGCTATTTTGCTGTTTCTTGTTTGTCCCAATAATTTCATCCAACATTAAACCAGACAGAAGATGCAATAAAACAAACTTATTCAAACTTTAATTTATGTCAATGCAATTCAGGTTTATGATGATTATCAGTTTTTACTCAGGATTTTATGGCAGTGAAACAACTATTTAAAAAACCCCCCACCTAGTAGAAGTTGGCTCCATTTGGTATTAAACAAATAGAAATGTAAACTTGGTGTGCAACATCATCTAACTGTGCATATTTATGAGTCAGAATGTGGCCGAGTCATTTAGGATGTCCACCGACTCAATAATACCAACTGAATCTATGGAGAAGAACCAGCCCTGTATGTATAAAATGATTTATATAAAAGCAAATGGACCAAAGAGTCCAGAAAATGAAGCAAACTGACGGACTTTTCTTACAGCTTTTCCAACCCAACAACGCTCACTCAAGAAACCCAAAGAAAGAAAAGCAGCAGCTGCTGGCCTGGTAAACCATCACCTTTGTAACATTTAAGATTTATATTATATACAGTTTTGATCAAAATAATAGGAGTCTGATATCACTAAGTAGATCAGTCACTGGTTTTAAAATAAGTTCTATTTATACATGGCAAAAAAAATGTACCAGTAGGTGTAGTAAAGCAAAAGAAAACCAACATAACCAACATGATAAAAGCAGTGTGGAGTTCAATAAATGAAGTTATTCTTTCTGTGAAAGAACAGGTTGTTCTTCTTTGAAGACGACGCCATCTTGTTATTAAGTAATAAATAAGTAAAATGGGTCATTCTAAGCATCGTTTAGAATAACAGTGTAATTTAGTTATAAAGTCGATCGGAGAGCAGAAAACATATAAAGGAGTGTGAAAAATGACTGGCTGCTCAGATAAACGTGATCTCAGAAGCTTTAAAATGAAACCAAGACCATGAAGGCATGGATTAAAATGGCGAACTACTATTGCAGTTGATCAAATAATTGATACAATGACAAATATTCAGCCAATGATTAGCGGCAGAATGATCAGAGGGTCTACAGATAACTACAGTGACAATTTAAAAAAACACCAATGTAAAACCAAGCTGCTGGCAAGAAGGCCCCAAAAATCCTATTATTCAAAACAAAACGATTACATGATGAGGTTACATTTTCCAAAACACATTTATTGGCTGAAAGTCAAGTGGGGTGACAGTTTTTTAGACTGATGAATGCAACATGTTTCTCTTTTGGTCTGCAACCAGTTTCTTAGATGACCAACAAACACTGAATCTAAGCCACAGTACACAGCAAAGCATGGCAGCTTAGGCATCAAAATATGTGAATGATTCTCGTACCATGGTGTCAGGTCTATTTATGCCATACCAGGAATCAGGGTTCAGATTAAATGCATCAAAATACTTAAAGATGTCATGTTGCCTTATGATGAAATGCGCTTGAAATGGATGAATCAACTTGGTTTCAGACCAACAAGACTAATGTTATAAATTGACAAGTCCAAACCCAGACCTTCATCCAATAGAAGGCTTGCAGGGTGGCAATCAACATGCTGTTTCCGAGGAAAATCTAAGAAATCTGGAGGAACTGTGGAATGTTGTCCACCATGCTGGTGCTAGAAGATGGTCAACTCCATACATCACAGATGTGAAGAAGTTCTCAGAAAGACGTTTTGCAACTAAATATTAGTTCAGTGATTCATTGGGTGAAGCATTTCTGAGTTCATACAATTATCGTTTGAGTTTGTGAAGAAAAATTACAGGCAGTGTTATTTTCTGAGCAGCTTTTTATTCCTTCTTCCTCACTTCCTTTCATTGGTAAAAAACTAAACTAATTGTTCATGTTCAGATTTGGGATATAATGTTGCAGTGTTCCTAAATGCATCTAAATGTAAGCAAATAAAACCTATTATAAAGATGCTGAGCCTTACTCATAAACACACCGCTACCGTGTTTTCAATAATCCCTCATCCTGTTTTCATTAACAATAAATCTGTTAATCTGCCTCTTTTAGATAAACCAATCAGTCAGCAAACATCCAACACCTCAACCTCCTGTCCCACCTAAGAGGAACAACTTACAGTTATTCACTGGAACAGCAGAGAAAGCTGAAAGATCTTCAGCCACCAACGGTGGAGAAATATTACAGTCAAAGGAAGACAGCGAGAATGCAGAACGGGTGCAGGTTCAGTATTTGTGCTTTTTTTGTCTCATATCCATGAAAAAAAAAGTATCTTAGATGTAAAATCACAACTAAGCAGGTAATAATATTGGCAAACTTAACCTCTGCTTATGTACTATGCAATGAGGTTTACAAATCGTAAAAGGATAGTATGGATTTTTTTTGTAGTGGAGTTCTCTTAGGAGGATATGAGCAGCAGGAGCAGTTCCCTACCTGTAGAAGGTAACTCGCTGTGTCTCTTTGCTTTGATGAAACAGATTCATTTACTGGTTAATGAACAGTCAAAAAGGAAAAAGTGAACTTCTTACATGTTAAAACAACTCAAATCATACAGACTTTATAGCATTTAAAGCAAATATGTCACGATGTGATTTGAGGTAGGACCCAAATGCAAGATTGAGTGGAGTTGATGAAAATGTTTAATGGAAAAATAAACATACAGCTGACCAGGCACAGGAACTCAGACAGGTGAAAAACATGAGCCACAAGAATATCCAGGCAAAACACATGGAAGAACTCAGGACCAGACTAGGGCAAAAACACAGGGTAGGTAACAAGGTGCAAACGGAAGGAACCAGTGAGGCAGAATGACAAAACTAAAGGAAACCAGATCTAAAGGAAATGTAACTAAACACATGAAACACCAGAATCCAGAAAGTAACAAAAACTAAACAGGAGATCTAATGAACCTGAATAAACAAAAAACACCTGGCTAAGAAAAGGAAACAAACTAAAACCAGACAGATCCTGACAAAACAGTAACAAACAAACGGCATCAGGAGGACCAAGGAATGCAGCTGACAGGTCAGGGACAAAGATGTGGGGAACTTTGAGGCAGAGTTAGGCTATAAAAAAGTAATCCGAGCTTTGAAGGTCTCACAGTGCTTTGTTCAGTCCATCATCTAAAAAAACTCAGGTGGAAGAATCTGTAAATAGGGAACTGTTAGTCGTGCCCTCCAAAAAACTTGTGTTTATTGAAAGGTGGGCGGAAGAAAGCCATTGTTGGGAACAAGCAACACTAAGGCATGATGTGGCAGCATCACGCTGTGAGGGTGCTTTTTTCTTCAGCAAGGAAGGGGAAGCTGGTCTAAGTTGAAAAGAAGACGGACGAAGCTAAATATAGGGTAACTCTGGAAAAAAAATCTGTCGGATGTAGTAGAAGATCTGTATGGAGGAGTGGTCCAAAATCCCTGCTGCAGTGTCTGCAAACCTCGTCAAGAACTACAGGAAATGTCTGATTTCTGGAATTGCAAACAAAGGTTTCTGTAACAAATATTACATTTTGTTTTTCTAAAGCATCAACTACTTATGTCATGCATTTGCTTAAAAATCACAAAATGTGATTTTCTGGATTTTTGTTTTAGATTCTGTCTCACAGTTGAAGAGTAGCTATGATAAAAATGAAAGACTTCTACATGCTTTCCAAGAGGGAAAACCTGCAAAAACGGCAGCGTATTAAACACTTGTTCTCCCCACTGTAGAAAGAACAATGGCAATTCCATCAAATGTATTATAGAAAAAAATTAAGGCCATTGGCCTTTTCCACGTCCCTCTCAATAACCTTATCATTCTTTCTTGGATAACTAGTGATATTCCCCATTCTTCTTCACACTTCTCTGGTATTGGTCCACTGCAACTTACTCTCCACCTTTCTTTTATAGTCCGTTTTCGTCTGCTTCAGTCTCTTCTCCAGGTCATGTTGGACACACCTCAGCTTCCCCCTCCTTAAATACCTGCTTTTTCTGATGGAGGAGTTCCTTAATGTTATGGGTGTTTCATGGCTTATTATTTGAAAAGCACAGCTGTAACTGGTTTCACAGCATCCCTGCAGAAGTTGATGGAACTCACAATGATGACAACTCTCTTCTCCATGTCCTCAGCTGTGTTGTTTTTCAGTGAGTCCAGCAGTACGCTCTCATCTGTACGTTCAAAACGGTCTTTTAAAGACCCACTGGTCTCTCATCCATTTTCTGATGGAACAGGTTACAGGCAGTGTCTGTGGGTTGGAAGAAAACCAGACTGTGATCTTATTTGCTGGGCATAGCAGATGTAAATCAGAGCTTGCATGAGCGTCTTTTGCATTTGTATAAAACAGATCAAATGCCCTTTTTCCCATTGTGGGACAGTGCACATACTGAACAAACCTTGTCAGCTTAGAGGTAAAGTCTCTTGTTAACATCATAAGTGCATTGGAATGCTGGGTGGTAGGATGTAAACAGTATTGGCGACCAATGTACGAAAGTTACATTGTACAATTTGGGCCAAAAGTTCAATATCCTGGCAAACGATCTTATCTGTGGCCATAATTTGTCCAGGATGACAGGATGACCTTTGTGTTTCTCTGTCCACTCGTACAGTGGTTTTCTGCTCCATATACTTTTTACATGTGTTTACTGCTTTTCCATATCACCTTCACAGCACTTCAATAGCACCTCATAACTGTTTATGTTTTATGTGTCAGAATGTGGGGGCATCACCAAAAGTCAGCTCACGACTGGAGAAGAACACGTCATGTATGTAGAACATGATTGTTCATTCGGCACCAGAAAAAGGTTTACAGCCTAGAAAATAAAAATCAGAATGACTCTCATCTTTACATGCAGCTTTTGCAACTCCTCCCCACTTATTAAAGAAACCCATGGACACAAAAGCAGGAGCTGCTGAGCAGGTAAACCATCACCTTCTATATACGCTCTTACTTTTGCAACACTTGTATTCTTTTCAGACCTCCATTTCCTTGCCTTTTATTATTTGTGTTTGTGTTTATTATGATATATATTTGACATCTTTTCAGGTGAGCGGCAGGGTGTTGGAACGCCCAGCAGCACCTCCAGCGGTGCCGCCGAAGAGGAACTCACGTACATTCAGAGTGAAGCAACTGAGAGGGCGAGAACTTCCTAATGACTTGCAGGGAGCAAATAACATGAACAGGGAACTGAAGGTACAGAGCAGTATACTCCTGCTGCTTGTGACAGTTTTTCTTTGGTTGCTTTGAAGGCTATGGGACTTTTTATGTTAAAGTTGTCTCCTCAGCCCTGACTCTCACTGAGCGTTTTACTTATTTCAGGTGAAAGAACTGGTGCGGATGTTTTCTGTCTCTGCAGTCCAACAGAAAACAGCCGGACCCAAGGAGAAACCCGGATCAGAACACCCACAGGTACAACCATAATTCCAATGAAGCTGGGCTGTAGTGTAAAACGTCACTAAAAACAGAAAACAATGATTTCCAAATCCTGTTGAACCTATATGCAATTGAATTCATTACAAAGTTAAGATATTTGATGTGCAAACTGATAAATGATTGTTTTTTTGCAAATATTCACTCCTTTTTAATTTGATGATTGCAACACGTTCCAAAAAAATCTGGGACAGTGTCATGTTTTTACCACTGTGTTACATCACCTTTTTCAATAAGAGTTAGGGAACTGAGGACTAATTGTTGAAGCTTTGTAGGTGGAATTCGTTCCCATTTTTGCTTGATGTACAAATTCAGTGTGTCAACAGTCCAGGGTCTCTGTTGTCATATTCTGTGCTTCATAATGTGCCACATTTTCAACGGGAAACAGGTCTGGACTGCAAGCAGGCAGGCCAGTCTATTACCTGCACTTTTTTACTACAAAGCTACGCTGTTGTAACACCAGCAGAATGTGGCTTGATATTGTCTAAGCAGGGATGTCCCTGAAAAAGACATTGCTTGGGTGACAGCAAAACCTGTCAGTACCTTTCAGCATTAATGGTGCCTTCACAGATGGTCATGTTACCCATGCCATGGGCACTAACACACCCCCCATACATGCTGGCTTTTGAACTTTGCGCTGATAGCAATCCAGATAGTCCTTTTCCTTTTTGGGCCGGAGGACATAAAATCCATGATTTCCAAAAACAATTTGAAATGTGGACTCATCAGACCAAAGCACACTTTTCCTCTTTGTGTCAGTCCATCTCAGATGAGCTCAGGCACCAGAGCAGCTGGCGGTGTTTCTGGGTGTTGTTGATATATGGCTTTTGCTTTGCATGGAAGAGTTTTATCTTGTAAATGTAGCGACGAACTGTGTGAACTGACAGTGGTTTTCTGAAGTGCTCCTGAGCTCACATGGTGATATCCGCTACAGAATGATGTTGGTTTTTAATGCAGTGCCTCCTGAGGGATCGAAGGTCGCAAGCATTCAATGTTGATTTTCATCCTTGCTGCTTATGTGCAGATTTCTCCAGATTCTCTGAATCTTTTGATGATATTATTGACTGTAGATGATGAAATCTATGAATCCCTTGTAGTTGTACATTGAGAAATCTTCTTAAAGTGGAACTAAACTCAATGTAAAATCATAACCCCACCCCTTGACAAATTTTGAAAGTGTGCAGTGGGAGGTGAGGATGAGCGGAGAGGGTAAAGTGGGGGAGTGGTCAGGAGGATGAGGAAGAGTGGCAGCTTGTTTAATTTGACATTGAAACATGGAAAGTGAGCAGAACGACACTGGTTGTTTCACCACGAATAGATTTTTTGAGGTGGAGGATTTTTCACCCTTCCTTGCCACAGGAGGTTGAGGGAGGCTCTATGGAGCCTTATCTATGGAGCCTTATCAGTTCGAGCCGCTGGCTCAAGACGCTGACTCAGCATTACCCGAAGCAGGCAGTGGCGAGGCAGTGGAGGACAGAATGGGTCCAGTTTCTGAGTGGTAAAGTGACGGCAGGACAGTCATTGGTAACATGGGCTGACGTTCAAAGCAGTAACAACCTTTCAGAAAGTTTATATTTATATGTAGATTTATATTATCTCAAGTAAAGCACGTAATCAAAGGTATAAAACATTATGATTAAGACTCACATTCCCAACTCCTGACTCGCTACGGGGGGAGTGTCTGAGTGAGATGGTTTTATATATGAACGCGAGCGCTGTGACGTAGACATGTATAAAGCTGTACCGTTTCAACCAATAGGAAAATTCAACTGCAGTAGCCACCATTCAATCCAAACAGGGCAGCACTAAGACGGTTTTAGGATAAATATTACAGAAATAAACAGGTTTACATAAAAATTTAAATATTGCACAAAAATTGCATTTCTCAACTTTTGTAGTCTTTTGTTGCCCCTGTCCCAGCATTTTTGGAATGTGCTACAAGCATCAAATTCAGAATGAATAAATATTTTATTTTAAAAACAATACTGTTTATCAGTTTGAGCATATAATATCTTGTCTTTGTATTCAATTGCATATAGGTTGAACAAAATTTGGAAATAATTTTTTCCGTTTATATTTACGTTTTACACAACATCCCAACTTCATCAGAATTGGAGTTGTAGTAGGTTTGTTTTATTTCTTATTTTTATTGTTTGAATGTGGGTTTGTAAGTGCAAAACAGTTATGATCTGCTTCTTATTATTTGTTGGATTGTACTTGGATGCATTGAATCTTTCAGGTGAAGCTTCTCGCTCAAAGACATTCCACCTTCCCTGCCCAGGAGACACGGGTCCGACCAACAGTGGAAGACAGGGAGGAGCAGGTATATATGTCATGCTTCTGTTGGCATTATGCTAATATTCATATCATTTTGATTTGGATTTCCTTTTTAAAGGACTACTACATGATTACTGAATATACAAGCTTATTTGTTCAAACTCAAACTGTTTTAATTTAACAATTAAACGTAACAAATATTGGTAAAAAACAATATAAAATTTTTATCAAACTCTGAACCAGGGATTTCCAAAGTGCAGCATGGGGGCCATTTGGAGCTCTTTGACACAATTCAAGTATGGCCTAAATTTGGTTTGCCAATTCAGGTGGTAGATGCAGGCGATTAGGGTGCAATTTTGACTGATGCAAGGCCTTTCAAAGAAGATAAATAAATTACAATCTCCTTAGAATGGAAGATTTAAGGCACAACACAATGTATTAATCTTTTATCAACCATGTATTTTGCTTTTAGTTTAATTTATAATTAATAGAATCACAAACATCTGCTGACGTTTACTGACAGGTGCTGACTTTGTACCTCTTTATTAAAAAAATCCAATAATGAAACATATCCTGTTCTTACACACACAAATATAATCTAGCCAAAGATAATCAACCAAAAAAAAGTTTGATTTTGTATACTGTTTTTTTTTTTTCCTTTTTAACTGGGCAAACCTGCAAGACCCTATTTATGTTTTAATCTCCGATCATTTACTGATTCCTTTTCTACAGAAACAATTTTACTTGTTTTGTTAAAATCTATGTTTAGTTTATTGTTGAGCAGGTAATAAGGAAAATAATTTAAATAATGTAAAGGTTTTTGTATTTTTAATAAAAATAATAATCAAAGCTTTTGTTTTTCATGAACAAGAGAACATTTTTTATTTTTCTGTAGATTCACGGCCAATCAGGAAAATCAGATAATTTTGATTATTGACCATTTGGTTGGTGCATCATTAGCAAAGATAGTCGTGGTTTTTCATTCAATTCAATTCAGTTCAGTTTATTTATATAGCGCCAATTCATAGCACATGTTGTCTCAAGGCACTTCACAAAAGTCAGGTTCATACATTCCAATTAATCCTAACAATTGAACAGTGCAGTCGGAGTTAGCTTTTTATTCAAATTGGATAAAAAGTTTTTCTGTCTAAGGAAACCCAGCAGATTGCATCCAGTCAGTGACTTGCAGCATTCCCTCCTCCTGGATGAGCATGTAGAGACAGTGGACAGTCACTGGCGTTGACTTTACAGCAATCCCTCATACTGAGCATGCATGTAGCGACAGTGGAGAGGAAAAACTCCCTTTTAACAGGAAGAAACCTCCAGCAGAACCAGGCTCAGTCTGAGAGGCCATCTGCCACGACCGACTGGGGGTTTGAGAGAAGAGAGCAGAGACACAAAAATAACACAGAAGCACTGATCCAGGAGTACTTTCTATGGGAAGGAAAAGTAAATGTTAGTGGATGTAGCTCCTTTAGTCGTTTCACCTAGAAAGAAATAACAGACAAACTCTGAGCCAGTTTTCAAGGTTAGAGTCTGAAAGACAGTACATAGAGTATGTTACAGTTAAGCTCAGTCAATCGCCATGTCTAGGAGAGAGAAAGGGTTAAAAACTAAAAGACGGGGCTATGTGGATCATTGGTAGAGGGTGAGCATTAAGTTGTTGCCAGCAGAAGCTCGGACGATTCCCCTCTCCAGAAAGGTGTCACAGGTAGACACAGAGACAGGCCAGGTGTAGCTTCTAGGAAGAGAATAGAGAGAACAAGGTTCAAAGCTGAAATAACAGCAAATAATGCAAAATTGGAGAGTAGTGTGAGAATGTAGCGAAGAGGGTGAAAGTGGTCATTATGTCCTCCAGCAGCCTAAGCCTATAGCAGCATAACTACACAGATAGTTTCAGTTCAGATTATTTAGTTAAACGCCGCTTATTTACAACAATGTCGTCTCAAGGCACCTCACAAAGGGTCCCACTGATGGTCATTGTTATACTAAAAACCACAAGGATTGGGATACCTCTCTCTGTGAGACTGATCACAACCATCGGAAAAGAGAAGGGGTCACACAGTTAGCAGAAATGGAGGGTGTGTTTGCAACTCAACCATAACTGAGCCGGTTTAGGCTAAACCTGACTCCCCCTTACTCCAACCAACAGGGAGGGAGGAAGGCTCCCTCCCTGATAAACTAAGCCACTCTAACTATAAGCTTTATCAAAAAGGAAAGTTTTAAGCCTAGTCTTAAAAGTAGACAGGGTGTCTGCCTCACGGACTAAAGCTGGGAGCTGGTTCCACAGGAGAGGAGCCTGATAACTAAAGGATCTGCCTCCCATTCTACTTCTAGAGACTCTAGGAACCACCAGTAAACCTGCAGTCTGAGAACGAAGTGCTCTGTTAGGAACATATGGAACAATCAGATATCTGATGTATGATGGAGCTAGATCATTAAGGGCTTTATATGTGAGGAGGAGAATTTTAAATTCTATTCTGGATTTAACAGGGAGCCAATGAAGGGAAGCTAAAGTAGGTGAAATATAATGTCTCATTTTAATTTTCATCAGAACTCTTGCTGCAGCATTTTGAATCAGCTGAAGGCTTTTAACTACATTTTGTGGACATCCTGATAGTAACGAATTACAATAGTCCAGCCTTGAAGTAACAAATGCATGGACTAGTTTTTCAGCGTCACTCCTGGATAGGATATTTCTAATTTTGGCAATGTTCCAGAGGTGAAAGAAGGAAATCCTAGAAACCTGTTTAATATAGGATTTAAATGACATGTCCTGGTCAAAAATAACAGCAAGGTTTTTTACTTTATTACTGGAGGTCAATTTAATGCCATCCAGGTTAAGTGATTGACTAAGCAGTTTCTTTTTTAAAGACTCCGGTCCAAAGACGACAACTTCTGTCTTGTCTGAATTTAGAAGCAAAAAATTTAAAGTCATCCAAGTTTTTATATCTTCAAGACATGCTTGTAGTCTATCTAACTGGTTGGGCTCATCAGGATTTATGGATAAGTAAAACTGAGTATCATCAGCGTAACAGTGAAAATGTCTCCCATGCTGCCTGATAATTTGACCTATTGGAAGCATATATATAGCAAAGAGAATTGGCCCAAGTACTGAACCCTGTGGTACTCCACAATTAACCCTGGAGTTTAAAGATGATGATTCATGTTTCCTTAGAGCTGATTAACAGTTCTAGTATTTGTGTGTGTAGACTATTTACTGTTTGCATAATGTTTCAGTTCCAAGCCAAAAAAAATCAACTACAACGCCACTGAATGGGACATCAAATCCAAAATGGCTGCCATAAGTGGTACACTACATGTTAATGAACATGTTCATGACTGAATGCGTTAAATGGGTCTATTCTTGTATTGCTGTTTGAAGTTAGCTTGGTCGCTGTATGAACCATCAGCATATCCTACTATTCTAGAGCCTCAAGAAGTCTTTTTTTCCCCCCCACATTCTGTTTTATACTATTTGATTTTCTGAGCTTCAATTCAATTCAGTTTTATTTATATAGTGCCATTTCAAAACACATGACGTCTCAAGGCAATTCACTAAGTCAATTCAGTCGAATCATACAGATTTCAGGTCAGGTACATACATTCTAATTAATCCTAACTATCGAACTGTGCAGTCAGATTCAGTTTATTATTCATATTGGATAAAACGTTTTCTAACTAAAGAAACCCAGCAGATTGCATCCAGTCAGTGATTTGTAGCATTCACTCCTCCCGGATGAGCATGTAGAGACAGTGGACAGTCACTGGCGTTGACTTTGCAGCAATCCCTCATACTGAGTATGCATGTAGCGACAGTGGACAGGAAAAACTCCCTTTTAACAGGAAGAAACCTCCAGCAGAACCAGGCTCAGTATGAGCGGCCATTTGCCACAACCGACTGGGGGTTTGAGAGAACAGTGCAGAGACACAAAGAGAATACAGAAGCACTGGTCCAGGAGTACTTTCTATGGGAAGGAAAAGTAAAATGTTATGATGTACCCCCTTTAGAGGCTTCATCTAGGAAGAAAAAATTAGATAAACTCTGAACCAATTTTCAAGTTTAGAGTGTGAGAGAGAGCACATACAGTTAGTCCAAGCATTGGGGGGGTGAAGTTCTCTGCCTAATTGTTTATTTATTGAATCATTTACTTTTGTAAAAGGAGTCGGGCTAATTTTGTGTTCTTGTTTTAGAAATTCATTCTAATGCTTTTACTGTGATTTACCTAACTTCTCTGTTTTCTTTGTATTTACTCTGCAGTTTTTCTGTTCCACATCAGTTCAGCAACTAATAAAAAGCTTAATTTTACTTCATATTTTTTCTAACACGGACCCAAATACAAACATTTTTAAAGCACCTTCATATTTATGAATTCTTCATCGTGGTGTTTCAAAAACTTCCCAAAAATTTGACTTGGTTTTAATTTTTTATTAGTAGTTTAAGTGAAGGATGAAGATTAACAGTCTATAACTGATGAAAAAACATTTGGCTGATGCAGATAATGACACATTTTGTGATATTTAGAAAAAACTTTCTGCTCAGTCCATCCAACTAAAGTTGTACTTAAACTCAGAGAAACTGTTTACTGTGGCTCGAATAAATGTGCTTTTTTTCTCATCTATTAAAATTACTTTTTAAACTTTTACTCTCTCACTCTCTCCCACATATGAGGCTCCGTTGTCATAATTTCTTACATTTCTAGAAAGAAAACTGCGTTAAAACTGATTTTCTTAGGTTTTAGTGGAATGGTGACCCCATAAAAACACATTTATCTATTTTAATTATGCTGTGAGCTATCCCAACATTTCATTAAAATATGTTCCTTCTTTCATGAACCTTTTGACTGAAGATCAGATTTTTTTCACATCATGATACAGATCCAGCTACAGGTACAGATCCAGCTAGAAGATAGAGAGAGTTCTACTGTTTTCTATCAGGGCCAGGGCATTTAACTTTACCCGTAGCTCAGGTGAAAGTCCCTCATCATGACCCTGATGATGCTCATTAGTGAACCTCCACCTCATGTCTTGCTGGTGAATCAGTGATTAGTGCTAGCTTACAATTAGCCCATTCTGAGCCAGCTCTCAGGTTTAACCCTAACTTCAGTCTGGGTTGAGCCGCTCTGCTTCCACCTATTCCTGGGCGAACACACCCACCAGACTCCCACTCTCTGGTTGGCTCCATGGCGGCTCTGAAATGAGCCGTCCCCCCTATTGTAGTTATGTTTGATGCGTTCAATGTAAATTTTCGGGTGATTAATGAGGCAGGCCGATGCTCCTGGACCGAGAGGGCAAATTGCCAGTCCGCCGGAGCCAGTGCACATACAGGTCCTTCTCAAAATATTAGCATATTGTGATAAAGTTCATTATTTTCCATAATGTCATGATGAAAATTTAACATTCATATATTTTAGATTCATTGCACACTAACTGAAATATTTCAGGTCTTTTATTGTCTTAATACGGATGATTTTGGCATACAGCTCATGAAAACCCAAAATTCCTATCTCACAAAATTAGCATATTTCATCCGACCAATAAAAGAAAAGTGTTTTTAATACAAAAAACGTCAACCTTCAAATAATCATGTACAGTTATGCTCTCAATACTTGGTCGAGAATCCTTTTGCAGAAATGACTGCTTCAATGCGGCGTGGCATGGAGGCAATCAGCCTGTGGCACTGCTGAGGTCTTATGGAGGCCCAGGATGCTTCAATAGCGGCCTTTAGCTCATCCACAGTGTTGGGTCTTGAGTCTCTCAATGTTCTCTTCACAATATCCCACAGATTCTCTATGGGGTTCAGGTCAGGAGAGTTGGCAGGCCAATTGAGCACAGTGATACCATGGTCAGTAAACCAATTTACCAGTGGTTTTGGCACTGTGAGCAGGTGCCAGGTTGTGCTGAAAAATGAAATCTTCATCTCCATACAGCTTTTCAGCAGATGGAAGCATGAAGTGCTCCAAAATCTCCTGATAGCTAGCTGCATTGACCCTGCCCTTGATAAAACACAGTGGACCAACACCAGCAGCTGACACGGCAGCCCAGACCATCACTGACTGTGGGTACTTGACACTGGACTTCTGGCATTTTGGCATTTCCTTCTCCCCAGTCTTCCTCCATACTCTGGCACCTTGATTTCCGAATGACATGCAGAATTTGCTTTCATCCGAAAAAAGTACTTTGGACCACTGAGCAACAGTCCAATGCTGCTTCTCTGTAGCCCAGGTCAGGCGCTTCTGCCGCTGTTTCTGGTTCAAAACTGGCTTGACCTGGGGAATGCGGCACCTGTAGCCCATTTCCTGCACACGCCTGTGCACGGTGGCTCTGGATGTTTCTACTCCAGACTCAGTCCACTGCTTCCGCAGGTCCCCCAAGGTCTGGAATCGGCCCTTCTCCACAATCTTCCTCAGGGTCCGGTCACCTCTTCTCGTTGTGCAGCGTTTTCTGCCACACTTTTTCCTTCCCACAGACTTCCCACTGAGGTGCCTTGATACAGCACTCTGGGAACAGCCTATTCATTCAGAAATTTATTTCTGTGTCTTACCCTCTTGCTTGAGGGTGTCAATAGTGGCCTTCTGGACAGCAGTCAGGTTGGCAGTCTTACCCATGATTGGGGTTTTGAGTGATGAACCAGGCTGGGAGTTTTAAAGGCCTCAGGAATCTTTTGCAGGTGTTTAGAGTTAACTCGTTGATTCAGATGATTAGGTTCATAGCTCGTTTAGAGACCCTTTTAATGATATGCTAATTTTGTGAGATAGGAATTTTGGGTTTTCATGAGCTGTATGCCAAAATCATCCGTATTAAGACAATAAAAGACCTGGAATATTTCAGTTAGTGTGCAATGAATCTAAAATATATGAATGTTAAATTTTCATCATGACATTATGGAAAATAATGAACTTTATCACAATATGCTAATATTTTGAGAAGGACCTGTAGTTGCGGTATCACGTGTGCTCAAATAACCACTTTATGTCTTCTTTTCATTTAGACTCATTGTCAGGTTAGGTGGAGCAGGCAGTGATTACATGGAACGCAATATAAACTAACCGGATTGTTTTTAATACAAATGTAAAGTCTGTCATTTTGGGGCTTAATGCATTTTTTGAACAGCCATGAACTCCTAAATGACTTCTTTCATGACATTCGGTGCTGTTCTGAAAACATCTGGAGAAAACTAACTTAACAATACATATACATTTACCCCATTTTTATTTTCACTCTTTTTACAAGGCGCTGTTGCCGACCAACAATGAAACATCGTTGTCTGTTCCCTTTTTTGAGAGTACAACCACTCTCACGAGTGACTGAATCAAAAGTCCAACAAACAGTGAATGTTTGGTGGAGAATGCAAGTTTTGGGGGCAACTGTACTAAAAAGAAACCTAGGATTATTCTTATTCTCTTCTATAGTGATGAGAAATAAGCAGTTATAGCTTGGCAAAGTGTCTTTTTATACAACAGTAGACTATTTTTCCAGATTAAGTTGGAATCGTCTAGGTGTGTAGAGCACCATTTTCTCTCCAATTTTCTAACATTGTGTTTTAAAGTACGCAGCTCTGAATTAAACCGGGGAGCCAGTCTTTTTCTATCTTTTTCAAGGAGGCTGCATTGTCTAATGCACCACGCAATGTGGAAGTAACACTATGAACAAGAAAATCAATTTGTGAAGGGGAAGAAAAAATTATTGTCCTCCACTGTGTTTTTTTGTGATAATGAGGAAATTAAAACTGGAACAGATTCTTTAAAGGTTGTTACGGCATTGTCTAATAATGATCTACTATAATGACATTTTCTTTCAGGTGTGGAGAACTTGGTTAAATTAAACTCAAAGGTTATTAGAAAATGGTCAGACAGGACAGGGTTATGAGAAAATATTATGTCTTTACACTCAATGCCATATGTCAGCACAAGGTCCACAGAATGAAGACAAATGTTGGTAGGTTTGCTGATGTTTTGAGCAATGCCAATTGAGTCTAAGATAGAATTAGAGGCTCTATTTATTTGTCTATCACTTTCAGTGTCAACATGAATGTTAAAATCCCCCACTATAATAACCTTGTCTGTGTTTAACTCTAAATCAGATAAAAAGTCTAAAAACTGATCTAAAATTGGAGAGTAAGGGCCTGGTGGACGGTACAAAAGAACAAACAGAAGTGATTTTAGTGCTTTTCAATTTGGATGAGGAAAACTAAGGATTAAATATTCAAAAGAGTTGTAGCTATTAATTGGTCTGGGACAAATTAATAAATCAGAGTGAAAGATGGTTGCTACTCCTCCTCCTCACCCAGTATGTTGACGTATGTGAATATTTAAATAATTATTAGGAGTTGACTCATTTATAGTGACGTAATCCTCTTGCTGCAGCCAGTTTTCTGTGAGACAAAATAAATCCACCTCATTGTCACAAATCAAGTAATTGACTAGCAAAGTCTTTGAAGAGAGATATTTTATGTTCAATAAGCCACATTTAATTTTTTTATTTTTATTTTCAGTCTGAGTTGTGTTTATTTTTATGAGGTTTTCATTATTTCTTCCTTTTTGATAATTTTTTTATCTATTCAGGTTTGGACTTTTGGCGAGACACTGTCTTAATAGGGTAATGGGTGGGTAGCAGTACAGAAGTTGCAGAGAGGAGTGTTACGGCCCTGCTTCCTGGTCTGAACCCTGGGTTGTCAGAGTTTTGGAGAACTAATAAATTCGGCCAGATTCCTAGAAAGAAGAGCTGCTCCATCCAAAGTGGGATGGATGTCGTCTCTCTGGATCAGATCAGGTTTTCCCCAAAATGTTTGCCAATTATCAATGTAGCCCATGTCACTTTCTGGACACCACCTAGACAGCCAGCAGTTGAATGACAGCATGCGGCTAAACATGTCATCAGATCAGGGAGGGGATCAGAGAAAATTACTGATTCCGACATTGTTTTGGCAAACTTACACACCGAAGCAGCACTAACTTTGGTGACCTCCGGTTGGCGTAACCACATGTCACTACCGCCAGCGTGAATAACAATCTTACTGTATTTACGCTTATCCTTACCCAGTTTCAGGTAAGATTTGATGTTGCCCGTTCTGGCCCCTGGCAGACATTTGCCTATGGTCGCTGGTGTCTGTAGTGCCATGTTTCTGACTATGGAGTTCCCAATTACCAGAGTCGGCTTCTCAGTGGGTGTGTCGCGGAGCTGGGCCTCTAATTCCAAATCTACAAAAATGCTACATTTATTACATGTACCACTATCACTAAAGGAGGCAGAGAAGTAACTGAACATCTGACACAGAGAGCAGGAGAGAGGAGACTCAGAGAGAGAAACAGTAGAACAGGTAGCCGTTGTGGAGCTAAAGCTAACGCTAAGCTAGTGACCCTTTACCACTACGAGAAAAACCGTGTAGGACATGGGTTTTAATGTGCTCATGTATTAGAACAAGACAGAGATATCACCCTAAAGAGAAATCAGATCAAATTGAGAGAGCCTCAACACACCAAACAATCCACCGAGTGCAACAGTGAAAACAGGAAGTGACGAATACGCCTTACCACGCTTCATGTGTTCCAAAGTATGTTTTAAGTAAACAAATATCTAATTATTTGAGTTTTTTTATAAAACATTTCAACCGTTCAATTGGAAAAATAAAACCACAATTTAATGGAATTAATTCAATAGTTAAATAGCAGCTTATGTATTTTATTATGAAAGTAAAGAAACAGTCTTTTAAGAAATAAAACTCTAAGAACATGAACTTCAGAAATTCACACCACATTTCATCAGTATTACATGGTCAACAGGACTGTGACTCAAAAATAATTTACCATCCCAACTGTGATGTACGGCAGGGGTAGCATCATGTTGTGGGTTGTTTTGATGCAGGAGGAACAGGTACACTTTACAAAATACGTAGCGTCATGAAGAAAGAACATTATGTCGAAATACTGAAGCAACATCTTAAAACATAAGCCAGGAAGTTGAAGCCTGGGGACAAAAGTGTCTTCCAAATGGACAATGAACCCTGAACTCAGTCCTACAAAAGGTTTTCACCTCATTATTCTGCTCAGTGTAGATAACTTCTATGCTAAATATTAAAACATTATTTACCAAAATAAACATTTTCTTTCATTTATGACAGATTGCTACAGATATAACAGCTGATTTAACACCAACAGCAGCAGAAAGGTCACAGACGGAGGCTCTATCACCATGTATGTATCAGTGTTGTTCATCACAGGATGATTTCTAAATTATTAACAAAATGAAGCTGTCGTTGTTGCTGTTTTTTGCAGCGGTTGAAGCAGCCGAGCCTGACATCTCCACCAGCATGAAGGTACTGCAGGTTCTTCGTTGAATGTCTTGTGGAGGGAAACTAACTTCCACATGCATATTTCACCTGCAGTGAAATGTATTCCAGGTGAAGGAACTAGCTCAGATGTTTTCGGTGGAGGAAACAGCAGCCTGGCCTAAGGCGAAACACGGACAAGGAAGCAGACACATCACATCACAGGTACTTCATCTCACGTAACCAGCTGAGAAGGAGAGTTTGTTCTTTTTTTCTACAAATGGCTTTCCTGCTTTTACCTGTTACTGCATTATAGTTTATATTTGTTATGTTCTAGCTGTGTTACCTTTTGCTCCATCATTCTTTACGGTATTTACTTAGATGCTGAATATCTTATAGGTGAAGTTTAGGGCTCAAAGATTTCTACAAACTACATCCCAGGAAACAAAAGTTCAACTAAAGGAGGAGGATCATGGCCGAGTGAAACTGGCACAGGTACAGGGTTTTATATTGATCTCAGTCAGAGATACTTTAAATTTCTTTGCTTCTGCATAAAGTCTGGTAGATTTATTTTTACAAGATATGTAACAAAACGTCTGTTCTAGAGGTCAACCAATATTATCAGTTGATATTTGACTTTTTCTACCAGAAGTCACCAGACTCTACAAATACTCCGACCAACATGAAAACTGCAACATCAAAGGCCAGCATGCATCAGGAAGGCAGAAGCTGTATGTATAATTCTGCTAAATAGTCATTCATTTTCAAAAATGTGTTTCTATATTTAAGTTTTATCGCTATAATGTACTGACTTTTGGCTGCAGCAGATGAAGGCTCCCAGCTTATAGGTTTCTCCACCGGTCCAAAGGTATGACATCACTTTAGCCTACTTTAACCGAACTTTAGACTCTGTTAAAATCCTTTTACATCTGTCCTGTGTACAATAATGGTTTATGGTGCCATCACAAGTTTGGCTTATTGTCTGATGTATTTCAGGTGAAGGACCTGGCTCGGATGTTTTCAACTAAGATCATATAGGCATAAAATGTCCAACTAAAGGAGAGACAAGAAAAGGAGGAAAAGGATGTCTGCAAGCATTACTGTAAAACGATCTGAAATAAAGGGAAAAACTATATGGAAATTTGAAGTGGAACAGAAAGCAGAGAGTATGTTTCCTACTCAGGCATCCAATATAAAATATTTCTAAAGTGTATATACAAAGGCTGGGTTTTACTTAAACAGCTTCGTAGTTTTGGACAGAATGGAAATCTTTGGGAAAGGGGAAAAATTTTGTGCAGCTTGAGATTTTATTATGCATTCAGGTCATATTCTACTGAAAATGCCAAAAAACTTTACTATTACTGGTAAAGGACATGGACAAAGCTCATGATTTTATGAAAGCCCTCTATGTAAAAAAAAAACTCTTCTTGAGGAAAATCATGAAGTAGCATTAAGGGCATGATCAGAGTCATTTAAGGTGATATTGAGCCGAATTCATTAAAATTAAAGAAAAGAATATGCCATTTACGTCTTGAAACTCAGAAGCTTTAAAAATCACTAGCATAACAATCTGCAATTCATTAATATTACACTTAACTCTCTAATGATGTTCTGAATACTGCAGAGTCGGTTTTTCTTGACAGCAACATATATTTTTTGTTAACTGGAGTTTCTGCAGGTTAGCCATAATATTCAGCTAAAACAAGCAACACCTGTTTCTGAAGATATGTCCAAGTTGACACATATCGTGGCACTCTTTAAGAAACTCACGTCCTGCTCCTGCTGATCATGTTTTCATGATGAACGTAAAGTAAACATGCTAATGTTTACTTAATGCTTCGATATGCCTCATTTATAATCTAGCTTGTAACATACTTTATTGCAGTTTATGTTAATTCCCTGTGGGACAAAAGATACTGAAAAAGTTATCCTGTCACGTAAATTTAGAGCTTTCATTTGAGCATCGTAAAATTTAATAAAGAGTGTTTCAGCTGCTCTCTGCACAGCTTTTACTCCTGTTTGTTATGGAAACAATATTTTTCAGTTTATGTAGGGCCTGATCTTCAAAAGGTTTGCGTGTAAAAAACTGCATGCAAACCGCTTTGCGTCAGCAAAGCTGATCTACAAACAAGGTGGTAATTGTGCAAAATCAGCAGAACTGCAGATGCAAACGTTTTAGCGTGTTTGCCTTCATGAATATGCAAAACATATGACAATGACCCAAAAGTGCAAATTCATGGGAGGAGGATATGCAAATGCAATATCTTACCACCCTCAATGCCATTTTAAATCCTGAAATGGTTTGCGGGCGCAGGTGCTAACTGGGACTCTAAAATGTCTGCTGTCACTTTGGCCAGAAGGAGGCATAGACAGAATGACAGACGACAGAATTAGAGAATCTTCTGTACATATGCCAACAGATTTGGGTTGTCAAAAATAAAAATATTAAAAATAGATGAGAGTAGAGGATTCTATGAAGGATTATCTAAGCTCTGGTTTGGAGTCAATCACAAACAAAAGCCAGGTAGTAAAACTTGCAACACTTCATTCAACATCATTCAAGCATAACATTGCTGTCAGAGATCCTCTGCTGAACGCGCACAAACATGATCATGGCAAAATGCACACAGAATTGATCAAGCGCGCACAGCCTGTAATTGCACATCATGCAAAAGACCCACTGCGCTTTGATGTTGATAATATAATTAATAGTAAAGAACTAGACATCATAAGGCAGATTGAATCCTTCATTTGCAAACTGGATGCTGAAATCACTTCTTAGCAGATGAAAACTCATCGTTTTAAGGCAGCTTTTCCATGTGTTGACAAAGACAGTGTATGCTTTAACTTTGTCACTAAACAATACACATGCATTATTGACAGTAACGTTATGTCATTGCTGGGCAATTGGAGCTGGATCGGTTTGATTACGTTGTTTAAATGTGAACATATGCAAGGGGAGAGTTTTGTTTATGCAGTTAAAAATTACTTTGTGTCACCAAAAAACTATTTAAACAGTCAAACACGTTGTATATGGTTAGAATATTGGCAAAATAAGCAAAATGAATTTAGTAAAAATCATTACAAAATAATTTATTTTTACGTACATGTTCGACTTTTTTGGAGGACAATTATGTGACGCTATGTTTAAAATTAGGAAATCTATAACACACAGATTGCCTATTTTTATTTTGCTGATATTACATTCAGACTTAAATATTGTGCCTGTTTATGATGACCTCCAAGCTCTTCAAACATTTACTCCAAAAAAAACAACAAAACCCGATGATTCTCTGAAAATAATTAAAAGATCAATGGAGACAAATCAATGAACAGGCATTTTTGTCTTTTATATTGTTAATATTGATTGGCCAACTTGTTGCGAGTTTTGTCGAGCAAGAAAAGAGAAATAATCTCGTCAGGGCAGATGGCAAACCTGCTGTGAGCAACACAACAAAAGTTACCTAACTTCAACAGTCCAGAAAAGCAAGGGCCAAACGGAACAGAAGGAAAAAATCAGTAACTGGATCATTTATAATGATGCAGCGTAACGATCCCTGCATATTTCTAGCAACAGAGCAGAGGATCTGTTTGCTTTTCCTTTTGTTCAAACCAGCAGCAGACGCAATTTCCTCATTTAAATAGGGCGGTCTGCACCTGTTTTGCACTTGTTATCCATTGCAACACGCCCACTTATTGCACGTGCAATTTATTCATAGTACACGCAAATTGGCACCTGCTATTTAGGATGTTTGAAGATCAGACTCATAGTGTTTTGAAACATACCAACGGTTGCATGTGTAAATCAGCAGGTAGTAGAGATGCAATACTGGATACTGTAATATTGAACTCGTTAAGTCTGAGCACATATGTAGTCAAAATTTACATCATATTAACAGTCATTACTCTGAAACTAGCAAAAATTCCCAGATGCTTTTATCTTGGTGCAGCTGACATCTTCAGGCTGAGCAGCTCTCCTTGCACCAACTGCCAGTGGGAGCTGAAGGTTAGCAACCAGACTGGTTGTTGTCAGGGCATGTCAAACCGCAAAGGGAAGCTCACAGGGTGGGGGGGGGACTGGCTTCCATTTGATTCCTAATGCAAACAATATGCCGTTTCCAGAGTGTTTAAGTTTCCTTTTCCTTTGAAAGAGAAACCATAGAGAGTGGGAGTGTTGGATTTAGCCTGGTTATGATCTGATCCCCGGTACCTAACAGTGTTCATAAGTGACTAGTCTGGTGAGAGCTGTGCTTATGATTAGTTTTTTTTTTTTTTTTTTTGTCTCTTTTGTCTTTTCTGACCAAATTAGAGGCCTTTAAGAACATCAGGGTGGATGGTGAAGAACAGTACTTTGTATTAATGTTTAGATCATTGTGAATGTTACAAGTTTTTATAGATATTTATTTTACTATGGTAAAGATTATATAATGTTTTTGATGGTTATTCATACCACTTGAACTGTTTAGCATTTTTTCCCCTTCCAACCACAAACTTATATAAAGCAGTGCATCGCTGTGCAGTGGAAGTAAAATGATACATTGTTTCTAAAACATCTCTTTCTAGAAAATGTTTTAGCTTCAGTTACAGCTCTGAGTCTTTTAGGGTATTTCTCCACCAGATTTCCACATCAAGAAACTGAAGGTTCTGATGCTGCCTCCACTGATGATCTCTTGGCTGCTTGTCTTGTTCATGCTCTCCTCCAGCTGTCAGTGTAGGTGGACAGCCATGTTTTGGTAGATTTGCAGGTATTAATTCTCCTTCCATCTTCAGATGATGGATTGGACTGTGCATTTTGGAATGTTCAAAACGTGGGACTTTTTTTTATAACCTAAAACTGCTTTAATCGTTTACATAAATGAATCCCTGAGCTGTCTGCTGTGTATCTTGATCTAAATTATGCTGTTTTATCCTCTAACAAACCTACACAGAACAGCTGTATTTATACAGTGAATACATTACACATAGATGTACTCAATTAACAATAGACTAGATTTGATTTAGGGGCCCCAGAGTAAACAGGGTTGAATGCAGCTGCAGATTTAATATATATTGTGCAAATAAAACTAAAATTAAAAAGTCACTCTTTTCAGATTTGTAATAAATTAGAAAACCCCATATCATTTCTCTTCCAGTTACAGTTATGTACTGATTGGTGTTGGTCTATTACATAACATCCTAATAACATACATTAAAGCATGTGGTTGTAATGTTTACAAGGTAAAAATCAAAATGTTACATGTTTGCTTTTAACCTTTTTTTTTTTACCAATGATGTCTCTGTAACCATGACAACAGTTTTTTCCTATATTTTGTCAAACTTAAATTGATGGAATAAACAATTTCTAAAACAACTCTCATTCACCGTTTTTGTTTCAGTACTTCATAAATCTTTAAATATTCTTGTCTGAGATGTTAAAAGGTTTCTGAGGGCTTAAATATGTATTTCAATGAGTTCCCTCCATCCTCCACTCTGAATTTAACTACCTGTGAAGGAAAGCTAGTAAAAGTTATCTTCTTGGCTAAATGATGATTTACTGTCGTGTGTGTATATATATATATATATATATATATATATATATATATATATATATATATACATCCACTCCAGCCATATTCAGTCAAAACAACCAACCTCCTTCGTGTTTCTACTCCCTACCACATCCTTCGATATTCCTCCTCCATTCACTTCACTGTTCCTCCTTCCAGCCTCAGCACCAAACTCTGGAATTCTCTCCTTCTGGATATTCACAATACTGACACTATTTCTTCAAGCGTAAACTCAAAACCCATCTTATTCAAGAGTGCTTACTGTGATTGCCTGTTCCATGCAATTTTTAATGTAAGTTTTTATCTTGTTTTATTGTCATTGTGCTGTTTGATCTGTTGTTATTAAAGTGGCTTAGAGTGGTAGTTTGTGTTTCAGAGCTTTGCAGTAATGTTTTCCGTCTCTTTTCATTACTCTGGTTCATCTGTGAAACTAACTGAAAAAGCCATCATTCTCTTAATTTTGTCATTAAAGTTTAGTGAAAGGAAAAAGTGTGGAAGAAAATGGAAAAAAACATTCCTTCTGTGAAGTCACTCCTAAATCAGCAATTGGACTGTTCAGTGGTCCAAAGTCCTCTTGAAATAAAACCAAATTTTGCAATTCATTTAGAAAGAAAGGTCTCAGAGTCTGGAGAAAGAGTGGAGAACTCCAGAGTCCAACTGTTTGAGGTCCATTGAAAGGGTTTCACAGTCATTGATGATGTGAGGAGCAATGTCATCTGCTGGTGTTGGTCCACTTTGCTATCAAGTCCAATCTCAGTGCAGCCATCTATCAGGAACCTTTCTGAGCACCTCATGCTTCTGTCAGCTTAGAAGCTCCGTAGAGATGCAGATTTTATTCTCCAGCAGGACGTGGCACCTGCCTACAGACAAAAGTAACCCTAATAAATACAGAGAGCATTTCACAAATAATATTATGTTTATTTAGGGAATGAGCTATACAAACCAAACTGTCTCTATATGGAAAACTAATAGCTCTTCAGTTAAATCATGAGTTAACTGATTAATAACATGTTTTGGAATGATGACACACACCGGCCTGAGACATTTATCAGGAAAGTACCTAAATATAACCTTTCTGAAAACATGAAGAAGGCTAAAATATCTAAGAAATCAATAAGTCACACTCTGGAAAGGATTACAAAACCATGTCCATTACTCAAAAAAGGAGAGAAAATGGTGAACGTGCCCAGGAGGGGTCGCCCTACCAAAATTACAAGTCACTAAACAACCCAGAACAACATCTAAAGGCCTCATCTAATGTCAGATATATTGATAAGAAAGAGGTAAGAGAAAGAGGTAAAATGGCGTCCATGGGAGAGCTCCAAGGTGAAAAAAAAAAACTGCAAATAAGAAACACAAAGGTCCATCTCACATTTGCCAGAAACACCTCCAAGTGTTTAGGAAAATATTCTGTGGACTGATGAGACAAACATGGAACTTTTCGGAGCGTGTTCATCCCGTTATCATCTCCATAAAACTAACACAGAAAAACGTCATCACACCGGCAGTCACAGATGGTGGCGGTAGTGTGATGGTCTGAGGGTGCTTTTCTGCTTCAGGACCTGGACCAGCTGCCATTATTCTGCTCTCTAGCAGAAAATCTGGAAGGATAACCTCCAGCCAGTTCATGACCTTAAGCTCAAGCACACTTGGGTTGAGCAGCAGAACAATGATCTAACTGACAGTTGTTGCAAATGCTTGATGGCAGTTATTACCAACAAAAATATTTATCACATTGGGCAGGTTGGTTTGGAAACTTTTCCTCCCTAATACATAAAATCATTTGAAAACTGCATTTTGTATTTATTCAGGTTATCGTTGTGTGATATTAAAATGTATGTAATGATCTGAAACATATGTGTGAGAAAAAAAACCAAAAAAGCAAAAGCAGTCAAGGTTGGGGGAGGAGGTGCTGTTTCACAGCCTGCTTTTAATGCCAGTAGTGGAATGCATGTCGTAGAACCAAAACCTTTCCAACAAGTTATTGTGATTAAACATCCCAGTAAAGTCAACAGATACTGCTCACTACATTTGCAAGACCTCCTGCATTCAACTGTTGGCTGAAATGAAACTGAAAGCGTTCAGAGCAGTCAAAACAACCTCGTTCAGAGAGGCAAAGAGAGGAGGAATTACATTCAGATCAACCAGAGGAGCACCAACGTGAGATAGCTTCAGGTAGGTGTCTGCACTTTAATGTTGGTTTTTATTGGAAATCTGTTTCATAACGTTTCAGAGTGATTAAATATAACTTCATTAAGCAGTATTTTGTTTAACAACAGGAATGGTTTGCAGGCAATTAAAGGTAAAATTAAAATGGATAATCACAAATCATTACAAGATGATACTTTCCTTTACTCTGGGTAATAGTAAAGGCAAACAGGTTCAGCAGTGTTGTCATGTAGGCTGTATGTGCTGGTCTAACAGCTACTATCCGTGGGAAGAAAAATGTGACGATAAAACACAGGATGAAACGTGTGCTTGTCTTCATGAGGAAGAAACCTTAAAATAGGTCAAATAAGCATGTCTACAGCTTTGAGATGTCATTAAAACAGTTTCTGCTTTCTGACTTAAATCAGATGCAGAATGTAGAGACAATAAATCTCTCTGTAACTGTTCCAAAGTCCTGGGTGTGATTCTCACTTCATGTGCATTTAAACATTTCTGTGTCATAAGAACTACTTATACATTTTTCTTTCCTTTTTTCCCTTTTAAGCATTATGTACAATGAATGCTTTTTCTAAAGCATACGAGAGCTAATTGGACTTTTTTTTTTTTGCCCTTAAAAACCCATGAATACTATTTTATTCCCAGAAAATAAGTTACAACACAAGTCAGCATGGGACAGTCAGCGGTTTAAAGTGCCTCATGTTTGTCAAGTGACAGCCACAACTGTGAAAACAATTACCCAGGAGTTTATGTTATTCCATAGTGGAAGGAAAAAGATCCATGGTTTTCAAAATGTTTTACAAACAAAAATCTGAAAAGTATGGTTTGCATTTGTATTCAATCCCCATAACTCTGATACCACTAAATAAAATCCAGTGCTTGAGAGGTCACCTATTTAGGACATAGAGTCCACCCACGTGGATAAATCCAGCCATTCTATGAAGTGGGAACAATATAGGACATCATGAAAACCAAGGAACACAGCAGACAAGTCAGACATAATGTTACAGAGAAGTTAGGTTACAAAACAATATCCCAGGCTCAAAACAACTCAAACAACAGCTTAGTTATCTGAAAGTAAACAGAGTGTCCATCTAGAGAGGCCTTGAAGGAAATGCATTAATCAGACATTGTTAAAAAAAATACACCAGAAGTCTACAGTTTGTCATGTGTCACAGCTAAGGTCCTTTAGTCAGATTAGACCAAAAGGTAACCTTCTGGCCTCTGCGTAGCATCCCATGTCACCTTGAACATACCATCCTGAGAGTGAAACAAGGTGAGGGCAGCATCATGCTGCAGGGATGCTTTTCTTAAGGGAAGTTGGCCAGAGTTGAAGGGAAGATTAATGGAGATAAAAACAAGGCAATCCAGTCAATTTTGCAAAGAGGAATGGGCAACTAATGGAGCACAAATAAAAAGAAAACATCAATAAAATATGTGAGCTAATTTGTTTGAGTGAAACGCAGCTACCTCGTCTGGTCAAAGCCAGGATCTTCAATGGAAAAATTGGTTAGCTTATTTACCTACTGAAACATTTGGAGTCGGAACCCTTACCAAACATGGGGCAGTCATCTATAAATGGTTTGTCTTTTCACAAAGATGGTTTAGTTTGTTATGCAGACACACAATAGCTTTCAAAAAATATTTTAAATATTTCCTCTATTACACTTCCTTATGAAATGCTTTGCATTTGCTTTGCAGTTAATCTGGGTTATTGAACGCACGAAATCTTTCAGTTTGTATCTTGTCTGATGCTGCAAGCTAAAACCTATGAATGCTTATATGTTGATTCTGTCTTTTTACACCTTTTCTTCATTAGCAGCTGTTTGTTTTTATTCTCCAGTTTGATTTTAAACGTGTACAAAATGCAACAGGTTTCAGTCTAAGCTGATCAGTACCACTAGAGGGAGACAAATCACATTAATACGCTTCCAGGTTTTCTTCATAACTTAAGTACTCAACACAAACTTTGCTTCAAGAGCACTTATAAAACAACAGAAGCTGACCAAAATGGTCAATATGATCAAACGTACATTTATTATAGCTAAAGGTCCAAACTGACTATAAAACATATATATATACATATATATATTTTGGAAGTCGACCTCAATCTGAGTTAAAAACCATGGAAATATCTTATTCTTTTGATGAACATTTAAGTCTCAAGATTTGGGGTAAATCTGATGAGTCATCGCAGGCTGTTTTTAAAGCAGACAAAAGTCATGAAAGAAATTATGAAAAACCTGCTTCTCTAACAACCTTGGATAAGAACGCTATTTAAAAAAGTAAATAAAAATTAAAATACATTAAAAAAGAATAGGTTGTTGATGAGCGACTGTACTACAGCATGTTTAAATGAAGAGTGAACATATACAAAGACTGGCATTTATCAGAGCAAATAATGCTAGAAACAACAGCATATGTTTGAGAAAATAAACGGTTCTGGGTGGTGGAGGCTTTCTCAGATGGTCACTGGGCAAAAGGCAGGCAGCAACCTGGACAGGTCACCAGTCCATCAAAGTGCAATACAGACAAAAACAAGGAACAACCAGGCCCGCACACATTAAATCCTATGGGCAATTTAAACTAAGCAAACAGTCATGTTTTGGACCATAGGAGGAAGCTGGAATACCCAGAGAAAACCTAACATGTTCAGGGAGAACATGCGAACTCTGCTCCAAGGCAACAGTGCTACCAACCTTGCAGCCTCATTTTAAAGTACAACTTTGTACAAACAACTGTAGAACATAAAAGGAGCATTAAAATGTTCAAACTGGGGTTTATTCTCTTCCTAAAATGTGTTTAACAGGAGCTTCAGAGAGACTTGATCAACAGACCCAACGAAGAACGTAAACAATGATTCACTACAGCTGGTCCTATGTGTGACTGAAAGGAACTGATGGTACTTCCTGTGTTTCCTTCAGGCCAGAGCTCTAAAAACAACCTGTTCAACATGAGCCACCAGGTTTGCCACTGCGGTTGGTCCAAAGTGACCACCTACCAGGGCCTGAGAACTCACCAGGGGAAGATGGGATGCACACCGAAGGGAATGCACATCCCAGAGAACAAACTATATAGTTACCTTCCACTAAGCCTTAACCAACCAAGTCTAATCAAGTTAAATGACCTTTCTACGAATATCTTCAGGACTTCCATGAAGCCTGGTGAGTGCTTCACATTGCACCTGCAACACATTTATATTTTAGTTGGTGAATAATCTATCAATATATTTCTTGATTAGGTGATTACTTTAATTGCCTCAGCTACCTGTGCACAGCTTCTGTCGTCAGTTGTGGTACATTTTTGATTTCAATTTATCAAGCTGGCACACATGTCAACATTATTATTGTTTCTCACAGTAAATTAAAACAATGATTTGTGCCACTGGAAGATAAAAAATATTTTTTTTTATTTTTATCAGATCTAATTAAAAATCTAGAATATAAAACATAGTCAATCCTGGACTGAATTATTTTTTGCTTATTACAGTAAGGAATATTGATAATGTTGATTTTATTATCAGTAAATCAATGTTTGTGATTTGTGAAGCCATGTTTTATCAACTGTAATGTGATTTTGATTTATTTTGCATAAAGCAATTTGGAGTAAAGGATAGTTATAAATTATAAATAATTAGGTATAAATTATTTTTCATTATGTTTTGTCTCCTTAAGCAATCGTTTTCTGTTGTTAACATATTAGCATCCATTCATATCATTGTGTCACTTAACCTTCTGAAAGGTAAAGGAAAATCACAGGCAGCGTGAGAAGAAAATACCCATGGCTAAAGTTCTCTGCTCTGGTTTGTTCAACATGTCTATCTTGTGAAATCTGATTGACATTAAATTATCCACCCTATTATATTGGTCCCCACGTTTTACCTAAAAAAAGCAGGGGTGCACCGATAACAGTTTTCTGGCCAATCGCTGATTACCGATCTTAAAAAGCTTGACCTGCCATTTCAGATTTTGGCCGATGCCAATTTTTTTTTATACCTGACACTGTCAGGTGTTGTAAGGTCACAATACATCTTCAAAGCTCCAATCTTAATTTATTCAAAAACGTTGAACAAAAATCGGGGCCGAGTGCAATCCTAAAAAGAACCTTACCAGTCTGAAGTTGGGACACAGCTATGATACCGATGCATTGCAGTTTTGCTGCTGCTGAAAGAAAGCTTTGCTTTTCCCAGCAATTCTCTCTGTTGCCAACTAATCTTTGCAGCCCTAATGACCAAATAATTCCCTCTCTTCTTCTACAACTTTCACGATGTGAACTCTTGAGTTGCGTGTTTACTGAAAAGATTTTAGTTTATTAAAGATTTGTTTATTAAAAGAGATTATTATTTTTTGTGTCTCAATAAAACCCTTCAGAGTTAGAGAGCTGGCAGGTTTGCCACTGTGGCTGGTCCAAAGTAACCACTTACCATGGCCTACGAACTCACCAGGGGATGATGGGATGCACGCCGAAAGGGATAAGGATCCCAGAACCTGACAAGAACTCTTGGAGCAGCGAGTGGGAACAATCCCATCAAAATGACAATTGGAGAGCTCTGACAGCTCCAGTAAAGGAAGAGGTATGATCAAGAGCAGATATTAATTCCTGATTCCTGATACATAGACATGTCAATGAATTCTACCAATTATTGGCTGGTAAATATGAGAATAAAGAAGTTAAAACATCTTTTACTTCTGTCTGACAGAAAGTGTTCATGTCTCCAAACCGTGCCATCCAAATGAACTCTGGACCCACACATGCCCTAGAACAGGACATGTACCCACCAAGTATGGAGTATTGCCACAATTCTATTATGAGCAACAATTATGAGAAAATGAGCAGCTTTCATTAATACTGGCCAATTGTATTTCTCCTACAGAGGTCCAAACTAAAGAGGATTATCAAGATATGGTTGAAAACCCGATGACCTCTAAAACTCTTGAGTTTACATTTAGCTGTCAGGTAAAACAGATTTTGGGCTCAAGTTTTTAGATTTATGTGGATGAAACTGTGTTCTTAATAAATCCTGAAATCTCAACTTCTTTTTCCTCTGCAGACAGATACATCATCACCTTTAAACATCTTTACCACTCAGAGGAGCTTTTCGCCCTCGCGGATCCCACCAACCGAGTCCGTCACATCAAGTAGGTTTCATAAACACTATGTAAAATGTAATAGGAGCAACTTTTTGTGGACTGATACATGTCCTGTGCAGTTTTTCAGACTCCACCACACTCCCAACTACATTCTGGATCCTCGAAAAAAGCTTGTCGAGTGCTAGACTTCTCTTCTGTTGCAATCAATGTACGGTAACTTTCTTATACAGTTAAGAGTATTGTTTATGATCACATTGATTCTGTATATGGTCCCCTTCTGCTGAACTAAATTTACCAAAACAATCTCCAGAAAATGGAAATGTATTTTCGTTAGATGGTTATGCAAATCTAAAAACTGCTGCTTTGGCATGAGACCTTTTACCATGAAGTAAACCTAAGCCTGTGGAGGTTAAGGCCCGTATTTAGGTCATGGTAGGATATCCAAAAAGGAATCTTCTACACAGATGTGTTGTTGTAACCACATAACACCACTAGATGGTGGTGTTTTGCTCAAAATACATTGTAGCTTCCCAATACTGTTATGCACATGACCCAAAATAGATTGATAATGTTAAACCTAATTGTAAATAAAACTTTCACACTGTGAATTATAATGTTAAAGTCAAAGTTGATAATCAATAAAATAACTGTTGACTGTTCTTCTGGGCTAAATATCTCCAGCTCAGTCAGATTGGATGTAGAACATCTTTGAACATCAGTTTTTGTGTCTTGCTACAGAATCTCCTGCAGATTAATGTCTGTACTTTGACTGGGCCTTCCCAACACGAGAATATTGTAAATCTGGCTCTATGCCCCAGTCTTAGGTCCTCCAGGTTTTCCTCCACACCTGCCTGGTATTTAGTTTCATTCATCTTCCTATCAACACTGTCCAGCTTCCCTATATATGTTGCAGAAAAAAAACAATATCCTTAAAAACCGCATCTTTAAAGCATGATTTTGCCAACACCATGTTTTGTAGTGTGCTCTGGATTATGTGCATTTTTTACTTTATGGCCACACATAGTGTTTAGCATGTAAGCCAAAACGTTCAACTTTAGTCTCATCTGACCACGTCTGCTGTGATCCCTACATGGCTTGTAGCAAACTGCAAACAGAACTTCTTATGGTTTACGTTTAACAGAGGTTTTCTTCTTGGCACTCTGTTCTTTACAGACCAGAACTGTGGGGTGCTGAACGAAGAGCTGTTCTTCACCTGAGCTGTGAATCTCTCCAGCTCCTCCAAAGTTAGAATTGGTCCCTTGGCTGCTTTTCTGATTAATGCTCTTCTTGACTGGCGTTTTTGTAGTAGTGGCATGCCCTTTTTCTATGTTTAGAAGATAGATTGAACATTGCTTTTTGGCATATTCATAAGTTTTTGTTGTAGAACCTAATCCTGCTTTGAATTTATTCACTATTTTTCCCTGACCCGCCTGTGTTCCTTGGTCTTAATGATCTTGTTTGTTCACAAATGTTCTCTGACAGACCTTGGAGGCCTTACAGAACAGCTGGATTTGTGCTGTGAATAAATTAGAAGCATATCGATTTTATTTGCTAATTTGGTGACTTATGAACAGTTGGTTTTGCTAGATTGCAGTTAGGGTGTCAGAGGGAAGTGGGTGAATATAAATGCACACCACTTCTTTCAAGGCAATCATCAGGCGGACTTGATGTTTTTAAAACGCAATGCACAACTTGAGTGAAGTGTAAAATAGCATTATAGATTCTCTATTCTGCCACCAGTCTTCAGTGTCATATTTAATAATCTAAAATCACCTTAGTTTTACTAAGTAGAAAGTTAAAGCTACACCTCTCGATTCACCTTTCCCCAGCAGGTCACTTCTGAAATTAACTGACCTTTTGACTTCTCGTTTATGCTTTTGTTAATGTCTGACAATATGATCGTCCTCTTATCAATCAATATAAGATTGAATCAGAGATTCTAATGTTGGTTGATTGTTTTATGCTGAATTGACCGCCTGTATTCATACAGGCCTCCGAAGACGCAGACAAGGATGCAGTGATTGATGAAAAGGAGAAAGAAAGAGAAGCTAAGAGACTGCTGCAGGTATAACATTTTTATTGGTGTCATTTCAATATTTACTTGGTTTATGATCTGTGAACTGCAAACATGCTCATAAGATTGGATGTTAATTCTGATATTTTATCTTTTAAAACTCCACTTATTGTCTTTGCCTGTGTGTGTTGGTTGAATTTAGGTTTTTGATGACACTGTTGTATCTCCTTTCAGTACAAACTCACTGAACCCGTTTACAGACTATGGGGCAGATGCATAACCCTGTTTGCAGGTGCTAAATGTTTGCAATCTGAGTTTACGCGTACTTTGAATTCTGAAACTTAATGCAAAGGTAGACCGGCCAAACAAACAGCCTCTTTCTCCTCTGACAGTTTGCCACCATTTAAATGTTAATCACATCTATTTAATCACAGCCAGAGCAAATTACTGCACATTCTTGAAAACTCAAATTGTTTACCATATGCGTATTATGCTGGGGAAATAAGAACTGCCTCAAGTTGGTGGTTCTTGTCCAAGAACAAAAAAAAAGAAATGTGTTGTGCTGTCGCAATTACGAAAAAAGGAACAGGGAGGAATTGATCATGATGATTTAGCAAATAATTTTCTGTTGAAATACATTTCCCTGAACTGTGATCAAAATGCTGTTGTTGCTTTTGTCAAATACAAAAAAAACAACCATACAAAGAATGCAAAGTTCCAACAGATGCCTTCAAAGCTGAGCTTAATAGACAGATTCCAAGAAAATGAACTTTGTGAAGAAGATCCATCTTGCTGGTTGATGGGGTTGGGTGTTCTCTGTCACCTTTGACATAAAAAAAAATATATCTTTACAAGATTGCTACAAAAGTATTATGTACATACTTTTTTTTTTTTTTTTTTTGGTCAACTGCCATCAGTAACTTCAAGTCTGCACTGTACATACCAAATATTCTTTTATTTTCTGAAATGTTAACCCCCATATATGCCAATTTTAAAATAAAAAAGTTAATGTCAGTGTTTCTTTCCACCCCATAAGTACAAATTGGAGGACTCAAAGAACCTAAAAAAACATCTTCACCTAGTGAAAAAGCATTAATGTGAAATTTCATCATTTGGTGATGAAAAGAACATTAATAAAATAAGAAGTGACATGGCAATGGTTGTTTTAAAAAGCACAACAAAGCCAGAAGGTACACTGATTTTGTTAAATAGAGAAAACAGAACATTTAAATTCCCCCCAAAAATCAACATGGCCAAATGTTTAGCCATTTGCATCGATACAAGCAAAGGTAATTAAAATAATAAAAAAGTAAAACTTAATTTTGATCACTTATGCATCTGTTGTTCTGGTGGCTGAAGAGAGAACAACTGTGACCTAATAAAGAAAATAGGAACAGATTGTTGCCAACTTCAATGAGCTGACTTAAAGGGTAGGATTGCTCCTATGTGTTTAGTGCAAACTGCCTTATAAATCCTGTGCAGAAAGCAGGCAAACAGCAAGAGCAAAACAATTACACACAATGGAGGAGAAGGCACTGCTTTGTTAACCTTTATTTTGTTAGTCACTCATGAAATTCTACTTCTACCTTCTATCAAGGCAAGGCAAGACATGATGAAGGTCCAGTTACAGCAGAAAATTCACATTCGAGAGCAAAAGATGGCTGAAGTCAGATCAGCTGAAAAAAGCTGCAAGGTAAGCTGCAGAGACTGTTGCAGTGTTGGATTTCAGTTTGGATTTATCTGTTACACAGAGACCCTGTGTTTCCATCCTTGTTTTTAGGGCAGTTTGGATGCTGAGTGGCTGCAGATCAACAGTGTGTTCTCAGAGGTGATCAGATCAGTGGAGGACGCTCGGCTGAAAGCCCTCGAGCCTCTGGAGAAGAGGTCAGCCCTGTTTGAAAATATTGTTAGAGCTGCTTTACACTGTTTCCCATAATGACATGTAAGTGGGCGTGTCTAACAACACCATGCTGGAGCATTATTTCCTGAAGGCATCGCATCATCCTACGCCACTGAATCGCATGGCAGATACACAATAATGTGATGGGGATTTGATGAAACACTTTGCATACATGAGTTGACAACAGACCCATATTATAAAGTTAATGGAGCACACTATGTTTCACTCAAACTAACCATCGTATGTTTTTTGTTCTTAGGAGACAAAAAGTAAAAAGAGAAGCACAAAATCTCCTGCAAATGCTGCAAGGAGAAATTGATAGACTCAGAAACTCCATTGATGAACTGGAAAGAAACCCAGACTTGCAGGTGGGGAGTTCCTCCACCTTTAGGTCCTGTTTATCACAGCATACAAAAACAGCTGTGTTTTTAGTTTTAAATTCTTATCTTTTTTTGCATTTTTCCCTACTGGTTTCAATCTTGATATCGTCCAATGTACACCTCCCTCTGAAACACACAGGCCTCTCCACCTTCAGGCCTGGATGACTCTAAAGGGATGAACAATCTACATATTGACACCTCCTTTTCATTTGGCACCCTGAGAGTTACAACATCTACCATGATGAAAGAGATCCAGGGTCATCTGGAAAACCTGTCCTCCCTCGGTAAACCTTTGTTTTTCTCTAAAAGTGTTTTTTTTTTTTTAAGATCTGCAAATTCACTGCCATTTCTTTTCCATTTGCATTCACTTCTGTTTCCACAGAGCTCAAGAGGACAGCAACATTTGTAGGTATGTATGCCAAAACATTTACAATTAAGTTAGAATGTACAGCGCTGCAATAAAGTATGTTTACAGATTTTATTTTTACTATTTGGTCTCAGTTAAATGTTTCAGAATCAGTTTTATTGACCAAAATTCTGTGTCCAGCAAGGAATTTGAATTCGGTTTCAGGCACTCAGAATGTATAGACATTATGAACAGTATGTGCATACATGTGTATGCACAGCTATTTGTCAGCCAGTCATTTTCTATACCGCTTCTTCCATAGTGGGTCGCAGGGAAGCTGGTGCCTATCTCCAGCAGTCTATGGGCGGGAGGTGGGGTACACTATGGACAGGTTGCCAGTCCATCACAGGGCAACACCGACACACACAGGACAAACAACCATACACACACTCATTCACACCTAAGGGCAATTTAGAAAAACCAATTAACCTAACAGGCATGTCTTTGGACTGTGGGAGGAAGCCAGAGTACCCGGTGAGAACCCACGCATCCACGGGGAGAACATGCAAACTCCATGCAGAAGGACCCCTGGCCAGGAGAACCCAGAACCTTCTTGCTGCAAGGCCACAGTGGTAGCTGTTTTATTTTATATAAAAAAATAAAAGGCAGGTTGTAGTAGTGCAAATCTGAGTGCAAACCTGGAATTAAAATTGATTGTTTGATAGTTTCCTCCATTTCATTTACAGAACATGCCTACAACTTTGCAGATGTTTATTATTTTTTTATTGTAAAGCAAATGACAAATAACAAAATAATAATATTTATCCCTCCTAAAGTCAGTACTTTGTAGAGCCACTTTTTACACCGATTACAGCTGAATGTTGCTCCAGTTAAGTCTTTATGAGCTTGCCATACCTTGCCACTGGGATTTTTGCCCATTCCTTAGGACAAAACTGATCCAGCTCCTTTATGTAGGATGGTTTTCACTTGTGAACAGCGATCTTCAAGTTTAACCACAGATTCTCAATTGGATTTAAATATTTCCCTTAAATCACACAAGTGCTGCTTTAGCAGTATGCATCAGGGCATTGTCCTGCTGGAAGGTGAACCTCCATCCAGTCTCAAATCACAGGCAGACTAAAAAACATCCCCACAGCATGATCCTGTCACCATCATGATGGTTTTCTTGGGGTGATGGGGTTTGTTGGGTTAGCACCAGGCGTAGCATTTTCCTTGGTGGTCAAAAAGGTAAATTTTAGTCTCATTTGACCAGAGCACCTTCCTCCATACATTTGGGGAGTCACCCATATGCCGTTTGGCAAACTCAGAACACGCCGTTTTACTTTTAACGTCAAGTAGTGGCTTTTTTCTGGCCACTCTTCCATAATGCCCAGCTCTATAGTGTACGGCTTATTGTGGTCCTAAGAAAAGATACTCCAGTGTAGCTGTGGAACTCTGCAACTCCTTCAGGGTTACCTTTGGTTTTTGTGCTGCCCCCAGGGATCACCAAAGTTTTGGATATTTTTTATAACCTTGCCCATTTTTGTCCCTGACTTGTTTGGAGAGCTCCTTGGTCCTCATGGTGTGATGCCTCTTGCTTAGTGGTGTTGCAGCCTCTGGGGCCTTTCAGAAAAGGTGACTTTATATTGACAGATCATGTGACACTTAGATTGCACAGAGGTGGACTTCATTTCACTGTATTGGTTTTTAACAACACCAACTCGTGACACTTGTAGAACCAAGAAATCTCTTAAACATAACCTGTAGGACAGCATGAAGTAGACTAAACAAGTAATTTTTAAGGCTTTGGAACTCCAGTAAACCTCAATGAGAGCAACTGGAGAAAATAGGGAACTGAGGTGAACCTTCCCAAGAGAGAAATTAACACAAGAGCACATTAACGACTTATCCAGGAGGTAACAAACTAACCAATAACGACATCTAAACCACAGAAGGCCTTACTTGCCTCAGTTCAGGTTAGTTTTCATGATTCAACAATAAAAATAGACTCAGCAAAAATGCCATCGGTGGGAATTCTAAGGGGAAATTCACAGCTGTCCAAAAAGAACACTAAGAGCCATCTAACATGTCCATAAAACCATCCTAATGATACCTAAGACTTATGAGAGATATTCTGATAAGACATCAGTAGAGCTTTTTGGAAAGAGTCCATCCCATTACATCTGGCGTAAATGTAACACCTTTTAGAAAGTTAACATCACATCGACTGTCAAACTCAACTCTGGCAGAGTGATGGTTTGGGGATGTTCTGCTGCTTTGGGACTTGAAGGACTTGTTGTCATTGATAGAACCTTGAATTCTGCTCTACAGCACCAAATCCTGATGAAGAATGTCTAGCTCTTAGTTTGTGGCCTTAAGCTCATTTGGGTTATGCATCAGGACAATGATCAAAAGCACACCAGGAAGACCACCTCTCAATCACAAACAAACAACAAATCATAAAATCAAGAATGGCCAAATCTAAGTCTGGGCCTAAATCTACTTGTGATACTGTAGCATGACCTAAACTGGCCAGTCATGGTTGAACACCCTCTAAAGTGGCTGAATTAAAATAATTTTGTGAAACAACAGTGGCATGTAATTTAACAACGATCTAAACAACTCGTTGCAAGTTCCTTCACATGCTCGATGGCAATGATTGCCACATAGTTTAAGGGGTCAATTACTTGTTCCCATAGAGCCATATTTGTTTGGATAGCTGTTTAACTGATAACGTTTTTTTAGCTGAAAACTTTGTTTGGTTATGGAGATGCAGTTTATATGAATGGCTCTTCAAATTGCTGGCATGCTTTTGACACAGTCGGTCATGGAGCTTTTAGATTTATCACAAACTGTAAAGTTTGGCTCAACATAGTATGTTGTATTCTAGTGTTGAATGTGTTTCTTTGTTGGTACAAAGATCTGCACATTGGCATATCCTGTTTTAGAAAGCTATTCTTGACCAACTTCTTTCTGACATTCTATGTTTTTTGTTTTTTTTAAGTGCAGGAGCTTGACATATTCGCTCACAAAAGTGTTTCCTGTTTAAGGTGTTGGGAAAAAACTGTTCAAATATTGGCTCTATATTACCAGAATCAGCTCCAAAATCAGCTAATGTAACAACTCGTTTCATTTAGTGGGTTTAATCAAATATTGGTAGTAAAACACTGGTCGCAACTGTTTTGATTCATTCATTGAATTGCGCTGTTGAACTTGGTTTGGTTTTGCTTATAGTTTAGTGACATTTGATGTTTTGTGTGTGTTGTATTTTAGTATTGTCTTGAGCTGCTGTCATATTAGCCAGGACTCCCTTGTAAATGAGATTCTACTGTTTAAATGTGTTGTTCCTGTTTAAATAATGCACCAAAGAAATGTAAGTTACAAAAAAAACCTTATGAAATCTGTAAGGGGGCAAATACTTTTTCAAGGCACTACATTTTACTGTATCAATATGCCATTAGGACCTTTGTATTGTATCCATATTCTATATAAACATAGGTACATTAAGTGCACTGATAAATATTTAACTACATCGTATTTAGTCGAAGCACCTTGAGTCCCTAAGACCCAAACAAAACCAAGTCAAAGGGTCCCCAACGTAATAGTTATTGCCAACCTCAGCACTCTTAGTGTTTTCTATAATGATTTCTCTTAATCTAGATGATTTTTTTGGGTGGTGTAGTATGAATCTTGTAACTTTTTGATAACAATTTAACTGAAGCTAATACCAACCCTCTGTGCCTACTTCCATTCCTGATCCTTATCAGGATTTCTGTGCCTTTAATTCTTCTACTGTTCTCTGTTTGACCACAGTGGATGTAAAGTTGGACCCAGCCACGGCCCATCAGTGCCTCGTACTGTCCAATGACGGGAAGAAAGTGAGAGATGGAGGAGAGAAGCTGAAAGGTCCCGACGCTCCAGAGAGGTTCGACATGTTTGGCAGTGTCCTCGGTATCAACAGCTTGAACCGTGGGAGGTCATACTGGGAAGTAGAAGTCAAAAACAAAACCGGCTGGGATCTAGGTGTAGCACGGCGCAATGCAAACCGCAAGGGGATACTTGAGCTGAACCCGAACAACGGTTACTGGGTTGCTGTGCATTTTGAAAACAGAAAGTACGCAGCCATGACGGTACCTCCCACAAACCTTCCTCTGAAGGAGAAACCTGAGAAAGTTGGAGTCTTACTCGACTATGAGGAAGGTGTTGTGTCATTTTATGACGTGACAAACAAGTCACATATTTTCTCGTTTACTGAGTGTTTGTTTAATGATGACATTTTCCCATATTTCAGTCCGCATCTAAAAACGAATGATAAAAATGCTGATCCTCTGATTATATCTGCTGTATAAAAGTAGACGTAATTATGAAAAGTGCATTATACTGATGTACTGAGGGCACAATGTAATGATATGCACCTCTGGTAAATAAGTGTGAAAAGCTTTAAAAGTATCATTTGTTGCAGTCGGATATTCTCACCATACAAAAATCCATCCTCTAATTTGGGGAAAAAAATACCATGCAATGACGTTCTCATTTATAAAATAACTGGTTTCATGCCTAGTGGCAATAATTCCTAGGAAATACATAAAACCAAAGCATTTTTGATGTATATTTTACTTTTTTAAGTTGATGTGAGTGTGAGAGGATTTTTAAATTTGTGTCCATGACATCCTGTTTTACTGGAATGTAAAAATTACGTTACACAGAGGCACCATTGGCTCAGCCACTCTTAAAAATGGGAAAGATTCGAGAACAGGGCATTCATGTAATATAGATGTGCGTTGACCTTCATAAGTCAGAAAATGGCTACAAGAAAATAACTACTCACCTAAACTTACCAATATCTACAGTCAGTCCAAAATGTAACAATTTAAAACCCCAACTGTAGCAAACAAGGTTCAGTGAGGAGTAGATATGCGCTGGTTACTAGTAACCAGGTAGCACTCCCCCTCACATCAATCCTATGATTTAAAGTTATTGTAGACGAGAAAGTGCCAGATTGACCAGAGTTTTCTCTGGTTGCATGAAGCACATAGTAAGGCACAGATTCCCCTCCCCCACATGTTGTTGTAAACTACAGGCTAGCCAGCTAATACTAAACAGGTCTCTACCTCACAAGATGCAGAAAAGACAAATGTTTCCACATGGAAATGTTTCCCATCACCCAAAACAGATAGTCATGACTGGTTAACTTAGCAGGTAACTCAACTAATTAGCCAGTTAATTTCACATTTTATATGCTACAACTTTATTATGAGGAGAACAGCAAAAGTTATTTTGGGTAGAGAAGGCCCAACTCACCGCTGACTTTAACAGACATTTTTATCTATACTGGCACTATACTATTCTTGAAAACACTAAAACAGTAGTAACTGTTGTTTCAAAACAATAAGGTTGGGGTGAGTTTAGGCTTTAGCTTCTATTTTTTATAATCAACGCAATATTTTTGCAAAGTTTAGCTGAAAATAGCAAAGCAAACAACTTCCTTATAAGTTTCACCATATGACACTTCACTGACCTACTTTCATCCCAAAAAGTGGTGAGGGTTTTTTCAAGAAAAGTTATTTTCAACTTCTTGTTTTGTGCCTTAATGTGTGAATGATGCTGATAATCCTTGACTTGAAAAAGTTCTCATACATGTTGAACCTTTTTGAATTCGGTCACTTACAGCCACAAACTTTAGGCTAGTTTATTGGGATTTTATGGTATAGACATAAAAATATATATTTATTGACTTGCATATTTGAAAACCTTCTTTTGTTGAGTTATTTTAGTTTTTCTTTGCTATCATGGCAATTCATTTTAATTGTAAATGTATTCATATTTGTGTATCTTTGAAAAGAACATCATGAATAGACTTGATTTGCTTACTTGACCAATACAAAGCAGTGCATAATTGTGAAATGAAAAGAAAATTGAAATGTTTCTTACAAATAAAAAAGTGGGGCATGATTTTTTTAACCTTTACTCTGATATACATAAACATTCAGTGCCACCAGTTGCCTTCACGAAACACCTTTCTCATGCCTCTCCTTTCTTACTAGTGTAAATCCAGTTGTTCTTCAAAGGCCCCAGAAGGATGGTTGGAGAACATTAGTTAACAAGCGGCATCATGAAGACCAAAGAAGACAGTAGACAGGTCAGGGAGAAGGTTCTGCATAAATTTAAAGCAGGGTCCGTTTATACATCAAAATCCCAAGCTTTGAACAAATATCACAGCATCATCCAATCATTGTTCACCTTCCTAACACTAATCATGGAGCCAGATCAAAAATAAAGTGGTTTAGATTAAAGCATATTCCTGTGTTAGAATGGCCCAGTTTAAGTCCACACCTAGATCCAATTGATGTTCTGAAGCAAGACTTGAAGATTACGGTTTACATCCAAACAGTAAATCAACAACACTCATATAGCTCTTTTTCAGTCATAGCGGCAACTGAAAGAGTTTTTACACGAGAGCCACTTTCAGCCACATTAATCTTTCCATTTCACCAATGTTGACTATTTGTGTTGGCCTAATCAAACCCCAACAAACACCACTGACAGAATATGGAACAGTTCAAGGGATGAGTACTTATGAAAGGAACTTTATGGCTTTTTCCATTATAAAATAAATCTATTAAAATAATGACATTCAGATCGATTAAAACATACTACTAATGTCCTCATGTGCCTGGATGTTCCTAAAGGCTGATGATTTTGCGAGAAAAATAAAAAAACAGCAGAAGTGTTTGATGGCCACACAGCTCACACAACCAACATGGTAAGGTGCTGGTAATCAGTGTTTAACATGCACCTAAACACAGGAAGATAAACCTCCTCATTTGAGAAAGAGTGAGTGTGCAAGGGTGTGCAAACAGACTGCAGAAAAACACACTACTTCCCCTATATAGTGGCTTTTATTTCGAGGAGAAAGAAAACTTACATGTTCTGAGAAATGTATAAAGTCCGCATTTTATCATTAAATGGATAGCAATAATTTTGTTTGTGGTTAATAGCTTCCAGATACTATGTGGTCTGGCTGCTAACCCCCAGCTCCCAGTGAGGGTTGTCTCTGGGCAACATCTCAAAGGCAAGAACACCTGAGGATCTCTGCTGCAGCTGTAGAGACTAAACATGAGGACAGACATGGGGTCCACTACCACAGGTTCATGATTTTCTAATTAAGGCCCTACACCGATTGCTGATCTGACTGATTTTTAAAACATTGATTCAAAAACCTTTGGTTCTGATTTTTGCCCAAAGATTGAAAAGTCAAAGCTATATACTTAAAAAAAAAAAAAAGTTTAGTAGAAACAACATTGTACTTCAATGGTAGGTATGTCCAGATACCAATAATCAGCCTGATCACCACATTTAGATTTAGATTATTCTATTTATTTCACTTCACATTCATGTGATACTTTGTGTTTGTTAATCATCTAAAAAAATAAAGAGTTTTGGGTTGCAATGTGACAAACATTTTTAAAACTTTTCAAGGTTTTATTGACATTGTAAGGCATTACTATACAAAAAGAGTGTAAGGTAAAATAATTTAACCGTGTGGGATCTGCAGAACAAGGAATTTGACCACTTTTCCTTAGTCTTTCGATTTTCTTAGAACTGATTTCTTTTTTTTTCGCATTACTTTTAAATAGATTTTGTTGTTTCTTTCCCTACCAAGTTCAGTAAAAACTAATAAACTAAACTAGAAACCTCACCTGCATTCCCTGTAAACACTGTTGTTGTATATACAGAATACATTTTTGGATTGTCATGGTTGGTGTTTTGTTGGACCCAAATGCAGGGAGACCAAAAACAGAGAAGCTAAGAGAAAAGCTTCAACAAAGAAAATAAAGACTTACAATTTACGACATGGAGAGTTATGGAAGAATGAAGCACCCAACTAATAAAAACAAGGAGCTTAAACACTGAGGCAAGGGTGCAGAATGAGTTTGGAAACAGGTGAGCTTAATCAAAGGTAATGTAGAACAGCTGTGGAAGAATAAGAGCAGAGAGACCAAAAGGGAGCTGAACTAGACAAAAGGGAAACATGTCTAACACTAGAGAAATCGGAACATAAGCAGTAAATAAGAAGCTGAAGAAACTAATAAGACATGACAGTAATGGAAACTTGCAAAAATGCAGTGCATGCTTAACTTTACTTATAAAATATAAATTGTTTAGGACGCTTTAAAAAGATTTCTCTTGTTACCAATCAATATTTCGTAAACCATAACAGCCGTCGAAGGAACTCATGTTTTCTCACACAACTGAGCATCGCCACACTGTTGCCTAACACCAGTTACACACACATTGTAGTTTAATGCAAGTGAACCCATCTACAGACATTGCACTTAAAGGAAGTGCTTTCAACGGCTTGCCTGTGTCACTATACTAATAACTGTCACACACATAAAAGGTGATCAAATAGTTTAGAGTGATCTGATTTGCTGTTGGTCTTAGTTGGGCGGACTGATGGTTATGCCAAAGCAGAAGTAATGATTTTCCACTTTCAGGTTACACAGATCCTCTTTGTTCATAGAGACTGGCTGATCAGAGAAGGTGAGCAACATCTCTTCACACTAAACAAATAAGATTTTTATCAAAAAGTAGAATGTGTGTTTTTACTTATTTTATTTTAAATGCATCTTTATTAACATAAAAGAGGTTTTACAATGTATGCAAAATAGAAACTGTTGTTTGTGACACCAGTCATATTCATGCTCAATCCCAAAACATTGCAACAAATTCAATAAGATTCTGAAAAAGGTTAAATGATATTTATTCTAAATTACATCCTCTAATGAAACAAGTAGATTGTATTACATTTTTGCTTAGCTTCAATGAAAAATATTGTGTAAGCAGAGACCTTTAAACCTTTAAATTGGACAAGCTACCAGCACGGAACCCCAAAACCTAAAATCTGCAGCGTTCACATTTATTTCAAATGCATCAGCAACTACTGGCTAGAGTCCCTGAAACACTAGTTAAACATATAAATGAGGTCTTATAGTTTGGAAAACAATTATTTGATCCCTTGCCAATTTTGTTCATTTTCTCCCTTCCTAGGAAAATCATAATGTCTTGTTTTAGTGTTTGTTAATTTAACATTAAGAGATGGAATATTCACCCAGAAAATCCAAAAAAGATTTAAAAAGATTAAAAAATGTGATTTACATGTCATTTGTGAAACATGTAATACAATCAGAATTATGGTTTGCACATATTGCTCTAGTGCCAGTGTTGTGTCGTTCTTGAATGATTCGTTCAAATGAACAAATTGTTTGAGTGAACAAAATGAATTGAATCACTTCATTAACTGATTTATACCCCTTTCAGTTCAGTTGGGGCTAGTGCTGGCCACACAGAGTGTGTGCAGTAGATTCGCAAACCTACTTCACACAGTGTCTTGAGAATTTTGGCTCAGTGACAGCGTGAACGACTCCCGTACTGCACGAATGAACTGCATGACCTGAACAATTCGGTGAATAAATCTTTTGAACAAAACGTTTTAACGAACTAATATGTGCTCATGACTGCTCTTCCTTCTGATGAAGATGCTTAGAGGGCATGTATAAATACCTGGATATGTGATTTTTCAAATTCCTCAATGGTTTGCAAAGTTGGGGCCATGACCCCACACAAGTTTGGGGTCTTAAGATCCTCTTGAGAAAACAAACAAAATAAAAAGTGAGAATGGCGTAAGTATTTTAGTCCTGACAATAATTGGTGCTAATGCAAGAAGTAAAACAAAAAATAATAATTAGATAGATTAAACAATTTATTGCTTGTTGATGCCATTTCTTCATTGTCTTTATGTAACTGGCTTATTAAATGGCATTTCAATACTCAACCAATAGTTGTGGCACCATTCCTTTTCACCTTTATTTTTGGTGTCCTTAGCTGAAAGCTTTGAAAACCACTCTAAGTTGTATATGTTGTATAAAAGTTGTATAACATCTTCACACCGCAAAGTTTGGAGATTTGTGTGTTTGTACCTAAAAATGATCAAATACACACCGTAGTCTTCCAGAGGTAAATGTTGAAACCATATTTTGTTCATAAATGAGTAAATATATCATTGTCAGTCATTTCATCATTTTTAGTATTCATTTGCCAAGAAATATCAACCATTTGTTGTCCGTCACTTTAGAAAAGATGAATGCTGCTCTTCTGACTGTCCTTGTTCTGGTTGTTGGAGGGAACACAGCCCTCGGTATTGCTCCTTGTCAGAGGACAGCTCCCAACAATGCATACAACAGTTTTCTTCGCAAACATGTCCTGCAGGGGTCTTTTGACACTCGCAGAAAGTCTGAATGGGAAAGGTGAGTTGTACAGAAATAAAATAAATCATTCATCACCCCATTTAGATGGGAATAAGTTAATGTGCATACCTGTCTACATTCTGCTACATTCCGTCCTTGATGCTGTTGTACAAACAACAGCCTGTCCCAAAATCCAAAAGTTTTCACCTCTTATGGTGGACCTGCAGTGAACGTTCACAGATTATCATGTAGATTGAAACAGTCTGCAGCATTTCTTTAGTGTAGTAACGTAGATGTTGTTCAACTGAGAAAACGAAAGTGCAGACCTTTTATAATAGAGTTTTCTTTCAAAACGTAACATTTTTAAGTTTAACTTCCTTTGAACTACCAAAATGAGCTGAAACGTTGGCCCTGTTAGCTGTTAGCCTACCTATTTTTTTACTTTCCTATGAAGTCACTGCACATCTTTCTGGAACAGCTAAGGGGACTAATCCTAGGACTACCTTTTCACTACAAATCACCACACAGCTAATGTATGTATACAATTTTTGCCTGCTGATATATATTTCATATATTCCAGGGCTCATAAAAGAAGCGCTTTGATTCCATCTAGAGGTTATAGTTACGCCTAATTATTTCTATGCTGAATGCCTATATTTATATCTATTGTATGTGTTATATATAAAAATTGTAAATGTCTGCTTAATCTAGAATCAGTTTGGCAGCAAAAAGGCAAATTATTTATAATATAGATTATTTTAAACAAATGAAAACAATAAATATTTGTTACATTTACATAAACTTTGTTCAATGTTTTTCTGTTAGCTCCCTTCACCTGCTAAACCTCTTCTGCCAAGTGGACATGTTTCAAATAACATCATATTTCGATTGATTTTCTTTCAGATACCTGACAAATTTAAATCTCTGTGACAGACCTAGGCAGTCCTTTGTTAGGAGCACAGACCAAGAACGTTTTGTGCAGATCTGCAACGGCAATGGGAAGCTTCAGAATGACAACTTGTGCACCAGTACCAGTCGAGTTTGGCTGTATGATCTCAGACTCCGAAGGAACAGTCAGAGTTGCACAGTTATTTATCTTAGGGCACGTTATAAATATGTGACTGTTGCTTGTGACAAAGTCGACAACCTCTGCCGTCCTGTTCACTTTGAAAGCAGTCAAGGCCATGAGCCAAGCAGTACAGCTCAAACCTGCGGTGCAAATACTGATCACTGGTTTCAGTACTAAAAATCTACTACTTTACTAAGTAATGCTTCTTGGTATGCTTTATTTTTCTGCATCGAGCTTTGGTTCTGTTTTGTTTTTTTTTTCTCTAGAGATTCCATAACATCAGTGAAGCAAAGTCCATAATTTCTTGTTTTTAGAACATCTGTTGTTTTCATGGAAAGTGTTCTTCAGTCTTCAAGTCATTTTGTTTATTGAAAGAGTTTCTTGCTAAAAATGTTTGCAGAGTTGTGCTACAATTGATCTGTTCTCAGGTTTTTATCAGACCTAATAAAGTCCTTATTAATCATACACTAAATTTTATGTCTGCTGTCAGTCCTTTACAGATAATTGTTATAACCTCCATAGTTTTGCTGAGTCTCTGTTTTCTTTCAATTTCAGATTTTAGTTTTCCTGACAAGGAAGAAAATCTAACCAGGGCAAAAAAATCAAACCCACAAATGTTGGGTTTTCAGCACTTTTAAATAAAGGATTTTTATAATATTTTGTAAATTAATGAAGACCGAAAAGATATATCTACAAAACAGACATGAAGTAAACATGTTATAAATATTAAATAAAGTTACTTTCACTTTGTCCCCGAAAACTGCAAATAATTAATCAAATGCAAATAATTAATTTGCAAAGCAGAATCATTTCTTACCTTGTACTTCCTGCAACACCATGTGTTCAATTTACATCCAGACAACAAATCCAATTTACTGACAGACATTTGTTAAATTGAATCTTTGTTTTTAATCCCTGAAATCTAAAAATGTATATATATATATATATATATATATATATATTATCTTTGCTACCTGATTGAAATCAGCAAAACATGTTCAAGGTAAGAATATTCAGATAAACTTGCAAATTAAGTTCAGAAAATGTTTTTCAACCAAGACAGTGGAGAACAAAGTGTGGGAAAAACGAAAAACATAATTATGTTTATACTGTATGTCACATTGGCTGACCAAGATACAACTATTCACTATCATGTTAATTGATTCTACTGTATATACTCACCAGTATGTTATCAACAGTACCAAGCAGATTGTTTCCATTTCCTCAATATTCTGGCATATATTCCCAGTCTTTCAAAACATGAAAATGGTAAGTAGTTCAGAAAACAGGAGAAGTCCAGTTGCCTTTTTCATAAGCACATGGACAGTAGCTATTCGCTGTCCTTAAAATCAGTTGAAGTCGATTATTTGCCATAGGCATCAAATTCCAGGTATGCTGGGGGACAAATTACATTGTGTGAGAGATGAGCAAGCAATGAAACACCCTAAATATTTTTAGAACTACAAATGAACTTTTTGTGCTGTCACAGTTCCAACCCATTTTCATCTCCAAAACAGCCAATTTCTATAACTTTGTTGAAGTCCTCTGTGGTGTGTCCTCTTGTGCTGATCAGCTGGCATCGACTTGGCCTTCTTTGAGGCTCAATTTAAAATCCTTTTCAAAAAAATAAAAATCAAAACAATCTTTGGCAGTCCCTAGGATGAAGTAGTTTTAGTCCAACATTTCCGTAATTTTGGCTAAGAGATAAAAAGTTCCAAGTAAAAGAATGCAAGAACGCAGAGAGGCAGAAGTAAATCCAAGCAGGGACAAGGGCAGCTCTGATGTGGTCCAACTTGCACTAACAACAAGCTCAACATTGTGCCAAGGGTCCGAATAGGCCTGACTAGAATGCCAAACCTTAAATACATTCACAGCACCTTATTCCAGCACACTGTTTTTCCTCAGATCAAAACTGTCCTCTAACAATAAATATGACCTCTAGCACAAACACATTAGCCACAAAGTAACAGAAAAAGGACAAAACAATTAACACCAAAATCTTAGTATTGCTGTTTAAAGAAACATGGAACTCGTATAAACTGTAAGAACTACATTCAACTGTACCAACAGAGAAACAAGCTCCAGACGGCGATTTCTAAATCAGTTATCCATTAAAATATATAATGGTCCTATAGTTGAGAATTAACGTGTGCATCCAATTTCAAATCAATACTGGATGGGGTTTGTCCTGTATTTTTAAGTCTTAAATACAGTGTTATCATCAGCATGAACAACAAGTCCCCACTGAAAGTGGTATGCTGGTTGAATCCCCAAACATGTGTCAGCAACTAGCTGCACAAACACCTGGTCTCCTTGCTGCAGAAACACAGCATTCCCTCCATTATCACCTGTATCAACATTTGATAAGTGATCATGGGTCATGGCAACTACGTTGTTGTTCTTGTAGAGATTGAGCTTCGATGTATGTTGTCCTCTGGCATGATAGAAAAAGCTGAAGTAAGAAACACATGCAAGTGGTGTGTGTGTGTGTGTGTGTATTTCAGACTTCATTACTTGACCTAAAATCCAAAAAGGGTTACTTGTAAATATATTAGGATTCTTCCATCAGATCTATCACATCTCATCAGCCTAAAGCACCTAAATGCTGCAACCTCTGAATGGAAATTATCTCAACATAATTTAACACATCAAACAATCACAATTTTCTTTAGGTTTTACAGAATGTTTAGTAAAAATGTAAAAAAAAACCTTGCCAGTGACTTCTGTAACTTCTGTAAATCAATAAAGTCTAATATTTGCTTGTTTTTCCTGCTCTCGGTGGAGGTGGACGCTTTTTCTCTGTCTCCCGCACCCCTCCCATATCTGCCCGCTTCAGCTCTGTGTCTTGTCTTTTATTTGGAGCCTCTTTTTGCACATCTTCCAAATTCTTCCAAATTATGGATTTGGTCAGCTGGTCTCTCAATGCAATTGATCAAATTTTCTCGACGAGAAGACAGGGGTCGGGAGAGCCCACTTGCCCAGACGGGACATTTTCTCCGGATACACGATGGACTCCTGGCAGAAGTGGAGGATTGTGTGTCTGTCGATAATGTCAGTCGAGGATGTGGAAGATGTGTATATAATTGGATGTTTGATATCAGGATTTCTGCTTTTTGGAGTCAGCGGTTACCTGGCATATCGGGAAATTCGGAGAATGTCAGCAGCTGTTCTGGCCATTGTAAGGCTGCCTGGCATGTGTGATGGGATCTTCAGAGCGATCAACACTCAGACTGAGATGTTACGTGAGCTGAATCGCAGACTGGATGTGATCCTTACACAGGATCGCAGGCAGGTTGCGGTTCCTGGATTCAGGGGTGAAATGGGATAAATCTTGGAGAAAGTTGTTCGCTTGGATCTGGCAGAAAGACCAGGAATTTGTCTATTTGGATTCGCCTTTGAGAAGCACCAGTGAGACTCTCAAGGCTGACGGAAAATTAAGAGTCAGCCTAACCCAAATAATTATTGTTTTTCTGAATCTGGCTCCCCTGCGTGGCCTTGATGGCTGGCCATCTTCAACCTCTCCTGGAAGTTATGTAAACATGACGCTCTGCTCCCTCTGCCCCCTCCCTTCCCTGAGGACACCTGTGGACCTGCTCAGAACTTTGTGGCCGGTTGACGTAAATTCCAGCGAACCATCAAGGACAATGGCCTCTGTGACAGTGCTTCATGGACTTACTTGCACACACACACATGCTCAAGATAAACATATGCACCCTCACACCACCTTCACCGTTCCCGGCATGATGTTGTTTTGTCAACTTGTTGCTTCTTTGTGCTGAGGTTTTTTGCAATCTCAAACTGTATCCTGCTAAGGATAAAGTGTGAAATATGATTTTTTTTCCTCTACTTACCTAATGTGGCCTCTTTTCTCATCTAACAAGGGCAGCGCCTGTGAGTGGGCAGCAAAGCCTCGGTGACCCGTCCCCCCCTTGTCTTGTGTCATGATGTATGTTTGGATGGGTTGTACTGGAATTCTAATTTCCCCTCGGGGATCAATAAAGTATCTTTGAATTGAATCGAATTTAATTTGGCCCTTTGAAAATATAAATATGCACTGAAGATTGATAATTTCTTAACACCAGTTGGTGTCCAATAAATGAACCAAACAGGAGGTGCTTTACGTTAGATGAATTGTTAACATCTTTGTATTGACAGTGTTGTGATTATGAATATATTATTTAATATTAATATGAATACTTTAATATTTTATTAAAAAATATTTCGGTCTGTTAGGGGTTGTCCTGTGAATCCCAGCCCAATAAGGCGGTGATATTAGGACATAATTGAAAGGGATGAGCCAAGCTCTGACATTATTGAACAGCATAAACTCTGCACACACGGAATTAATTCACACAATTTCTTAAAATACAAGAATTTATTAACAAAAATAAATCAACACAAAGTCAAACCTATTTCAATCAACAAACTCTTTACTATGCTAAAACAATCCAACAAAACTACCAAGCAGAATGAAAGAATATGGAAGACTAATGGGCTATGTACAATATAAACAAGCTGATCAAAGATGATTGAAACCATGATCGAAAGAGTGATGCAACATTACCATGCAATGTTTATGTTTGAGAACCAAAGATTATCTTGAAGAATCTGGAAATGAAGTTAAGTTAGTTTCAGAACTAACTTGGGCAATAATTGGTAAACCTTCAAACAACCATTCACAATGCAAAACATTATTTTAATAAAACATTTTAAAGAATGATTTGCTGAATAAAGCCAACCTCCTGGATGGCTAATTCTCAACGTTGCGTTTATTGATTAAAATATTTAAAGAAATATTATTTTGAAAAGGTATCAAACCTTTTGGTAAATGGGTCTTAATGGTGTTTAATTAGCTAACTTTATTTCAATTCAATTCAAATTCAAAAATACTTTTTCTATTGATCCCAGAGGGGAAATTTGAATTTGAGTACAACCCATCCAGACACACAACATGACACAAGACATAGGGAGACGGGTCACCAAGGCTTTGCTGCCCACTCACAGGCGCTGCCTTTGCTAGATGAGAAAAGAGGCTACATTAGAAATCATATTTCACATTTTAACCTCTGCCAGCATTTCTGCAAAACAGAGAAAATACAGGAAATTCAAAAGCTTTCCTGTCTCTATTTGTTTCACAATTTGCATCTAAATCTATTACATCACATGAGGCCTCCAGTTGACAGTGCATCAATTGTATCGAATTTGATAAATATGGACAAACAGGAAGGAGAGGAATTATCCACACAGTCTAAAAAATTATCTGAACTATATCCAGTGTTTGTATAATTCCCTTCATTTTTGTTCTCGATTATCTCTTATCCTGGACCTTGCTTTGTAAGAATTTGATGTGCATAAATGTTGGTTCTCTTCTTGTGAAATTAAATATGGACAAACATCTCTACCTGTGAGAAATGCCTGCCTCGTCAAAGAATGTGACCTTAAGTCTACATTTGGGTGATGTCTTCTTCTGCCGTTGCCACTGTTGCATGCCTCTGCTGAAGAGGTCAGTTCGAGACACACAAATGGAAAATGTGTTTGTTTCATTATTTTGATGACTGATCCAATCCAAGCTTTCCTCTGTACTGGAATTATAAACGAAGATAAGAAATAACATTAAAAAAAGACACCAACATGTACTTTCTGAATGCTTTATTTACTCATTTATTTTTTGAATATTAAGCATTTGAATAAAACCACAATTATAGACACGGTTATACTGTCTGTATGATTTCATAGTTGTTTGCTACAGCAGCATGGTACAGCAGCTGCCACACTATACTGGTGAAACTCTAAGGGGTGAGAACAGAACTCACGTAGGTCAAGATAGCAAAATATGTCACAAACATCCCATGTTTTCAGATCAACATATTTCTCTCCAATACATGACAAAACCTTTCCACAGGAAATAAATGAATGATACAGCAGTATCTTTTTAAAATGTATATTATCTAGATAACATAATTTCACATCATAATTACTTGATGTACATTATTACCTTTGAAAGGTACTAATTTGACCCACTGGTACTGATCCACTTGACTCATGGCCATCATTATCTGAAGGTCTGCACACATAAAGAAAACAGCTTGTCCTAAATTATCTTGTCATAAACACTTGCATACATGTAACATTTTGCAAGGCAATTTCCTCATATGTAAACTGTCAAATTAACTTAGCTATACATTTTAAAAGTGACGCTGCAATCAGTAATATTATCGTAATCCACATGTGGCTGCATGTACTTCCTTAACATCAACTTGACATGCATTGTTGCACACAGGACCCTCTGCTGTCTTAAAAGAGAATTCACAAGGCATGTGAATAAAACCTTTCATTAGATTAACACCTTAACTTACCAGAAAGCCACAAACAATTTCACATTGTCTGACTGGTTGCAAATGGAATCTGGAAATTCATCTTCATGTTGGTTACAGCTTTCCTGGGGAAAAAATATGTGTTTAGAGCTCAATACAGAATAACAAATCATTTCCAATGTAAAGAGCTGGGAAATAACGCATAAAAGACTGAGCTTTGATATGCCTCTTCAGCAGAATAGCTGTTGTGTCTTGCATTCCTTGATGGAAACTGGAAACATCTGAAGTGGAACCATTTTCTTGCAGGTTGTACACAGGGCTTCGGGCATGTTCTCAAACTCCTTTGCTTCAGGTGGTAATGGAATTGTGTCACATTCCTCTTGTAAAGGAGAAAGGTACAGTGTGTATTTTCCATTCCCGCTCACAACTTTTAGCTGCTGGCCAGGGTTTCCATGTAGATCTGGAGAGATAACAACCAAGTTCTGCCGCCCACTCCCACCTAAAATTGAACAATTCTGGTTACTAAACAAACCTGAATTTACAATCTACACTTATAGAGAAATTTTGAAACAACTTTAATCAAGTGTATACACCTACATACCTGTGGACTTGTGCGGCATCCAGCCACCACAGATATTTGCCAGTCTTGGATATGCATTCACAAGCAAATCTGAAATCTTAAAAGACAATAGTATCGTCAAAGCTTTATTGCAATGACTTATATTCATAAACTACTGTGTCTTTCATCATGCCAATATTAATTAAATCATGCATGAAGAAGAATCCTAAGATGGATGTTTTTCTCTTTAGACATGACTTGACACAGGGCACTAAATGAGTTGTAGCATACCTCTGAATATGTCATGTTTTCAGATTTGGTTAGAGAATGTTTTCCAAGGCCAGCCAGCATGAGGGGCAGTTCCTCTTCTCCTTTTGGTGTTTTTTCATATTGTTTTTCAAGAAGAAAATGTTCACCCAAAAACGCTTCCCAGATTCGTTTGTCCTATAGGGTGAAAATCGCCTTTTGCCTCTTGCCTCCTTTTGAAAAAATACTGGAAAAGACCTAAAATGATGGCATAGCCTACTATTATTCTCATGTTTTATACTCCATCACAAAAAACAACCTTACTCAGAAGATGCCTACATTTTCAAAGAATCTTACCTTGTGCTAGGTTAAATTTGTTAAATTTGGTTTTTGCAATAGTTTACATAGTGATGGTCTGAATCTCCAGCAAATTCTCTAAGGAAAATGATCTGTGTGTCCTACCACACCGTTTCTTGTTTCACTGAGTCCAGGACCATTGTGCAGAGATCTTTCTGGCACTTCCTGCTGAGGCCTTACAGTTGTCACTGACTGCACTCCCTGTCCAACAGCAGCTTCTCCTGTGTTTCCCTGTCTGACTGGCCTGATATTAGCTACTACACTGTTACTTAACATCAAAACAATGCCTTGTGCTTTGTTTATGATGTCTCTTAGTTGGACCTGAGTAACAAAAAAGACAAACTTGAATAGCAAATGTTACAGACATGGGTATTTTTCAGTATTGTGCGGAATGTCTAACTTCTTCTCAAAGTCTGAGCTTCTGTAAGCATCTATTCCAAACAGCAAACCACAACAAAATACAAGTTTCATGCATTAAATGCCACTGTTGACTTTGTTGTTTAACAACTCCCTTTCAGGCAGTATATGGCCCTCAAAACCAGCAAGGTATGGCATCAAAATCTGGGTTTCCTGTGATACTGTTTCATCTTGTGCATGGAACATGCAAACATCACCTCGTACAACCTGGGACAGGAGCTTCTCAAAAGAAAGCTGACAATGGGTGGAACACTCTGAAAAAATAAGACGGAGCTTCCACCTGAAGTTCTAACTTTAAGAAAAGACCAGTCCATCCCTCCAACTTTATATTCACGGCCAACACTGCCCAGGTATCTTACATACCAAAACAAGGAAAAAATGTGGTGCTCATGAGCACTCTTCACAGAGATGGAGCTGTTGGGAGTATGATTATTGATTGAATAATCTTGATCAATAATTATAATTACAAATCATAATCTGACAAAATCAATTTCTTAACCATAAATCCTCATTTACGAATCGAGACCAGAGATGTTTCTGGTGTTGTAATTGTGGCTCGACGCCTCTGACAATTACAACCGTTAAATACTCCGTAATAATTAATAACTATTGCCGGAGATGTCACTGTTTAATCGACCGTTTCTGCCGAAACGTGTGGAACTTGAACCTTATTTTGACTGACACATCACTCTTTGCACACAATGAAACACCAAATGCTCTCTCTTTATCTATGTGAATATTTATTAATTTTCACCTACTCAACATGCAAAATTCTACAAACACAGGGGTAACACATCTAAATAAGCAAAATCAACAAACGGTAGTGGGTATGTATTGAATCAACCAGCAGTTTATGGCACTACAGACGAAGGGAGAGGGGGATATGAGTGGTGGCGAGTGGTGGGGGTTGGAGCGCAGCTCCGACTGTCCTTTATGATCTTCTGATCATAAAACTTCCCCCTAACTCCTGACCACAAAGGATTGATAACTTTTGGCGACAAGCTAGCACAGTGAGATTGAAGACAAAGGTAAAATGGAGAATTTTACCATGAGGTCGTTTTAACAGTCCAGTCTTGCAACGCACCCGCGTTCAGATAGTAAACACAAACAGCTCTGGGGACGCGGCGGATCCCGATATCACATAACACATCAAAGTTTCAACAAGCAAGGTTACATGTACATATTATTCAGAACACATGAGATCCTGACCAGCGATTCTAATCGCTTCTACAACCTCTGACCCTGCCCAGGCCTTCTAATAAAGAAATAAAAAGAAATGGGTTTTACTTGTGTCGTCTTCTTCTGAATGAGGGAATTCGAGCGAGGAAAAGTGGGGTTAAGTTAATGTGCGTCCACAATTAACTTCAGGGGGACGGTCAGTCTTTGTCCTTTGGTCTTCTTGACAAAAAGGAAAAATATGATCTGACCATCAAAGTCGACTTGAAAATGAAACACGGTAGTGGTTCGTCTCTCCGAAACTCCGTGTCTCCAGTTACGTGTTAACTCACGTCTTCGATCGGCAAAGTGAAATCTCTGGCCTTCTTAGTCCACAGACTTCAGTTATGAATGGTTCGTTGTCCAACGAGAGAGAATGAATGAACTCTGCACAGAATTCTTCTCTTAAAGTGACGCGCTTCAATCACCAGATGATTTCTAGCAGAAGGCGACTTTTCAAACATGGGCGCCTCCTATATAGCACCCTGTGACGTCAGACTGGGGACGCCCAGTCATATCAGTCGCAATGCTCGATGGGATATGTAGGAGCGGGCTGTCCTGGGTACAAATGGCCGATGCCATTGGAGGGGCACAGTGACGTCCAACAACGTGCAGATAATCCAATACTCAGCAAACAAGTGGTCCAACAGAGCAAAGACACAAAGACACAAACCACATGCCGAAACTGTAAAAAGTACATCTGTGGTACACATACTGGCAAAATGTGTGATACATGTGTTTTGTAAACAGGCATTCCTGCCTTTTTTCCCGAGCACCACCCCCTGTTGCACCCTGTTGGGTGGATACTTGTTGCCCAAATAACGCCATCCCACAAATTGTGCATTGTTAGAGGGTTTACAAAATGTTGAGGGGATCAGATTCAAATTGTTTTTTAACAATTACAATTCCAATCTCAGTACTCCTGGTACAGATACTATATGAGGCTACATTTGCTCTGTCTTCTCAACCCCCCAGTTGGTCATGGTAGATAGATGCTCATACTGACCCAGGTTCTGTTGGAGGTTTCTTCCTGTCAATAGAGAGTCTTTCCATTCCACTGCCACCACATTCATGCTCAGTATGAGGGATTGCTGAAGCTCCATGACTGGATGCAACTAACGGTCCACTGTCACAACATCCTAGACATGCTAGGAGGGGATCAATACTGGAATGTATGAAACGTGAATCTGACTGTATGACTGGGTATTATACATTTATGTGTAAACATTTGATCTGTTTGTCCTGTAAAGTGCCTTTAGAATTGATACTATATAAATAGACTGAAATAAATTGAATATAGCATCTAGTATATGGGTAACTGTGCTGTTTGTGTTGAACCAGTCAACCAACATAACAAAGATTAACATGCAGTTTGGTACAGATCAAATAAGCTAACATGACAAACAGCAATGACCTGTAATAACCTAACTGTTCATATAGATGACAACCTGTCAGACATTTTCTAGTTCTTTCAGGAAACACCTTGATGTGACCTGGATGGAGCAGCAGCTCATGTTACAGATATTTACAGTTCCTCTTATCTACAAACTATTAATAACTGTGTCCTGTTGATGCTTGATAACGTTTATCATTTATCACCTTTTAGTATTTAAATGCTTACTCACACCATCCATCATGTCTGCTGCGTTTTAAGAGCTTTATACTGAGCATTGATGATGTTTACTGAAACCTACAGAGTTCAATTTTCTGCTTCCTGGAGTCAAACAAAGGGAAGCTGTAGTGAACATCACAGAGTTTATGGAAATAACAAGGAAATGAGATAAACAGGAATGATCAACTATATTTGCATGTAGTGAGTTTCCACAAAGAAGGTTTCTGCTGCCTATTTTTACATGTATTTACTACGCATTAAATATCTTTCCTTTATAGCTGATATTAGCTATGGAGTTTTGAGTAAATAAATTTGCACTGGGATGAATCACAATTAATACAGAGATATTTCACTATGTGCAGCTTTGTCTAAATTCAAATTTTAAGCTGAAATCTTTCCTTTCACTTCCATTTCTCCCCAAACTCTTCTTCAAATGTATGTTTTATCATTTATTTAAACTTACTGTTGTGCTACATGTGTCATAATTGTTTTTGTTGGACCCAAATGCAGGCAGAACCAGATCCAGAGCTTAACTGAATAGTTTTTTAAACATGAAAAGATAAAGACTTACAATGTAGACACGAAGAGAACAGGACGTGAAACCAGCAAAAGAGTAATGGAATCCAGCTATGAACAAAACCGTTTTAAATTGAAGTTTGTTTTTATTTGTTTGGTTTTGTTTCACTGTGACAGTGATGAGTTCACAAAGCTCTAGAAGTTATTCTGACATGTATCTCTCTCTTAATCATGATTGTGTTCTTTGGGGTAAGTCTCTGCTGGATTTGTTCATCTAAAGAGTGAAACTCTTGCCAATTCTTTTTAGGAATATAAGCTCCATCAGATTGAACGTGGATATCAGTTTTCACGTTTTGCCACAGATTCTCAACTACATTCAGGTCTGGACTTTGACTGGTCCATTTTAACAGTTGAATATTACTTAATATAAACCATTTGATTGTAGCTCTGGCTGTGTTAATGGGGTCACCAACCTGTCAAAGGTGAAACTTTGCCCCAGGTGTAAGTTTTTTGTAGCCTGTAAAAGGTTTTCTTCCTGGTTCGCTTTGTGTTTAACCCCAACCATTTTGCCATCTACAAGTACACTTAAAATATAGACTTTCATATCTAAATTCAATATTCTCTGTCACTCATTTCAGTGAAAGTCATATGTTATATAGATTAATTAGACATAAAGTGAAACATTTCTTGTATTTTTAATAATCATGGCTTAGAGTTAATAAAACTCAAAATTCTTTGTTTCAGAAAATTTGGATGTTGTGAAAAAGTTATAGTAAATTCTAAGAAAGTTATGTGGTAGGAAAAGTTGCACCAGCACTGCAGCCTGGAGAGGATTGTCAAGCAACATCTATTCAATAATTTGTGGGACCTACAAGGAGTGGACTGAGGCTGGAGTCAGTGGATCAAGAGCCACGACACACAGACTAATCCTACTATAAGGGCTCTTACCTGGGCTAAGGAGAAAAAGAACCAGACTTTTGTTCAGAGGTCCAAAGTCCTCTTTTAGATGAACCTAAAGTTTGCATTTCATTTGGATATCAACATCCCAGCATCTAGAGGCGGAGTGTAGAAGCACAGACTCTTTTGGTCCAGTATGAAGTTTCCACGGTCAGTGATGATTTGTGGTGCCATGTGTGGAAATATAAAGGTCTTATTATTAGTAGTTAAAACTAAGATATATTTGGGACTTTGCTGCTTATAGATTAGATTATAGATTATTATAGGGGTTTTTAGTTAGGCTTTTGAGTGTTAGAAAAATCCTTAACAGTATCTTCTAGTGTGATCACACAGTTTATTATTCAAGGTTAAAGGTTGCAGGTGTCTGTATCATGAGAAGCCGGTAGTGTTGGGGAGGCATGGTACTCCTCTTAGGGCTAACCGAAACTCTGATAACTCTCCCTGAAACTTCCTGAAGTCGTGTGGGAAATAATTCTTAATTAAATGATGAAATGTATCTGTTTCTTTGATACTGTTGCTGGGGAGACATCCACAGACAGAATGATTGTGTATGTGTACTGCATAGCAGCGTGGGGTATAAAATGTAATGTAACGCAGCCCCCAGTGAGACAACACACACACGTTTCCAGGTACCAGTGTAAGTGTGATGTCTCCCTTGCTGAATTCAGATTGGTTTTAATAAACTTGTGGAAACGTACAACGGATCTCTGACTGAGGATTGTCCTTTGGGGTGCCAAATAAAAAGAGTCGATGAGAGGTGAGGAGTAATGTAAGAGTTAACGGACGGCCAGTAAAGTTTTCCTACCTCGACACATGTCATCTGCTGGTTTTGGTCCACTTTGTTTTCTGAAGTCCAAAATCAACACAGCTTTCTACCAGGAACGTTTAGAACACTTCATGCTTGCTTCTGCTGAAAAGCAGTATGGAGATGCTGATTTCACTTTCCAGCAGGACTTGGCACAGACCCACACTGCCAAAGGAACCAAAAGCTGGTTCACTGATGGGTTTACTGATTGGCCAGCAAACTGGCCAGACCTGAACCTCATAGAGAATCTATGGAGTATTGTCAGGAGGAAGATGAGGACACCAGAACCAACAATGCAGATGAAATCAAGGATGAAATGAAGGGAGCCCAGGTTGTCAAAGCAATCTGGGCTTCCTTTATCTAAGCAGAACCACACCGTGATCACCTCCATGCCAAGCTGCACTGATGCAGTAATTCATGTTAAAGGAGGCCCAACCAAGTATTGAGTGGATGGAAATGAACAAACCTTTCAGATGCCTGACATTTCTGCATAAAAAATGTATAAAACATGAGATTTAATTTCTGAAACAAGTGACAAAAAAATCTTTAAATTTTCAAATAAGATGATCTTCATTTGACAGACAAACTGTTGGAGGAAAATAATTCATCTGACTGCAAAGATGTGTTTTGACCCATTGATCTTGTCCAAACTCATGACAGTTTAAGATGTGTGTTTGTTCTGTTTTCTCCACTTTATTTACATTTGTTTTGTGGTAAAACAAAAAACTGATGAGAGACGACCTTCATGGTTGATTTCTACTGCAGGAACATTTTAGGAACTAAGGATGTTTTCTGTGGTAGGCTTTCTCCCTGTTGCAGGAGGCTTTCTTCCCCTTGCAGGAACCAGGACCACATCTGTCTAAAGTATGTAGAAATGTACATAGAAAACGTTCTTGCTAGGAAGGAAGGACTTTGATTAAAGGAAGAGCTTTAAAATCAGAGAATGCCAGACAATTCTCACTGTCTGAATGTCCCCAGCATTTTATTTTAGTCATCTCCTCCTCTGCTGATCATAATTTCTTTTAACTTTACATTTCACAGCAGGAAATGTTTTTGTTTGCAATCACAGCTTTTAAACCCAGCCACCCATGCTGAATATCACAGTGTTTTACAGAGATCTGATTTTCAAATAAACTGATAGAATCTGCTTATCTTAGTGGAAATATTTCATCAAAGAAGACATGAACACTTCCAGCGTCCACATGGAGACGCAGAGAGAAACACGATCATTAAAGCTTTTGTTAACAGATTTTAACCAGCAAAGCTGAAACATTTCCCACCAGGATTGTTGTTCATTCACTGGAGGTTTGAATGGAGCAGACTATGATCTCACTATGGCTATGTGGTTCTTCCTACAAGATTGATGCAGTTCATTTCAAATCCATTCTACCTACACATTTTCACACAGTTTCACTGGCCCTTGAGGACCGGACAGTGGGTCCTGAGGACCAGGATTGAAAACCACTGATCTACAGAACCAGCCTGGGTTTCAGATCCCACAATATAAACACACACATTAAGGGCAGAGAGGTTCTGGAGAACAAACCTTCAGTAATTACAGCTTCCTACTCGGGGCGGGAGTTAATATATTATTGATTACCACTTATTTAGAAGCTCTCTTCTAGTGTTAACTACAGTCAAAGTTAACAGCAAGTCACCTTAATCAATAAATTAGAGAACATCATGTCTTTTAAAAGATATTAAACTGCAGCAGCTCAGCATAAAGCATGACGTTCACCTGAAGGTGGATTTCATCCTTCTGTCTGTTTAGATTCATTTATCAGTGATCTGCTCCAGAATTAGTCCTGAATACTGTTAGCCAAAGATCACCTCTTGTGTTTGTGTGTCTTTGTAGAACTTTACCAGAACAACTAAGAGATAAAAACCTCTTTAAGCGTAGTTTTTAACACCAAACAGAAGAACCTGGCAGTGTTGGATCTTTTTGATCTGAACTGATCTTCTGGGCCAAGTGTATCTTTCTGGTTGCTAACAGCTGAGACCGAGGAAGACTCACTGTGCTCCAGATGTGATAATAATAGAGTAATTATATCAGGCCCTCTTTGTGCCAAACAGTCAGCATGCTGCTTGCACTGCCAGCAGTTTTATTGTGTTGGATGAGAGGATTTCCTGAATAGAGCGTTGAAAAGAGGGAGGCAGGTAGCGACTGAGGAACCAGGGGCGACAGATGACAACTATGGAAGCAGATAAACACCTAGGTAGGTTATTATGAAGGAGGAAGGAACTCAAACCATCCAGTACCTTGGAAAGTAAGTTCTTCCAAGGAGGAAATCCTAGGAAACACAAAGGACACATGAGGAAATTGCAGCCAGGTGTGAACGCTGCAACCTACCTGGCCACGCCCCCTGGTGGAAACCTGCAACTCAGAGGAAAAGTCACACAAACACAGTCCACATACACTCACACTCCAGAACCATTAGAGAACCAATACTATTATCTTTATAAAGCTGGGTTGCTGTTCTGTGGAGATGTTGGCGGAGGATCCAAACAACTCAGAAAGGATTTAGAAGATTAAACAAACAAAAATGATTGTATTGTTATAACTGTGGAAAAACCCTGGAAGTTAACAGATGTAATGTAGACTATGGTTGAATGAAAGTTGGAAAATAAAGTTGTTTAAAGGAAATAAATCAGATAAAAACTGTTTACTGTTAGAAGTCACAAACATCTTTAAAGCTCCTGAATGTGGATTTATCAGAACATTTAACTATAGATGCTTTTCTGACCCTGCAGTAATTCTGATCTGTATAAAGTACTAACACATATATAAAGACAATACATCATGTTGTTCAACTGTATTCTGACCAGTGACATAAAGTGGTGCTAAAGACAGTTTTCTTAGACACGTGTTTAAGTAGAATTACATGATTTATCATCCAAGAAGGTAGATGTTGTTTTTTCCTTCCCCTTTATTATTCATAAATAGTTTTTATGGGAAACATGGGACTCGTTTGCTTTGAATATTCAAATGATAAAATATTCAAATGTAGCAGTTATTTAGAGATCTGTGTCTGAAACACATCAACATTTGACTGAGGACAGTTTTCAGCAGAGCAGCAAGAAAAAAACATCCAGTTCAACAAGGTAAAAAACAATTCAATGTAAGTCTCCTTTCATTGTATCTAGTTAAGTTTCCATCTTACTTATAAATTCATATATATTCAGTTTCTAACATCATAGCAGCATTTTTATTTTTGGTAATGTTTGTCTTCAGCTCCTCTTCTCTCCCAGCATTGTTTCTCTGTTCAGTGGATGGAGCGCTGCAGGTTTTCAGACCTTGATATGAAGTGTTTAAATATGTTCTTCATCCAACAGAGACGAACTGTTGGAGGAAAATAATTCATCAGACAACAAAGATGCAGTGGAGTCTGATTCTGCTCTTTCTGATGGGTAAGTTGATCTAAAACACATCTACACTCACTGGTTTCTGTCACAATACACTCATTGATGATCAATGAACTACAGTTACCTCTCTCCTTGTCACACAGAAACTTATATAAGAACACTTATTAAAATAAATTTCATAACATATAATGTCCCATCAAGGGCGGGCTGGGATACCGGACTACCGGGGATTTCTCTACATCTCTTCCCTCCAATCAGGCAGTTCTGCTCAGCGCGTGGCCGCGGAGTGGACCTATGAACACATGAACGAGCGCTACAGGGTCGACCTGCTGACAGAGAGCAGCGGCGATCAGGAAAACTTGGTCCCATAAAACCTACGAAAACAAAAGGTCTCTGAGACTCATAACTGAGTCGGAGAATCCTCGTCCTAATAGTGCCACATAAATTAAATCTTCCTGTTTTTCTCTCGCATCCAGCAGACAGATGTGTAGTGTTGTGGCTCCAACTCGTCACGTCTTTCCTCCACGGAACTTTACCTGTTAACCACTGATGCCATAAGCAGCAATAAATAAGTCAGCATTAGCTGTGATGATGGAGCAGCGAAACTATGAAACGTAAAGGTGGCGCTGAAACGTTGAAAGATAAAAAAGAAAGGCCTCTAGGAAAGTGCAGCAACGAATGAAAACATTTCTGACTTGTACTAAAGATGTACTAAAGCCAGCAGGAGTGGAAAGTAACGAATTATATTTAGTTGAGTAACTGTAATTACGTACAATTTGTCTGTAATTTGCACTTTTTAAAATAGTTTAAAATAGAGCAGATTTGTGAGCTCCCAGCATAGCAGGGCAAATAAAAAAGAAAAAACATAAATGTATAAAATAAAGACAGAAAGATAATATAAATAAATAAATCAGTAGATAATATCTACACTTGGGATGGATATTTAACACAGTTATCAACCTAGGAGACATTCAGCTTCCTTCTGACGTCACAGAGACACAGATGACTCCTCCCATCCCTTGATCACTCCGTGTTCACTTTCTGCTTCTGTTGTAGTTTCTGTCTCCTCTCTCAGCTCTGATGGAGATGGAGCCAAACCTGATGAAGCACAGCGGTGCAGGAGCAATCATACCTGTCATCTGTGCGCAGTATTGTTGCAAACTGCGGCTGCCTTTGGGACACGCAAACCACTGACAGACAAACAATGAGCGCAATTATTTGCAGCTTTTGTGACTCACACTGCCTGTGTTTAATGAACATATTTGCATCAACTCCTCCCAGAATTTGACAACTTTGCGCTGAGCCCAATAGGCTTCTGTACATTAATGAAACGTGTTAACCGGACAGCGGTGTTAGTTTGCGCTTCTGATCTTATTGCGCATGTTTGTAAATGACGCTGGGCTGTTTCTGCCTACGATGTCCAGTTTAAGAGGCAAAAATGTTTAGTAAATCTGGTCCAGAGACAGATAGCGAAGAGAGAGAGAGAGACGTCCCATGTTGTTAAAACTGATCATAATTTAATGATAAATACATCAACATGTTTTATGTTTACAGGTCAGTGTTGTTTCAGCGACTGTCAGCTCTATGAGTATCTCTACATTAAAGAGAACAAGAACTGGACTGAAGCTCAGCAGTACTGCAGAGAGAAACACACTGACCTGGCCACAGTGTCTAAGATGAGAGACATGAAGAGACTCCTCAACATCTCAGCAGGAGGTCAGAGGGATGTTTGGATTGGTCTGTATGATCCAAAAGATGTCAACAGAACATGGTACTGGTCTCTGCCTGGAGTGGAGTTCATTGAAAGTGAGACAAACTGGAACACAGGAGAACCGACTGATAAAGGAAATCCAACATCTGAGAACTGTGGATTTCTGTATAAAAATCTCACATGGGCAGATACTGGTTGTCAACATGACAGATATTTCCTCTGCTACGATGGTGAGAATATTGATCTACTTCTCAATGATTTTTATGTATATTCAAACTGAACTCTTTAGATGGTTTGTTTTGTATTCTTCTCTAAACACTAAAATAATGTAAAGTAAATGTGACGTGAGTTTATCTGTTTACTCCACAGAAACTAATAGAACACAGAAATATCACTTGATTAGAGAGATGAAGACCTGGCAGGAAGCTCAGAGTTACTGCAGAGAGAAACACACAGACCTGATCAGTGGACTGAAGCAGCTACAGGATGAAGAACTGAAGAATGTGATGAAATCTGCAGACAAGGATCCATACTTTGGTCTGTTCAGAGACACCTGGAGGTGGTCAGATGGAAGCAGTTTCTCTTTCAGACACTGGAAAAATGATCTTAACAATCAGCAACTCAACACTGGTCGATGTGCCATGAGTCAGAATAATAACGAAGGCAGATGGAAAACTGACAGCTGTGATCAGAAGAAACCCTTCATCTGTTATAATGGTGAGTTTTGACTAAAGATCTTTTAAAATAACACAATATCTTTAAATATAACTGTTGTTCTAGAAAGAGAAAAAGTGCCTGATTTTATTTTTTATATTGTTTATTTTGTAAAATAATTTCCTATAACATTTGAAACGTCCTATTTAAAATGGATCTCATTAAAATAATAGATTTATAGAAATATTCTAAAATCAGACACAAACGTTTTTCTTTATCTTTTAAAATCCTGTATGAACAAATTTTGAGTCAGAATGTAGCTGATGTTCTGATGTTTTGTGTGTTTATTGTTTTTTAGATAATTTAAATAAAGTGATCCTTATCAAAGAAAATAAAACCTGGGAGGATGCCTTATATTACTGCAGATATCACTACCATGACCTGGTCACCATCACCAACAAGAATGAGCAGAGATGGGTCCAGGAGAAAGCCAAGAACGCCTCGACTGATCATGTCTGGATGGGACTGCACTACGCCTGCACTCTGGATTTGTGGTTCTGGGTCAGTGATGAGGTGGTCAGCTATAAGAACTGGGCCTCAGATGCACCGATGGATGACTGTGACATGTCTGGAGCCATGGAGACAAGAGGAGAACATAAGTGGAGAAAGAAAAATAATACTGAGGAGTTTAACTTCATCTGTTCTAAGGATTAAGTTCTTCTTCTTCTTCAGTCTTCCTTTTTGCTGCAAGTTACTGTTAAATAAATATTTTGCTTTAGGTCAAATAATTACTTTAAATATAAAATATTTTTTATTCCCAAACCTCGTTAACTGCACTAAAGCCCCTGAAGTGAAACTGGATTTAATTTTTCTGGACAGCTTCTTATATTGTAATCCGCCTCGCCAAACCATCATATGTGGCCTGTTGAATAATATCATTACATTTATTATTAATAATCCACCAATATAGTGCTCACATCAATCAAAGCATATGTCCCATAATGCACTGCAACTACTACTAGTAACTCAAGGTGGGAGCTGCCCAAGTCCAGCTTGTCATAACAAACCAAGTTAGCTTCGCTGTGTCGCCAAGTCCACATTTAGCTGAACGCGTTCATTTCACTAACTTTGATTCACAAACACAAATAATCTAAAACTTTCTCTTTTGATCTGTTCTTTTTTAATGTGGTGAGAGCACCTGCACACATCCAGATGGAGCTTATAAAACCACAGTGTACCAACACAGTTAGAGATAACTGCGTCACTTCATCTCTGAGGTGACGCTCCAACTCTGCCTCCATGTTGCTTGGAGGCTTTTGCATGTTTGCTGTCGGCCTACCTATGCATACAACTGTTCTCTGAGATGAGACGGTAAACAGAAGCTGTCTTGATGCTCGCCTCTAAAGAAAGTCTAAGAGTTTCCATAGGTCAGAACCTAACATCTAATATGGATGAACTTGATTGTTGTTTCCATGATGGTTTTTGAATGTTAACAAGACAGTTTTAATCTGAAAAGATGAGTTTAAAACACAAATCTTCATCAGCTGTTAGTTTATTATTACATGTATTGCTCTTGCTTGGAATGACTTCATCACTTTATAATTGTTATTTGGAGTGAAAATGGTACAGGGTTTTCAAAGATCTTTACAAATAAAAATCTGAGAAGTGTACTGAACATTTTTATTCATCCTCTCTGAGTCCATCCACACTTTATAGAAACACCTTCTGCTTCTATCCAGATTGTTGATGTTTATCTCTACCAGCTACCAGCTAGCTGTGCTTCTTAATAGCTCAAGTTTTGTCAGACTGGATGAATAATGTCTGTAAAGATCCATTTTAAGTCTTTCCTCATATTTTTAATTAGGTTTAGTTCTAGGTCATCCTAACAAGTGAATATGCTTTGTTCTAAACCCTCCATTCTAGTTCTGGCAGCATGTTTAGGATCGTTGTCCTGCTGGAAGGTGAACCTCCACCTCACTCTTAGGTATTATTTCTTCTCATAAACTGTGACCAGCTGCCATGTCCCTGAAGAAGAAATGAATCCCCACAGCATGACTCACTTCAGTTCAGTTTATTTATTCACAGCAAATGTCATCTAAAGGCATTTTGCAAGACTAACAGATTGTAGTTACAGACAGAAATATAGCATCAGAGTCAGAGAACTCCAGTCCCATAGACAGAAAATTTAATTAGATATATTTCAGTTTGACCTTAGTTATGATACAATGATAAAAACGTTTTCTGTCAAAGGAAGCCGATCTGATTACATCAAGTCTCTGACTTTGCAACAATCTCTCTCCTGATTGACAGTGACACAGTACAATCAGCTGCTTCTTTTAACCTTTGGGTCCAATTATGTACCACAGTCTCTCTATTTATGACCTATTTCAAACACAATGTTTTTGTTTTACAGAACTTATATATTATGTTATATTGCAGCAGGTCCGGGTTCTTCCTCAGTCATATTTGAATGACTGTTATGTGTTCATTACAAACTGTCCAGGTGCAACATTTACACCCTTTAGAGTTCTGCTTTTTCTGTTCATCAAAATAATTGTTAGCTGATGAAACATGAAGGATCACAGACACCAAATTACACAAAGGGTTCTTTCATTCTTGAATATGTTCAATAAAATGAAACTAGAGCAGTGTTAATACCTGTGATATAATAACAACTAAACAAGAGTTGAGTGAATTTTAAGGATTTATTAAAAATCTTAGCAAAACAGATAAATGTATTGAGGAAACTTGGCTCAAACCAAATTTAGATTTTATTATTAAAGGATATACTGGTGTGTGTGGAGATTGAAATGAAGGTCAAAGAGGGGGTTGTATAACATTTTTAAAAACAGGAATTCAATTTAGATTGTTAACAAAAGGAGTTCAATTAGAATATATAGCTTTAAAAGTTTGGAATAGGAGAGAAAGCATCGACGTAATAAATTTTTAGAAACTTTGTAAAAGAATAAAGCTGAATTGATGGATGAAATTGATTATTATTTAAATGGAAAAAAAAATTTGGTGTGGTGATTTTAATGCACATTTCATTATGGGGTACTAAAAAGGACTGCAATGGGATAGTTATTGAAGAATTAATGGAGAATAAAAATCTTGTTTGTTTAAATGATGGAAGAGGCACAAGAGTTAATATGAGAATGGGTACGTAATCAGTAACTGATCTTACAATAATTTTGAATTTGCTCGCAAGAGTTAATTCATGGCAAATAATTATATATACAACAATAGGAAGTGACCATTATCCCATAATAACTGAAATATTTAGATATTGAAAAGTATGAGATAGGTGGCTTAAAGAAATGGTGTTTCAGTAGTGCCAATTGGGAATAATTTAGGCTTATAAGTGATCAGGAATTACAAAAAATTAATTTGAATATGGAAGTTGATCATTTAAATTTCAATGTTTGTGATGTCATTTTCCAAGCCACTTATCAATCCATAAAGAAGAAAGGAGGTAGAGTTTATAAGAAGGTTGTTCCATGGTGGACAAAGGAATGTGACAAAGTAATTAAAAGTCCAAATAAAGCTTTTAAAATGCTGAAAAGGAATCACAATTCCCAGAATCTTATAGAATACAAGAGATGTCAGGCTCTTATGAGAAGAACTATAAAAAATGAAAAAAGGATTGTTGGATACATTTTTGTAATTCAGTGGGAAGAGAAACAGAGATTAAAGTATGGTCAAAGATATGTAGAATGAATGGGATCAAAAGAAAATATGGTTATCCAGTCTTAAGTGATGGCCACGTTACAGCAGTAAAAGATGAAGAAAAGGTAGATCTGATGGCAAAAACCTTTTTTAAAATATATAGTTCAGAATATATTACATTGAAAGGGAAAACGGGAGGAGAAATGACAATATTAGAAAAGAGAGAAATACTGGAACAGATAAAAAATGTAAATGATTTTGTTGGGACCCAGCCATGGATTTCAACATTAAACTCTGGTACAAACCTTTCTGGAACTTTCAAAATAAATTGCATTAACCTACTTCCGGCACAGCCAAGCAAACTGTAGCAGCGGACTTCCCATGATGCCACTGGCTGCATAAAAGCACCCCCTTTCCAATGGTCCGACCTCTACCATCCGGACTCTGCTGAGAGACTGGCCGGAGAGGAACAGTGCGCTAATGTCTCTTTGCTGGCAAAAAGACATCAAACTGGATCCAAGGGTGTCATACGATCATCGATCATATGTGCTAAGTTAAGTACTGATGAATTACTGTTGAAAGAATCTGGTATTCATTCATAAAAGGGGTAAATTATTTTCTCTCTGAGGCCTGCAGAAGCAAACTGCCCCAGAGAAGTCCCCAGTAGAGAAGCTGTCTCTACAAGCCGAGTGAAGCGGTTTTCCCTGCCTGACAGAAGGACAACAGGAGCCGCATCACCGTGGTTACGGTAACGTGCAGTTTGGACGGCTGACAGAACAGCCGCCAATCCCCACAGCTAAGGAGGTTAGCTGTAGCTAACCGTTTAAAGACTGTGGACATTTCTTGAAACTTCACAGCCTTGGACAACGTTCCTCACCACAGTTCATGAGGTTAAGTGTTTGGGCAGAATAATATAGAAGTGATTTAGATTGAAATGATCTAAACGTTTTCCATTTTATGAAGTTTGGTTTTGTTTGTGTTCAACTCAGCTATCTTGGTGCTAGCCGAATATCTGCACCACACGTGCTCAGGTTGTTTTCTTTGTTTGTATGTTTTTAAAGTTAAGAGAAACTTTACTTGAAGGGTGATTTTAAACAGAAGATTGATCATAACGCGCCGTCTGCGCTTATGCATTTTAACCCTTTCATTGACGGTATTTTTAAAGGTGTGTTTGATTCTGGTGCTAAGCTATCAGCCTCCTTTGTTATCTACAACTGCTAACAGGTAAGAACACGTGCTTGCTGCAAAATAATATTTACCCAGAAAGGTTTAGTTTCAATCCTGTAAATAATTGTAAATCCTGTAAATAATTTCTTTAAATATTATTTGAATAAATAAAGGCAGCTAATGAGACTCCATTGAGAATTAGTCATCCAGAAGGTTGGTTTTATTCAGCAGATCATTATTTAAAACATTATTTTAATAAAATAATATTTTATCTGATCTTGCATTGTGAATGGTTGTCTAAATGTTTGCTGATTATTGCTTAAGTTAGTTCCAAGACTAACTTAAGTTCATTTCAGATTCTTCAAGATAATCCTTGGTTATCAAACATAAACATTGCATGGTAATGTTGCATCACTCTTTTGGTCATAATTTCCAATCCTCTTTAATCAACTTGTTTATATTGTCTTCCTTATTCTTTAATTCTGCTTGGTAGTTTAGTTGGATTGTTTTAGCATAGTAAAGAGTTTGTTGATTGAAATATGTTTGACTTTGAGTTGACTTATTTTTGTTAATAAATTCTTGTATTTTAAGAAATTGTGTGAATTCATTCCATATATGTGCAGAGTTTATGCTGTTCAATAATGTCAGAGCTCGTCTCACACCTTTCTATTTTGTCCTAATACCATTGCCTTACTGGGCTGGTATTCACAGGACAACCCTTAACATACCGAAATATTATTTTATAAAATATTAAATAATATTCTCAAATTCATAATCTTAACAATTTATTTAATGTTCCTTTCACAAAATCAGAATTAAATCGAGCTCTTCAGAAATTTAAATGAACAACACCAGGAAAAAATCTAATTTGTTATTTAATGATAAAACATCTTAGTGAATCATCTAAGGACACTTTATTGGAACTTTACACTAAAGTTTGGGAAAATGGAAAGTTACCAAAAATTGGAAAGAAGCAGTGGCACAGTTGGTAGCACTGTTGCCTTGCAGCAAGAAGGTCCTGGGTTCGATTCCTGGCCGGGGGTCTTTCTGCATGTTTGCAGAGTTTGCATGTTCTCCCCGTGCATGCGTGGGTTCTCACCGGGTACTCCGGCTTCCTCCCACAGTCCAAAGACATGACTGTTAGGTTAATTGGTAACTCTAAATTGCCCTTAGGTGTATGAGTGTGTGTGTGGTTGTTTGTGTGTTGCCCTGCGATGGACTGGCAACCTGTCCAGGGTGTACCCTGCCTCTCGCCCATAGACTGCTGGAGATAGGCACCAGCTTCCCCGCGACCCACTATGGAATAAGCGGTAGAAAATGACTGACTGAAAATATTAAATAATATTCTCAGATTCATAATCTTAACAATTTATTTAATGTTCCTTTCACAAAATCAGAATTAAATCGAGCTCTTCAGAAATTTAAATGAACAACACCAGGAAAAAATCTAATTTGTTATTTAATGATAAAACATCTTAGTGAATCATCTAAGGACACTTTATTGGAACTTTACACTAAAGTTTGGGAAAATGGAAAGTTACCAAAAATTGGAAAGAAGCAGTAATGATAACAATACGCAAGTCAGAAAAAGATGACACAAAACCTGAAAATTATAGACCGATTGCGTTAACATCTAATATTTGTAAAATAACGGGGAACTTGATTAATGAAAGGATGATATATTATATAGAATCAAAAGGATATATATCACAATATCAAAGTGGTTTTAGGAGCGGTAGGAATGCTATGGATGCAGTGTTAAGTTGGAGTTTGAAATCAGAAATTCACAAATTAACAAAGTAAGTAAGGTAGCAGTGTTTTTTGAAATTGAAAAAGTGTATGAAAAGATGTGGAAAGAAGGTTTGTTAATTAAAATTAGAAAGATGTGTGTTACATGAAGGATGTACAGATGGATAAAAGATTTTCTAACTAGAAGACAATTACAAGTAAGAATAGGAAATCATTATTCTGAGAAATATATTGTTGAAAATGGTACTCCACAAGGAAGTATAATAAGTCCTTTATTATTTTCATTAATGATAAATGATGTGTTTCAAAATATAAATAATGGGATGGGATTTTCTCCTTTTGCTGATGATGGAGCAATGTGGAAGAGAGGAAGGAATATAGAGTTTATTACTAAAAAGATGCAAGAAGCTATTTTTAAAGTTGAAAAATGGTCGTATAAAAAGGGTATTTAATTTTTTAGTAGACACGACTAAAACAATGTTCTTTACAAGGAAAAAAATGTTGATGATATTAAATTAAAGTTATATAAACAAGAAATAGAAAGAGTGAAACAACTTAAATTTCTAGGGGTGTGGTTTGATGAAAGAATGACATGGAATATGCACATTCAGAAAGTTTTAGACAAATGCAAGAGGGTGTTAAATATTATGAGGTGTTTAAGTGGTAGTGATTGGGGGGCAGATAGGCTAGCACTTAAGGCCATATATACAGGATTAATTAGATCAGTAATAGATTATGGAAGCATTGTTTATAATTCAACAGCAGACATAAATTTACAAAAATTAGATCGTATTCAATACCAAGCACTGAGATTATGCACAGGAGCAATTAAAACTATTCCAGCAACATCGTTATTGGTAGAAATGGGAGAAATGCCGCTTAAAATTAGAAAGGAGCAATTAACATTCAATTATTGGGCTACTTTAAGAGGTCATAGACAGGATCATCCATCCCAAAAAACAATAAAACCTTCCTGGGAAAAAGAGATAAAAGATATCAGAAGTTTTGATTGGATTGTGAATAAGAAGATAACATAATTCGAAATAGATCAGGTTAATTTAAGTCAAACAGTTCCATTATCAGTGATACAGCCTTGGATCATTCCAGATGTCATGGTAGATTTTACTTTGATGAAAAGGAGAAATGAGGATAAGTCATTTATTTTAAATTCACATATAGTACAGGATTATATCAATAAATATTATGGTTATGTTGAAATTTATACAGATGCTTCTAAAAATATATTAAATAAAGTTGGAGTAGCTTTCATAGTACAAGAGTTCAATGTTAAAATAATGAAAAGAATAAATGATGGACTTTCAATATATATAGCAGAGAGTATTGCAATATTATAAGCTGGGTTGAAGAAATAAGAGCATTAAGATCAGTAATTTGTTCATATTCTAGTTCATTATTAGTTAGTTTACAGCATAATCATTCAGAAAGCAGACCAGATATTTTAATAGAAATTCAACATTCTTTAGAATAAATATGTGTTTAATGATCAATTTTTATAGATACCAGCACATTATGGTGTTAAAGGAAATTAATTGGTAGATAGGACAGCAAAGGAAGCTGTTAGAAATGTATCAGTAGATTTAGTTATTACTGTTAGTAAAACAGAAATAAAAATGTTAATTAAACAGAAAATGAAGGATAAATGGCAAAAGGAATAGGAGAAAGAAAAGAAAGGACGTTGGTTTATAAAATTCAAAAGAAGACTAGAGAAATGAGGTCATGTAAATGACCATGATTTTATAGGTCTGAGGTGTTGCAAGATTAGCTGTCCTTTCCTCTCTATCTCTCTGCCAGGGAAATTTCAGCTGTTCTCCCCACATCTGGCCTGGGTCGCCTCCAAGGGAGGATAGCAGACGGCAGGTGTCTGTGCAACGGACAAGTATACATGAATGGAATTAATATTTGAAATTCCCACCCGGACCAAGTATCTGTAAGGGCTCATAAATACACTACTACTGTTGCCTGATTGCTAACGGAGGTTCCTCAGTTGATAAGGGGACAAAGTCAGAGAATTTAAGTACACCCTTTCATCAAACTTTTTGACAGGTGGGTGGGACTTCCGGTGAGGGCGGGATTTCCGGTGGGGGCCATATGGGCGCCATGTGGTTGCCACGTGGGCAGGAGGTCACGTGGTCAAGCAGGTGGTGTGTCCAAGGGGGGCGTAACAGTGGATGCTGATTGGTTGTCGTCATTAGGGGCAATACCTTAAATGAGTCAATTAAAACACAGGGGTGTGTTTGTTATAAATAGAACAAGACAAATATGGTATTATCGGAAACTGTTTGGCATCAGCACCAATTAAAAATAGAGGGGGTGTGTTTGTAAGCATCGTTAAACCTTGAATAACCCAATGAAAACAATAGGGCGTGCCTTAGTGTTTACTTTAAATACAGAGATAAAACTCTGCACTTTACATGCAGCATTCGTTGGAAAAAAAAAAGAACACCCGTTCAACAATGGCTAGAGTTAAGAGAGTTTATCGTCAAGCGGAGGAGAAACGCAACGCGTGCCAAGATGATGATGATGAACAAGCAACTGCATCATATACTTCCTCAACGGAGATACCTATCGGAATTCCCGTCGTGACATACTCTACCGATGATGAGGATCCAAAATCAACTTCAACAACCATGGTTGAAAATCAGACCTCGGTTCGGCCAAGAGGTATGTCAGTTCTGTGCGAAACCCCAGTGACCGTCTACCAGTATTCATCCCGTGAATTGAATGCTCCTAAGAAATCAACATACTACATCTGCAGGGTACAAAGACCCCCGTTCAAGACTCTGCAGGAAGAATGGTCTTTGGAGCCATATGGCCTGGTTGGCAGCTGGGGTTATATTTTCATGTATGAAATCGGAGAGCTTTGCCTGTATCAATTGGATCAAGACGAGGTATTTAATGGATCACTGGCTCTGTGTACACTCACCCACAGCGACTGGGCTGTGTTAAAGCTTGCAATTCCGCACCTTAATGATAGCCCTGAAACAGTCTCAAGGCAGGAGAGGGAGAAAGAAGAAGAAGAAGAAGAAAATGAACTGTCTCCTCGACCTGTAAAACGGGCGAGAATGTTTCATATACCATCCGATGTTGAAATAGCTGAGAGAGAACCTCTCTTTAGCGCAGTGTGGGGGTCAAAAACCACAGCAAATGGCCGCTGGTCTTTTCGGGCAAGCAGACGCAGGAACAACCGGACGAGTCCCTCAGATCTGTTTGTGTTGGAGGCTTTCAATCAGGACTGCGGCGTATTCAAGACAATGCTGGCTCTGCCGTTTGAAGCTTGGGCAGAGAAGATGAGTGAAATTGGACATCGTCTTTCCGACCTTTTCCAAAAGTCACGAAGTTGGATCGATGTCATGTCAGTGAAAAAAACGCTGACGTTTCCTGTTTTACGTTTAGAACGAACCCTCTTCTGAGGACACGCCCCTTCCTATGATATATATACGGGGGGATAACTGCAAGCTCACAGACACTGAGAATTGTATCATGAGAATGAGTGGACCGACACCATACAGGGATCTCTACAACCACCGAGCAGAGATCCACTTCTCTCCTGAGCACGATGAAAGCTTCAACATTGGACCATATCATCCGCCTTCCCCTGACCTCTTCTCACCATCCACCTCAACATCCTCATTCTCAGAAAACCACTACAGTCCTGCATCACCTACAGGATACAACATGAAATATCTACCGCTTTCTCCAGACCTCTGCTCACCATCACCGCTATTCATGGCTGAGTCTGTAGACGCGAATGTCCTGCCTGAAGACATGAAGGTGGTCGTGGAGGAGGAGGTAGCCACCGGCTACTCACCCTCTACCGAAGCCCCTACACAAACCCTGGAACCGATGGAGGACCCTCAGCCTTCAGCAGAGGATGAGAGTAACCAGGAGGACGAAATTGACGGTTGGTTCTCAACCACCCTCATCAATACGGTGAAAACAGCGATACTTCATTTATTCAACATAACCTCTTTGAACTATCTCAGAGAAACCTGCTATGGATGTATAACGAACCACCCAAGCCAGCGTCAACACCATTGCCTGGAGGTACTGGGGGAGGATTATTACCAAGTCAACTTTCAACGCATCGTACGACGACTCGTAACCCCCAAACTCATTCCTGCTATTCAGAATCTTCTGGTACTTCGAAGCATACAAGCGGATGACTTCAGAGTGAAGACGATTGCCAAGACGGTTTTATATGAACTGAAATCGGTACAAGGCATCCACAGTGCAATAGCGCACGTTTATGATCGCATGGTCGATGAGAAACATCTCAAACAACTTAACTCTGTTTCAGAGTGCTATGGACTGACAAACTGATCTCACATGTTTGATGACTTGTTGTTGTATCATTTTGTTTTTTGTTTTTTTTTTAGTATTCCAGTACTTTAGTTAATATGCATTATATGATTTTTCTTCTTTTTTCTTTTTTACTATTAAATACAATTAAAGTAGGAACCTTTTCCCAAAAGTGTTGTTTTAAAAAGCTAGTAGTGTTTGAATTCATCTGCATTTTATCTGATTTTGTTTTCTGGTTGTTTTTTTGTTTATATTAAATAAATAAAAAATAAAATAAAATAAAAAATAAGGATAAAGCTACCCTCCTGTGTGTTTTTTCTCATTATTTAACAAGTAATCGGCAGAGATGGCAGGAAGACGGCTGATGAAGAAAGTATATTATAGCCCTTCAAATCCGGGAAGTTTTGGGGGTGTAGATAGGCTGAGGAGGGTTATGCAAGATGAAACGGGAAAGAAGGTTGCGGTTGAAAAAGTTAAAGATTTTTTATCAGGAGAAGATACCTATACTCTACATAAACCTGCAAGAATAAAGTTCCCGAGAAACAGAGTTTTTGTCACCAGACCATTGAGGCAGTTCCAGGCTGATCTCTGTGACATGCAAGCTCTGGCCATGGAAAATGATGGTTATAATTATTTATTAACAGTCATTGACATCTTTTCAAAAAGGGCGTATGTACGAGTTTTGAAGAGGAAAACAGCCGCTGAGGTGGTAAAGGCATTTGAATCAGTTTTTACAGAAAGTCAGATCCCCAAAAAACTTCAGACTGATGCCGGTAAAGAATTTTTTAACAAGAAATTTAAAGTTTTAATGGAGAAACACGGTATTGAACATTTTGCCACAGCGAGTGAAGCAAAAGCTTCAGTGGTCGAGAGATTTAACCGCACATTAAAAACAAGGATGTGGAGATATTTTACAGCTAACAATACCCGGCGGTACGTTGATGTACTGCAAAACCTAGCTAGAAGCTACAACCATTCCTACCACTCCAGCATTAAAATGAGCCCTATGGAAGTGACCCCTGAAAATGCCTTTCAAGTGTTTCAGAATCTGTATGATGTCAAGTCCAACAGATATTGCAAGGACTCAGTGACAACGTTTAAACAAGGGGCTCTTGTCAGAATATCCAAGGTCCGTGGAGTGTTTGACAAAAAATACGAACAGAGTTTTACGGATGAAGTGTTTACAGTCTATGACCGGATACCCCGTTCTCCTCCTGTATACAAACTCAAAGATTTGGATGGAGAACCTATCGAGGGTTCCTTTTACGCTGAGGAACTTCAAAAGGTAAAAATATTTAACGACAAGATGTATCAAGTGGAAAAAATATTAAAACGACGTACGGTCAAGGGAGTCAAACAGGTTTTTGTAAGCTGGAAAAACTGGCCTGAGAAATTCAACAGTTGGATCAAGTTTGATGAACTTCGAAACGTATAAAAAAGGTTTGCACTAAACCTCACAGTTGACACAGCATCATGAACCGTCAGGTAGAGGATGATGGCTTTTACGTTACTCTTCCATCTAATGCTAGCATGGAAGTGTTTAAAAATAATACCAGTTCAAGTTTCCGTGTAAATTTAGCTCAACATATTGATTTAGAAGGCCAATGGATGGTTGCATTAGCCGAGATTTCATACCCTCATACATGGCATAATTTACCGGATTATGATGCCTACTTTGAATGGAGGAAGGTTGGTGATGTGGAGATCAATACGCAAAGGATCAGAAGTGGCTACTATAACAGCGTTGTTCAACTCGAGACAGAGATGGAAATGTTTTTCAAAAAATTGAAATCGGGTTTACGCATTAAATTCAGCAAAGTTCAAAAGAGATTTGCATTTCAAGCAAATAGTCCGTATGAAATACGCTTCTTCAGCACTCTAGCTTATATGATTGGCGTGAAACCAGGGGAATGGATTCATGTTTCTGAACCAAACAGAACATGGCACATCTAAGTCTGAGACGTGATCCAAATCGCTTTGTAAATTACTATGTAAGTCAATCAGGCGGTAATCTGCCAGGGTTTTATGGGGCCCCGGTCATGTACGGACGCGGAATTGGATCATTATTTTCAAAATTATTCCGCTTCGTATCCCCTCTGGTTAAAAAAGGATTTGCAATTGCAAAACCCCATCTTAAAACGGCTGCATCAAATATCGCTTCGGATGTCATCGGTAGAGCCGTGAGTAAAATGAGTGGTTCTGCACACATCGACGGTCAAGAAGGTTCAGGAATTATGGTTTTATCCAAAAGACCCAGAACAAGACCCCCTGGTGATCGTTTAAGGACGGTTAAAAAACAACGACAAACGCGAAAAAGGAGATCAGTCGCAGCTGACAAACGAAGAGGAAGGAAGTCATCCGCAAGTTTTGATATATTTAAATAATGGCTCTTTTACATAACAAATCATCAGAGTGCACGCTGGCAGAGTTGGACTTATTTTCTGCCCCGATGACGCAGCTATCGATCGAAGATAAAATTTACACCGAGATCCAGCCTTTATCAGCAATCACTGATGGAGGGCCGATCGAGTTTTTCATTCCGGGAGACGGAGAAAAGTATCTGGATCTCAACGATACGCTGTTGCATCTCAGAGTGAAAATTACTAACGAGAATGGAACAAACCTGCCAGATGATGCACCTGTAGGGCTCATCAACTACCCGTTAAACACCATCTTCAGTCAGTGTGACGTCACTCTCGGAGATCGAATGATTTCACAATCCAGCGCTACACATCCATATAGAGCCATGATTGAGACATTGTTAAACTTTTCTGAGGATTCTTTAAAAACCCAGTTTAGCTCTGGTCTTTTTTATAAAGACACTGCAGGTGCTCTGAACTCTATTGTTACAACTAACGGCCCTAACCAAGGTCTTAACAGCAGAGCAGGCTTTACGGCAAATTCCAGGGAGGTACATCTCCTAGGCCCCCTGCATGCCGACATATTTTTCTGCGAGAGACTTCTTTTAAACTCTGTTGACCTTAAAATTAAACTTACAAGAGCCAACGATGCATTTTGTCTCATGGCCGCAAGAGACTCCACTTACAAACTCAGGATATTAGGAGCATCTCTTTTTATCAAAAAAGTTACTGTCTCTCCAGCTGTACGACTGGGGCACGCTTCAGCTTTAATGAAAGCAAATGCTCTGTATCCACTTTCACGTGTGAATGTAAAAACATATTCCATCCCTGAAAATTCAAGGGTATGCAACCAAGAGAATCTTTTCTTAGGCATCTTTCCCAAGTATGTGGTGATTGCGTTACTGGATCATGACGCTTTTACAGGAACACGCAATCTCAATCCGTTTGACTTTAATCATTTTGATATGGAATATTTAGCTTTGTGTAAGGATGGCAGACAAATTCCTGCTAAAGCCTTCCAGCCAAATTTTAACCAAGGTCATTCAGTGAGAGAGTATTACAACTTGTTTACGGCTACAGGACGACATCTAAAAGATCTTCCACTGAGTATATCACGTCAGGAATTTAATCAAGGATACTCTCTATTCACATTTAATCTTAACCCGGGTGAGGACACAGATGCTCTATCTCCAGTTTCCAGTGGGAATTTAAGATTGGAAATGCGCTTCAGAAACCCGTTGCCATATACCACCACGCTGATCATCTACGCTTGTTATGATTCTATTTTAGAGATTGATTCAAAGAGGCGTGTGCTGGTGGATTATTATTAATCTAATCAGGCATGAATAATCATGAAATTGAGAGCCTGATGCGTCATCTGCTGGGAGATTTGTTTTGCGGTGTGTGGCCGTGCGACCAGCTGCCGCTGCTAGCTGACAAATTCCCAGGGCCGGCCTACTTTATCGTGAATACACATCCTTCACACATGCCGGGGGAACACTGGCTAGCTCTGACATTGGATGAGAATGGTCAATCCAGCTTTTTTGACTCTTATGGATTCTCTCCGGATTTTGAGTTCTACCCGTCAAGCATCGTAACATTTTTAGAAGACAGATCCTCAAAAATATTGTATCATAATAATCAGCTTCAAAACACTCTGTCCACTGTGTGCGGTCACCATTGCATTTTTTATCTATGTCATAGAGCGTGCGGATTATCAATGCAGCAAGTGTTGTCGAAATACACCGGAGATGTGATTAAGAATGATTTAATGGTATCTAACTTTGTGAAAAAATATCAGAAATGTGTCATTAATCAAAGTTGTACATTTTATACTCACGGAACATGCTCTTTGGAGATGTTTCTGGATTGTTATGGAATTTAAAATGTCTTATTTTTTTTTTCATTGTTTGTTTTTTTTTTCTTCTTATGATTTAATATTTGTGTAATGATATCATATGTTAGTGTGTGAAGTAGAGAACGAAGTTAGACTTGAAAAATATAATCAATAAATATTTTATTGAATAAAAGAAATAGGCTACATGTTTCATTTTCTTATAACGGTTTATGGTGAAAATGTAATCCATCGGGGTGGTAGTGTCGTCTTACGAAGAGACTTTTTTGATCTCCCATCAGCATTTTTTGGATCTTCCAGCTCAGATCTCGACCAGTGGGGAGAATGAGTTATCTGCCTTCTTCTTCTTTTTCTTCTCTGCTTAACGCTGGGTGGTGTACCCCCATTTTCAATCGATGTACCCTCTGTTTTGAAACGTCTATATTCTTCACGAGCATAAGGGTTAATGACTGAAGATATAGGTATGTTTACCTCTGACAAGGTGTGTAGAAAGTCAGACCATCCTCGGGTTTGTGATGCTCCAGATTTTTTAAACGGAAGCATGAGATTTTTCAACAAATCAATCATGTGGGACCCCTTTATAATATTTCCGTTAAATACAAATTCACCTCGCGAAGTCCAACTCTCACTTCTTTCGGATAATTTCTTCAAAATGTACTCGGCATTTTTACGATTGTGTTTAGGAAGGCTTTTCAGTACTTCCGTAAGAACCTGATCCTTAGGGGCCTCGTCCTGCCCTGGGCCTTGTTTTTCTTGGGACCGCTCATGTTCAGGAACCTCTGTGTCACGCTGCAGCGTTAAACTGACCCGCTGTTTTTCTTCTTTGACACCTTGCTTAAGTAAAGTCAGATACCTCTGGAGAAGAGCATCGTATCTCTTGATTTTTTCATAAGAAGTCAAACCCGGCTCGTTTAATATCGCTCTCATTTCAGCATCCAAATTCTCCTCCGCCGTCTGTCTGATGGACGTGTCTGACTGGGTCAGACGCTTGAATTGATGAGGGGAAATGAGAAACATCTTCTGCGATGTTCTGAGAGACATTATCTCCTGATGATTCCACCCACTAGATCACCGATCAAGGGTGCAAGAGCCGTTAAGATGGGCAGAATAAAACCACCTCGTTGCTTTTTGAGAGCCAACTGTTTAGTTTTTATCCCGGTTCTTTTATCACCCAACAATCTGATGATATTTCTTTGTTTCTTCAATTGTCGGTGTTGAGAGGGTGATAGTTTAATGTTACCTTTTAGGATATTCAGTGCAATCTCGCACAGAGCCTGAATAAAGTCGGGAGAGCAGTGTGCGAGAATATCTTTACGTTTCTGTGGACAGGCCTGGTACAAAGCTCTGAATAATGGTAAATTCCTTTTTATACGCGCTGACATGATGACTTACTTTGTTCTGGGTACGTACACAGCAGGCCACTGCTGAGGAAGTATCCCCGTTCTCAGTCTGAAATGTTCTGGGCAGGTAGGCGTAAAATCGATGATTAAATATCCATGAGCTTCTCTCGTTGCGTCTTCAAAACTCTCCAAGAAGAGACCCTTTTGAGATGGAAACATTTGGCGGGCCAATATGTTCAGCTGCAGCTTATCTCTCGGGTTCTTAAACAACACCATATAATTACAGTTCAAACTAATAGTGCGACTGAACTTTCCCTGATGAAATACATTCTGAGTCAACATCATAACACTCATATTACGATGGTGACGAAACTGGGTAAAGACTTTCATCACGTTTTCATCATCTGAGGCTTGAGCAATAACATCGTCTAGAATGATCAAATGATTCTGATCAGGAGGAAACAGGTTTTCATCTTCAAAAGAATGAGGCAATCCTTCCACAAAGGTAATATTTTTATTCATCTTCTGCAATTCAGCATACATGGGTTGAAAAGATGTGTAAATCCATACAATATTTTCTGGAACAATATCCATGACATGATTACAGTTTTGTAAAATACTTTTTACAAAGAAAGTTTTCCCGCAGCCGCTGGGTCCAACTATCATACATGAGAAAGGGACTCTAAATCTAGGATCAAAATCAATCTCCTGTAAATCCATGTGACTTTTTATTTTATTTCTTCTTCAACTCTAATAACCGAAAGGCAGAGTTGTCCCGTCAGAAAAAAGACGTCTCTTATCATACACCAGTCGAAACTTTTTAAGAAATGTCGCGTTTGTCAAACGGAATCTCTTTTTATCCCTCCTGATCGTGTGCTGGGGGATTTCAATGACACCCTCACTTGACCCCTGTAAGTAGCCCTCGACCAGCCCTTTGATGCTGTCAAAATTGACCCTCTCGCTGCATTCATGCGTCTGAGTGATGCCTTTAGCACGTATCATTACATTTTTACGGTTTTTGGTCTTGTATGCATAACTCTTGGGTCCTGTCGATGCAAACTCCGAAATGCTGTCACCATCTAACTCGTCAGTAAGATCACCCAGATAATTCCCCAATTCCAGAGGAGTTTCACCACTTTTTGTCACATAAATCAAACTGTCCGTGTCAATATAAATCAATCTGTCCTGTAACTTCTCCATGCTGCTGAGAAGTTTTAAACGTGCATAAGCGGTGGTGAATGCTGCTATAAACACATTATTTGTCTTACTTGGTGGATATATGACACGTTTGCTGTAGTTCCACGGCACTACACACATTTCAGGGTTGAAAAAATGAAAATAGTTAACCCTGTATTTACTCGAGAACATGAAGCTGAAAAAGTCTTCAGGATTAGTGATGACTGTGGTCTGAGACAGATCACTTCTTTGCGCAAATTTCCCCCAAAAACTGTTTAAACACAATTTTGCAACCTGCCTTTTGGCAGGATTCATCTCGATTTTCTCAGGGTCTAATTGGATGCCCTGATGCAGTTTGTAGTCGCTTATATACTTTGACTTACTCTCCTGATCCACTGCTTCAGATGGATAGCCTGAAGCCTCCTGCTTACCCTTTAAAAAGCAATGAATGTAACCTTTAAAGATTGTATCACTTCTCTTTTCAAAATGCCACACCTCTGTGATTTTAGCAAGATGATAACTACACTCCAAAGCTTTACATAGTTCTACAGTCACCCAAACTCCCGTCAGAGCTCTTTCTTGATCATTATGCATGCAGGGACCTGACTGGTAATTTAATTCAGCGCATGAGCGGCAGAGAGTGAACACAAGTTTACCTTGGGATGTTCTGTAAGGTAAAACAGGGAACAACAGGTTACGTGGTGGGTAGACCACAGCTTTGATTATACCAAAGTAGCTGCTGGGGTCATCAAAATCTTTGTAAATGATGGTGGGGTGTCCGAGGGGAAAAACGCAGTTGGCGTTTACATAAGGGTACAGAGATGTGTAATCCACATAGTGTACAGTTTCATCCGGTTCCGCTGTGTACCTCAACTTCATAGGACAGGTGCGTCCACCATACAGCGCATCCCGGGGGGATAGCGGTTCGGGTGCATTAACTTTCTCAAGAAAGCTGATCACCCCTGGGTCTGATTTTTTCATTTCAATCCACTCATGCTCCCATATGACTTCGAGACGAAGGCCGTACACAGTTTGTAACACCTTGCTTCTCTCAACAGTGGCTGCGTAAAACTGTTCAAATGCGACCCCTCTCAACGGACACTTGTCATGAGGCATGTAACACTTTTTACAGCCGTGGAAAAAAACAGCCATAAAATTCAAACGCAACTTTGACACCGTTAATCTCTGCATACCCATCCACTGAATATGGCCCGATTTTCTTTTCACCCCTATTTAATGCATGCTCGATAAATATGGCTCTGCTGTCTGCAATCCAGCCGAGCCATTGAATGGACGCGCTGGAGAACGTTTTACTGCTGCGTCTGTAGTCCAGAGGTGATGGAATGGCTAAGGTTTGAGGAGGAAGGAAATTGGTTACAAAAACCTTCATGCAGGCTGATGCTATTGTGATACTTTTAAACGGATCCACACTTGTCTCCTTAAAGAACTCGTCTCTGAATTTTAAGCATCCTTGAAAAAGAATTTCAACGTCATTTTTACAATAACGAATTGCTTCTTTCTTAAAGTCAAAGACCTCTTTGCTCGCTTCTCTGTACCAGCTGCTAAACACCTGTTGTTCTTGAAGACTCATGCGTTCTACAGCGTAGCAGGATGGAGGAGGAAAAGCCCCTACATACTGGAGATGTTGTTCAGAGGAAAATAGGTGGGGAAAAAAACCCTTGCTTTGATCGGTAAAGCCTAACGCTTTCGGCATGGCACTAAGCTTCATGCACATGAAGGACAGGCTATCAATGTATTTTAACCTGTAATCAGGGTCGGTTAAACAGAGAACTTTACTCCCTACCATGACGATATGTGGTTTAATGCCTAACTGCAGCATTGCTGTGAGAATCAGGTAACCATCGTACCCCCGCGCATTGTGCGCTATTAAGGTGTAACCTTTGTACATTGGCCTCCTGAAATGCAGGAGAAATTTTTGGGTGCAATTCAGTCCATAAGCGTACCATTCATCACCTTTCAACGTTTTAGCACAGACCAGAAAGGGGGTATGCACGCCGCTCTCATTGACGAGGCATTCGAAATCATAAAAAATCAGTTTATCATCAAGCTGATTAATTGCACTGCAAGGCAGAATGTAACACTTATGATCATCGCATGTAATGTCTAGGCTGGGGGGTACATTTTCACTGCAAATACTGCATTTTACATTACACACGTGTGGTTTATTCGGTTTACTGATTGGAATAACGTATATCCGTTTGCATACTTTACACAGTTTTACCAACTCACAGTCACTGATAGGCCTTTCAGCACTATTTCTGATGCGCGGTTCCCTGTGTCTGCTGAAACATGAAGAATTACGACAGATTCTTTGACAGCCTGCACAGCTTACAGGATTGCTAATCTCTTGCATACATTTATATGTTCGACACACTGGACAATAACCTTCACAATGGTGTGTATTGGCATTCTGATAGCTGGCGTAACAGTAATTACAAATATATCTGCACCCCATAAAACCTTTGAGATTTTTTATCCCATAGTAATGACCTTGAAATAACAGCAAAAACAGAGGGTTTGAACGATCGGGGAAACTGGTCTCAAATTTACACAGAGCAGTAGAGCCCGTGGTTCTGTGAAACACTACAATTTTTCTCTTCAGAATGGTTTCAAATTTACCAATATCACTAAAAGTAACTGCTGTTTGCTCGTCAAGGCCTGCCTGATGCTGCCATCTCCTCCCCAGTTCTACAGCACGGTGATCCGTGAGCTCAGGATCAGAGACGTGTGCGAGGCTGATTGCAAAACATAACTGATTACCGGTATTGTTTATAATATACAAATTACGCATTTTCTTATTAAACAGTTCACAGTCTAACGTTCCTGCAGCTTTACGCTTAGAACCTCCTGCTGGGTCATTAACAACCTGAAGAACAAATTCCATGTTATTATCTACAGGTATATTTGCATTCGATTGTACTAAATCGTCGAGGAAGTTTTCGAAAGCAGGCAGGATCATATTTCCATCATCTGTAACAGTAAATGTGATGTGACGATTGAGATTTTCACCCACTAATTCCAGCTGCACAACGTCGTTACGTCTGGTTAACGATCTCGCAGCGTCGGCTAATTCAATTATAATACGCATGATGTCTGTATAGAATGCTGCTAAATCTGGAACGTTACTTGGACAGGGCGGCGGTATGGTAAAAGGTCTCCTTATTTCATGGTTATTAAAATGTTCACGTTCAACCACAGCTGGAGGATCTCGCTCTATTTGATCAGAACTAACCGCTACTCCCGTATTGAAATTACCCCCGTGATGATCTGCGGAGTGTGACGTAGAAGGATTCTGATGAGTGTCAGGTGGATCATTTTCCTCAATGCTGCTGCTGTGTGGAGACGGTTCGCTGTTCAAATCGGAAAGAGCCTGATTGATTACGTTTAAAACGTCACCGTGCCGATCTGCGGCGTGTGCAGGTGAATCATTTTCCTCAATGCTGCTGTGTGGAGACGGTTCGCTGTTCAAATCGGAAAGAGCCTGATTGATTACGTTTAAAACGTCACCGTGCTGATGTTCATTTATTAAATTTTCACTGTTAGCAGGAGATGCATTAATGGGGATTTCGTTAAGTTCATTAACTAAATTTCTTATTTCATCCAGGGCAAGTCTGATTACTTGATCAGAACTAACCGCTACTCCCGTATTGAAATGACCCCCGTGATGATCTGCGGAGTGTGTCGTAGAGGGATTATGATAATTTTGCTCAATGCTGTGTGGAGACGGTGTGCTATTTTCTTCTGCATTAACGGGAATTTCGTTAAGTTCATTAACTAAATTTCTTATTTCATCCAGGGCAAGTCTGATTCGGTTATCCATTTTCTATGAACATAAGAAACAAAAAAAACCAAAAAAACTAACCTACAGAAAAAACATAAAACAAAAAACACAGTGATCAGTTCAGTTTAAAATCACCTTGATGTCACCAAAATGCTTCTTTAACAGAATCTGACATGCTGCCAGAAGCGTTAACGATGAGGTCTTATTACGAAGATTCCGTGAGGCTGTAGAGACTGTCTTCCTGCGCTGTCCGTTTCTGTGACCAATCTGTCCTACCATCAACGTTACCTCTGTAAGGAGAATGAACAAAAAATAAATAAATAGATAATAAATATATATATATATATATATATATATATATATATATTGAAATAATCACATTAAAGCTGAAAAAAAAAAAAAAAAAAGGGGAATTAAAATTAATTCAGTATGTATGTATGAATTAAAACGTACCGTTCATTAAACCACTCACTAGCGTTGCTCGGGTTTGTAGCGCAAAGAGTCGCTGTCTTTTGGCCGGGGTTAAATATTCTGTAAAAACAGAAGACAATAAAAAGTTATCTTACGCTGCGCAGCACAGCGTTCATAAATAAAACGAAAATAGTTTTTAAAATACACAAGTTTTTTTTTAAATCTTACTCCGATTCTTTGCGGTAAAACCTCCAGATTTCACTTCTTGTTGGACTGAAACTGTGCCGTTCTGCTGAAAGCTGTCTTGATCTTTGAAAAGCGACCTTCTGGTGGGCGGATTTAATGTGGCATCTTTGGATGTATCTGTAAACAGGTTTATATGACATTTTTATTGAACTATGCTTAAAATACATATATATATATATATATATATATTGTTTTTATTTAATTTTTATTTCCTTACCTTGCTCCTGCTCGACAACTATGTCTTCCACAGAGCTCTCAGTCGAATCTGTAAACAGTTTTATCTGAGGTTTAAAACAAAAGTCTCTAATAACACATAAATAAAATACATTCACTCTCAAAGAAAAACAGTTAGTTCTTAGGACTTACTTTCTGGAGGTGCCGGTAACTTATCCGGTGTGTCTTCAGGGGAAATGATGATAATTGGCGGAGGAGTATTCAAAGAATCTGTCGTAATTTCTGTGTTAGAAGAAAGTTCAGATGTAGTTGGGAGTTTTTCTTGTTTGGAAATAATTCGCCTTCTTAATTTGGAGTATGGATTCCAGCCGCTGAACCCTCCAACTTGATCATTCGGGTTTACCTCTCTCATCAAATCTATAAATTGAAACATTGTCAAGGGTTAACTATAATATATATATATATATATATATATATTTTATTGCATTTAACATTTACTTACCATAATCTGATTGTGTCAAGATGAAATCATCAAGGTCATCAGCGGTGGGTTCTATGACAAAGAAACAAATATATATATATATATATATATATATATATATATATAAACAATATATATAAACAAAATTTGAGAACATTCACATGCATTTAAAGATACTTACTTACTTACTTACGTTTTAAGATGTCATTGTGCTTTTGTGAATTATCAGAAGAAGAAGCCACAATTTCCGGGTTTCCTGAAATATTTACCGACATTTTTTCTTGTCAGTACTGGTATTTTTCAATGTAACAAGTGTTATGGTTCAAAGACATTCAGCATTTGAAGACCCTGACACTGAGGTTAACCAATGAAACAGAGCCCCAACATTTACACACAGTATTTATACCAGAACATGACAGTGTTATCTCAACTGCAAAGACTATGTTTTTAAGACCAAAACCCTTCTTGAGTTCAAAGGTGATATGTTATCTAAGAAACAGACGTAACTGCCCCTTTCCTGACATCGCGCCTAACAGTTGTAACCCCCTGTAACTCTAAGATGAAAAAGTAAAAATGTTTTTTAGAAAAGCTACAGGTAACTTAAATTATCATTCCTTTTTTTTTTTTTCCTAAAATGGAGTCTCTCATGATTCAAAAACAAACACATCATTGCTAGTCAATTTGTAACTTGGAAACAGTATACTGATGTTCTTTTTTTTTTCTGTTAATCTGATATTCGTCTTACCTATTTTCAGCTGCTTTTCCAGTATGTTGACGCAGAAGCTGAAGGTTTTTCTCGTTCCATCGATGTAGTGAAGCACAATTTTTTTTTTATTTACTTTTTTAGGTCTTTTCTATTTTGAACGGATTTAGACTGGCTCATATATGCAACAAATAGGTCCTGCTGTAAAGCAAAATTAACTTACAATTCTGTCAGGTTACACAGTTCCTTTATTAGGATTTCATGTGATAGGTCAACATTAAGTTGATTATACCTTTAAAAATATAAAAGGATGCATGTCTTTTTTTGTTGTTTGTTTTGTTTTTTAGATGTATTAACGCCTGAAAAAACATACAGATTATTAATAACACCCTTAAACACACCCCTGTGTGTTTTAATTGGCTCATTTAAGGCCTTCCCCGTAACACCCTTAAACACACCCCTGTGTTTTAATTGACTCATTTAAGGTATCGCCCCTAATGACGACAACCAATCAACATCCACTGTTACGCCCCTTGGACACACCCCCCTGCCCACATGGCAACCACATGGCGCCCACATGGCCCCCACCGGAAGTCCCGCCCTCACCGGAAGTCCCGCCCACCTGTCAAAATGTTTGATGGAAGGGTGCACTTAAATTCTCTCTAAAGTCTCTTTAGGGTAACACAGGATTAACTTTTCAGGAATACTTTGAAGGTTTTCCAGAATGCAGCAGGGAATAAGTCTCAGAAATTATTCAGACAGACAGCATTCGAACCCTGATGCCAACCACAGAAATACGATTTCTTCAGCCTTGCACAGTAAATCAGGATGGCATTATCTCTTCTTTTCTCTGATGTGTCATTGAGGGTCAAGTTTTTAACGTCCCCCTGATTTCCTGGAACTTCATTTAAACGTTTGTAGTTCATGATGTGAATTTCAAGGGAGACTCCATGTTATAAGTTATTAAACACTTGGATGTGAAGCCTCAACAAACAAAATCTCAGTTAAAATCCTTTAAAAAACATAGCAATACCTTACACTTGAGTATTGTTACTGTAATCATATTCATATTCAAAATCACTCCATAAAACCACAATCGTTCAATAACAGATTGAATAATTATGTGAACGTCTAAATTTCAATCATAATTAAAAACAGAAAAAGAGCAAACTGGACTACACATGAAAACATAATGGAACAAAAAGCTTTAAAAGGCTTTCCTACTGAATTTATATTCTAAATCCCAGTATATCCTGATCTTTTTGACAAATCTTTTCCTATTTGGAGTTAAAAACGACATTCTGGTTAACTTGTGGCTCGCAAGTGTGGGTATGTTTATATAACCATCAGACTACCTTGTGATCTTTTAAACTGAATCTTTATACGGACTTTATATAATCCTTGGTCACCCAACTCTTTCTCAAATCCCCCGGTTACCATGTCCATTTCCCACCCTGTTAATGTCAGAAGGTCAGTGTTTTTTATTAGTCTGATTTCATTTCTTGTCCTTTAAATATCAACTTCATGGTGAATGAAATATTAATCTATCCATATTCTATACTTGGTTATCCTTTCAGGGTCACTGGTGCCTATCTCATTGGGCAAAAGGAGAGATACAGCCTGGTCAACTATCCTGTCCATCACTGAGAAACACAGAGATTCACTCACACCTAAGATCAAAAGCCAAAAAAAGCTAACATGTATATTTTTACTGTGAAAGAGAGCCAAGAAACCAAGAGTGAGATGACACTCACGCTCCTGGAGAACATGCAAATTCAGTTCAGAGAGGCGCTCACCATTGTTTGAACCCAAGGCAACAGTGCTAACAAGGGCTCCACCCTGCAATGTTGTGCATATAAATATGACAGGAAGCAATTCCTGTAAAATAATAATAATAAGCAAACTACTAGTGTACTAGTCTTTACTACTGGAGGAAAGAATGGAGGAAATGTCTTTATGTCTTGTAAATGCATTTAAAAATAACTTCCACACACCATCTTGTTGGTTTGTTTAATGTCTTTCTATATTCCTTGTTTATTTAATTCTCAGTTATGTTTACTCAACTCAAAATTCATTATTAGACCTTGAAGTAAAAGTAATATTGCAATCAATGAGTAATCAACACATTCATGATTTTTCTTAAAAGAAATCTGACGCAGAGGCTGGTGTTGAACTTCTTTCAATTACATCAATTACATCAATACCCATCATTGTGGGACTTTGGGGACTGATGTGTAGAAACAGAACACAATGAAATAAAGTCTGGATAAGAGAGAAGTAGAACCAGAGCCAGTTTGAAGTCTGTTCCCAACCATCTGGTTCTTTAGAATGACTGAATCATGCCAGGCCAGGTTTATCTCATCAATTATAGTTATGGTTGTAGATTGATGGCATGAAAATGCGTCCTGTTAACGACACCAACATATTCATCATGTGATGGTGCTTTTGGCAAAATGTGTGCAGCTGAAAGCTTCAACTACATCAGTAAAACTGAATCTTGCTGCAGGATGTGTTTTAATGTCAGCCTGTTCAGCTGCATTTTATGGAAATCAGATAAACCTGGCTGGCCTACAGACATTTCCATTCCACATTGCTGTTATGGCCAGGCTGAGGTTCGAACAGTATGATCCTGTTGGTCTCCCAGTACCCTCTAATATGCCTCTAGGTGTCGCCAAAGGTTACAGTTAATGTAGAAACACCAGCCTTGGAGTTGTTATGGGGCTGCACACATTTCCATGGTCAGTTCATTATTGAGTAATTTGAACTTTTGCATGAAATTTTGCTGTTTTCTGGATTTAAACTTACAACACAGCCACTTTTTAAATAAAAGCCCGTGGGCTTTAAGTCCCAGGATTTCTTTTACCCAGGTAAAAGGAATCCTCTCTCTCTCATCTCTTCAATATCCTGCAGGGTGTTACTGGCTGGCTCAGTGTCACAGCTCATTGAGGCACATCAGGAGAGGGCTTGGTTTCCCTGAGACAGATGCTCAAATGTACAATAATCAGACGTCTTCAACTGGCTGTCCACCCTTCAATGGCACCGTCCTACCAAAAAACCTGGACAAATAATCTGAGAAACTATCATCTACTGCTCCTTTACAGTCAACCTGTCTCTGCAGATAAACTCACCTCTTCCTAGAACATGTCCTTATCTGTTAATGGTAAAAATCCGGTACCCTTGTTCCATCAGCAATTTCTATGTTACACTTACCATTATAAAACCACTCACCTCTCACTCTCATTGAAATGTCCTGGATTCCTGTAGCAACAAGAAAAAACATCAGTCACTGTGTTTTTCAATAAACTCTTCAAAATGTACTGTTTACGGCCGTAGTTGCTACCTGCATGAGAGTTTACTGTTAAACTAACATGACAGAACAATCTGGCAATCTCTGTGGTGCAACTATGAACTGCACTTTCAGAACTGCTAATCACTGAACATCACTACTCCATTCTTCATTCACTTTCAAAACAGAAAGCAGCCACCACTCAAACGTTTAACTCACCTGACTCAAGAAATGAATTTAAAGATCCAAAGCTCCTCCGCAAACTCTGTCCGAACGTTCTGCTTTTTCAGAGTCGCCGTCGGTTGCCCCAATCGTCCGTTTTTTATAGTTTTTTTTTTATTTTTACTCTTTGTGATTGTGTTTCAGTCTTACTGTTAAATAATTTTATTTATTTTTTTAAATGCAAGCATTTTGTTTTACAATGCCTGTGACACCCTTTACCCACAAATGCATAAATTGAAGAGAATAAATACTGAGGGAAGTGGAGAAAAGGACCAATGAAGTGAGGAGGTAATCAAGGAGAGAACCAGGTGCAGCTGGTTGAAAAGGGAATGCTGAAGAACTGAGGGAGAATGGCTAATTAACACAGATGAGCATGGAGAACAAGGAAGAAACAGAAAACCAACAAAGAACTAAAACTGAAAACCAATCACAGACAGATCCTGACAGCTGTTCATTTCAGTGGCATAAATTTGCTTTCCATAAATGTAACTGGGTTTATCAACAAATTTTGCTGTCACAGGCAATTCAATTTACATTGTTCTCCGTCTGCTCTGATTCCCGTGTAGCTTCAGCTGTTAATGGTTGTCCTGTGAATACCAGCCTAGTAAGGCGGTGGTAATAGGACAAAATCAAAAGGGTGAGCCAACCTCTGACATTATTGAACAACAAAACTCTGCATACACATGGAATGAATTCACACAATTTCTTAAAATACAAGAATTTATTAACAAAAATAAGTCAACTCAAACGTATTTCAATCAAAAAACTCTTTAGTATGCTAAAACAATCCAACTAAACTACCAAGCAGAATTAAAGACTTGAGAAGCTATGTACAATATAAACAAGTTGATTAAAGATGGCTGAAACCATGACCAAAAGAGTGATGCATCATTACCATGCAATGTTTATGTTTGAGAACCAAGGATTATCTTGAAAAATCTGGAAATTAAGTTAAGTTAGTCTTGGGACCAATTTAAGCAATAATCAGCACACCTTTAGACAACCATTCACAATGCAAGATCAGATAAAATATTATTTTATTAAAATAATGTTTTAAATAATGATCTGCTGAATAAAACCAACCTTCTGGATGACTAATTCTCAACAGAGTCTCATTAGCTGCCTTTATTTATTCAAATAATATTTAAAGAAATATTATTAAGGGAATGGTAAAATATTTAAGGAAGTATTTTGGAAAGGTGCCAAATCTTTCTGGAGAAATGGGGCTTAATGGTGTTTACTTAGTTATCAAATTTAGTAAAATGATGTTTACGGAACTATTATTTACTAGCTTGAAAACTAACAACCTTTCTGTTAAATATTCTTTAGCAGGCAAGCACATGTTCTTACCTGTTAGCAGTTAAAGCTAACAAAAGAAGCTGATAGCTTAGCACCAGAATCAAGCACACACCTTTAAAATACCGTTAACAAAAGGGTTAAAATTCATAAGCGTTATGATCAATCTTCTGTTTAAAATCACCCTTCAAGTAAAGTTTGTCTTAACTTTAAAAACATACAAACAAAGAAAACAACCTGAGCACGTGTGGTGCAGATATTCTGCTAGCACCAAGATAGCTGAGTTCAACACAAACAAAACCAAACTTCATAAAATGGAAAACGTTTAGATCATTTCAATCTAAATCACTTCTATATTTTTCTGCCCAAACACTTAACCTCATGAACTGTGGTGAGGAACGTTGTCCAAGGCAGTGAAGTTTGAAGAAATGTCCACAGTCTTTAAACGGTTAGCTACAGCTAACCTCCTTAGCTGTGGAGAGTGGCGGCTGTTCTGTCGGCTAGCCAAACTGCACGTTACCGTAACCACGGTGATGCGGCTCCTGTTGTCCTTCTGTCAGGCAGGGAAAACCGCTTCACTCGGCTTGTAGAGACAGCATCTCTACTGGCACTCCTCTGGAACACCTTTTGCTTCTGCAGGCCTCAGAGAGAAAGTCAACCCAGGCATGTACCTTAATTCCCTTTCATGAATGAATCTACCAGATACACAGAGTGATTCATTTGTACTTATCTTAGTGCATATGATCAATGATCGTATGACACCCTTGGATCCAGTTTGAAGAGTTTATATCTGTTTGCCAGCAAAGAGACATTAGCACGCTGTCTCTCCGATCCCGGTCCCGCAAAGAGGATTAGTGGAAGAGGCCGGATGTAGCAAGAGCGGTGCTTTTATTTGGGCAGTGACAGCACAGGAAGTCCGCAGTTATTCCGTTTCCTCCTTCTGAAGTTGTGCTTGAAGTCGGTTAAATGCAATTTATTTTGAAAGTTCCAGAAAAGTTTGTACCGCATTTCCTGTTTTAACTCATGGCTGTGGGTCCCAACATAACTTAACTCAGTGCATATGATCGATGATCGTATGACACCCTTGGATCCAGTTGAAGAGTTATGTCTTTTTGCCAGCAAAGAGACATTAGCATGCGTGTTACCCCTGACGATTTTTGAATGAAAATTGCAAATGGGTGGATACTCGTTACCAAGATAAGGGCAACCCAAAAATTGTGCATTGTTAGAGGGTTTACAAAATGTTGAGGGGCCCAAATGCAGTCGCAACCAGAGCCAGATCTGAGGTGAATAGTTTTTTAAACATGAAAAGATAAGAACTTGCAATGTAGACACGAAGAGAACAGGACATGTAGCTAAAGTACATGTTCTAAAACGTTTAACGTGATTTTTCTTTTTCCGTGCATATAACGTTTGTTCTCTTTCCCCAATAAAGTCCTTCGACCCTCTTTACTTTTTTCTGTCATGTTTCAGATTTTGAAGTAACATCACCTGTTGTGTTACGTAAACTAGAGGTTAGATCGGATCTACTATAAAACAGTGAGCTAACTTCAAATTCTGAGCTCAGGTCTTGGAATGATGTCTCACCTGAGATGAATGTGTTTTTACGGAGACCACGAAGGGACACGGGGGATGTTGTTTTTTTCTTTTGCGTCCCCACGCAGTACTTTTTGGGTTCTCACGCAATAGTCTTTGGGTTATCTCGCAGTATTTTGTGGGATAGTTTTTCCAAACCAGATAACTGCAAAAATGGAACAAACACTACACCCTTTTTTGAGATTTATTTTGAAATTGACCTTAAATAAAAAGATCTTCAATCAGACTTAAAGACAGTTTTTATCCACAAGCTGTCAAACTACTGAACTCCGGGCAATAATACTGCACAAAACCACATCTGTGACACTTTATTTGCTTATTGCTACTGCATGATGTGTACTTTTTTTTGCACAGCATTAGTGCTTTTGTTTTTATTGTGATTTGAACGGTTCTTCTTATCCAAAGCATTTAATCGCATTGTTGACTACGTGTTAACGTGTTGCGAGCAAACGCAAAAGTATTGCATGGGGACGCAAAACAAATAAATTCGTCCATGTCCCCTCGCGGGCTCCATATATTTTAGCGGGAATAAAACAGTGTTTGTAGTTGTCAGTCAGTGAGTCAGTCATTTTCTACCACTTATTCCATAGTGGGTCGTGGGGAAACTGGTGACAATCTCAATCATCTACATGCCATGTTGCATTGATGCAGTAATTCATGTAAAAGGAGCCCCCAACTACAACTGAGTGCCTAGAAATGAATATACCTTCAGATGCCTAACATTTCTGTATAAAATATCGATATAACATATGAGTTTTACTTTCTGAAATGACTGATAAGAAATATTGAAATTTTCACAATTTACAATTTTTTCACATGTTCCTCTGGTCCCATCAGCAGCTCAGCAAAGTTCCTGCATGGATGAGAGTCCTTCTTTTCACTTAATCATGATCCTGATCTCTGTATTGGGTCCTCCACAACCAAACATGTTTATAATGCAAAATGTCACTCATTTTGAATGGAAAATAGAGACACTAGAATCAATAAGAACCAACAATAAAATAATACTCCATGTATACACCTCAATCTTCACCAGTAACATGTAATGCAGAAGTCTGTCACAGTTTTCTTTGGGAAATTTTTAGATTACACTTTTTTTCATAATCTAGAGGATAATTTATATCATTATTTTACTTCCTCTGGGTGGATAATAAAGTATTTGTGTTCAAGTCATTCATGGCATCATTGATTTGAATATTCAAATAATAAAATTCAGATTTAGCTGCTGTCCAGAGATCTGAACTTAAAACACATCAACATCAATCAACTACCCTATTCAGTGCAGATTCAAATATGCATTCCAGTTCACTGATAGCAAGTTTTTATTCTTATAACTGAAATATTTTACTTCTGATATGTGAAGATTTTTATGTCCATGTAGAAAAGTGTTTTCTGTCTGGTCTGGTTCCTGTTTGTCTTCAGCTCCTCTTCTCTCCCAGCATTGTTTCTCTGTTCAGTGGAGGCAACGCTGCAGATTTTCAGACCTTGATATGAAGTGTTTAAATGTGTTCTTCATCCAATTGAGACAAACTGTTGGAGGAAATTAATTCATCTGACAACAAAGATGCGGTGAAGACTGATCCTACAAGTCCTACAAGAGGCATGTGGTGGTGGTGGCAAAATAGACCTTTTTCAGCAATTATTGTTTGGCATTAAAATTAAAACTGATAAGAATATTTGAGTAAATCAAGTGCTGGTTTATGCTCATTCAAAGTGGTTTTACTGTTCAATGAGTTTACCATATTTTTGTTGTTTTGCACAGAAAACTCTGCAGAAGGAGAAACTTCAGTCCCAGATCAGATATAGTTTCCTCATAGCTCCTCTTCTTCAGCTTCATCTTCTGTTGTTCCCAACGTCTCTGCCTCCATCTCTTGTAGTGTTTGGAATTTATATTAGCACCTGATAACACTGCTGATTTTATAGTGAAGTTATTCATTGCCCCTACCAACGTGGTAAATATGTTGTTATTTTAATGCCTTTCATTTTTACAATAAACCAGTTTCTCCAGTTGTCCTGTAGAGATCTGCTGGTGCGCCTGGTGAAAACAGATATCATATAACTCCTAGTCTGTTCTCTCTATACTGGCTTCCTGTTTGTTTTTGGATTCATTATAAAATCTTATTACTTTCCTTTAAGGTTTTACATGGACTGGTATCCTTGCACTTGTCAGAGCATCTTCATACCCACAATCCTATAGAGCACCAAGACCAGGTTAAAGCAGGCTGGCTGAGCTGTTGCTGTGGCTGCTCCAGTTTTACGGAACACGTTTCCTCTCCACATCCACTCAGCTCAGTCAGTAAACACTTTAAAATCACTTTCAAAGACTTGTTTTTTTCCATGGCAGCTGACACTATTTTTAGATCATTGTATTTAATGCCTCCCTGTTTTATTAGTTGAAACATATTGTGGTATTTTATTGTATTCTGTATTTAGTACATATGGATCTTCCTGTTACTGAACATTATAAAGCAACCTGTTCACCTGTTTGTCAGAAGGTTAAACCATTAAATGTCCATTTTTCTGAATATTTAAACTACTTTATAGCATCAAATAGAAGAATTATTAACAACAAAGACTATTGAGGATATACAGGCGTTGCTCTGGTTTTAAAGGAAAATTAACAGATAACAAAATAATGCGTTTTTGACCCACTGATTTTGTCAAAACTCAGGAAAATTTAAAATATGTGTTCATTCTATTTGTTCCACTTTATTTATCTTTGTTTTGTGGTGAAAATAATTCAATCCTGTAGAGAATCACAATAAGAAACACAAAATGCGATTAGTGAAGTTACACAATGGATGTTTATTTGTTTGGGGCTCAGACTCCAGAGGAAGACATGCATGCTGATAATGCATGAACTGATGAACATCTTAGGATTAGAATTAGAATTGTCTTCCCCCAAAAGGCCGAAGCCAAACCGAGGCTGAAATGTAATAGAATGGTTAAAAGATGACAGCAGTAGAGGAAAAGTAAAATGTCGGAAATACCGGGCTATGAAGTAGATATAGAATGATGAGCGAGAGAAACAAGTTAGATAAAGTAAGAGCAGCATAGGCATGAATGTAAGGAGCCTTGAAGGCATGAAAATGATGAATGGATGCATGTGGTTAATAAATTATTTATACCTGCATATTTACCTAAATATTAGACTTGGTCCATCCCAGCTCTGACACACACAATGAACACAAACTTGGCCAATAAAGCACAAGTAATGATGGCCGTTTGGTGCTCCAAACTTGGTTTGCCGGAGGTGACTCAGTTGTACTGCCACCAGTATACGTTCAAAGCAATGCATTTAAAAAAAATGGCCTTTAAACCAACATTTTACATTGCTGTAATTTGTTATACCTGAGTAAATTAGTTTTACTAAAATGGTCATTTAAAACAGACGTTACACAAATTTGTGGAACTTTATGGTTTTCCTTTTCCAGAAATCATATTTTTACTTTTTTATGTAATTTCTGGTTTTTACTTTGCAGTAATGGTTGAATTGTTAGTTTATTACACAATTCATTCAAAGTAGAGTGTTGTGTTTTAAACGTAGATGTTGGTGACACCACTTAAACCACAAAATAATATTTGTCTCCGTAAACATGTGGTAAAAACTGTAAAACTGCCACAGAAAACAAACTCAATCTCAACACAAAGCCATTTCACACACATACAAAGCGCATCAAAATAAACATTAATATGCAAGCACACCTATATAAACTAAACCTATGGCATTCCTGCCTGAAATTGCCTTTATCTGGCACCACATACTGTTGTACTTCGTCATGCCTAGGTCTCGTGTTTACTACTAGAGGTGGGTGGATCAATCCAAAATATTGGTGATGTTGATGTCAAGTCGGGATTAGTATCAAATCAGTACTAGTGTGTTGAGATCGATACGTTAGTTTCAGATTCTCTTCTATGCGTCCACCAAGTTTTTCAAATTTCTTCACAGAGTTCAGTGGAGCACAGCTTCTCTTTGTCTGCTTTTGTTATGCATGTCTCTCTGCTGCGCACTGCCACTCCCCTCCCTGTTCTGCGGAGCATTTTCAGCATTCTTTTATATTTTTTTACTTAGTTAAGAAAAACATGTTCATCTGCCTAAGATCTTTTTCATTTGTTTTATCATAGTAATCAACTAACTAGAAAATCAGAAATTGATTTAAAGATCATGACATTTCTGTCGGGGTTGGAGATCTTTGTGTTTTTTTGTATTGTTTGTGTTTGGTTTTCTAGAGGGCGTTGGAGAGCAGGAGCGGTGAGACAGGTGTTCTCCATTCACCGGTGATGAGGCTCCTGGAGTATTTAAGCAGGAGGCAGCCAGCATGTCAGCGCTCGAGTTTTAGCCTTCATTGTATACCATGTTGGTGACTACCTGGATGTTACCCAGGCTGGCCACCAATGGATTTTGCTTATAAGACCTCGTTCCAAGTTTCCCACGGATGGATCTACAAACTGGTGTCTCGCTAATGCTGTGTTGCTGGATTTCCTCCTGCTGATCTTTTCCTGGATTCGACCTCCGATCCTGCCTCCACTAAACCTGTCCACCCTCCACCGCTCCACTCATGCCCACCATACAATCCTCCAAACACTGTTAACATCCAAGGGACTAAGTATCTTGGCTAAGTTACCTCTGTAGTGCCAGACTGTTTCCTCTAATCCTCCCAGATTTTGTCTTTCTGCTACATTACTTCTTGGCCAACCAGTTACACATCACTCATCAGACTAGACCTATTGTACTTCTTTTATCTGGTAATCACCGGAAACTTATCTCTTTTTATGTGTTCCCAGCAGCTACCCATGCTTTGGTTTTGGGATTCTCTTGGCTATGTAAACATAACCCACACCTTAATTGGGCTGAGGGTAGAGTAGAATCATGGTCCACCAGCTGTCATGTTTCTTGCCTTAAGGCTGCAGTCGTACCCACTTCCGTCGATCCCGTTATCAATTAAAGTGATTTTCCTGATTTATCACACGTTCCTGAGCTCTACCATGACCTTAAGCAGGCCTTCAGTAAACCCAAGGCACTTTCCTTACCTCCTCATTGGCCTTATGATTGTGCTATCAATCTACTTCCTAGAGCCACTTTTTCCTCTAGCAGACTTTATCCCATTTTTCAACATGAGCGACAGTCTATGGAGAAGTATATTAACAAGTCCCTCTCTGCAGGTTTAATTCGGCCATCCTCTTCACCCCTAGGTGCAGGTTTCTTTTTTGTTAAGAAGAAGGATAGTTCTTTGCGACCACGCATTGATTACCGGGGATTAAACAACATCACCATTAAGAATAGTTACCCTCTTCCACTGCTTTCCTCTGCTTTCGAGCCTGTACGTGAGACCACAGTTTTCATAAAACTAGACCTTAGAAATGCTTACCATTTAGTTAGGATCCGCCAGGGGGATGAGTGGAAGATGGCCTTCAAGGCTCCACTTGGACACTTTGAATACACGGTCATGCCTTTTTGGATTTCAGACTTTCAGACCGGGGAGTAAGAAAGCGAACCCTGATGCATTCTCCCGACTGTTCGCACCAGATGATATGGAGAGAGTCCCTGAGCCCATTGTCCCCCCTACCTGGGTCATTGGGGCTGTCTCCTGGGAGATCGAGGAACTAGTTAATTGTGCTCTGAGGACTGAGCCTGACCCTGGAACAGGCCCTAAGAACAGAACGTTTGTCCCATCCTCAGTCAGAGCACGAGTTATCCAATGGTTCCACACTGCTAGGTTCGCCGTACATCCGGGAATAAGTAGAACCATTGCATTGATTAATAGATGTTTTTGGTGGCCCTCTCTGCACCAGGACATCAAGGAATGGGTTCTCGCCTGCACGGTTTGTTCTAGGAGTAAGAGTAGTAACCAACCACCGTCTGGGTTACTTCAACCACTGAACATTCCCAGGCATCCCTGGTCACATATAGCTTTGGACTTTGTAACCGGGTTACCTTCATCCAGAGGCATGACTGTCATTTTGACTATTATAGATCGTTTTTCTAAGGCTTGTCACCTCATGCCGTTGAGGAAGCTTCGCTCGGCTTTCCAGACAGCTCAGCTCCTCATCAAACATGTTATGCGGCTACACGGTATACCCCAGGATATTTTATCTGACAGAGGGCCCCAGTTTGTCTCCCAGGTCTTGTGCTAGTTTTGCTCTGCTTTGGGAGGCAAGGTCTCGCTCACCTCGGGTTACCACCCCCAGTCTAATGGCCAGGTTGAGAGACTCAACCAACAACTCGAGTCCACGCTCAGGTGCATTACCTCCTCCTCTCCGTTAGACTGGACTGAGAATCTCAACTGGGCAGAGTACGCCATGAATTCTCAGGTTTCGTCTGTTACTGGTGTTTCCCCTTTGAAGCCTCTTTAGGGTATCAGCCGCCCATTTTTGCAGCGGATGAGCGTGACGTAGCCGTTACCTCTGTCCGTCACCATGTTTGCCGGTGCACGCTTATTTGTTGAAGGACTGTTGAAGCACTCCAATGCACCGCCGCCCAGAACAAGCGCATCGCTGACCGCAAGAGACGTCCCGCCCCGGTTTATCAGCCAGGACAGAAAGTCTGGTTGTCCTCTCGGGACATCCCAATGAAGGCGATGTCTAAGAAGCTGTCCCCTCGGTTTATTGGTCTTTATGTTATCGAGTCCCTCATTGGTCCTTCTGCCACTCGTCTTCGGTTACCTTCCTCCGTTAACGTCCAAGGGACTAAGTGTCTTGGCTAACTCACCTCCGTAGTGCCAGAATGTTTCCTCTAATCCTCCCAGATTTTGTCTTTCTGCTACCTTACTTCTTGGCCAACCAGTTCAGAATCTATCAGCTCTTGTAGATTCTGGAAGTGAGCAGAGGCTAACAGATTTAGAACTAGTAAGAGCTCATAAGATAGAAACAGTACCTCTTTCCACCCCTCGCCTTGTCACTGCTGTTGGAATTATGATTATTGATTAATTAATCTTTATCAATAATTATAATTAAAAATCATAATTTGACAAAATTAATTTCTTAACCAAAATCCTCATTTATGAATCGAGACCAGAGATGTCTTCTGGTGTTGTAATTGTGGCTCAACGCCTCTGATAATTACAACCGTTAAATACTCAGTGATAATTGATAACTATTACCAGAGATGTCACTGTTTAATCGACCGTTTCTGCCGAAACGTGTGGAACTTCAACCTTATCTTGACTGACGAATCACTCTTGCACAAAATAAACACAGAACGCCTTCTGTTATCGTCTATGTGAATATTTATTAAGTCACAGCCCTGATACACTCACTCTTCCGATTTAATAATCTTCACCTACTCAAACATGCAAAGTTCTACACAAAAGGGGTAAAATATCTAACTAAACAAAATAAAGGGGGATCAAACCAGCAGTTATGGCAAAAATGATAATATGACAAAGGGGTGTGGTGGTGAGTGGAGGGTGGGGCGCAGCTCTAACTGTAACTCAGTTGTACTCAGTCATAAAACCTCCCCCAACTCTTGAGCAGACAAAGGGTTATAAAAGTTTTGGCGGCAAGCTAGCAAGCAGTAAGGTTGAAGACAAAGAAAATGGGGAATTTCACCATGAGGTTATTTTAACAGTCCAGTCTCACAGCGCACCTGCGCTTGCTCTCAGGTGTTCAACAACCCCGCAAAACACTCACAAAGCTGGGTAGCGCAGCGGCCTCCAGACGTCAAACACGGCACATCAAAGTTTCAATAAAAAGGTTACATGCACATATCATTCAGAACACATTAGATTAAATAACGAATCTCATTGCACTAAAACCTCCTGTACCCTGCCCAGACTTTCTAAGAAAGAAATAAAAAAATAAAAGATGGGTTTTACTTGTCGTTGTCTTCCTTCTGAGCGGGGTAGAGAGAGAATGGGGTGGAAGTTAGTGTGCGTCCACAGTTAACTTCAGGAAAAGTGATCAATCTTCGTCCTCTGGCCTCCTTGGCGAAAGGGAAAATATAATCTGACCATCACAGTCGACTAGGACAAAACAAGGTGGCGATTCGTCTCCTTGAAACTCCGTGGTTTTTTAGTTACAAGTTAAACTCACGTCTTCGATCGGCAAAGTGAAATTTCTGGCCTTCTTATTCCAGAAACCTCAGTTATGAATTCTTCGTTGTCCGACGAGAGAGAATAAATGAAATCCACTCGGGACTCTTCTCCGGGTGATGCTTCAGATGTTGGTATCCGTGTCACGGTCTCCAGCTGAAAAGCGTTTGGTGGGTCGTCTCATCCTCTGTTATATAGTTGGCGGTGGCGTCAGGGCTGCGACGCCCCTGTCTTATCAGCTGCAGGGGCCGACGGGATCTGTAGGCATGGACTGTCCTGGATATAAAATGGCCGAAAACGCCAGGAGGCCTGGTGGTGTCCAGCAACGTGCAAATGGTACAATATTCAGCAAACAAGTGGTCCAACACTGCTTTAGATGGTCAGAACACACCTCCGTAGTCCCACGCTGTTTCCTCCGGCCCGACTCGCTCTCCTCCTGGCGGTTTATTAACAACCAACAAGTAAGAAACAACACCATTAGTTTCCCATCTTAGTTACCGTCTTAACTTACCAATGCTTTCTTCATTACAGCTTTCCCTACCGTGCCAAGACCGTATTTACTTCTGTGCTTTCAATAAATCTGTTAAACACTTCCTGGTTTCCTTTGAGTGTTTACTGCATGCGGGTCAGAACTATCCGTAAAACGATGACAATTTCAAGTAAATTATCGAGATCGGCGATACCATCCCTTTATTTACTTGGTATCAGATTGATACCAGAATTCCCAGTATCGTACACCTCTAGCGCTTACTACCGGAAACCAGAAGTGCAATAATATTTTTAAATAAACTTAAACAACCTGCAATCTTTTTTCTTTTTTCTTTACAACATAGAAATATTTTTGTATTATTTATTTAAACCTATGAACATACTTATTAAGAGAATTACCTTAAGGCAACACATAGAGGTTGTGTTAATAAGAAGAACATTACCAAGTGTGCATTAATAGAGCGTTTACAAAATGTTAAGGTGCTCAAAGTTTTTTTTTTTTTTTTACAACTCTAATTCCAATCTCTGTACTCGTGGGACAGAGATTCTATGTGGCTAAATTTGCTCTGTCTTCTCAAACCCCCAGTTTCTTGATGAGGTTTTGATGCAACATGTTACTAAAAATCCTTGTCTCAGCACTATGCATCTGTTTTAATGTTTTATGTATTTTTGACCTAAGAATAAGATTTTGACAATACGAATACAGGCGTTGCTCTGGTTTTAAAGGAAAATGAACAAATAACGAAATGTGTTTTTGACCCACTGATTTTGCCAAAACTCAGGAAAATTTAAAATATGTGTTCATTCTATTTCTTCCACTTTATTTATATTTGTTTTGTGGTGAAAATAATAGAAGAACACCTTCAAGGTGGATTTTCTCTGCACGAATCTTTTGAGGTTTAGGTTTTCTCCCCTTGTGTTTCCCTTGCAGGAACCAGGACCACATCTGACTAAAGTATGTAGAAATGTACATAGAAAACGTTCCTGCTAGAAAGTAAGGACTTTTCAGGTAGACCTTGAATTACCATCCACCCATGCTGAATATCACAGTGTTTTACAGAGATCTGCATTCAAATAAACTGATAGAATCTGCTTATCTTGGTGGAAATATTTAATCAAAGATGCCATGAACACTTCCAGCGTCCACATGGAGACGCAGAGACGAACACCATCATTAAAGCCTTTGTTAACAGATTCTAACCAAAGCTGAAACATTTCCCACCAGGATTGTTGTTCATTCACTGGAAGTTTGAATGGAGCAGACTATGATCTTACTATGGCTATGTGGTTCTTCCTACAAGATTGCTGCAGTTCATTTCAAATCCATTCTACCTACACATTTACACACAGTTTGAAGTGACAGTCTGTGAAACAATTTTAGATTAATATTATATTAGTCTCATTTCATTGTTTTTTTCATTGCATCTCAACTCCCTTGTTGCAGTAGGCATAGATCTGATTCCTAACACCACAATGGCCTTCAGGCTGGAGAAGAACCCATCAAGTGCTGCAAGGCCTGTTAATCACCCATTTATTTAGGTCATGTGTGTGAAGGCAAGGAAACACCTAAAACATGCAGGACAGTCGGTCCTGAGGACCAGGATAGAAAACCACTGATCTACAGAACCAGTCTGGGTTTCAGATCCCACAATATAAACACACACATTAAAAACAACCGAGGGTAATTAAAAGGTAAGAGAAGTTCTGGAGAACAAACCTTCAGTAATTACTGCTTCCTCTTCAGGGGACGTTTTAATTGATTATTATTGATGACTACATATTTAGAAGCTCTCTATTAGTGTTCACTACAATCAAAGATAACAGCAAGTCACCTTAATCATTAAAATAGTAAAATACTAAACTGCAGCAGCTCAGCATAAAGCATGACGTTCACCTGAAGGTGGATTTCATCCTTCTGTCTGTTTAGATTCATTTATCAGTGATCTGCTCCAGTATTAGTCCTGAATACTGTTAGCCTAAGGTCACCCCCTGTTGTTTGTGTGTCTTTGTAGAACTTTACAAAAACAACTAAGAGATCAAAACCTCTTTAAGCGTAGTTTTTGACACCAAACAGAAGAACCTGGCAGTGTTGGATCCTTTTGATCTGAACTGATCTTCTGGGCCAAGTGTATCTTTCTGGTTGCTAACAGCTGAGACCGAGGAAGACTCACTGAGCTCCAGATGTGATAATAATAGAGTAATTATATCAGGCCCTCTTTGTGCCAAACAGTCAGCATGCTGCTTGCACTGCCAGCAGTTTTATTGTGTTGGATGAGAGGATTTCCTGAATAGAGCGTTGAAAAGAGGGAGGCAGGTAGCGACTGAGGAAACAGGGGCGACAGATGACAACTATGGAAGCAGATAAACACCTAGGTAGGTTATTATGAAGGAGGAAGGAACTCAAACCATCCAGTACCTTGGAAAGTAAGTTCTTCCAAGGAGGAAATCCTAGGAAACACAAAGGACACATGAGGAAATTGCAGCCAGGTGTGAACGCTGCGACCTACCTGGCCACGCCCCCTGGTGGAAACCTGCAGCTCAGAGGAAAAGTCACACAAACACAGTCCACATACACTCACACTCCAGAACCATTAGAGAACCAATACTAGAATCTTTATAAAGCTGGGTTGCTGTTCTGTGGAGATGTTGGTGGAGGATCCAAACAACTCAGAAAGGATTTAGAAGATTAAACAAACAAAAATGATTGTATTGTTATAACTGTGGAAAAACCCTGGAAGTTAACAGATGTTATGTAGACTATGGTTGAATGAAAGTTGGAAAATAAAGTTGTTTAAAGGAAATAAATCAGATAAAAACTGTTTACTGTTAGAAGTCACAAACATCTTTAAAGCTCCTGAATGTGGATTTATCAGAACATTTAACTATAGATACTTTTCTGACCCTGCAGTAATTCTGATCTGTATAAAGTACTAACACATATATAAAGACAATACATCATGTTGTTCAGCTGTATTCTGACCAGTGACATAAAGTGGTGCTAAAGACAGTTTTCTTAGACACGTGTTTAAGTAGAATTACATGATTTATCATCCAAGAAGGTAGATGTTGTTTTTTCCTTCCCCTTTATTATTCATAAATAGTTTTTATGGGAAACATGGGACTCGTTTGCTTTGAATATTTAAATGATAAAATATTCAAATGTAGCAGTTATTTAGAGATCTGTGTCTGAAACACATCAACATTTGACTGAGGACAGTTTTCAGCAGAGCAGCAAGAAAAAAACATCCAGTTCAACAAGGTAAAAAACAATTCAATGTAAGTCTCCTTTCATTGTATCTAGTTAAGTTTCCATCTTACTTATAAATTCATATATATTCAGTTTCTAACATCATAGCAACATTTTTATTTTTGGTAATGTTTGTCTTGAGCTCCTCTTCTCTCCCAGCATTGTTTCTCTGTTCAGTGGAGGGAGCGCTGCAGGTTTTCAGACCTTGATATGAAGTGTTTAAATATGTTCTTCATCCAACAGAGACGAACTGTTGGAGGAAAATAATTCATCTGACAACAAAGATGCAGTGGAGTCTGATTCTGCTCTTTCTGATGGGTAAGTTGATCTAAAACACATCTACACTCACTGGTTTCTGTCACAATACACTCATTGATGATCAATGAACTACAGTTACCTCTCTCCTTGTCACACAGAAACTTATATAGAAACACTTACTGAATTAAATTTAATAATATATAATTTTAATGTTGTTAAAACTTAGGTAAATGATAAATACATCAACATGTTTTATGTTTACAGGTCAGTGTTGTTTCAGCGACTGTCAGCTCTATGAGTATCTCTACATTAAAGAGGACAAGACCTGGACTGAAGCTCAGCAGTACTGCAGAGAGAAACACACTGACCTGGCCACAGTGTCTAAGATGAGAGACATGAAGAGACTCAACATCTCAGCAGGTCAGAGGGATGCTTGGATTGGTCTGTATGTTCCAACAGCTGGGACCAGAACATGGTACTGGTCTCTGCCTGGAGTGGAGTTCATTGAAAGTGAGACAAACTGGAACACAGGAGAACCGAATGATAAAGGAAATTCAGGACCTGAGAACTGTGGATTTCTGTATAAAAATCTCACATGGGTAGATACTGGTTGCCAATATGACAGATATTTCCTCTGCTACGATGGTGAGAATGTTGATCTACTTCTCAGTTATTTTTATGTATATTCAAACTGAACTCTTTAGATGGTTTGTTTTGTATTCTTCTCTAAACACTAAAATAATGTAAAATAAATGTGACGTGAGTTTATCTGTTTACTCCACAGAAACTAATAGAACACAGAAATATCACTTGATTAGAGAGATGATGACCTGGCAGAAAGCTCAGAGTTACTGCAGAGAGAAACACACAGACCTGATCAGTGGACTGAAGCAGCTACAGGATGAAGAACTGAAGAATGTGATGAACTCTGCAGACAAGGAACCATACTTTGGTCTGTTCAGAGACACCTGGAGGTGGTCAGATGGAAGCAGTTTCTCTTTCAGACACTGGAATAATAATCTTAACAATGAGCAACTCAACACTGGTCAATGTGCTGCATCTGCATTTAATAATGAAGGCAGATGGAAAACTGACAGCTGTGATCAGAAGAAACCCTTCATCTGTTATGATGGTGAGTTTTGACTAAAGATCTTTTAAAATAACACAACATCTTTAAATATAACTGTTGTTCTAGAAAGACAAGAGACTAATTTTATTGTTTAATTTAATTTATTTCCTTCAAGTATTTCTTATATTTGAAAGATCTGTTCAAAATTGATCTCACATTTACATTGTTGTGACTTTAAAGCTACATAATTTATAGAAATATTCTAAAATCAGACTCAATTATTTTTTGATCTTTTCAAATCCTGTAAATTCAAGTTCTGAGTTGTTTTTTTTTTTGTTTTTTTTTTAGATAAAGTGATCCTGATCAAAGAAAATAAAACCTGGAATGATGCCTTAAACTACTGCAGATATCACTACCATGACCTGGTCAACATCACCAACCAGGATGAGCAGAGATGGGTCCAGGAGAAAGCCAAGAACGCCTCGACTCCTTTTGTTTGGATTGGACTGCGCTACATCTGCTTGAAGGAGATGTGGTTCTGGGTCTGTAAAGAGAGCCTGAACTTAGAGAGACAGAACGACTGTAACATGTCTGGAGCCATGGAGACAAGAGGAGAACATCGGTGGTTCCAAAGAAAGGACACAGAAGAACTGAATTTCATTTGTTCTAAGGTTTAAAGCTCACTCTGCTATATGGTAACATGGTTTTATTTGACTAAAGTGATTTTTTAGTTGTTTTGCTGTTTAAACCTTTGAAATATAATTCTGAATTAGAATCTATATTAATAAAGGAAACAAATCTAGTAGTTTATATTTAAGAGATTTATTTTCAGTTTGTGGAGTTTATTTGTTCATTTGTTGCTCAATAAAATGATTATATGTGGGATGTTGTCTCCCTTTTAATGCAACACACAGTTTAAGTTATTAGACTAAGAAGAATTCATGAGAGGAGAAGAGTTTCTGATGCTGTTGCTCTCAACACTTTAAAAGACTCTTTTTCTGTATAGTAAAAAAGCCATTGCATTCTTATACTATACTGAAATAATAAAAGGCTGATTTATCAAAGATGTATCATAAAACAATATTATCATCTTTAAGAAGCAGGTTACTGCTGTTCTGTGGAGATGTTGGTGGACGACCCAAAGAACACAGAATTACATTAGATGATGTCCCCCGGCTATGGAGGATGGTTCATTTAAATGAAAATGTTCCTTCCTCTTTATAGTTTCCGATTATTGATTATAAAAAATTATCAATATTATAATAAAAAAATCTTAATTCAGAAGTAATATATTCTAACCAAAAATCATTTCTTAAGAATATAGATCAGAGATACACTCTGATGTTGTGATTATTGGGCTCACAGCATTTAATAATTACAATTAGTTAATTGTCATTAATAATTAATAACCAAAACCACGCTAAATGTCATTGTGTTATCAACTGTTTTACCAAATGTTGTGGAAAACTAACCTTATTTCAACAGAAAATCACTCTTACACAAAATAAACACAAATGCTGTCTCTTTATTTATGTGAAAATGTATGAAACCAATAGTCCCTCTTACACTCATCTATTCTGGTTAACAACGTCCACCTGATTAAGCATGCACTATTCTACAAAGGGGGTTCATTAAAAAACAAAAATAAGGACATGTGTTGGAGGGTAGATGGAGATCAAACCAGCAGTTTATGGACTTTGTGGGAAAAAAAATACCAATTTGGCTTGACTCGGAAAGTCGAGCAGAATTAATAAACGGTGAAACCTTCTTTGGTCCGTTGAAGCGTCTCGATAGCAGCTTCAGCTGTTTACCTCCATCTGAATTAGCACCCAGTTGATCACAACCCGGTGAACGCACCGACATTCAAAACCTTACTGTGCATCCGCGCTTCAGGGTCCAACAGGTTTAAACAGCACTCAAAATAGTTCACCATACACTTCAAACATACATATCACATGCAACCAGTTAATACATTTGGAGTAACTAGTGGTGATCCTAGGTCACCTTAAAACTATATGCCTCACCCTGCCCAGACAAGAGACAAAACCAGTTCAACAGTCACCTTCTAGGAAGGGATGAAGTTGTGGTTGGCAAGCGTCACGTGTCTGCAAACTCTAAACAGTCATCTTCTCCTTCTTCGTCCAAAATGGGGAAAATACGATGGACTGTTGCAGTCGACTGAAACAACAAAGAAGAAATCTGTCTCCTTGGAAACCTCTGTGGGTTTTCACCTTCGCCTGGATACTGACTTTGATTGGTAGATGAATCTTCTATCTTTATCTTTACCTGACCAAAATGGCGGTGACCCAACAAATGGTTTTTTTTTTTTTTTTTTGTGAAACACGTTCCTACTGTGTTTTAAATATTTAAATAATGAAATGTTAAAATTCAGCTTCTGTTCAGAGATCTGGGAAACTAAGATACCAACAGTTTTTCTGGGACTGTTTTCAACAGAGCGTCAAATTAACTGAGGAACAAAGGAAACAGATGTTAGTTACAGATCACTGTCTGATGTTAGGTTTAAATCATACACTGTAAAACCTGACAAGTTAGGTCAACCCAAATGATTTGGGGAAACCGATTGCACCAATTGATTTAAGTTTATTAACTCAAAGTACTTTAGTTTTGTTAATTACATTAATAGAGTCTAAAGAACACAAAGCAGTTATAATAATGTTACTCAAATGCATTACGTTTATTTACTCATTTTATTTAGTATGTGTTAACTTAAATTATCAAGTATGTTGCACTAAAATGCTGTATTTATTTATACTTATTTAAAAGTGTTACATGTTCATATTAAAATTGTGGTAAAATAACTTAAAAGGTTCTTATTTTAACAACTTCAAACTTTAATACAGTAACTCAATCCAATTGGGGAATCCGATTGCACCAAACTGTATGAGTAGTATTAACACAATAAACTATGATTTGTTCCATTCAGTTTTTATGAAGTTGGACTGGAGAGAAAATACAGAATTAATACAACCGTACCTTTTGACATGAATAATTAATACTGCAGCCATTACTGAAAACCAAACAATTAGACCTTTTACAACGGACACCTTAAAAGGTACTTGTAATGTTTTTATAAGCATTCATCAACCTAAATAGTACAAAATGTATCAGGTGCACATCACTAAAGTAGAATACTGCACAACATGAGAACAATTCCAATATTTTAAAAGCAAATTATTTTACTTGTCATTAACTAGTCATAACCATCACAGTTTAAAGATAGCAATTGTTTGTAAGTCAAAAACTATTTGACTTGTCCACAATATTCTGATGTATTGAGATGCACCTACAGCTAATGCAAATATAGCTAACAGCTGAACTACAAAAAGTATTCACACTTACTGTAAGAATGCCACAATTGAGCTCAAAATTGAAAATGTATGGCTGTTTGCACAAAGATATTTGTGGCTTCTCAACTGTTTTGCCCAAAACTCAAATCAAGTAAAATGGCAAGTACTCATCACACAATTCAAAAGGAAATGTTTGAAATTATACATTTTCAGTAATTATCAATTACTTTTACTTTCCTAAAACATTGTAACGCACTGACATGCACCTACAGTAAATACAAATATAGCCAAGAGCTACAAGGACATAAGTAACTTAAATTGTTCTTGCATATTGTAAGAGTGCAAGAAATGAGCTTAAACTTATACACTATATGTAAAGAAACTTCTTCAAAGATACTTGTGTCTTCTTATTTGTTTGACTAAAATTTAAATCACAAGCACTGTCTACTTATTCTTAGTTTTCTGCATATTGCCTTTTTTAGAAGGCCAATAACCTGAACAAATAAAACACAAATGAAGCCATTCACTACTGATTCCTGAACAAGTATGAATGTATTGACCTGTGGACAACAAATTCTATCTACACCAGCTCATTTCTCAGTGTCTGCCATTTTGGTTTCAGTTGCTTTCTCCCGTCATCTAGCTTCAGCAACACTACTTGAATGAACTCAAAAAAGCCACTGCACTTCTCAGGATAGCTCAGATGCAGAGCATAGATTAGTCCAAACAGACACCAGTGCATCAGTCCATAAGGGATGAGTCTTTACAACCTGATCCTAAAGCACGATGAACACTTGGCGTGGTGAGAAAGGAACTCCTGCAGGCACCTCCTCTTCATCCACATCAGCAACCAGAGCAACTGCACCTTCATAGAACTCCATTTCATCCTGAAATGTCATCCAGAGTGCAAAAGTATTGATAACTTTTTTTTGTTATTTCCATTTTTATATTGTGTGCAGTATAACCTTTTTTTTATAATTACAATGTGCAAATTATTGGAATGCCTAAGTATAATATACCTTGCATGTTTTGAAAATGTCTTAAGAATCCTCCTTAAGGTAAATGGGTAGGCCAGCCAGAGCTGCTGTTCTTGTTACATAGATGTCATTTTTGTCCTTCATAGATAAAAAAATAAAGCATGACAATAGGAACTACCAAGTAAACAATAGAGTGAAAGTATTTTTTAAGTACCTGTTGCTGATATGCCAGCAAAAGCTGCTCCATCTCTTCACCAACCAGTCCAGTTTTCTTCTTTTTGTAAAGTCCAATCAGCTGAGGATCTATTTCTTATAGGCTTCGCCCTTTAAGGCTATCGCTAGTGGGTTTATCACCTCCACGCCCACCTGCTGTGTGGGCTCCACCCCGGTCCGTATAAATTACGGTGAGACCGGACAAACGGCTCCTATTTTTCTTCAGCGACAGCTTAAGAGCACTGATTCAAGAAGAACCATGGCTAGCGTCGGATCTATCCGCCTTTGCCCGGCTTGTACCACCATCTACATCATGAGCTACAACCTGCATGCCATCTGCGAGGGCTGCCTCGGTCCTGATCATGCAAGCCTGGCCTTGACCCCGCAGTCCACCTGCCCTTCCTGCAGGCGTCTGCCTCTGGAAGAGAAGCAACGGCGGCTAGCCATTTTCTCCCCGCTAGAAGGGGAATTCCCCGTAGCGAACCAATGCTGCCTCAATGAGGCATTGGACATCTTTGGTGTTGGGCGGGAATCGGACGATTCCGCACCAGAGACAGCGACTGATATCTCCACTCCCTTCCTCCGGACGGAGGCCGCGGAGGCAGATGCAAAATCGGTCCAGGCTCAGGGCTTCCCGATGTCGGCGACCACCCCTTTCCGGCGATGGGCGCACTTGTTTTCGCGCTGCCGGACATCATCGCTAAAGTAGCCGAGGCTAAAGGTGTCCCTGTTCCCGTGCCTTTAGCCCAGCTCCCGACTGATGACCTGGCGGGAAAATTCGCCCCAGCTCATCTAACTTGCCGAGATGCGGTTTGGCCCCGTTTTCCGGCGGTAACTGCTTACCTGTCGGGAGCGGCGGCAGAGCCGCTTCAGCTAAAGGCACCGGTCTCCACCTTCAGACCCATCACGAGGGTGGAGTCCCTGACGGATCAGGGGTTTCCCCCAGTTCCTGCTCTGGAGTCCAGTCTGTCGGCGGTTTTTGGGGTTAGGTCGGCCCGGTGCGTCGGACAACGGCCTTTGCCCCCCTCCCCCAGTGATCAGATCACGACCAGACTGACTGATCGCTCCCACCAATGTGCCGCTCAGGTCGCTGCGGCGACCAACAACACCGCCTTCCTGGCCTACGCCATCTCCAAGAAGGCTCGGGAGATGGAGCTGCCTCCGGAAGATGTGGAGGAATTCTGCAATCTCGCAGACACCATCCTCAACCTCTGTGCGGCGTCGGCTGTGTGCTCCTCCCGCATCGCTGCCTGGCAGACCTGCTACAGTGACAGATGTGGCTTCGGCTCTTCTCCTCCATCCCTGAGGATTTTAAGAGGGAGTTACTGGAGGAACCGATCAGATGGGCTGTTCGGTACTCATTTCCAGTCTGTGCTGGGCCAGATGCAGACCTCTCAAGAGGAACTTGAACGGGTCAGGAGACATGGGTCTCTTAATCGCTCTGGCTTCCGGTCGTCCCATACCACCGGCCGCTGGCGGGATCACCGTGATCAGCGGCAGCAGCAGAGACACTCCACGGCTGCTACGGCAGCTCCCCGAGTTCCTCCGCCCACTGCTCCGTCTACTCAGCCGCAGCAGCAGCGCAGAGGTCGGCAGTTGGCGTGCGCCTGATCCAACCCTCCACAGGAGCCACGGCGGAGATTTAAAAAGTGACTGGTGGTGGGGGGGTATGTGTGTAAAACTACTGATTGTTTTGAAATAAAACACATAAATTTCTCTAAGAGCAAGTTTCCGTTTTATTCTGGCTCAGCCAGATCGTACGATCTCGCTGTGCTTTCTTCACACACATCCCCCACTCCTAATGAGACAGCCCCTTTTAAACGACTGTTTAAGAGGCCCCACGATCTCACAGTTTCAAAGCATGACTCCATGAGAGCATCCTATGATGTTGCGGTAGAGCTGCGCTCGCTGGCTTCTCCCTCCTGTCCTCCCCAGCTGTCAGTGGGTGAGATCACAGAGGATGCACAACAGCAGCTCCCCACGAAGCGGCCCACCAGTGATGCCCCCACTCAACACCAAGCTGCGAGCCTGGGTGAATATCCCCCTGGTGAGGCTGGTTTACAGCCCTTTCGATCCGAGCCCCCCAGGGGTGACCTCCGATCAGAATCCGAGTCGGGTAACGGCGGTAGGGGCTTTAACCTGGCTCGTATTCATGAGCACCATGGCACCACAGATAAATGCGCGGCCGCTCTCAGAGCATCACTCAGAGTGGCAGCGCGTATGTTCCCTGGACAGGTGGATGGACAAACTGATCAGCAGAGGTTCCTGTCACTCCCCCCCCCCCACCGTTCAGAGGGATTTTGGAGACAGTCCTGTCCTCCCCGGAGCAGAGCTCCGTTCTCATGTCAGAACTGCAGGAACCCCTGATAAAAAACGTCATTTCCAGGGTTCCCCACGGGGAGGAAAACATGGGGTTTTGTTCTCGATATTTTCTGGTTCCCAAGAAAACAGGAGGAATGAGACCAATTCTCGATCTGTCTCTGTTCAACAAAGCGATCATGGAGAGACGTTTCCACATGCTGACAGTCAGACAGGTGATGGAGAACGTTCACCAGAACGACTGGTTCACCTCCATAGATCTGAAGGATGCTTATTTTCACATCCCCATCATCCCGAAACACCGCAAATATCTGCGTTTCGCTTATCAGGGGATCTCATATCAATTCAACCGCCTGCCGTTCAGTTACTCTCTCGCCCCACGCACGCTCTCGTGGCGTTACGTGGCGCGCACGGCTGCACTGCGCCGCTCCCAGCGTCTGTTCCTACATTACAGAGAAAACTCTGCAGGACGTCCTCTATCTGTCCAGCGCCTCTCACATTGGCTGTGTGAGGCTATTTCACAAGTTTAGATTTCCTCAGGACTGGATCCTCCAGAGAATATCAGAGCTCATTCAATCAGGGGGATTTCATCCTCCACGGCTCTGCATGGAGGAATGACAGTGGAGGACATCTGCAGCCTCATGGTCATCTCCATGCTCATTTATTCGTTTCTACCTGCGAGATGTGTCAGGTTTCTCCATGACTCATTCTGTTCTCAGGGTTCTGACGGAATGATTATTATTTTGTTGCATTTTATTATTGAGTCAACCTTCCTGCATGCAGACGCAGGGTGCCGTAATATTATTATCAGCCACTGTTCGTGACTTATGATGTTATTGTCCCTGCGGCTGTATTAATTAAGCCTCCGTGTGAACAGAGGTTTTTCTCCTCTGCTGTGTTGTCTGTGGCACACGAGGTTGTTCTGCTGCATCATTACGCATGATCCAGCTGCTGATCTGTCTCCAGGTTCCCTCATGGAGATTTTTGACCTGCTCTGCTCATCGTTACACTGTTACAGTTCGTAACCTTCATTTTCCTATTTACAGCAGCAGGTCTGTTATCTCAGCCTTTCCCTGACCAGATATTCTTCTCTGTTCATTGTGATGTGCAGGACGCTTGGAGTGCGTAATTACGCATTCAGAAGGCTGATTTTCTGGTGTCATTAGGCGAGCAGATGTTCAGTTGTGGTCTGGATGGACCCAGTGAGGCATAGACTACATCCTGCTTCGCCTTTAACCCACTAGCGATAGCCTTAAAGGGCGAAGCCTATACGAAATAGAACGTTGGTTCTGTAATGTAACCCCAGATTCTATGAGTATAGGCGCAGCCCTTTAAGCTCTGGGCCTCACTGGTTCCTGAATGGCTGAAGAAAAAGCTATTTGGGAGCCGTTTGTCCGGTCTCACCGTAATTTATACGGACCGGGGTGGGGCCCACACAGCAGGTGGGCGTGGACTAAAGTTTTCAGTGCTGCGCTGCGCGCGAAGGGATAAACCCACTAGCGATGGCCTTAAAGGGCTGCGCCTATACTCGTAGAATCTGGGGTTACAGTACGTAACCAACGATATTCATCCAGTGCAGCATAAAACACGAGGTAGATGCTGATTGGTGATCAGGTGAAATTCACAGTAGAGCTGAGGAGAATTCCAAAAAAAATGATATGAACAAAACACTGCATACTATATGATCAGTAAAGTTTACATAGTTGTACTTACCTGCATCTCATAAAAGAGTGCTGGCCATCTGTCCTTAAGCTCTGACACAGCAGGAGAAGTTGTGATGATCTCTTCATGTCAGAGGGCAAAGGTGCACATCATGTGCTGATTAATAAGAGGGATGTCTCTTTCTGCAGAGGTCCTCTTGTACTGCTCTACCATCTCAAGCCTCCAGTCTCCAGAGACTCCCTTGTTTCTCCAGAAGGATAACTGAGAAGGAAGTTGACCTCACCTCTCCTAGGTCTTTTGATATTCGCCCTTGGTGCAGCTCCTTGTGGATTTGTTCTGCTGTGCTTTCCAGCATTTATAGCAACATCCTTGATGCCAGCTTTAGCTAACTTCTTTCTCTGGTTTCCTACTTTATGTCTCAGACTATTCTTCCATCCGTCCCACCCAGTGTCAGAATTTCTCTCCTTCAGACAGGGATGCTTTCTAACTAAAACTTCTTCAGCCTTGCCAATTTGTGTGCTACTAGGATATGCCTTTAGTCTGCAGATTTCTTCCCCCATTGTCTCGAGTATGTTGTGTTTGTGATCTCTAGTTAGTGTAATTACTTTCTCATCCTTTTCAAATGCTGCATTACCTTCCCTTAGCACATGTTCTACCTCATAAAAAAATATCGGAACAATAAAAACCTCTGGCCACCGACTAATACACTCTGGTGAATCTGTGGTATCAGTGCTATCAGTCAGAATGATTGTGTCATCAGTATTGGTTGAAATCTGGTCCAGCTCAACTAATCTGACAACTTTAACAGATGCTGTGCCTGGCAGGTCTTCTATTACAACCAAATTACACAATGCATTATCAAAATCTGGGTCGTGAAACTGAAGCCGAAAGTCAAAAGTCAACTTTAGCCTAGATTTGATCTCATCTATGAGGGCTTGGACACTGGATGGACGAGATGGCAAAATAAGTCTTTCAGCATTATCATTATCAAGGATGACCCTTAGCTTCAGTATCCCTGCTGCATCCATCTGAATCTGAAGTTTCTGTAACATATAAGTTTAGAACATTATAGTGAGATTTCAACAAATGTTTAGGTATTGTCTTGTTTGTCTTACCTATACATTGGCTGAAGGGCTGGGGAGATCTGCTGATGTTTCTGTTCTGCTTCTTTAGTCAGACACTGGAATAAAATGTTTTGTTGTTAGAATGAGTTCATTTGCAATCTTATAAGCAAAATGCGGCATGTGGTCAGACAGTTGGCACAGAGATTTTACACTGTGACCCTTCTGTTGGTGCTTTACTAGTTCATGACCGCAAGTACTCGACGTAGCAAGTGTCATAGTCTTTTAAGAGAAAATAAATGTTGCTCCTGATGAGTAATACATTTCGAATCTCTTTGAACTCTGGTAATGCAGCATAAGCACCAGTACATACAAACATGCCAATTACAAAGTTTGTGCCATTAATGGTTACTTGTTTTGTTCCATATACGGTGTCACTGTCAGCAATACCTGAAATAAATGATTGTGTATCTGCAGGTAATGATGAAATGTGCAAAGACTCCATTTTGGATGTCTGCACAGGTGGTTTGAAAAACTTTGATGATGAAAGATGAAATGCCATCATGCTTTGATGTCTCTCTGCCAAAGTTTTTAAAACATTTTTGTAGTTGTGAGTGTCATGAATTATTTTTTTGAAAACCTTATGATTTCCCTCGAATCTCATTGTCTACAGATGGACTAAGGGACCAAGGCACTTTATTAAGTGCAGGTAATGCTCAATGTAGTGATGCTTTGGCCTGAATCGAACATTAGGAAACACTTCCTGGAAGAGTTGTCTGTGGTCCAATATTTTACAGGCCATGTACTGAATGGTCTCTTCACTAAAAGTGTGAGACATAGCAAGCTGAACTACATCCTTTAAGTCCATTAGCACTTCCCAAAATGAGCCTCTTTCTGTGACTTTGGAGCCAATGAGAAGAGGCAACAGTCTAAGCAGGGCATGATTTTCATGCCCGTTCCCACCAATGGTCCCTCGACTGGCAAAATTTATGGGTATTGGATGAGGGCAATCAACTTTGTCAGAATGTTGGTATGGAAAGTGCAATATTGCTCTGTTTAAGTCTTCTAATGTAAAATATTTCCTCGAAATTAAACCTTTTAAGCAATGCGCCAACTCCACTGGAACAACACCTTCAAACAGGTTGTGCAGGAGGTCAAGTGGGAAGTCTGTGGCAGGATGAAAGAAGGAGAGACGTTCAGAAAGGACACAGCTGTTTTTAACACCATAATTTTCCTCACCCTCGCTCTGAAGCTTTTGAACAAGATTATCATGAACATCTTTTGTTCTCATCACATAATGCCCTGTAACAGCATTTTCTGTTTGCATTTCTGTTCTGGTGACATGACAAAACCTGCAAAAATATGTAGACCTGAAACTTTCATTAAAACCAGCAAGCCCATGGGCAGCAAGGTTATCCGCTACAACAGAGTAGATCGTGCCTTTAAGACATTCACCAAGAGTGTCAATGTAGACACCTACTTCCTCAAGAGTTTTCAGATCATTTATTAGTGGCAACAACAGTTTCTCATACCCAAATATACCCGTATATCATTGGAATTGCACAAAAGAGCGAGCTGAGTGCAGTGGAGAGCAGAACGAGATTTAATTGCAAAGTTTGCTAGTGTCCAATAAACTGCAAAAACTTTATGTATTTTCTTTGAGGTACCAAGTGGGTTTGCAATTTCAAAATCATCTACATAAAGTATTATTGACAGTTTTGGTCCCTCTTGTGATAATAGACCATTTTCTTGGTAGTAGGATCCATCGCAAAATGACATGTAATGTCCAGGTATTTGTGTGGGTGCTTGTTTAACTTCTTCAGGCACATCATTTTTTTTCAACAACACTTGCAAAGATGTAAGAATTGGCACATACATATAAGTGTGTTTTGATGATTCAATTAAATATTCCACAGGCTTTACATATGGAAAATTTGCTTCATAAAATGATTTTCTCCTTTTTACTGTTGACAGTGGCCCTTCAGATGTGACACATTTTTGTAAAATATTACTATCAGAAACTGCCTGACAAATCTCACTGACCAGTGTGTCGGTAAATGGACAGTTGTGCTTTTTTAGTATATCAACTACTGAATTTCTGAGCAGAGGTTCTGATAACAAAAACAGCTGATCAATATGCTCAATGAGCTCCTGTGTTGCTCTCTGGGACACATGGAGAATCCTCTGCATTTTCAAGAAAAAGCCAGCCAGATTGTACTGCAACTGCTCCTCTAAACCCTCAGTTGTACTGATTTCACTAGTGGATGCCACTTCACTTTCATGTGATGACTCTATTGAATCAAACTGCATGTCATCATTTTTGTCAACATTTATGACACTTTGCACAGTGCTTTCTTTAAAATTTGCTGAACTTTGGTGGTCTCTGTGGTCATTGAATGTTGAGTATATATTGGTTTTAAAATTGCAGTCCTTGAAAGGACATGGAACAGTTTCCTTCCGTTTTAAATGCCCCCTTAGATGGAGAAACATTTGCCTTTCAACGAATGGCTGTTTAAAGTCACACACAGGACAACAAAATCCATATTTATTCAAAGCAGAATAAGAACTGTCTTTCCTTTGGGTAGCAGTGTGCATTCTTGACATGTGTACCTTTAATGAATTAAAGGTACACATGCAGGTGTTGTAGAGACAGGGTAAAGGTGAAATTGTTGAGTACTGACCATGGTTAAGTCGATAATGCTTCAACAACCTCACTTTTATGGCAGTAGAAAAACTACACAACTTGCAATTCCACATTTTGTCTCTGAACAAAGGGACACAATTAGGTATCCAATGTTTTATATAACCTTCATAGGCTGTCTTTAGTGGCTGTACAGTGGTGGATGATCTCCCCTTGTGTGCCGCTATTTTAGTCAAACACTGTAATGACATGAAAAATATGATCATATTATTTTGGCGTTTGAAACATAAGCTAGCAGTACAGATTTTACATTTAGGCTCTTTTACTACACTTCGAAATGCTCAACTTCAATATGAAAAAGTTTCAAAAACATTTTAAATTTGTTAATTTCATTGTTCTTGCGTAACAGCTCATTTTCAATTTAGGTTGGTCAATTTTTTAGACGTTAAAATGAAACGAATCAATTATTTTCATACACTTGCTGTAAAACAAAATCCCATAAAAGTTTCAAAGTGCAGAAATGACTAAACTTTTAAATGTTGTGCCACGCACCTTCGAAAAAGTAAGTTACACGTAACTATTTTATCAAAATAAGCCGCCAACCGTTATTTTTTAAATTTGTACAGGTGGACTTGTCCACCAAGTTACTCTTAAAATAAAATGAATCTACTACTTTCACACATGCTCCGTAAGAAATACATTTGAATTTGATTTTACCGTCACGTTGTGTTTCATGCAGCTTCGAAAATGTAGGCTACTTAATTTTAGCAAAATAAGCCACAAACCGTTTAAAATTGTACATGCGGGATTCAAACAACGCTAGGCGGAAGTTGTGCGGGCAAGTTCCGCTTTTCTACATAACAGCAAAGTAGTCTGATAAATTCACCTGCAAGTTCTATACACGCATTAAAACAATAAATAAAACGTTTACCTTATAATTTTCGCTATGTAGTCGCAAAAATTGTGCTCCGAGTCGAGGCTTGCCTTCAACATGGCCGACAAGTCCGGGTAAGACACGGGCCGAGCAAAGCTCATGACGCAAGAAACAGGAAGTCACTCCTTGTAGCAAATGAGTTACATTAACTGGAGTATTAACAGGTTGGTGTAATGGTTTAGGCACTCGATTAGGGATTAGAAGTTTTCAAGGTGGAATCAATCAATTTCTTGATTATATCGCTAAATCAAAAAATAATAAATAATAATAATAAATCACATTATTGTTCATTTTTATTCTCTCCACACTAAGAGACATGTGTCATTTATTAACTTTATTTTATTATTATTTAATAAAATATATCACACAAATTCCTACTTGAAAAGGCAAATGTGTAGATGCCATTTGGTACTGATATCTTCTCTGCAAATTCTAAACTAACATAAAATTGGATTATTTTGTGGGCTTAAATCCAAATCAGCACCTGAAAAACGCAGTTACTGTGATATTCACTCGCATTATTATTCACCTTCCAATTCAGGATAAAATCCCTGCACACATTATATATATATATATATATATATATATATATATACTGCTCAAAAAAGTAAAGGGAACACTCAAATAACACATCCTAGATCTGAATGAATGAAATATTCTCATTAAATACTTTGTTCTGTACAAAGTTGAAAATGCTGACAACAAAATCACACAAAAATCATCAATGGAAATCAAATTTATTAACCAATGGAGGCCTGGATTTGGAGTCACACAAAATTAAAGAGGAAAAACACACTAGAGGCTGATCCAACTTTGATGTAATGTCCTTAAAACAAGTCAAAATGAGGTTCAGTATTGTGTGTGACCTCCAAGTGTCTGTATGACCTCCCTACAACGCCTGGTCATGCTCCTGATGAGACGGCGGATGTTCTCCTGAGGGATCTCCTCCCAGACCTGGACTAAACTCCTGGACAGTCTGTGGTGCAACGTGACGTTGGTGGATGGAGCGAGACATGATGTCCCAGATGTGCTCAATCAGATTAAGGTCTGGGGAACGGGCGGGCCTGTCCATAGCTTCAATGTCTTCATCTTGCAGGAACTGCTGACACACTCCAGCCACATGATGTCTAGCATTAGGAGGAACCCAGGGCCAACCGCACCAGCATATGGTCTCACAAGGGGTCTGAGGATCTCATCTCGGTACCTAATGGTAGTCAGGCTACCTCTGCCGAGCACATGGAGGGCTGTGCAACCCTCCAAAAAAATGCCACCCCCCACCATTAATGACCCACTGCCAAACCGGTCATGCTGAAGGATGTTGCAGGCAGCAGATCGCTCTCCACGGTGTCTCCAGACTCTGTCATGTCTGTCACTTGTGCTCAGTGTGAACCTGTTTTCATCTGTGAAGACCACAGGGCGCCAGTGGTGAATTTACCAATCCTGGTGTTCTCAGGCAAATGCCAAGCGTCCTGCATGGTGTTGGACTGTGAGCACAACCCCCATTTGTGGACATCGGGCCCTCATACCATCCTCATGGAGTCGGTTTCTAACCGTTTGTGCAGACACATGCACATTTGTGGTCTGCTGGAGGTCATTTTGCAGGGCTCTGGCAGTGCTCCTCCTGTTCCTCCTTGCACAAAGGCAGAGGTAGCGATCCTGCTGCTGGGTTGTTGCCCTCCTACGGCCTTCTCCACGTCTCCTGGTGTACTGGCCTGTCTCCTGGTAGCGCCTCCAGGCTCTGGACACTACGCTGACAGACACAGCAAACCTTCTTGCCACAACTCGCATTGATGTGCCATCCTGGATGAGCTGCACTACCTGAGCCACTTGTGTGGGTTGTAGAGTCCGTCTCATGCTACCACGAGTGTGAAAGCACCACCAACATTCAAAAGTGACCAAAACATCAGCCAGAAAGCATAGATACTGAGAAGTGGTCTGTGGTCCCCACCTGCAGAACCACTCCTTTATTGAGTGTCTTGCTAATCACCAAAGATTTCCCCCTGTTGTCTTTTCCATTTGCACAACAGCTGTGAAATTGATTGTCAATCAGTGTTGCTTCCTAAGTGGACACTTTGATTTCACAGAAGTTTGATTTACTTTGAGTTATATTGTGTTGTTTAAGTGTTCCCTTTATTTTTATTCAATTCAATTCAAAGATACTTTATTGATCCCCGAGGGGAAATTAGAATTCCAGTACAACCCATCCAAACATACATCATGACACAAGACAAGGGGGGGACGGGTCACCGAGGCTTTGCTGCCCACTCACAGGCGCTGCCCTTGTTAGATGAGAAAAGAGGCTACATTAGGTAAGTAGAGGGAAAAAAAATCATATTTCACACTTTATCCTTAACAGGATACAGTTTGAGATTGCATAAAACCTCAGCACAAAGAAGCAACAAGTTGACAAAACAACATCATGCCGGGAACGGTAAAGGTGGTGTGAGGGTACATATGTTTATCTTGAGCATGTGTGTGTGTGTGTGTGCAAGTCCATGAAGCACTGTCACAGAGGCCATTGTCCTTGATGGTACGTTGGAATGTTCATCAAAAGTTCTGAGCAGGTCCACAGATGTCCTCAGGGAAGGGAGGGGTCAGAGGGAGCAGAGCGTCATGTTTACATGACTTCCAGGAGAGGTTGAAGATCATATATGTAGGGCAGTGGCATAAATATGCCAGCAGAGGTCGCCATGTCGTTATTATGTCCTTTGGGTTCTGGCAGTTAGTGTAGTTTGTCCTTTCATGGACGCCGCACTTTGGCTTCTGAGGCTAGATTTCTATCAGTGTTTATTTAAGCTTCGCTGATTGCTTGCTCCTCACTATAGCCAAATGATTTTTGTTTTTTATTGTAAAACCCTGTTAGTATAACATTTATTGTATTATTATTTATGCAGTTAGTGAGATGTTTGTGAATGCCTGACGGTTTTGGGTGTTTAAGACTGTTTTATACAAGCTGTAAGCTTGTTAGTCATTCGTTCCATTGAATGCACTTACCAAGTTATGTGCGTGACTTAATTACCTCGGTAATCTCTTTTTAGGTTTAATTACTATTTGATTCTGTATATTTTTTATTTTATTTTTTTATATATACTGTATTTGGGAAACTGCATTAATGTGAGTTATGTGTTTGTTTATGCCTTGAAAGGTTTGGAAGTGTGCCGAATAAACTTAACGGTCTCAACCACGACTTTGACCACGCGTGCCTGATTCTCGCCTCCATCCAAACTCCGACAGCAACCCTGAGAACACAACGCAGCGAGGTGCCATCTGACACGGACAGGGTTACATATATATATATATATATATATATATATTATTCTACATAAAAGTGCTTGGGTTTATGACTTTGAATGTATCCGTAGCACACATTGTCTGGTTTATTTGCCTTTATTTTAGATTTTATGACAATGTAAAGCTACATGCATGATAATGTTAATATTCTGAATGCAGGACTGTGATGCAGTTTTCGAGCTCGCCACTAGGGTAATGTTAAGAGTAATGAGTAATGTTAGGAACAGATGCAAAAAAAAAAAAAATAGCAGTGAATCATGAGAAGCTGCGTTTGGATGCTGTTTATTTAGTATCTTTGAAAGTGTTCGTCCATAAGACTGGTGAGTTGTGTATACTGTTCTATAAGAATCATTTGTTAATTCGGTTTGTTGTTCTGGACATTTTCTGTTCTTTTCTGCTCTTTTTAGGAGATATGGTTTACCAAGCTAAGTTTTTACCTTGAGTTGGTGATTTTTATTATATTTAGTTGCCTTTTTCTTACTTGATATCCACATCATAAGTGGCTCATATTCTATGCGATCTACTGATCTGAGATGTTGTGATTATACTGAATTATAATTTGTGTTTTCTTTGTGTATTCTGTTTTGTAGGACCACAAACACCCATACCTGGTACCTGAATCTGCTTATTAAAGAAACCGGTAAAACATTACAAGGCCTGATCATTGACTGGGGGTCATACAGGCTTTTTACCAGTGTACGCTCTGCAATTACCACAATAGTAAACCGAAAACTAGCCTTAGTTAATACCTTCAGTTATGTTTAGAACCTTGTTTATCAAACACTTTATGAGCATCCATTTATGCTTATTTTGTGGTGATCCCAGTCCTGGAAAGTGAAATAAATATCTGTACCTATCAGAGACTCTTCTGTGATTTTTTATTGATGTTAAGGGCTTCTACATGTAGGCTGTGAAACTTTAAATGCTCTTTTCTTGTCAGTCTGAAACATTAACCTATAAAAACAAAATAAAATACAAATGGTCTATGGTGGGTTTTTTGTAGTTCCTATTACAGTATATAGTAATAGTACAGCATCACAGCATTTTTCAAAGTTAGTCATTGGTTTTGATTATGGTGTGCCACCCCAAGATTTTTAATGGTCCCATGTGCCCCCATCCGTGAGACATTTCTAGTGGCGCCACTGGCTGTCATTGAATTAAAGGCAGGTATACAGTGAACAGGTCACCAGTTCATTACAGGGCACTCAGTACAGACGATCATATACACATAATCTCTCCTAAGGTCAATTTAGGGAAGGCAATTAACGTAAAGTGCACATTTTTTAAACAGATAATCTTATTTGTCACGGTGGCCTGAAGGTTCTGTTAGGTTTTCCATGGCTTGACCTGGCCTAAATCAGGTGAGAATTCATATCTACAATCAAAGTGGAGTTTATTAATTGTTTTTGAAATAATGGAAGTATGCTGCTTTTAAGAGCCAGAGATCACCGCTGTGATCTAGGGAATAATATGAAAGAGGGAGAGTGGCGCTAAAGCAGGCAGATTGATATGTAGAAAGTATTTAGAATTTTTCTTTCCAATTGAGATAGTTGTTAGGCAAGGGAAAAGGTTAAGAGTTCCAGAGCAGCTGAGACTGTGGACACTGTGATTGGTTACAGTAGTTGGGAGGTTCATGAGTCTTGTAGTTGTGTGCTATTTGACTGGCAGGAGCTTGATGTGCAATTATGACTGTTTGGCTATTAGCCAATATTCGGAATTATAAATAATAATGATCAGTTATTAACAAAATTAGCAATACGGTTGAAATATAGAATTTTGTTCAGACGTACAAATCAGGACACCATCGGGAATCATGAGCCAAACAACTTTCGGTCTGTCAAATATTGTCCTGTGAAAACCAGTCCAATATGTTGGTGGTATTAGAACACGAGTAAGTGGCAAAACGTAGTTGCACGTACTTGACTATGCGGATGTATGCGCAGACTCAAAGCAGACGTCTGCCGGACATGTCCATGCAAACCTTAATATTTACGACTGCGTTCACAGTGTCACACAATAAACTGCTCTGCGGGAAAAAGTCTCCACATCAAACTGTTATGTGACACACTGCTCCGAGCTGCAGGTTGTGAGTGTGTCACTGCCATTGTCTGTGCTGCACCGACAGATGTATTCCCCTTCTTCTTAGTGTGATTTCATGGCCTTTAACACCAGCTTCTTTTCTTGTTGTTTTTCCAAAGCTACACTGTGAATTAGGTCTGCCTCCCGTCCGATGACGCCATGGCAGAAAAATGTAGTAATTTGTCAGCAGAAATGTAGGAAATTGGAACACTCGACTATGAACCCCTTAAAGGTCTGCGGACAGTATGCGCAAAGTTCACGCTGCTCACAGTGAACATGTTTGTGGTGGCTTTGAAAAGAGCCGCCTTATTTCTTTGCAGGGACTGCACTGACTGATTCGCGATGCGAATTGACAGAAAAGTTCAGATTTGTCAACTCCAGCGAAATTTGCTGCGCATCAATCTCAGGTCTCGCTTTGCTCTCGCTTCGCTCTATACACCCTGATCGCTCCGCTGCGCCCTTTGCGTCCTTCACGTCGCTTCGCTCCTGAACACTCCTCTACATAGGGTTAACATGTAAATCACTCGCTCCTATTGTATCATTCGTGGTCAATCTGAACACACCATAAGAAGCCATTAAAAGTGGTATGCTGGTTGAATCCCCAAACGTGTGTCTCCAGCCAGCTGCACGAACACCTGGTCTCCTTGCTGGAGCTGCAGGAACACAACATTCCCTCCATTATCACCTGAGTCAGCATTTGATGAGTGATCATGGGTCATGGCGATTATGTCGTTGTTATTGTAAAGATTCAGCTGAACTGTTCTGCTATGCTGGAGCCTCAATGCTCTTGCTTTGCATCTCTCTTCTCAAAGCTCGAGGCTTTTGTGAACGGCCAGCCTTTAAAACGAGCACCGCTACGTTTAATGTCTGTCTGCTCGCTGCTAAATACCCCAGTTAAAAGCAAAGGGTGAGTAAGTAGTTATGTTTAATGTTATTTTGCTGAATTACAACAACACAGTACAGCTCGAAAACACTGCTTATGACCAGAGATTTCACATACACTACACGAGAGCGCACACGCGCTTATCTCCAAAACAGAGCGGTTGCCAAGGAGATTGTTGCGTTCGATTTAATGGACTGGGACATTTTACACAGGTGGTGCACAGACATAAAAAAACGCAGCTTGCATTAGGATGGGACGAACAATAAATCACTTACCATCTACAGACTTAAATAAAAGATCAAACAACCGAAATGTCAAATTTTTAATTTAAATGAAATTAAAACTTGACCACAACGCAGAGAACAATAACTTATTTGTTCAAAAAAAAAGACAGAAACTGAAGATGAAAAGTTATGCATCAGAGAATGGTCTATCATTGTTTGATGCATGGCAGTTCTTTAACAATTGAAATTATATATACAGTACAAACCAAAAGTTTGGACACACCTTCTCATTCAAAGAGTTTTCTTTATTGTCATGACTATGAATAATGTAGCTTCACACTGAAGGCATCAAAACTATGAATTAACACATGTAGAATTATATACTGAACAAAAAAGTGTGAAACAACTGAAAATATGTCTTATATTCTAGGTTCTTCAAAGTAGCCACCTTTGATTACTGCTCTGCACACTCTTGGCATTCTGTTGATGAGCTACAAGAGGTAGTCACCTTAAATGGTTTTCACTTCACAGGTGTGCCTTGTCAGCTTTAATAAGTGGGATTTCATGCCTTATAAATGGGGTTGGGACCATCAGTTGTGTTGTGCAGGAGGTGGATACAGTACACAGCTGATAGTTCTACTGAATAGACTGTTAGAATTTGTATTATGGCAAGAAAAAAGCAGCTAAGTAAAGAAAAACAAATGGCCATCATTACTTTAAGAAATTAAGGTCACTCAGTCCGAACAATTGGGAAAACTTTGAAAGTGTCCCCAAGTGCAGTCGCAAAAACCATCAAGCGCTACAAAGAAACTGGCTCACATGAGGACCGCCCCAGAAAAGGAAGACCAAGACTCATCTCTGCTGCGGACGATAAGTTCATCCGAGTCACCAGCCTCAGAAATCGCAGGTTAACAGCAGCTCATATTAGAGAACAGGTCAATGCCACACAGATTTCTAGCAGCAGACACATCTCTAGAACAACTGTTAAGAGGAGACTGTGTGAATCAGGCCTTCATGGTAAAATAGCTGCTAGGAAACCACTGCTGAGGACAGGCAACAAGCAGAAGAGACTTGTTTGGGCTAAAGAACACAAGGAATGGACATTAGACCAGTGGAAATCTGTGCTTTGGTCTGATGAGTCCAAGTTTGAGATCTTTGGTTCCAACCACTGTGTCTTTGTGCGGCGCAGAAGAGGTGAACGGATGGACTCTACATGCCTGGTTCCCACCATGAAGCATGGAGGAGGAGGTGTGATGGTGTGGGGGTGCTTTGCTGGTGACACGGTTGGGGATTTATTCAAAACTGAAGGCATACTGAACCAGCATGGCTACCACAGCATCTTGCAGTGGCATGCTATTCCATCCGGTTTGCGTTTAGTTGGACCATCATTTATTTTTCAACAGGACAATGACCCCAAACACACCTCCAGGCTGTGTAAGGGCTATTTGACCAAGGAGAGTGATGGGGTGCTGCGCCAGATGACCTGGCCTCAACAGTCACCGGACCTGAACCCAATCGAGATGGTTTGGGGTGAGCTGGACCGCAGAGTGAAGGCAAAAGGGCCAACAAGTGCTAAGCATCTCTGGGAACTCCTTCAAGACTGGTGACTACCTCTTGAAGCTCATCAACAGAATGCCAAGAGTGTGGGGAGCAGTAATCAAAGCAAAAGGTGGCTACTTTGAAGAACCTAGAATATAAGACATATTTTCAGTTGTTTCACACTTTTTTGTTCAGTATATAATTCCACATGTGTTAAGTCATAGTTTTGATGCCTTCAGTGTGAAGCTACAATATTCATAGTCATGAAAATAAGGAAAACTCTTTGAATGAGACGGTGTGTCCAAACTTTTGGTCTGTACTTTATATATATATATATATATATATATATATATATATATATATATACACACATACAGGGGTTGGACAATGAAACTGAAACACCTGGTTTTAGACCACAATAATTTATTAGTATGGTGTAGGGCAGGGGTCGGGAACGTATGGCTTGCGAGCCAGGTGTGGCTCTTTTGAGAATTTCATCTGGCTCGCAGAAAAAACATAATATATTCTAATTTTTTAATCCATCCATCAATTTTCCACTGCTCATGTCCTGTTCAGGGCTGCAGTTGTCTGCAGGAGCAATTGTCCATTACAATTGGATGATAATAGCCTACGTTGTCCATTGCTGGGTAAACAGGTAAACACCCCCTTTTGAATCAGTCTGCTCAGTCATTAGCTGAGAGCTAACCCTTCGGCGAAGAAGATGGCGGGAAGAAAAAAAGATGAGGAGTATCGTACATTTCAGGACGAATGGACCGAACAATTCGCCTTTGTGGAGAGAGAAGGTTCTGCGGTGTGTCTAATTTGCAATGACAAAATTGCATCGATGAAACGGTCGAATGTAAAGCGGCACTTCGACACACGCCATGCTACCTTTGCATCAAAATACCCTGCGGGAGACAGCAGAAAGAAAGAGTGCCAAGAGCTACTGAGTAGGGTGCAAGCTAGCCAGCAGCAACTCCGCCTGTGGACCCGGCAAGGTGACTATAATTCCGCTAGCTTTGCTGGATCTTTAGCAATAGTGAGGAATGGAAAACCATTCACAGATGGCGAGTATGCTAAAACGTTCATGCTGGATGTAGCCAATGAACTTTTTGATGATCTTCCGAACAAAGACAAGATAATCAAACGGATACAAGACGTGCCTCTTTCGGCAAGAACTGTGCATTATAGTACCATCATGATGGCAAACCAAGTGGAGGAAATGCAAGTGAGGGACACATATGCAGCGCCGTTCTTTTCTCTGGCTTTGGATGAGTCAACAGACGTAAGCTATTTGTCGCAGTTCAGTGTGATTGCAAGATATGCTGCTGGTGACAAACTGTGTGAAGAAAGTCTTGCTGTTCTCCCAATAAAAGGGTCCAGAAGAGGTGAGGATTTATTCAAGTCTTTCATGGAGTTTGCTCACGACAAAAATCTACCTATGGATAAACTTTTCTCAGTGTGTACTGATGGTGCTCCGTGTATGATGGGGAAAAACAAAGGATTTGTGGCACTTCTCCGTGAACATGAAAATAGACCCATCCTAAGTTTCCACTGCATTCTACACCAGGAGGCACTTTGTGCTCAGATGTGTGACGGGCAGCTTGGCAAAGTGATGTTGCTGGTCATTCGTGTGATCAACTTAATTGTTGCCCGAGCCTTAAATGATCGCCAGTTTAAAACACTGCTGGATGAAGTTGGAAGTAACTATCACGGTCTACTTTTGCACAGCAATGTGCGTTGGTTATCAAGAGGGAAGGTGCTTAGCCGTTTTGCGGCTTGCCTGAACGAAATCCAGACTTTCCTTGAGATGAAAGGCATCGAGCATCCTGAGCTAGCCGAAACTGAGTGGCTCCTCAAGTTTTACTATCTCGTGGATATGACTGAACATCTGAATCACCTCAGCGTTAAAATGCAAGGTATTGGAAATACAGTGTTATCCCTTCAACAAGCCGTGTTTGCTTTGAAAACAAGCTGGAGCTCTTTATCATGGATCTTTAAACAGGTCGTTTACTACATTTTGAAAAACTGAGACAATTTAAAGATGCATGCACAGCAAGTGAGCCCACTCAAAACGTTGATCTCCACCAGCTAGCTGGCTTCACATCCAGTCTCCTACAGTCGTTCAAAGCACGCTTTGGAGAATTTCGTGAGCACACTCGTCTTTTTAAGTTCATCACCCATCCAAACGAGTGTTCAGTAAACACAGCCGACCTGAGTTACATTCCTGGTGTCTCCGTCAGAGATTTTGAAGCAGAAGTGGCTGAACTGAAGGCCTCAGACATGTGGGTGAATAAGTTCAAGTCACTGAATGAAGATTTGGAAAGAATCGCACGACAGAAAGCGGAGTTGGCGAGCAAGCACATGTGGATAGAAATGAAAAATTTTCAACCCGAAGACCAGCTGATTATCAAAACTTGGAACGCGCTTCCTGTCACATACCACACACTGCAGCATGTGAGTATTGCTGTGTTGACCATGTTTGGATCTACATATGCATGTGAGCAGTCGTTCTCACATCTTAAAAACATCAAGTCCAACCTACGATCACGTTTAACGGATGAAAGCCTCAACGCTGGCAAGAAGCTCAACCTCACCAAGTACCAACCAGACTACAAAGCCATCAGCAAATCCATGCGGCACCAGAAGTCGCATTAATGGTATTATAACAACATTATTTATAATTTAAATAACTCTCTGCGTCAAAAAGGTTCCCTTTCCCTGATTTAAAAGAATAAATTCAGAGCGTTATTATACTCACATTTAGTTGAATTCAGTCTTAAAATATATTATATGGGTCTCACTGAAATAAATTTCCAAGTATTTTGCTTTCATGGCTCTCTGAGTCAAAAAGGTTCCTGACCCCTGGTGTTGGGCCTCCTTTTGCAGCCAATACAGCATCAATTCGTCTTGGGAATGACATATACAAGTCCTGCACAGTGGTCAGAGGGATTTTAAGTTTCTTCTTGCAGGATAGTGGCCAGGTCACTACGTGGTACTGTTGGAGGAAAACGATTCCTGACTCGCTCCTCCAAAACACCCCAAAGTGGCTCAATAATATTTAGATCTGGTGACTGTGCAGGCCATGGGAGATGTTCAACTTCACTTTCAAGTTCATCAAACCAATCTTTCACCAGTCTTGCTGTGTGTATTGGTGCATTGTCATCCTGATACACGGCACCGCCTTCAGGATACAATGTTTGAACCATTGGATGCCCATGGTCCTCAAGAATGGTTCGGTAGTCCTTGGCAGTGACGCGCCCATCTAGCACAAGTATTGGGCCAAGGGAATGCCATGATATGGCAGCCCAAACCATCACTGATCCAGCCCCATGCTTCACTCTGGGCATGTAACAGTCTGGGTGGTACGATTCTTTGGGGCTTCTCCACACCGTAACTCTCCCGGATGTGGGGAAAACAGAAAAGGTGGACTCATCAGACAACAATACATGTTTTACATTGCCCACAGCCCAAGATTTGCACTCCTTGCACCATTGAAACCGACGTTTGGCATTGGCATGAGTGACCAAAGGTTTGGCTTTAGCAGCCCTGCCGTGTATATTGACCCTGTGGAGCTCCCGACGGACAGTTCTGGTGGAAACAGGAGAGTTGAGGTGCACATTTAATTCTGCCATGATTTGGGCAGCCGTGGTTTTATGTTTTTTGGATACAATCCAGGTTAGCACCCGAACATCCCTTTCAGACAGCTTCCTCTTGCATCCACAGTTAATCCTGTTGGATGTGGTTGGTCCTTCTTGGTGGTATTCTGACATTACCCTGGATACCATGGCTCTTGATACATCACAAAGACTTGCTGTCTTGGTCACAGATGCGCCAGCAAGACGTGCACCAACAATTTGTCCTCTTTTGAAGTCTGGTATGTCACCCATAATATTGTGTGCATTTCAAAATTTTAATATTATGTGTTTTAATTAGTTTGAACTTTGTTGAGAGACAGAAAGATCTTGAGGGGGCCACAGATGAGAGTAACAATTAACACACACACATTTTGTGTATATATATATATGTATATGTATGTATTACCACCAGTGCCTCCCCAGCCCCACCTCTAGCTCCGCCACTAAGTACCGGCAAGAATTTAAGGTAAGGTAAGTTTATTTATATAGCGCTTTTCAGCAACGAGACACTCAAATCGCTGTACATACAATTACAATACAATCACAAAGCAAATAAACACAGATACACACAGAAAAACAAATAAAATGATAAAATGAAACAACAGAGGTAATTAAAAAAAGTAAAACAAAATAAAATAAACAGAATAGAATGATGGACAAGAAAATGAAAGGAAAATTGGACTGAAAACGCAACTAATCATGCCTAAATGGCACAGTCAAAGGCCACTCTAAACAAATAAGTTTTTAATCTTGATTTAAAGCAACTTAGGGTTTCGGCGCTTTTACAGTTTTCTGGCAGTTTATTCCAGATTAGTGGAGCATAATCAGAATCAGAATCAGAATCAGAATCAGAATCAGAATCAGAATCAGAATCAGAATCAGAAAAGCTTTATTGCCAAGTATGTTTTTGGACATACAAGGAATTTGTTTTGGCGTAGTCGGTGCAATACAATACAAATTAAACAGTATAAACATATCTACAATATAATATAAATATATGTGCACAGTTTTAAGTGAGTGAGAGTAAATATAGAGCAGTATACGGGGGGGGAGGGAGAGTGTCAGAGTGGTTTCCGGGCTTTGTTAACAAGGCTGGTGGCAGATGGGAAAAAACTGTTCTTGTGGCGTGAGGTTTTGGTCCGGATGGACCGCAGCCTCCTGCCAGAGGGGAGAGTTTCAAAGAGTCTGTGACCGGGGTTGGAGGGATCAGTCAGAATCTTCCCTGCCCGCTTCAGGGTCCTGGAGGTGTACAGTTCCTGGAGCGACAGTAGACTGCAGCCAATCACCTTCTCAGCAGACCGAATGACACGCTGCAGCCTGCCCTTATCCTTGGCTGTAGCAGCGGCGTACCAGATGGTGATGGAGGAGGTGAGGATGGACTCAATGATGGCTGTGTAGAAGTGCACCATCATAGTCTTTGGCAGGTTGAATTTCTTCAGCTGCCGCAGGAAGAACATCCTCTGCTGGGCTTTCTTGATGAGGGAGCTGATGTTTGGCTCCCACTTGAGTTCCTGGGAGATGATGGTTCCCAGGAAGCAGAAAGATTCCACAATGTCAATTGTGGAGTCACAGAGGGTGATGGGGGCAGGTGGGGCTGGGTTCTGCCTGAAGTCCACAACCATCTCCACTGTCTTTAGAGCGTTGAGCTCAAGGTTGTTCTGGCTGCACTAGTCCAACAGATGGTCCACCTCCCTTCTGTACGCGGACTCGTCACCATCAGAGATGAGTCCGATCAGGGTGGTGTCGTCCGCAAACTTCAGACGTTTGACAGACTGGTGACTGGAGGTGCAGCTGTTGGTGTACAGGGAGAAGAGCAGAGGAGAGAGAACACAGCCTTGGGGGGAACCGGTGCTGATGGTCAGGGAGTCAGAGACGTGCTTCCCCAGCCTCACGCGCTGCTTCCTGTCAGACAGGAAGTCAGTGATCCACCTGCAGGTGGAGTCGGGCACACTCAGCTGGGAGAGCTTCTCCTGTAGCAGAACTGGGACGATGGTGTTGAAGGCAGAGCTGAAATCCACAAACAGGATCCTGGCATGGGTTCCTGTGGAGTCCAGGTGCCGGAGGATGAAGTGAAGGGCTAGGTTAACTGCATCATCTACAGACCTGTTGGCTCTGTAGGCAAACTGCAGGGGGTCCAGGAGGGGGTCGGTGATGTCTTTTAGTGTGAGAGCACAAGGCACTCAAAGGACTTCATCACCACAGAGGTCAGGGCGATGGGTCTGAAGTCATTAAGCCCTGTGGTCCTTGGCTTCTTGGGGACAGGGACAATGGTGGAGGACTTGAAGCAGGCTGGCACATGACTAAAAGCTGCTTCTCCATGTTTAGTTCTGGTTTTGGGTATGCAGAGTAGATTTGAGCGAGATGACCTGAGAGGTCTGGGTGGTTAATACACTGACAACAAGTCTGTAATGTATTTTGGTGCTAAGCCATTCAGTGATTTATAGACTAACAGAAGTATTTTAAAGTCTATTCTCTGAGCTACAGGCAGCCAGTGTAGGGACTTTAGAACCGGGGTGATGTGCTCCACTTTCTTAGTTCTAGTGAGGACGTGGGCAGCAGCGTTGTGGATCAACTGCAGCTGTCTGATCGACTTTTTAGGCAGACCTATTAAGACACCGTTGCAGTAATCAATTCTACTAAAGATGAACGCATGAATCAGTTTTTCAAGGTCCTGCTGAGACATTAGTCCTTTAATCCTGGAGATGTTCTTTAGGTGATAGAAGGGCGACCTAGTTACTACCTTTATGTGCCTCTGAATGTTCAGGTCTGAGTCCATCACTACACCCAGGTTTCGAGCCTGACTGGTGGTTTCTAGCTGAATTAACTGAAGCTGTGTGCTAACTTTTAAACACTCTTCCTTTGGTCCAAAGATTATTACTTCAGTTTTGTTTTGATTCAGCTGAAGAAAATTTAGGCCCATCCATGCATTGATTTCTTCTAAGCATTTACTCAGCGCTTGAATGGGTTCATGGTCACCTGGTGACATCGTAACGTATAGCTGTGTGTCGTCTGCATAGTTATGATAACTTACGTTGTTGTTTATTCAAATCTGAGTTAGGGGGAGCATGTAGTATTGAATAGGAGGGGCCCTACGATGGACCCTTGGGGAACGCCACGTGATTTTTTGCTCTCTGATGTAAAGTTACCTACTGACACAAAAAAGTCCCTGTCCTTCAAATAAGATTTAAACCAGTTGAGTGCTGTACCAGAAAGGCCGACCCAGTTTAAAACTACTTTCACCCCAGGTTGTGTCCATACATGATTTCCATCATTTTGTTTTAACATACTTCAATTTTGCACTTGTAAACAAACCATTTTATGACTGTGTAATAATCAGAGACTTTTACAATTCACCTTTATCTAATTTCAGCTCCAGTCTTTATTATTTTGCCTTAAAAGAAGAAGGGTTTCAAGCCTCTGATAAATATGTTAAGGTTCTTACATCAGATCCATTACATCTCACCAGCCAAAAGCACAGAGCTCTCGTGATCCTCCTGTGTTTGTGTTTCTTGCCTGTTTCTCTACATTTCCCTGTTATATGTTAAATTCATGATTCATTCTTGTGTTTAGATGACTTTCTTGGATTCCTTTGTGTTAGGTGTTTATATATCTTTGTAGATCTGTGTCCGCTCTGTTTATGTTGTTTAGTTAGTTCCATTGTTTACTTTCTTGTATTTCTGTACATTTTGAGCTCTGCTACATTCCCTCCAGTATTTCTCCAGGACCCTGTTAATTAGCCTCACTCCTTCAGCTGCTCAGCATTTCCTCTCTTTCCAGCTGCTCCAAATTCTCCTGATTAGCCTCTCTAGTTCATTGCTCCATTCTCCACTCTAAAGAACCTTGACTCACCACGCAGCTCTGAAGCTCCTGATCTGCACTTTGGTCCTGCTTTACCCTTTGTCATAGTTGGGGTGGAGGTGTAGTAGGACTAAAGTGCAGATCAAGAGATTCAGAGCTGCGTGGTGAGTTAAAGTTCTTTAATAATATAAACTGAAAACTTACAGATGGGTACATTGAACAGCGGCAGGACACCTAAGATAAACCAGGGTAGCAAGCGGTACTCTCTATTGGCGAAATATGAGAACCAAAGGGTATAAATACTGAGGTAGAGTAGAGGATGGACAAATGAAAAAAAGCTGAGCCACAGAACAACAATAACAGCAAAACCTTGACATTCATGTTGATTCCATGTGACTGGATATCCCACTACTGATATGTTCCTCGCTCTCAGTATGCTGTTTGAAGATTATCTGTTAATTTTTAACAAATACTAAAAAAAACAGAGGAGAGGTCAATAATTTGTTTGCTGCTGCAGTGCTGATGTACATGCGTCATCGTTACAAGCTACAATACCTGTTTGACAAAAAAATCTGCCTGGATTACTCGATCCATGCCTCGCAGCATTGGCACACTGGACATTTTAATAATTATAAGCAAGTGACAATCCCACATTCCATGTGGACTAGCTACAGGTCCTTCTCAAAATATTAGCATATTGTGATAAAGTTAATTATTTTCCATAATGTCATGATGAAAATTTAACATTCATATATTTTAGATTCATTGCACACTAACTGAAATATTTCAGGTCTTTTATTGTCTTAATACGGATGATTTTGGCATACAGCTCATGAAAACCCCAAATTCCTATCTCACAAAATTAGCATATTTCATCCGACCAATAAAAGAAAAGTGTTTTTAATACAAAAAACGTCAACCTTCAAATAATCATGTACAGTTATGCACTCAATACTTGGTCGGGAATCCTTTTGCAGAAATGACTGCTTCAATGCGGCGTGGCATGGAGGCAATCAGCCTAAGGCACTGCTGAGGTCTTATGGAGGCCCAGGATGCTTCGATAGCGGCCTTTAGCTCATCCAGAGTGTTGGGTCTTGAGTCTCTCAACGTTCTCTTCGCAATATCCCACAGATTCTCTATGGGGTTCAGGTCAGAAGAGTTGGCAGGCCAATTGAGCACAGTGATACCATGGTCAGTAAACCATTTATTTACCAGTGGTTTTGGCACTGTGAGCAGGTGCCAGGTCGAGCTGAAAAATGAAATCTTCATCTCCATAAAGCTTTTCAGCAGATGGAAGCATGAAGTGCTCCAAAATCTCCTGATAGCTAGCTGCATTGACCCTGCCCTTGATAAAACACAGTGGACCAACACCAGCAGCTGACACGGCACCCCAGACCATCACTGACTGTGGGTACTTGACACTGGACTTCTGGCATTTTGGCATTTCCTTCTCCCCAGTCTTCCTCCAGACTCTGGCACCTTGATTTCCGAATGACATGCAGAATTTGCTTTCATCCGAAAAAAGTACTTTGGACCACTGAGCAACAGTCCAGTGCTGCTTCTCTGTAGCCCAGGTCAGGCGCTTCTGCCGCTGTTTCTGGTTCAAAAGTGGCTTGACCTGGGAAATGCGGCACCTGTAGCCCATTTCCTGCACACGCCTGTGCACGGTGGCTCTGGATGTTTCTACTCCAGACTCAGTCCACTGCTTCCGCAGGTCCCCCAAGGTCTGGAATCGGCCTTTCTCCACAATCTTCCTCAGGGTCCGGTCACCTCTTCTCATTGTGCAGCGTTTTCTGCCACACTTTTTCCTTCCCACAGACTTCCCACTGAGGTGCCTTGATACAGCACTCTGGGAACAGCCTATTTGTTCAGAAATTTCTTTCTGTGTCTTACCCTCTTGCTTGAGGGTGTCAATAGTGGCCTTCTGGACAGCAGTCAGGTCGGCAGTCTTACCCATGATTGGTGTTTTGAGTGATGAACCAGGCTGGGAGTTTTAAAGGCCTCAGGAATCTTTTGCAGGTGTTTAGAGTTAACTCGTTGATTCAGATGATTAGGTTCATAGCTCGTTTAGAGACCCTTTTAATGATATGCTAATTTTGTGAGATAGGAATTTTGGGTTTTCATGAGCTGTATGCCAAAATCATCCGTATTAAGACAATAAAAGACCTGAAATATTTCAGTTAGTGTGCAATGAATCTAAAATATATGAATGTTAAATTTTCATCATTACATTATGGAAAATAATGAACTTTATCACAATATGCTAATATTTTGAGAAGGACCTGTATATAAACATGTGTTGGCCAGTTCTGTTACATATTAAGTTGAAGATCTGCAGTATAATCTAGTCAAAAATCTCAGCAAACACACATTTAAATCAGTGCACATCTACAGCAATTTTAAACCTGCACCTCACTGCCTAAATAGCTGCCATTATTGATGTGTCTAAATCTGTGACATCCACCCTTAAAAGCAAGTCACCATTCCGCAAAATATTTCACTACTGTAACAATCCTAAGTAGAACCTGTGTCCAATATTTACACTCTTCAATAAGCAGTTTATTTCAAATCTGAGTCCACTGTTCCAAGGTGAGCTGCTTGATTGATGTAAGAAATAATGGCTTTCCTTTTGGGTTTTACAACCTTCGTGTTCTCCTATATCAGGGATCTGCAACCTTTACAATTTAACAAGCCATTTTTGCCCTCAGTCCAGATAAATTAAACTCGTTTAGAGCTGCAAATGTTGTTACATGCTAAACATTTATTTTCAGAAATTTGTTGTCAGTTTTAAAGAACTACTATTTTATCTCTATTTTTAGGTTTTAACAACAAAGAAATACAAAAATAATTTTCAAAAAGAGGATGCATACATTTTCTTTTATGGGATGTTGACATGTGTGGAACATTATGTAAAAAAATCACAGTTTCCAATTTAATGACAATACTATATATATAAATATATGTGTACATACAGTATTGTGCAAACGTTTTTGGCAGGTGTGAAAACATGCTGTAAACAAAGAATGCTTTGAGAAATATAAATGATGATTGCTAATTTTTATCAATTTACAAAATGCTAAGTAAGCACACTCAAACATACAGCCAAAGTCATTGAGAACTATCTTCAACGTAAAGAAGAACAAGACTTACTGGAAGTGATGGTATGGCCCCCACAGAGCCCTGATCTCAACATCATCCAGCGTGTCTGGTGTTACATGAAGAGACAGAAGGATGTGAGAAAGCCTTCATTCACAGAAGATCTGTGGTTAGTTCTCCAAGATGTTTGGAACAAAATACCAGCCGAGTTCCTTCAAAAACTGTGTCCAAGTGTACCTAGAAGAATTGATGCTGTTTTGAAGGCAAAGGGTGGTCACATCAAATTCTGATTTGATTTAGATTTATCTTTTGTTCATTCACTGCATTTTGTTGATTGGTGAAAATAAATGATTAACACTTCCATTTCTGAAAGCATTCTTTGTTTAAAGCATTTTTTCACACCTGCCTAAAACATTTGCACAGTATACACTGAGTTTGATTGTACTCTTTACCTTGACTTTTCCATGCTTATTTCCATAGATCTGTGTGTAATAATTCTGTTCTTGCTTCACTCTAGCCTACTCCTCTCAGTTCTGCTCCTCTCACAGCTGAGATTATTTTGTATTAGTTTATTTGTCATATGCAGGTTAACACACAGTCAACAATGCAATAAAATGCTTGAGATAAAAAGAACCATTTGACTCGCTATAAAAACAAAAAGTACTAATAGCATACGATAAATAAAGTACACATACTGCAGCAGCAATTAACTAATAAAGTGTCACAAATGTGGTTTAGTGCAGTATTATTCTCCAGAGTTTAGTAGTCTGATAGCTTGTGGATAATAACTGTCTTTAAGTCATTTTGTGCATGCTGCCAGGCACCTGTACCACCTGCCAGAAGGTAGCGGACAGAAAAGTCCTGTTGCTGGTTGAGTGTGGTCCTTGAAGATGCTGCGTACTTTACGCAGACCAGTAGATCTTGTGAGAAAAACTAGCTACCAGCTCTATGAAAACAAGCCCAACGGGCAACCACTACACTATGTAAAACAGAGGGCAATTATAAACAGTATAAATATATACAATTATTATGGCATTATACATAAGCAACAGCAAAATCATGCTAAACACTTTAAACATGAAAATTGTGAATAACTTAAATTCTTTAAATAACTTGTACTTTTAAACTCTGATATAAAGAAAAGTGCATACAAAATGGCAAAATGACAGTAAACATAGTCAATAAAAAAAACTTTCTTTAAACTGTTTAAAAGAAAGGACACACATGAGCCAATTCAAGCAGGCTCAGTGTAAAACCATCTTCGTCTGTGGTCAGAAATCACATATGTAAAAATGAGTATAAAGCCTGGCACAGATAAAAAAAGATGTAAAACGGCATTTACCTGGACTACAATACATCATTGCTATTTTCCCCACTTACTGCAACTCAATCTCCCACTGTCACTCTGAGCTCCGGCGTGTGTGTTTGGGTTCTGTGGTCAACTCAGGCGGGCGGCGCAATAACCAGGAAACGGGCGTGGAAAGGACAAACTACCTACCACTCGTGTTTTGCTTTATTGTTGAGACCTGAGAGATAATGAGGGGGTTTCACTTGGAAAGAAAGTCAAGCCCATAAAAGCAACTTCACATTCAAAAACAAGCCCAAAAAAACGCAACCCGCGACTTTCAAGATTTGCAAGCGACTTTAGAAAAAAAGAAGCCCAAAGTCTTTTATAATAAGTGGACTTAACAACACTGACACAGACACCGCCTGTGGTAAATGTCCTGGATGGGGAGGAGACTGCTGCCAGTGAAGACCTCTGTGTGTTCCACCACCTTTGTAGTGCTTTCCGGCTCTGACTGGTGCAGTTCCCATACCACACTGGGATACAGCCCGTCAGCAGGCTCTCAATAATGTACCTGTAGAAAATAGCCTGTAGCCTGTGCAAATTGTAGTCTCAGTTTCCTGTTCTTAGCTGACAGGAGTGGCACCCGGTGTGGTCTTCTGCTGCTGTAGCCCATCCGCCTCAAGGTTCGATGTGTTGTGCGTTCAGAGATGCTCTTCTGCATGCCTTGGTTGTAACAAGTGGTTATTTGAGTTACTGTTGCCTTTCTATCAGCTCGAACCAGTCCGGCCATTCTCCTCTGACCTTTGGCATCAACAAGGCATTTGTGCCCACAGAACTGCCGCTCAATGGATCATTTTCTTTTTCGGACCATTCTCTGTAAACCCTAGGGTAGGTAGTGCGTGAAAATCCCAGTAGATTAGCAGTTTCTGAAATACTCAGACCAGCCCGTCTGGCACCAACAACCATGGCATGTTCAAAGTCACTTAAATCACCTAACTTCCCCATTTGGATGCTCGATTTGAATTGCAGCAGATCGTCTTGACCATGTCTACATGCCTAAATGCATGGAGTTGCTGCCATGTGATTGACTGATTAGAAATGTGCGTTAACAAGCAGTTGGACAGGTGTACATAATAAAGTGCCCAGTGAGTGTATATATTTATATCTGATGAATTAGTCAATAATTTAATAAATCTCTTCTTTTTATTATTTTGTTGCATGTAATTGCACACTAATTTATATTTCTAGCTACTTTTTGGCCCAGTAATTATTTTATTGACTCATTTATTTATGTCTGTATTTATTCTTAATTATGGGAGGATCGGTCCTCCATACCTTGCTACCACGGCTGAGACAAAAACTTCCTCATAAAGCCAAAATTGTAACTTCTTCAAGCAAACTTAGGAACTTTACCAGTCGAGACACTAGTGTCTCTCCTCTCTGCTTCTCTTGCCACACACCCCTCACATCAGAACCCCTGAGCTTTATTTTCAAAGTTCTTGCCGGGCAGTGGTCCAGATTATTATACTAGTGGATCATTTCATACATGAAAAAAATAATATAAGACAGTCTTACATATACAATAATAGAAACATTATTTGTATTTTGTTTAATAATTTTCTCTTTAGTTTTTTTTTTGTTTCACAGATTAATGTGACAATGTCACACAGTGATGTAAACAACAGTACAGCACACTACACTGACATATACACACTACACTGACATATACACACTACACTGACATGTACATATCTCAAAATTTAATTCTGTCTGGGAATCAGTGATTGATTTTATCAGCTATTTAAGTAATAACTATGACCTAATTCTTTGTCTTGTCACTATACATGTTCTTATCAATACATTTCAGTTGACCTCAGGAGAAGAGCAATGAGGAAACTAGATGTCATGAATGGTATTTACTCCATCACAAGAATTACCAAACAAGAAAAGACATAAAAGTAAGTTAGATGAAAACTAAAACACAAAGCAAAAACTGAAAAAATATGGATATAACTACTGTCATGATCTGCCTGCGTTAGTTTTTGAGTTTGAGTTCTGTTTTCTCTGCACTGCCATGTCTTCTGTTGCTGTTATTTTAGTTCAGTCAGGTCGATTAGATTTATCCTTGTGTTTCACTCTCTTGGATTCCTGTGCTAGATGTGTTAGTTTATTCATAAACATAGATCTGGTTTTCTCCATGTTTATGTTCTTTAGTTCCATTGTTTACTTATTTCTAGAGCTGCAGGTTGCAGACACCTGATCTAGCAGATGAAAACTGTGATCCTATCTCAATATGGCTGAAGCTCAAAGTGCAACACCTTAATTTTAATTCATTGTTAATGTAAAATGTAATGGCCCCTGTCTAGAACCGCCCATGTGCACTTCCACCCCAAACTGACCCCCATATTATACTAAGTATAGACAAGGCCTGTGATCTGAATCTGAGGCAGTTCAAATTAATTAACAAAAACTAATAATCTCCTACTTAAACATTACTTCTGTTCTTTTATCAAATGCCCACAAATTACTTGGAGATAATATTCCATACCAATGGATAACTGGGCTACAGTGGGATTAAGGGCTTGAAGGGCCAAACTCAAGGCCACAGAACATTAAATTAAACCCTTGATGACAGCATCAGTAACATGCAAAGCTTTAATTCATTTGGTCCCGTTGGCTACATTTGTCTTTATTAATTATCAACTGTTCATTTATAAAAGCCAGTTTTGATCTTATATTTCCATTTTATGGTTGGTGAGTTCAGTAGGAGAGGAATAAGGAAATAATCAGACATTTATGGGCAACACATCATCAGTTAACCCAGTTTGTAAATCATATTAAATTTAAGGTAACAAAAATACATATACAAACAAATATGAAAAAATTCTAATTATACAGAGCAACAAAACCATTATTGCCTCTAGCCTAACCCTTGTTTTACACATCAACGTTATTCAGACCATCAGTCGAATTCTAACGTCTGATTTCCATCACCTGAGTAAACCGAAAATTCAATTTTCAAATGATGATTTTTTTTTTCCCCAAGAGCAGGAACCTATCCAAACAAACCTGGACCAATGTGAGAAAAACCCTAACTCTTTCCTAGTACATTGTGAATGTCATGAATTAATGAACATTCATTAACCAATGTTTTTTTTGTAACCTAATTTTTTTTAATTACTGCAGCATCAATAAATCACTTAAACCAGGAGTGTCCAACAAGGTCCACTGTTCTGCATGGTTTAGATGTGTGTCTGGTCCAACAATCTGGTCCAAGCACAACAAAGCAGATTCAAATGGTTTAATTAGCTCTTCAGAATGGCTAAGGTTCTCCGGAAACATGCTAATGCCCCAGTCATTAGATTCAGGTGTGTCGAAACAGGAAACATGCAAAAAATACAAAACACCACCCCTTAAGGACTGACTTTGGACACTGTTGACTTAGACAAAACCTCTCTGAGGCTAAATATTTCAAATCATGCCAGAACAGATGAGAAACAAAGTCACTGATCTCTACCAGTCTGGAAAAGGTCTTAATGTCATTTCTAGGGTTTTGGGACTACATTAAAATACAAATAGAGAAAACATGTTAGAGGGGAGAACCTTCCAAAGCGTATCACTAACACAGCATTTCAGAAAGGGAACATCATAGTGAGGGCCACACATAGTGGTGGTAATGTGATGGTCTGCTGCTTCAGGAAATGACCACATGACAGAGTTGATGAAAGCATGAATTGTGCTCTCTACAGAAAAGCCTTTAAAGAGAGTGTCACCATCAGTTTGTGACCTGTAGCTCAAGTGCACTTCAGTTATGCATCAGGACAGCAGTAGTGGCATAGACAATGTGAGGACTTCAGTCAGTGTTGGATCCTCTACTATAACCCTAAACATACTGTTAATGCTTAAAAACCTTCTACAAGTATGTTGCTAAAATAAATCACTTCTGCAAAGAAGAGTAGACCAAACTTCCTCCTCAGTGATGGTAAAGACTCACTGCCAGATACTATAATTGTATGATGCCAGCTGTTCCCACCAAGGGTGTTGCCAGTTATTGAGGGGGCTATTACTTTTTTACCTAGGGCCAGATTGGTTTGGATAACATTTCCCCTTGATGAAGGAAATGATCATCTAAAGAATGCATTTTTCTATTCAAGTTGGCTATCGGAGATTGGTTTAATGATCTGAAACATTTAAGTATGACCAGAAAAGCCAGCACAGCGATAACCTGCAAAATTAAACAAAGAAATAAAACAAAGATGTAAAAACACGGAATAGTTTGTGAAATGAAACACTCTTAAATACCATCCTTTATCTTTTTTAAGTCTCGATTAATTGATTTAATTGCACACACAATAGAACTTGAAGCAAGACATATTAACATGACAATGCAAATTTTATTTAGTGATGTGTTTTTCTTTAAACTCTCATATAGTTTATTTCAAAGTGGATACAGAAGAGCACCACTGAAAGTGGTAATTTGACTGTCCCCCCAAACATGAGTGTTCTCAGACAACTGCATATACACCTGGTCTCCTTGCTGCAGTTGCAGGAATGCTGCATTGCCTCCATTATCAGCCCCGTCATGTGATGTTTTATGGTCATAGGCTATCATAATAACCTCGTTGTTCTTCACAAGGGCTAGACTCACAATTCGTTCTCCTCCAGCATGATAAAAGAAGGTGAAGTAGTATACGCCTGCAACAGGTGCAGCAAAAATACCTGGAGAAAAAACATTTAGGTTTAAATAAATATTTTAAACCATGATTCAGTCATTTAGATGTCAGACTGCACAACAATTACATTACTAATACTATTAACATGTGGTGTTGAAAACAACAAAGACAAAATAGAGAACAATCGTATGTTAGTTAGGTTTTTCTTGCAATTATTTCCAATCTTGATGAAAATATTATTTCCAAACTAGTGTTTAGTCAGATCTAATGATATGATCAGAAAGCACCAATTAGTCTGCATCTACAGTTTTTGTCACAGAAACAGACCTTGGTCGTTTCAAAACAGATGATATATTACTTTGAATATACTTGCAGTAATTAGTCTGTTTATGTTTCTGGTACATTCGCTAGCCTATTTATTATCCGCACTATTGTTATAATGTTTAAATAATATAAATTGGTGTTGTGCTCACAATAACCAATACAATTCAAGACAATTGTGACTAGTATATGTTTGCCACTCAGAAGGAGGAGAGTTTTTTGGCAGAACGGTTTTACTAATTTAGTGATACATCACTATTACATGAGGCATCTTGAATGACTGCTTTTTATTAAAAATTATCTCTGGTGTTACTTGAAACTTCTCGAAACTTTGACAGTTGTGCATTGTGCTGAACATTTTTCAAAGATCAGCAGCTGCTGTTTTAGGGCCCTCCGCATCCTAATGCATTCATTAGGATGCAGAGGGGCAAGGCAAGATCGTTTTTTGTCATCTTCTTCCTCATTCTAGTATTACTCGTGAACAAGAAATCAAGTTACTTTAACATGTGTGGTTTAGGCAAAGACTGATTCCCAAACTGAAGGGATGATCTCACATTTTTCCTATTGAGAACCATAGTCTAACACTTAGACAAATTAACTTAAATTAACTGTCATCCTGGCCCTTCACATTCAGCTGTGAACCACTCCAATGCATGCTAAAGGTCATGGCCTTTAAAAGGCAAAAATAATCACATCACCTACAAAAAGCAAAGAAGACCAAACCAGACACCCTCTTCTTCACAAGGCTTCCTGAGATCCTGTTCATGAACACCTCAGACCGAAGTAGGGACAAGGGCAGCTCTGGTGTGGTTCAACTTGCACTAACAACAAGCTCAACATTGTGCCAAGAATCCAAAACAGGCCTGACTAGAATGAAAAACCCATCCACAGCATGCCTTATTCCAGCACACTGTTTTTCCCTCAGTTAACAGCTGTCCTCATTTCACAATAAATGCGACCTCTAGCACAAACACATTAGCCACAAAGTGACAGAAAAAGGGCAAAAAAATTCACACCAAGGTCTTGGTGCTGCTATAAAAAAGAAACTTAGTCTCATATAAACTGTAAGAACTACATTTAACTGTACCAACAGAGAAACAAACTCTGGATGGAGTTATCTAAATCAGTAATATTTAAGGGAATATTTAAAAAAGAAAGGGCAGACGATGTCATAAATATTACATATTTATTACCCCTTAAAATATATAATGGTCCCATAGTTGGGAATTAACTTGTGCATTCTATATCAAATCAATACTGGATAGGGTTTGTCTTGTATTTTTAAGTCTTAAATGCAGCGTTATCATCAACATGTCTAATGAAAAAGCAGGTGGATTGATTTGATGACATCTAAGGTGTAATAGAATAGAATGGATATAATATGTTATTGTTGCATACCTGGAAAATTGCATTTTCAAAAGGGTGATGAATTAACAATGGGCAATGATACAAGACTGGATAATTAAATGATTGATACATCCTACAAGGTCAAGGCGGGAACAAAATATCTGCATAACCCAATGAAGGAAATGTAATGACTACCATTTTAAAAATGCAAGCAAAATGTGTTAAAACTGAAAATCACTCAGCCACAACCTGTGTTCACACCAATCTTTAAAAATATTTAGTGGGAACTGTACCTCTTTCACGTCATCATGCAAAAACCCTAAGAATGCTGGGTAATTTGCAATGGTATTCAGTGATTACAACAGTAGGAGAGTCGCACAACCCCTACACTACATTAAGGTGGCGATTCTACAATGAACTGATACTAGAAATATTATCATTTAGAACTGAAATAGAAATATAAAACAGAAATTGACTCACCTGTGTGCTGATTGTAGGCATTGCCCACATTTGTTATCACTGTTCTGTAGATTATGGTTGTTGTTGTGCTGAAGGGCCCGATGGGTCCACCTCCACCTGTTGCAGCACTGAATGCTATCTTGAATGTTTCTAAATCACAAGATTAAAAATAGCTGTAAACTAGTCCGTTTGTTCAACAACATATTTTTTTTAAATTCAGAAAACAGGCTTTACTTTACCTTTCTTCTTCAGTTCTAGAACCTGGTTTTCAGTCTCCTTCAGGCTTGTTTCCATTCCTTTTTGTTTTTCTTTCATGGCACCAAACTCTTTGAGGAATTTGCACATGTCAGGAAAGCATGACCCTGTTTCAGTAGTGACTTCTGTTTCAGCCACATCCTCGGCCAAAGTTAAACCACAGAACCACACTAACAACCAAAATGTGAAATTAATTCCTGACTCTGTTTCAATGGCTCCAGAACTCTGACGTTATGCTGCTTGCTGTTTTTATGAAGTTCTAGGATATCTGGTTAATGTTTAGCTACAGAGAAAACATGTTGCGAACGGTCTGTTTACTCTTTCAAATAAAAGTCAAACTCAGATAAAAGCTGATAAGGAAAAGTCTCTACATATTGTTGAGGTAAAATAATGCTATCACTGATATCCTTGTGGCTTCAACCTCACCCAGTCCGGATGTTGTGAGAAAGAACAGATGAAGAGCAGGAAATTAAGATTAACACAAGTTAATAAGTCCAATGATTTCCAATGCAAAATGAATATACAAAACAACAGAAAGAAAGAAAATTACGTAAGGCCTTACGGAGAGATCGCAGATTTCAGCAAAGCATGGCTGTCTTTACCCAGATGTCTACCTCATTACAAATTCCAGAACATCTTTATACCATTGCTTACTGACTGTGCCTTCCCCTTTTGCAGTCTGGTGTTGTAAATCAGCCAAGCTCCCTTGTGGTGTCTATACCATGCCCAAAAGTCAATATTTATTGCTTTATTGTCCCTACAACCAGCATTTACTGCTTGCAGTTGTTGAGAACTTCCTAACCTCTGTTTTACCCTAGTTCCATCCTGACTCCTGCTGTGATCTGTGATTCCTTTCCCTAAGGCTCACTCATGTTAAATCTCAGTTTGATGTTCCCACATGCAAACTAAACACATATATGAAACTAAATTATTTTAATTCTCAACAATTCCTCCTTTTGACCTCTGCAAAAGAGGTCAATATTCAAAAATGTAGGAATGATAGGCAAGAAATGAAAGAATAATAAGGCCAAAGTGGCACACCAAAAGATTAGTACTCTACGAAGTGATAAAGGAAAGCCATGAATTACAACTTGGCCATTAATTCCCAACCTTCAGTAACAACATTTTGCATCATATTATATGGAGTTGCATGAGTGCGTGCCCCTTTTTCAATAGTAGACGTTATAAGCCTCACTGTGAGAGAGCGAATACATGGCACACAAAAACATCCACATGTTACTAGAATACCAACAAATACAGATAATGAAATCAGCAATGAGATGATTATATTCTTCCACTTACCAAAGGTGTTGGTGAACCACGCCTCCAGTCCCCCCGCCAATTTCCAAATATTCATGCATTTCTTTACTTAACGTACGTAAACCTTCTAAAGCTCGAGTCACTGAACTATCGGGGGCAGTATTATTTGGGATAAAAGTACAGTACATGTCACCAAATATTGTACACACAACCCTTTTCAGCCAACAACATGTCCAGAGCCAGTCTATTCTGCACAGCCAGAAGAGAAGTAGGCGCCAACTGTTCTGCCAATCCTTCAACCGCATCTCGTGTCAGATTTGCCAACCTTAAGACATTGTAATGTATGTAATTGATCCTGTCTACATTTTTATTTGGGGTTACAGAAAAAACTGCTGAAATTACAGGTACATTTTCAAACCCAGCTGCCACTTTATCAACTAATGTATCCTGTCAGGAACCCACGTGGAACATCAATTGCATCAATATAAGTTAATGAGCTGTCCATAAGATCAAATGATCTGGTCTTCCTCACCATTCCTCCATGTGGCGATTTCTCCCCCCACAGAAGTAATGGAGCCACTAGCCGCGCCATTGCACAGCTTCCTACTACCTTAGGGGAAATTTCAGGCCCAGTGTCCTACAGTGCCAGCTAGGTATGTTTTGTTACACCATGATGGAGAGACAATTCCCAATTTTAACTGTGGTTCTTCAGTAACCCCTGTAAAATTGAAACAGGGGTAATCATATCCCTCACTCTAAGGAGAAAAAGGGCCTACCAGTGAGCTATCGCTAATTACCGGAAATACCTTTGCTAAGGTATGACATGCAGGGTTTTCTTTACCATGAGTTAACAGAATCATACATTTAAATCCTAGTGGATCCATCCTCTCATATATGGGAGCAGGTACAGTGACCAGAGTGGGTCTAGCCGCCGCACATGCTATACAATTGCTCATGGCCGACTCACGTGCTGTCTGAGCCATCCATGTTAACCACAAATTGGACTCTGTAAATCCCAGAGCCCCTTGGATAACATCTTCTGGGGTTAAGGTGTTATAGTCTATCTGAACCACTGAACCACAGGGGTTTTCACTTCACCACCTTTGGCCATAACAGAAACAAGATTAATTCTAACAATTCTACCCTGATCTCGTGCAGGCCATCCTGGCAAATCTACTCCTAAATCCATATAAAATCCGGAATTCATATTTCCACATCTAAGAGTAGGTGGCCTTATTGTAATATTAGGGTTTTGGTAGGGGTTGCTCTGTATTCCTCCAATGCTGAGTAATATTGGATTAATACCTCCAGTTGTCAATTTAACCTTCGCTTGTCCTCTAGCCAAGGTCACCAAATGCTGAAATGTTTCTGCATATGGATTATCTGACAGTATTCGTCCCTGTTTAGTGTCCCAAATGACAAAACCCTGGGCCGGCATGCCGATGTTCTCCATACCATCCACCGCACCTTTCTGATAGATACTCAGATACACATTATATTTAGTTCAGGCTAGCTCACTACCCTCGCATGTAAACACAAAACAGAGATCAAATTGAACTGTGGTGTCTGAGCTAAGTACATATTCTAGTTCAATACCTCCATATCTTTTAATGCATGTATCCGATATTTCCGTCATTTTCCGGAGAAGATGACGGCGGCTGCGGAAATTGGGACTGGAGGGGTGCTCACCACTCTGGAAAACATCACATGTCAAGAACACAATTATTCCTACAAGCGTCATTATTAAACCTCCTCCCCCACATTTCCATTTACAACTAACATCCCAACCATGCATCACCATTTTCATTTTTTGGATCAGATCAATTCCACTTAGCCCAGGAGCTTATAACCTTCACACACTGTGGGATTTACTCAAGAATGTGGATTCAAAGTCATACATCAAGTAAGGAAAACAACAATAGCATAACCGATGCTCCAAAGATTAATTGACAGAAAAAAGAAAAACACCATATTCAATGATCACAAAATCAAGTCCTGAATTTATCTGTTGATTAGTTGAATATAATGACTCCTTGTAGTGGATAAATCCTCTTGAAAAACAAAAGAAAAAGTCTCTGGAGTGGATAAATCCTTTTCAGCTCAGTGCGATCACCTATGAGCCTCCAGGGGATTTATTATGCCCCTTAATGACACCTCTGGTGCCTGTGACTTTGTAGGCTCCTCGGCTGGTGCACACTAGCTCCAATGATACCAGGTTTCTCCTTTTCCTCTCAGACGGACCGCATGAGATGTTCTTTCCAGGACGTGGAACGGGCCTGTGAACCTGGGTTCTTGCCACTTCCGCTTGATGACCCTAAGCCAGACCCAGTTGAATCCTGGTACCACAGGGGGTCCTCTTGATCCCTCAAGTCCTCTGGAGAATTCTGCCGCTAGGGTCTGCAACTCATTAAAGAACGTGTTAGAAGATAATTGTGCAGATTCACCTGTTTGTCCTAATATCTGCTGTGCTGGTCCCGGGAAGACTCTCCCAGTTTGTTGTTCATGTGGGGTGTAACCCGTGGACTGATTAAAAGACATTCTGATAGATATTAAAGCAACTGGCAATGCATCCACCCAATTTAATTTAGTCTGTGCACAGATTTCAGCCAATTTTATTTTCAATGTTTGGTTCATTCTTTCAACCTTGCCCTATGATTGAGGATGATATACTGTACCAAAAGCATGTTTCAGTCCCAACATTTGCTCCACCTGTTGCAGATCTTTGCTCCTGAAATGAGTTCCACTATGAGATCTTATCTTTTCCGGGAAGCCATGTCTGGGAATGTAATGATTAATTAAACATTTTACCACAGACTTACTGTCTTCCTTTCTTGTGGGCCATGCCTCAGGCCATCCTGAACATCCATCCACACAGACCAACATGTATCTATGTCCTCTTGCTGTGGATACCATGTCTGTGTAGTCAATGATGATCTCCTTCCCAGGTTGGGTGTAGTTTTTAAACTTACCTGGAAATGGATGCACAGTAGGTTTTGGATTAAATTGTCTGCAAATAGAACAGTTCTTGATCTTCTCTCTCACCATATAATTTAAATATGGGTTCCACCATTGTTCCAGGTTGATAAGCATCTATGGAATACCTACATGTGCCTGCCCATGTGCCTCCTCCAAAATGTTTGGTGGCATCACAATTTTACCCTCAGGTCCTCTCCACAGACCATCTTCTTGTTTTGCACCTTTTCTCTTCCACACAGTAAGTTCTTCAGGGGAGACCCCCTTTTGTTGTTGTTTAATTTTTTCCAAAGTTAGATGTTCAAAGATTTCAGCTTCAACACTTACTAAATTGAAGCTAACTGTATAACCTGCCGCAGTTTTTGCTGCCAAATCTGCAGCGGCATTCCCCTTTGCAGTCATACTGTTTGAGAAATCATGATCTCTACATTTGATTACAGCTACCCTTTTAGGCAACAACAAAGCTTCTGCCAAAAACCTAATTTCATTTTCATGTTTGATTGGCTTCTGTGCTGCAGTCACAAATCCAAATCTCATCCATTGTTTCAAATCAACATGTACAGCTCCTGTTACATAAGCAGAATCAGTAAAGATATTTACATCCTGGCCTTCTGTCAGCCTCAAGGCTTCAATTACTGCCACCAGTTCAGCTCTTTGTGCCGACTGTGCTCCAGACAGTCTCTCTGCTTTTAACTGTGTGAATTCCTGTGGTGAATGCTCCATTATTGCGTAAGCAGCTGTAAGGCCCTTCATGTCATGATTAAAACAGCATCCATCAGTAAAAATGTTGCAGACACTGTTTCCAGCGAGTGGCTGTGATTCCAGGTCTGGCCTGACTTTCTCCTCCTTCACAACCAGGGTCACACAGTCATGTGGTTCCCCCATTCCCATTTGCTCAGCCATGTTTACCCCTTCATGTGTAAAAGTTAGATTTGGGGCTTGCAAAACCCTGCTAAGGCGCTGTTGTCGTAATGTAGTTAGAGTGAAATTTTCTGAGTTTACATATGCGACCACACTGTGTGATGTTAATACAGTGAGTGGGTAGCCCATAACAATATATGCAGTTTTTTGAATAGCTTTCACAACGCCTGCTGCATGACAGGTGCAAAAAGAATGTCTCATTTCCGTTGTTATCTAGCATGCAGCTAACACACTGAAGCACCTGTCTGTGTCCCCCTTTTTTCTGAAACAACACGGCGTTCACGACAGTGGCCATTACAGAAACATCCAAGTAAAACAGCAGACAGTAATCTGGGAGTGCCAATTGAGCAGCAGATGATAACAGCTGTTTAAGTGTAATGAACACTTAAACTTCTGCTTCTGTTGTCCAGTTCAGTGTTGCATTAAGATTTCTCATCCCCTGCTCTTTCACCAAATATCTCAGTGGTGTTGTCAAACTGGTGTAATCATGGATGTAGTTTCTGCTATAGCCTGTCAAACCCCGAAATGACAACATGTCTTTCACCACGCATGGTTTAGAATGATGTAAAATGGCAGATTTGTGTGCAGAAGACATATGGATTCCTGATGCTGAAATAACCCGTCCTAGAAAATTAACCTGTCCTCACAAGATGCATTTTGTTCCTGCTTACTTTAAAACCTTTCTCTGCAAGATGTAAAAGAATAGCTTTAGTAGCTTCAAGACACGCAGTTGCTGTTTTGGCTGCAATCAGTAAATCAACATACTAAATTAGGGTCAGATCCGCAGGCAGCATGCAGTCTTGGAGCTGCTGTTTGAGAACCTGATTAAAAATACCCCTGGATAAGGCAAACCCTTGAGGCAATCGGGAGTATCTCAGTTGTTGATTCTTATATGTAAACGAAAAGACATCCCTACAGTTCTCAACTAGAGGGATGCCGAAGAAAGCATTAGCAAGATCTATACACGTGAACCAACACTGTGAGGGGTCCAGTGATGCCAATACAACATGCGGATTTGGAACAGTTACAGTTGGTGTTTTCAGAATTTTGTTAATGGATCTTAAATCATGAGCCATTTTGTATTTACCAGTACCTTTCTTTTCTATCGGCAGAACGGGGTTGTTCCAGGCAGACAAGCAGGGTTCTAACACGCCTGCTTTTAACAGCCCTCAATGGTGTCCGCAATTCCTGCCTCTGCAGCAGGAGAGTGTGGGTACTGGTTTTGCCAGATGGGGGAGACATCCTGCAACTTAAATTCTACAGGGGCAATGTTCACACATCCAACATCAGTGGGTCCCTGAGCCCATAGATGTGATGGACAACTGGATAAAACAGCCTCCGCCAGAGGGTGATCAGTTAATTCTCTGCCATGTTCTCTAGATAGCTGCCGGCTTTCTAGCACGGCAGAGTCAGAGGCAATCACTGCAATACAGTAAGTTTTAGTGGAGGGAGAAAAGGAAAGGGCTGGGACAGCAGTAGGTTCCCAATCAGTGGCTACAAGGGAACGTTTTACAACTCCTCCCAATTCTTTGACCTGATAACTTGGATGCAAAGCTAGAGATATGTGAGGTACAGCTTCATCAGACATTTCATACCATATCTTCTGTTCAGGTTGAAATTCAACAGCAGCAGCAACACCTTCAGGTGCAACATAGATGTTTTTAGATGAAATTGTCCATATTTTCCCTTCTAAATATTCCTCAAACTGTTCCTGATACCAATCTGTTTGGTTTCTGTCATAAAACAAAGTCATATGTGGTGGGTCAGGCGTTGGGTCGTAGGGAGCAAGGGCCTGAATTCAGGGCTTCCAGAGGTGGAAACTGGAAATCACCCCAACACTAGAAGGGGTTTCAGGCTCAATGTAGCCCCAATATATGTCCACTCAAGGCTCCTCTACAGTGTGCAGTAAATACTGATGTGCTTCAGGGATGTCTGCTGCATGCAGTGTGGTTCCATCTGGAAAAGTCACAACCAAACCATCCATGGAACATAGTATTGTTGCTCCCAATGCAATCAAAATGTCTCTGCCGAGTAGATTCACAGGTATGTCAGGCGAAACAACAAATGAATGCAACAGTTTTTGTTTTCCAACCATAGTATGAAGAGGTGTAGACACAGGCAGAGTCTGCTTAACCCCTGAGAATCCCATCAGTGAAATACAAGCCTCAGACACTTTATCAGATGAGGGAGGAATATTCAAAGTGGAAAAGGTGGCTCCAGTATCCACAAGAAATGGCAACATTTGTCCCTCAATTTCCACTGGAACAATGGGTTCTGCCATTATCCGTAACTCTCTATGGGGTGTGTCACTGCTGTCCCCAGCAGTGACACACCCCAGGACATTGACAGCCTTGTGGAGGTATGAATGCTGCATTTGGAGGTTGTGCAGGAAAAGGCCCCTGCTGCCCTGGGGGTTGATGCGAAGGTGGAGGAGCTCCTTCTGGGCGTGCCCCATAGCGCTGTGGGCAGTTGAGGGCCCAATGATCCATTTGCCCACAGACTAGGCAGGAGGAGGAACCAGCCCCTCCCTGTCCAGCCCTTCCTCCGGCCCTATTGCCAAACAGCCCACCCCTAACCTGCCCACGAGGACCATATGAGTATGACTCCCACTGAATGGGTGGAGGCAGTTGATGTACAATGGTGGGGGCCATGGGTATCTGGAGAGATTTTATCTCCCCTTGAGACCCTGCAGGTATAATAGGAGCCATTAGTCCATCACATGTTTCACGGTCGACCTCTGTTGTGATCATTATTTTATCAGGTTTTTTCTTACTATTCATCTGCTGTCGTACTGCTGTTAATTGGGCAGTTTTAAGTTGTTTGTCTAATGCTTCAGCCTGTTTCTTTTCGTCCTCCACTTGTTCCTTTTTGTCCTCCAAATATTCCTGCATGTGATGCAACAAGTGTCTCTCCCATGTAGCATGACCACACCTTTTCAAATCTGGGTTTCCCCACATTATTTTCCTGACTTCTTCAGGTACGCCATCCATCACAGTTTGTCTAAAGTAGTGAACTCCATCCTTGGAAGGATGAGTCCATGTCTGTCTAATCCATGTTTCCACTGCCTTATCCAGGAACAACTTAGGGTGTGTTCGCCCATCCCAGGAAAATTTAGGCACAGTGTCTGATTCTTTGGATGGGAACATGTCACGCAGCGCGTCTCCCAGTAGTCCAGCCACAGCATAATATGGTGTAGCGTCGGACTGCTGAGAAGTGCGGGCCACATTTTCAATAATCTGGAGATTACTGAGTGTAGTGCTGCGACCCAAGATTTGTCTAAAATCTCCTAATGCTAACGTTACGCCGACTGACAATCTATCTAACTCATTCAGCCATGGTCTTGCACCGTCAGATAAGTCAGGCAACTTGTCCACCAGAAGCTGGACATCTCTCAGGGCAAACGGTTTGTATTTATATCTGCCCTGCATCAATCAGGGGGTGACTGCCTACCGCCCCGCTGCGACTACGCAAAGAGTAACGGGGTGATAGTTGGTATTGTACTTCATCTACACTTTCCTCCTCTGACCCATCATTAAATTTTATCTCTTCCTGTTGTTTTGGCTTACTGTTTGCTCTACTCAGTATCTGTTCTGCACCCTTCAAGGCTTCAGTCGGTTCGTCCTGTAACAGCCTTGACGCCTCCAGACGCTTCTCATCGCATTCCTTCTACCTGCTCTGTGATTTTTCTAATATTTGCCTCTTCAGGGGTCTCTTGTAATTCCCCTTTTAGCTGAGCGTTAACATGTACAATACACGGTACTTTGTTGCTGGTTGACAAATCCCTATCATGATCTCCTGCAGAGTGATGTATTCCTGTGAGCCTTTCACACTCCTCTTGTGCTTCTCTCGGTGATCTAAACAGCGGTGAAGATGGATTTACCTCACACGCAGTGGAGTTAATTGTAGTAGGACGCCTGGCATCTTCTACTGACCACTGAAACTGTCCTCCTTCAATATTCAATAAGGGAGCCGTAAGTAAAAGAGGAGGAAGAAAGTGTTGAGCAGAGTAGTGTGGCTTCTGGCAGTGATTGGTTGAGTGAAAGAGCTGAAGTAGGGCCTGAGACAGAAGCACAAGAAACGCTTAGACTTTTAAGAGGGGTTACACAATTGGAATCAAAAGTGCATGATTTATATGAGAAAGCTTCTCAACAGATGACAGAAAAACAGTTTAAAGATTCTAAGAGAACACACACCATGACTACTCGTAGCCAGAGCAGTCCATCCATATTTCAATGTCCGTTGTTGACCTCATCAGCTGGAATGACAAAATATGTCCCTTTTTCATTGGGAGATGTACAGGCATTAGTGGATAAGTTGCCACCTATTGCAGGGTGTGGACGTGTCTGGTTACAGGAATTAGATACATTGACTAAAGGCACGACACTGGCCTTAGGTGACTTTAGAGCAATTTTGGGACGATGTGTGCGTCCCTCGGTGGCTAGGGAGATAGAATGCTGATTGCAGTAAGGACCCTGATGACACACCCCTGACACGTGTAATGACAGCCCTAGGGAAGGCCATAAGAAATCAGTATCCGCCCCCGTTGCAGTCCCTCAATTCGATTGGGACCCTAATCAGCATCCTAAAGAGCACATTAGTGCTGCAGTGGACACGAGGATGAGACACACAGGAGTTAATCCCAAGGGTGCCGGGACAGGAATGGGAGAGCTGTTTAGAGAAGCCGTATTAAAAGGAGTTCCTTTTGAGGTGTGTCAAAAGATGAAAAATAATCCTGATTTGCAGAGAACAGACTTCTCAAAGTGGGAAAAACATTTAATTCACCATTTACATACAGCTCAGGAGGCAGAGAAAAAGAAAAAAGAGGAGAAAGAGCACCTACAGAACCAGCTCCTTAAACTGCAGCTGCAAGAGGCCAAAGTGAAATTAAATAAGAGAAAAATTTATTAAAACTGAAAATGTAATGTTAGCTACAGCTCAAACTGTTCCTCCGGCTGCACACACCGCTATGTCTATGTCACCACCTTTGACTGATCAGTGGCAAAGAGGTGGATTTCCCCCACCTCCTCCACCCTATCCATTTTATAATTACAGCTACAGTGGCCACGGTCGTGGAGGCAGGTGTCATGTTGGTGGTCAGCGTGGTCGTGGTGGATGGCATGGAGCACCCAGAGGAAGGGGTGGAGCCAGTAGGGCACTGGGAGATGTGTGCTACAACTGCGGTCAGTCTGGACATTGGGCAAGCACCTGCCCCACCTGGGGGTCACAGCAGGGAGTAACGGTCCCTCCTAATGCAGGTATGGCACCTCCCCCACACCAGCAGGGCCAGTATCCACCGATGGGTGGACACCCGTCTTACAGTCCATTCTGACACACCCCTGAGGAGGACCAAGGCAGCATGGGCACGGCAGACCCCATGTTGCCTGCAAAGGTGGGAGAGAACTGTCTGAATTTTTTAGTGGAGACTAGAGCTACTTATTCCACCATAACACAGCAACCTCCTAAACCACTGCTCTCTACCAAGACTGTTTCTGTGATGGGCTTCTCAGGGGCTGCACAAATTCTGCCTGTGACTTTACCACTTCCTGTTCAGATTGGGACTCAGAGAGTAACTCACCCTTTTGTGTGTTCACCCAGCACACCTGTTAATTTGCTGGGCAGAGACTTATTAGTGAAGCTGGGAGCATCAGTGCTGTGTGGTACTGATGGGTTAACAGTAACTTTTCCAGATGGTTCCTCTTTGGCATGTGGACAAAGGCTTCAGCATGGACAATATCTTTTACAGCCAGTTGCAGAGGAATATGCTGACATCTACTGGAGACTGCTGACCGCACCTTCATCTCCAAGTGGCATCTTCTCTGTGTATCAGCTGTGGAAATCCTGGATTCAAAGTCTCTGCCCCTACACCTCTCCGCCTGACCCGCCCCATGTCACTCTGTTCTACAATCATTGTCACACTGAATGGTACCAGGATTTATTTAATAGAACAGTAGAAGGTAGGACATGGTTTATTTCATCCAAAAATATTTATGTGGCTCCTGAAGGGATGGCTGCAACAGTTGATTTAACACCTGACCAAGCAGAATGGTAGTTAATGTCAGATGAAGCTGTTCCTCACATTTATCTTTCTTTGCATCCTGAGCACCAAGCTAAGGAATTGGGAGGAGTGGTAAAGCGCTGTCTGGCGGCTGGGAACTGGCAGGACACCTCAATCACCAACTTAAGGTATTCTAAAAGCACAGACACATACTGTATAAAATGTACAGTTACTGATGAAGTCTTGTTGCAGCATGAGATGCTCAGACGTCATCATGGAAGAGAAAAAACAGATCATCCTGAAGCTGCTGCTCTTTTGCAGCGCCTCCCTTCTCAGTTATGGGTTGAAAGGCCCACAGATGTAGGATTAACCCCCTGCGCCCCAGTCTCTTTTCAGGTTGCATCTCCCTAGTGGGTTCCACAGTATCCACACAAACAACAGGCACAGGAAGGCATCAGAGACACCATTGAAGGCCTGAAAGCAGCAGGCGTGTTAGAACCCTCAGTCTCATCATGGAACACACCCATCCTTCCTGTAGAGAAAAAAGGTACTGGAAAATATCGCATGGCACATGATCTAAGAGCAATAAATTCAGTTCTGGTGACTCCTACTGTTCCTGTCCCCAATCCCTTTGTTGCTCTCTCCAACCTTGAACCTTCACAGCAGTGGTACACATGTATTGATCTAGCTAATGCCTTTTCTGTTTGCCATTAGCAGAAGAGTGCAGAGACATTTTTTCTTTCACCTATTGTGGGGAGCAGCTGCGCTACACCCGTCTGCCACAAGGGTTCGCCCTTTCCCCAGGTATATTTAACCAGGTTTTGAAAGATGTGTTACAGACTTGCCCCCTACCACAGAACGTGACTCTCATTCAGTACGTGGACGACGTACTACTGGCAGCATCCACAGCGGAGCTCTGTTTGCAGTCTACAGAACTCGTGCTGAGATATCTGCATAAACATGGATTCAAGGTTAGTAAAAATAAACTACAAGTAGCAAGGAAGCAAGTTTCATTCCTGGGCAGAGTTATTACCGCAGGACGCACGAGCATGTCACGTTCACATAAGCAAAGCATTTTAACACACCCTAAACCTCTTAGAGTGAAAGACATGCTGTCATTTTTGGGCCTTACAGGCTACAGCAGGTACTGCATCCCAGGTTACACCGATCTCACACAGCCCCTCAGAGACCTAATTAGAGAACAGGGCATGCGAAATCTCAATAATGTCCTTAATTGGTTACAGGAAGCAGAGGAAGCCTTTATTGCGTTAAAGCAGCTTCTCTCCAACGCTCCCAGACTAGACCACACCATTTTATTTGGATGTTTCTGCAACAAAACTGGCAGTAAATGGAGTTTTGTTTCAGAAAAAAGGGGGAGAGAGGAGAGTGCTGATGTACGTTTCAGTAATGATGGATAACATGGAAAAACGCCAGCTACAATGCACACAACACGCAGCAGGGTTGGCAAAATTAATTAAAAAAAACAGCTCACTTAGTGATGGGACACCCTCTGAATGTTTTAACAACTCACAGTGTGGTGGCATATGTGAACTCTCAAAGTTTCACCATGACAGCTCTGAGACAACACAGGCTCAGCAAAATCTTGGAGGCACCCAACATAACCTACACTCACGAGGGAATCAACATGGCGGATGGAATAACACAGGGGGAACCACATCAATGTGAAGAGTTAGCAGCACAGAAAAGGTAAGACCAGACTTAGAAGCCAGTACTCTTGAAGGACCACAAGTGAGACAGCTGTTCACAGATGGTTGCTGTTTTAGGCATGATGCTGAAGGACTGAAGACTGCTTATGTTATAGTGGAACAAACAGAATCAGGACTGATAACAGTGGAAGCAAGAAGGTTGGAAGGACCCCAATCAGCACAGAGAGCAGAAGTTATGGCAGTAATAGCTGCGCTCAGACTGACAGAGGGGCAGGAAGTGAATGTGTACACAGACTCAGCTTACTCAGCAGGAGCCATTCATGTGGAACTCAGTCAGTGGTTGAGAGCAGGATTTTTGACAGCTGGAGGAAAACCTATAAAACACGAAGCAGAAATGAAAGAGCTAGCAGAAGCCTTGTTGTTACCAGCAAAAGTAACAGTGATAAAATGTAAAGACATGACAGCAGTGATTCAGAAGTAGCAAGAGAGAATTGGGCTGCTGATCATTCTGCCAAGATAACAGCAGGTTATATTGCTCAGATGATGATGGTGGCTGTAGAGGAGGAAGTGAGAGAACAGTTTACCTTAGAGAGAGTAGTGGAGCTGCAAAGCAGAGCAGTCCCTGAGGAGAAGAACATGTGGAGGATGAGAGGATCAACAGAGCAGTCAGAATGTTGGAGAGGACCAGATGGTAGGATGGTGTTCCCTCCTGGACTTAAACAGGAATTTTTTCCGAGGCACATGGAGTAGGACACGTTGGAATTAAACAGATGTTGGATAATCTGAAGGAGTGGTGGCATCCTTTTATGACAGACATGGTGAAACACTTTGTGAAATGCTGTACAGTGTGTGGGCAATTCAACCCAAAGAAAACTTTGACACCATTGCAGGGAAAATTTCCTTTAATCACAAGACCAGAAAAGGAAATAATTATTGACTACACAGACATGGTGCAGTCAGTAAGAGGTGTCAGATATCTGCTTGTGTGTGTGGATGCTTTCACAGGCTGATGGAAAATTAAGAGTCAGCCTGACCCAAATAATTATTGTTTTTCTGAATCTGGCTCCCCTGCACGGCCTTGATGGCTGGCTATCTTCAACTTCTCCTGGAAGTTATGTAAACATGACGCTCTGCTCCCTCTGCCCCCTCCCTTCCCTGAGAACATCTGTGGACCTGCTCAGAACTTTGTGGCCGTTTGATGAACATTCCAACGAACCATCAAGGACAATGGCCTCTGTGACAGTGCTTCATGGACTTACTTGCACACACTCACAAGCACACACACATGCTCAAGATAAACATATGCACCCCCTAACACCACCTTCACCGTTCCCAGCATGATGTTGTTTTGTCAACTGTTGCTTCTTTGTGCTGAGGTTTTTTGCAATCTCAAACTGTATCCTGCTAAGGATAAAGTGTGAAATATGATTTTTTTCCCTCTATTTACCTAATGTGGCCTCTTTTCTCATCTAGCAAGGGCAGCGCCTGTGAGTGGGCAGCAAAGCCTCGGTGACCCGTCCCCCCTTGTCTTGTGTCATGATGTATGTTTGGATGGGTTGTACTGGAATTCTAATTTCCCCTCGGGGATTAATAAAGTATCTTTTGAATTTTGAATTTTGAATTTGAATCAAAACTTGAAAAACAAATTGGCTAAAATCTGTGCACAGACTAAATTATCATGGGTTGATGCATTACCTCTTGCTTTGATGTCAATCAGGTGTTCAGTGAACTCAACCACAGGATACACTCCATACGAGCTGGAAACCGGAAGGAGTTTTCCGGGACCACGGGGAGAAGTTCTGACATCTACAGGTGATTTACAGAATCTGTCACACAAAGACTATTTTTTTTCAGCTACAGACGGTGGTGGAAACCTACAACAAGCTTATGGGATCTGAGAGAGCTACAGGAGAGCCAACAACACCCCAGGTTGAGTGGGTGTGGTTGAGAGTCATCAAGCGAAAGTGGTTGGAGCCAAGGTTCACAGGACCATATCAGGTGACAGAGAGGACATCCCACGCAGTGAGGCTGAAGGGCAAAGGAGACACGTGATTTCATTGGAGTCAGTGCGCCGAGGCACCGGAACCAGGGAGACCCTGGAGGAGATTGGAGGAAACACAGCTTCATCACAAGGGGCAGAATAATCCCCTGAGCTGTCAGACAGCTAGGCGGTCTACCTTAGTTGTTGAAGAAAGAAGACCAACAGACACCAGCGCACAAGATGTCACCTGTATAAGGGACCAACGAACAGCGAGACAGCGCCACCCGGAGGACAAAAGGACGAGATAAGACAAGAAAAAATCAAATAAAATTTTAAATTTATGGTTTTTACTTAACAAAAGTTATATTTTATATGCTATTGCATTTTTACTCTTTTATTATATTCATCTATTGTTGTGCTTACTGTTCAGGGGCCATAAGGATTGTAGTGATTGAACCCAGACATTGTTTGTTTTTAATTAAGAAACACAGTTAATTAATAGGACTGAGAAGATGTCCTCCACTTAGAAGGGGTCAAGACATCCCTGCTAAGGATCAGAAGGTTTTAAGCACCCTGAGACTACAGAAGCAGGAAATGCAATAGTCCTCAGGCAAATGTAAGGCAGAGGCAGCAGGGCCTAAAGCATAGTTAATGTAAAAGAATCCTTCTGTCTGCTCTGGAGTAAGAGGTGTATGTTGATATTGCTTTAATTCATTTTTTATCTTCTCTCTGAAAGGATTAATTAAAGTTCACAGGATGATTAAATTTCAGCGAGTTCCATTGCATTGTCGGTTCCAGGCATGCTTAATTACAGTACTAGCGGCCGCACTAATAACCAAAATGGAGGGTACCGGTGGGTGCACCGAAACTAAACAGCCCCCTTCTATAGTTATGCACAGCCCGTCTGACCCTTATGGCGCCAAATTGACCTTCCATGCTAATACTAAAGGAATCACGGTAGCACAACTTGACTTATGTAACATTATTAATTGTGGAACCAACCAAGTGGGTTGGCGTGGTTATGACATCTATATGTGTGTGTTGAGAGGCCACCCCAGTGAATTGTCTCGGAATCTGTGTGGAAATTGGGATCAGGTAATTACACTCATCGTTATGACCGCAGGAACAACTTAGGACAGCTGCGAAAGAATATATCCTTCATTAGAACCACCCCAACACCTGGTGGACCTGCGAACCCCCTCATATTCACCACTCGATATCTGACATATGTCCAACTCACCCCACGATCTTAAGACAAGTAATGGGTATTATTTTGTGTTGACAAATCAGGAAAAGACCCTAAAGGCATTATTAAGGTACAACTAGCATCACCTACTCCCAGTCCTGGGCCATCTCTTGTCCATTATGTAGATGTACATACTGCGAAGGACCCTATAACATTGGAAACAGGATTTACTGAAGCTAACATATGGCTAGAATGGATGGCTGAGTCTGCGCAAGAAAATCATATGTCTAACTGTGCAGCCTGTGCAGCTGTGAGACCCTCCCTTTACACTGAACCTGCTCCTCTGTACCCCTCTGATACTTGGGGCTATAACTGTATGCTAAATATAACCAAGACAGCTACACCCACTAACTGTATCACAATGGCTACTATTTTTCCGCCCATTAACAATAAAACTCTCGCTGGACCATTAACCCCTTATAAAGGCAATGGAAGCTATACATGTTTCAATTTTAACTCTCCAAATGCTATTGTGCTTCTAGGTGAAATCCCACAGGATTGGTGTAATCGAACTGAACCTGGTTCAAACATTGGAAGGTGGGCTAGAGCTGGTTTATACTATTATTGTGGTGACAGGAGACTTTTGATTAGGATCCCCCAGGAAGCGTGGGGGGTGTGTGCTATGGTCAGATTACAGGCACCACTGATGTTAATTGGTCAAGCCATAAAAAGAATTAATACTCATCTACCTTCTATCCTAACAGCTCGGAGGCACAGACATGTGTTAAGGAAGCGCTCAACTAACTCCTTTGACCTCACGCAGAACTCTCCCACCTATATTGATGCAATTGGAGTGCCCAGAGGAGTCCCAGATGAGTATAAATTAGTGAATTGAGTAGCAGCCGGCTTTGAAAATATCCCCGTAATCTCAGCGTTTATTCCAATAACTCCTAACAAGAATGTAGACCGCATTAATTATATTCATTACAATGTACTACGACTGGCCAACTTAACCCGGGATGCTGTTTAAGGTCTCTCAGAACAACTAGCCCCCACCTCTCTCATGGCCATACAAAACAGAATGGCGTTGGATATGTTGCTAGCTGAAAAAGGGGGTGTCTGTGCCATGTTTGGAGATATGTATTGTACTTTTATCCCCAATAACACCGCTCCTGACGGATCTGTCACCCGAGCCTTAGAAGAATTGAGAACTCTGAGTAAAACTATGCATGAGCATTCAGGGATTGACAATATATTGGAGCAATGGTTCACTGATATGTTTGGCAAATGAAAGGGTTTAGTCATGTCATTAATGATTTCTATAGCTATTTTTGTTGCCATAATGGTTACCTGTGGTTGTTGTTGTGTACCATGCATCAGGGCTCTGATGGTTCGTTTCATCACTGCCACAACTGAGAAGGGGAGTGCTGAATCTAAACCTCCTACTTATCAGATGTGTGCTTTGATGGACGGACTTCAGGGGCTGGAGCTGGCTGCACCCTATGTGGAGTGATCTCCTTGTGGAATCAAAATGGGGAATATAAATGCCTTATTATTAGTAGTGTGGAAATATAAATGCCTTATCTTTAGTAGCTAAAACTACAATATATTTGGGACTTTGCTGCTTATAGATTGATTATTATTAGGAGTTTTTAGTTGTGCTTTGAGAGTTAGAAAAATCCTTAAACAGTAGCTTCTAGTGTGGTCACACAATGAGTGTTTATTATTCATGGTTAAAGCTTGCAGGTGTTTTCTGTCTGTATCGTGAGAAGCCGGCAGTGTATTAGGGAAGCATTTTACTCCTCTCCCTGAAGATTCCTGAAGACGTGTGGGAAACAATTATTTAATTAAATGATTAAATGTATCTCTGTTTCTTTGATACTGTTGCTGGAGAGACATCCACAGACAGAATAATTGTGGGTGGAGGGACTATGTCTCTCGGCTGGCCTGGGAACGCCTTGGGCTCCACCCGGAGGAGCTGGAGGTGGTGTCTGGGGAGAGGGACGTTTGGGTGTCTCTGCTGAATCTGCTGCCTCCGCGACCCGGTCCCGGATAAGCGGAAGACAACAAGTACGAGTACGAGTGTATATATATATATAACAGAGGTGTATTTATTATACATATATTGTACCATCAAATCAAAACACAATTCCTCAAACGGGCCCCCAACATCTCCCAGAAAACAGGCTTCTAGATCAAACACCTGGTTTTGATCCGGGTTTCCGCATTGAGTTCTAATCTCGGAGAATGCAGGAGTTTTAGACTGAGATATGATGGCACCTAATATCCAAGTCAGACGACACACCTCAGCAGTCAACAACTTTATGTTTACACCAGCAAGGTTTCGGGTTGTCACACACACACACATGCACCAACACACAATCACTTATAGGCCTAAATCACCTAGACTAGGTTTTCCGTATTTTATGTACTATTTCTTTTTAAACTCAGGATTTTTCCATGGAGTCGGTTGCTTTTGAATCTCCTTTTGAAATTACGAGTACCTCTAAACTCAAGACTCCTGTTTATTTATTTATTTATTTATTTTTAAACTGCAGTTATGTTACCAGCTTGCGTATTTCTTTTAATATACTTAGTTGGTTCTGTCTTACCTGTGCGTTCGTTCACACTATCTGTCGGAATGCGTTGATCCACCCTCCCGGTGCCCCTCGGTCAATTTGGTGGTTACCAACACAGAATTCACTGTGCAGGATTTTCGTTCTCCAGATGTTCTGGAGCCTGCGCAGACAGGAAACCCCACACGCACCGCTGGGCCCCGGGCGGCAGATTTCTAGCGATCCGGCTCGAAGGACCAAGAAATGTTACAGTTAGAAAGCTGATAAACACAGACAAGTGTAAAATAAGACACAAGGTGAACCAAGTAAGTTTGACTTGCAATGGTGAGACAGTCCTCTGTCAGCACAGCGACTTCCTTCTCACAAAGGGAGAAATCTTTGCACCATCCTTTTATTTACAACTCACAGTCCAACAAGCAAAAAGCAGGAATTGGTTCAGTCAATTCTTACAGAGATTTCAACTTAGAAGAGTGGTCATTCCCATGTATGGTATAAGCATGTCATGTCCAAGGATTGATCCACTCCAGACAACATTCCTTAACTGTCCACAAACCCTTTTTCCACACTAAAAACAATCACAGGAATCATCTTAACTAGAGTAGAACTTCAAACATAAACATGATCCAAACTAAGCAATGATAACTTATATAAATTTTTCCAACAGTTTATAATCCTGGACCCATTCTAACGCCCACCAGATGCCAAATAACTCTGTAGAATGGACAGAGGAACAATTAGTGACACGAATACTTTGTTTGACCTAATGATTCATAATATAAACCCCAAATCCTGCCCTTCCTGAGCTGGGATCCCTGGATCCATCTGTAAAAATGTAACAATATTGATCTTTATTCTCAAATATAAAATCACTGACCCGCCTGCTGGCAGAACCTTTACTAAGCCCCAGTAAGTCTAACTGTACCTCAGGTTCTGGCAAAAGCCAAAAAGGAATGGGTGACCAAACTAAACCTATGACCATACTTCCCAGAACTGCCTTTCTAGCAACCTGCTGGACACCAAAGAGAAAATTAGCTCTTTTTATTTTAACAAATTCATAACACTCTTCCAAGAGGCACTTAGCAGCTGAATTGTGCATAAGCCCTGTTAACCTAACCAAGTACTGAAGTCTTAAAGGAGTCTCACCCGTTTCAACCAACAGTGCTGGTATTGGAGTGGTTCTAAATGCACCACTGCAGATTCTCAGGGCTTTTGCCTAGATCCTGTCCAGCTTGAGAAGAGCTGTTTTAGCTGCAACACCAAATACAAAGCTGCCACAGTCTAGGGATGATCTAATCATTGCTCTATAGATCATATGATGTGTAGATCTCTCTGCTCCCCAATCTCTGCCTGACAAACTTCGAGGCACATTATTAACCTTTTCACAATTGACAACAGTTTTTTTCTATATGGGAGTTCCACGTTAATTTTTCATCCATCCACATATCTAAAGATTTAAAAAGGTTCACCTTCGTCATCTGCCTCACGGAATCCACTCCTTTAAATTCTTCCTGATTGAGCTTGACAAACTCCAGCTGTGAGGAAACTTACTGATCACTCCCTGCAATCAGAGGAAGTAGACACACACACACACCAAGTGTTACTCCTCTTGAGTTCAATCAATGCTCAACATTGTTTTTGGGTTTCAACAGACATTTATTGCGGACAACATGTCTTTACATGTCTTAACGATGCCCCAAAAATGCCGTCAGAACTAAGAAAGGAAATACAAACCTACATTAGCTCATGGAAAATATAGAATCTATATAAATAAAAGATACAAATAAAACAATAAATTTGTACCTCACTGGCCGCATCAACTCCAGAGGAATAAAAATTATTTATACAGCTTATTTTCACACATAAAAATACACTTTTGTCTTCTGGGGAAACTTCTTGAGACCAGTCTCTTGCAGATGTCAAATAGAGTATTCCGTGTGGCTCCTTATTGTACACCAGCCAAACATTCCCCATGGGCAACAATGTGGAATGTGAAACAAAAAATAAGTTCCCCCCTTACATTTTAATGTGTTTTTAACCAAATAAATGGATTCTTAACTGCATGAATTTACTGAAAGTTATTGAATGTTTCATAAAAAAATACTAATATGTATTTATAGCCAGTTTTAACTGAAACTTAAGGATAATGAATTAAATATGAGAGCTGCCCATAACGGCAGCTACACCAAGCTCCACACAGCCCTGTGGATATGACAATTTTGCCTTTTGAAGAAAAAGGTAATCACTCCGATAAGGCTAGCCTTTTAGTTCAAATTTGAGCAGGATATTTTAAAGCAGACTGTTTGGAACTTGGAAAAATGGCATTCTATGAATTTATAGGAGTAGTAATTTATCGAGAAAATCAGTCTACTCTTGTATAAGAAAACCCTCCACAATACTGAAACATCTTATTCCTGTGAAAATAGCTCCCTGTTTTTGTTATTTTTTTGGTTCGCTGTTATTTGTTTAGTCTGTTGTAGGATGTACTGATCACCTTTCTGGGATCTGGGATGACTCTCTCTATGCTACATTTTTTTACAGTTCTAGCTGCCATTACCTATTTTGTTTTTTATTTTATAGAAATTATGCCTGGCCCTACTTTTACTGTTCGGTAGAGTCTCTGTCCCGGAAGAGGTCATTAACGGAGCTATTGGTATCATTAACTTTATGCCTGGGCCAATTGTACAACATTTATGCCGAAAATGAGTGACGGTGAAAGTCTGACTGGCATTGTATGTTGAAGCATTTACAAATAAGGTATAAAAAAAATAAATAAAAATTAAAAGTTAAAAAGACACCAAATAGCTTAAGAGAGGCAAGTATGTCTACAGACAAACCTTTTGAGCTTTTTCAATCTGTGGTCTTGAAAATTGTTGTTAACCTCTAAAATTGAAGGAGTCAATGATGACCAAATGTGGGATACGGCAATTAGTTTTTCCTCTCATTGACATCAACAAAGAAATTGTTTTCTGCACAACAGTCATTTTTACTGATTTACTTTTATTTCAAAAGTTTTTAAATGTTGTTAATGATAAGTTTAGCTGCTGTTGTATCACCATGATCCATCAATTTGTGTTTTTCTTTTTTTACCCAGTCTGCACAAGGTTGCACAGGGGGCTGAAGCCTGCCCCAGCAGTCAACCAACAAGAAGTGGGTTGCATCCTAGATAGCCCCTTATATGTCAGACACAGAGAGACACAAGACAGAAAACTACTATGTACACGCACGTACACACAAATACATTCAGACTAATAAGATCAGTTCAGAATCCCCAAATTACTTAACCTCATAGTGCAATAACAATAAAAATCTTGTTTTTAAAACTAAAAACACAAACAGAAAATGATCTCAAGTTTATTGCCCACAACATACATTTTTCAAGATTGATTTATTGATTTTAAGACTGTCCAGTGAAATTGTATTTCTTAATTTCAAGCTGTAACAATAATGAGTTTGTTTTCATTATCAGTGGAACAAGGTAATAGTAAACTTAAGAAAATGAGAAACGGATAAATGGAATACTGAACCCTTTAAGAAGTTTGTTTCTGACTGATTTTACATTTATTGACATTTATTGTCCAGAAGTGGGAGATTGGCAATAAAAAAGGACATATACCATTGTTATCTTAAATGTGAACCCTCCAAGCCTTCCATGAGAAAATCCTCTTGTTTTACTGGAAGCCTCCTTCCTAAGTGACAGTGTTTCCCATCGGGTCATTACAACAGCCCAGTATGGGAAAACATGCATGAAACAAAAAGACGAATCTTTTTGCTGCAAGATGTTTTATATTAATGGAAATACTTTGGTGTATCTCCAATAATGGCAAAGTGACGGAAAAGACAAACAATTATTCATCATCGTCATCATCATCGTCATCATCATCATCTTCGTCATTGTCATCATCATCTTCATCATCGTCATCATCTTCGTCATCATCATCTTCGTCATCATCATCATCTTCGTCATCATCATCTTCGTCATCATCATCATCTTCGTCATCATCATCTTCGTCATCATCATCATCTTCGTCATCATCATCTTTGTCATCGTCATCTTCGTCATCGTCATCATCATCTTCATCATCGTCATCATCATCATCTTCGTCATCATTATCATCGTCATCATCATCATCTTCGTCATCGTCATCATCATCATCGTCATCATCATCATCTTCGTCATCATCATCATCCTTGTCATCATCATCATCAGGATCAATCTTTCCAGACAGAACATCCTCAATCCAGTGTTCCAGCTCATCAGCTGTCGGCATGTCGTCCTGATCATCCATTTCCATCCACACGCTGTCAGCCTGCCGAACACAAATACATCACTGGTGTATTTATATAGCTTTCTAGTATAGCTGATGGGGAAAAAAGATTATTGAAAAACTGAAAGTCATCAAAGTTACTAATTAAATTTATTTGGTATCCTAATGTTTCAATTCATTTTTTTAAACTGGTAAACCGAAACAATTTATGTAAACTAAAAGTCTGAAACATTAACATTATCAAATGACAAGGCAGTCTTTTGGTCATCCAATTTTCAATTTATTCATTTCAATGTCTTGAAATGAATAAGTCGGAGATGGCTGAGAGACTGCACAGTCCCCATGTGCCAGAGACCTTCAGCCAACAAGCAAACCAACTGATGAATGATGTCCATTAAGTCAATTCTTGCTGGAGAGGGAATACACTTACGGAAGGACATTGTCCAGTTTGAGTTATTATTAACTGAGAAACTTTAATGAATCCTAGTTTGAAGTTTACCATAATGTACCTGAGTGACTGATTTGTTTTAGTGAAACCAGGGTCTGAATATTATCTGATGTAATCTGGATATTTATCTCTTAAAATGGCATGTCTCATTAGTAAGGTGCTTTGTCCTTATTTGAATGTGAAAAATGGTGATGTCATCATTCTTTGGATGTGTTTTTTGTATTTCTTTTTTTTACTACAAAGATCTGGGAGACAAGTTAGGAAAAACTATAAAAAACGGACCCCTTTTGTCTTTATATAGGGGCATTACATTTTGTTTTTGAAATGTTTTAGCTTACTTCATGTTGTCATTTAGGTCCTGTTTTAAGTGTTTTCTTTATTTTACGGGACCGGCATCAATTAGGCCTGCATGTGGGAAATGAAACTGAACTTAGCTGCCCAAGTAGTTTATCGCAGTTGATTGTTTAGCAAGAAGGGGCAATTGGGCAATTAACACGAGATTCTCATTATGAACATGCTGCTTACAAATCTGCAGCAACTGTGTGATCCTCTAACGTCAGTATAATTTAAAATCCCTGAGGAAACTTTCATTCTCTTGATGAATCTAAGTCACAAAGAAAAAAGGCAGTTTTTAAGGCAGAAAGGGGTCCAACCCAGCAAGGTGTACCTACTAAAGTGGCCCTCAGTGTGGAACAGACTCAAACTTGTGTGGGATAGTAACAAATTCTTACGTCCTTTACATCGACGACACCAATCTGAGGAGACGATAGGTCGATACCAAACGTTCTCTCCCAGTATGGTACCAGCTGAAAGTGTGAGACAGAAAGAAGGAAAAGCACAATAATGCTTTTGTATTCTAATAAAAAAATGAGTAGTGGAGGTTATAAAAACAACGAGAAATCTTGGAACAACATCAAGATAAAGGTATATTTTCCAACCAGGGGGAAATTGTCTGGGTCGATCCAAATGATGCTGAGGTTGGGGTCGTCAGTGTTGTCACGTGCTACTTCCTTCAGGATTTCCAGAAATTCAAAACCATCTATAGAAAGGTTCGTTGACATTTATTCATTTATTAATCCTTTTTTTCTTTGTAGTTGTAAATGTGAAGAAATACATCCTTAAAGCAACTAAGGAGAAGGTACTTAGAAACAATTTACCTGGATCATCCTCTTCAGCAAAAGCAACTATGTGCTCTCCATTAATATCATCTTCCTGTGCTCACAAAAAGTGGACAATAGGGGATGTAACTTATTTACAAAATAAGTAGAACGTGCTGCAAATAGGTAAATGTGTTAACATGGAACAACTGTATTAACTGCAGATATTCCCGCCCTCTTACCCAGATCTCATACATGCTGTGAGGTTGGAGCTTCCTCAAAGTAGGTCTGAAACAGGAAAACATCAAAAATTTTATGACCACACATTTTCCTAAAACCATGTTCTCAATGGTTTGACATCTGCTCCTTGCATGATGCTGCATGATGTATGTATCATTAGCATTAGATGACTTTGAATATGCCATAATTTAGGATCCCACAGAACCCCACCTGTCGTGCTGTTCGATGTATTCAACAAGCTCAGACTCAATGTAAGGCTTTCCTGGAATAGTTACGGGTTCGTCCATGAAGGGTTCATAGAAATCCACTTCGTTCAGATTTAGTTTTAGCTTTTTAGCAATCTGGAAAACAAAATCAAATGCAGTCTGAAAATGCAGTTTGAATGCTTTAGAAATTACAGCCAATTAAGTAATTGCTAAGAGGTTAAGTAAAAACACGTTGATTAATTAATTTATTGAAAATACCTTTATTAGCATAGATACCATATACCACAGCCATTTTTTATAGTATGATATTTCTGTGAAATCCCTTCCTTGTTTTTGGTAAAGCCAGGTTCTGCTTCAGGCTGCTTCCACCTCTATTTCTTCTCCTGCATCAGTTACCTAAAGCTTTCTGCAATCTGGGGTGTTGCAAACAAAGCTGAACTTTAATTATCAAAAAATCAGTTTACTCTGGGTGGAATTTACAGAAATGTCTTTTAAAATGTATCCATCATGACTTAGAGAGACACACTGTTTGCTCAATAGTCTTGTTTTAGTAGGAGATCTTCCTTTGTGCGCAGATTGAGAAATAGGTGGATGCGCTCCGGTTCGTGCTTTTATTGCATTCAAATATTTTTGAGAATTTGCACAAGCAACAAAATGTAATGTCAGCGTTTCTAAGCTGATTGAGGCAATTTTTTGTCTACCATACATCAATACATTTTCCCATGAAAGAAAAACACACATTATGTAGTGCACAAAACAAGCAATTTAAACTTAAACCTTGGGGTCAAATGTTGCGAAGAATTTGACAAAAGGGTGAAACTCTTCAGCTGCATCATCGTACTCTATGAAATCTATAAAAAATAAATAAAATAAAAGCAATTACATTTCAAGTAGGAATCTTGGCACAGAAAAATGCTGTTTGACGCTCAGTGTGGGGATCATGCTTAATTTATTAAATATTCAACTCACGCTGGGATCTCTCGCTCTTAAAGTACCCAACCAGTTTGATGACATCATCCATGTTGTAGAAACCCTTCAGCTCTCGGTCGTTGTCGATGATCTCCACAGGTTCTTCAATCACCTTACAGGAGACAAAGAAGCAGAAGTGTCTCTTTATATTTATTATTCACATCTATTTTATCAACCCTGCTTCTAGAATAAATTGACAACAGGTGAGCATGTAACTTTTGCAAATAAATGAATTGCAACACCTATTGGTTTATCTCCACTGATGTTACTTACATCATATAGGAACTCAACAAGGGTGTCTGCAGCCAGCTCCCCATCGTACTCAATTATCTCATTGTCTGCAAAGATATAGATGCTATCGACTTCATCTAGACCTGGTGAGAAAAAAGAGTTTTATCTGTGACAAAATCTTATTTTCCACATTCATTTACAAGACTAGAATAGGTTTCATTCACAGCTGGAAAAGGCAGTTTTTCTTAAGCATCTCAATCATATCCACCCCTCACTCATCCCTCTCTTATGCCCTCTTCTCTTAAGCACACCCCACAGGTTTGCTTTAGGATTCAGGTCTGGGGACTTCGATTGCAATAGAAGAATTTTCATTTTGTGTCTGAGGAACCATTTCAGTGTTAATTTGGCCGTGTTTCGGATCATTTTCATGTGAAAAGATCCAAGGGCAAACCATTTCTAGTTTTCTGAGACCACAATATTTTTTTATTTTAAACAGTTACAGAGTTCATGATTCTATGCATCCCAACAAGATTCTCAGAAAAGGGAAACAGGTCCACAGCATCACGGACCTTCCACTATGCTTTACATTGGCAGTGAGGGGCTTCTCCATATATTCATCCAAACCTACCTAGAGTATTTCCAAATTGTCCAACGCCAGTCTCATTTGACAAAAACACAAAGTTCCAGTTTAAGTTCCTATAATGTTTGCAAACTCCACATATTTACACTTGTGATGATAATGTTTAATGGCGGTTATGGAGACTTGGTGACTGGTCCCCACAGTGTCTTTGCTGGCGCTCTAACAATGAGCTTTGTAAAATTTGTTTCACTTCCTTTGCTGTCCTGCTCACTGCATGTGGTGACAAGATAGACTTGGGTCCTGGTTTTTCACAGCTCCAGTTATATAAAACTTAGTGAGGATTGCTTTGACCTTTATATCAGGAGAAATAAGAAATCGTGAATTTCTATTTCAATTTTCCTACACAGTGTGATCAACTTAAAAACGGAAAGAAAAAAATCACAAAACTACTTTTAATATACATGAATTGTTAATAACTTTGGCACCTGATGTTTACATACTTGCATCATAGGATACAGGAAAGTTTATTGATGCATTTCGACTCTTCTTGTTTTGGGATGAAATAATGGCTCTCAAGATTTTATTTATTTAGGATTTTTGTTTTTTAGCAAATCACAGAACAATCAACAAGATTTCTCATTTGGCCACTCCTCCTGGCAGAGTTGGTGGAGGTAGGTAATTATTTTCTGGCTTGTAATCATAGTTTTCATTAGGACTAAGGTTGGGACCAATTTTAATTTTTAGATTACTGGTCACATTTTCAGAGAGTGTCATATCTTTGGAAAACACTTGAGGTCCCTGTTGGTCCATAAACCATCTGGTCTCCGTTATATCCTTCCTTCTGGAGAAACCTGAGAAAAATAATAAAAACGTCCAAACTGGAATTGAATTTAATTGTTTTAATATTCTTTTAATAAAGTAAGAGGATAGACAATATCACATGCCTCGCACAAGTTTTAATGCACCTTGATCTTGGTCACATTTTGTCAAGTTACAACCACACATTTCTTTATATTTTATTGCCATTTATTGATAGAACAACACAAATGAATCCATGTTTGCTTAAGCAAAAGAATACATAGTTCCAGACTTTTGTAATCCAATGCATCTGAAACGTGTGGCAGGCAAATGTATTCAGCCCTTTTTTATTCCTGCACACCTAAATCTAATCCAGTGCAACCAGTTACCCTCAGTGGTCACCTAATTAGTAAATATCCATCATCTGAACATGGAGAGTGTGACACAAATGTAAATTTACCAAAACATGATTGTGCACCTAAATGGAGAGAGGAGAAAGAAGAACATTAATCAGAGAAGCATCCAAGAGGCCCATGAAAACTCTGGAGGAGCTGCAGAAATCCACAGCTTAAGAGGAGAATCTGTTGACAGAACAAATATTAGTGGCGCACTTCAGAAATCTATCCTTTATGGAAAAAGAAATGGAAAGAAATGGAAAGATTGTTATACTGTTACAAGAAAGCCACAAGAAGTCCCCTCATCAGTTTGCCACAAGCCATGTAGGGGACACAAGAAAGATGTGGAAGAAGTTCTTCAGGTCCAGTGAGATGACAATTAATGCTGTGTGATAATAATCCCCACCACTAAACATGGTGGCAGCATCATACTTTGTTGATACGTTTCTTCAGCAGGGACAATGTTAATGGGATGATGGATAGAGCGAAATACAGGACAATACTGGCATAGAAGCAGAGCAACAATGGAAGGTTTTAGATCTAAGCATATTCTTACTTTTGAATGACTTAGATAATTAAATAATTAGTGTTGACTCTCTTGGGCTGAATACAAATGCATACCAAACTTTTCAGATTTTATTTGTAAAACAGAATCTTAACCTATTTATCATCTTCATGACTTTATGACTCTGCACCACTTGAGTGAGTGTCTTCCAAAAAAAAACAACTATTAAAACACACTGAAAATTATGGTTTTAACATGATAAAACCTAAAAAGTTAAAGGGTGTAAATACTTTTCAAGGCACTTTAGATACATTATGTTCAGGCATAAAATAATTTCACAAGCAGTGTTTCTGGAAACTGTACCTAGCTTCTTGGCAACAGCAGAGGCCTTCTTTTCATCCACCAGTCCGAATCCGATGTCCTCATCTTCGAATTCATCTAGAACCTGGGCTGCAAGCTAGACAAAGGGATAGTGGCACAAAAAAGGTGGGAGAGATTGGGAAAATTCAGATAAAGTGACTGGTGTACATCATGCCATGAGTGCTGATTCTACCAATGACTTTTCCACATCTTAGCTCACCTTTTAAAATCCACTTTTACATTTATTGCTGAGGTAAAACCTTGCAACTTTCCTTTTGATTTAAGGCCTTTAAAGGAACAGCGTGAAGTGCTGCCTTGCACATTCTAAATCTAAGAGAAACCAAAGCCAACACCTGACAAGAATTCATAGTACGCAAGACAACAGAACCTCTAGAAGAACAAGACAGGCAGAACATGAGCCAACTATGTTGACGGCAAGACGCGCTGCAACAGGTGTGTTGGAAAGAAGAGGAGCGCACACCCCCCAAAGGCAATGCTGCCCACATGCATACCCACATATACACAGATATTTACAGAGAATACCTCCTCATTTCATATATAGTGTGTTACATCATTGTTTTACATGCTATTTAACTGTTGCAGAATATAAAATCCTACTTGCTCTTAATTTGAGGTGTCATGTTGCGTGAAGGCTGTCCAAAGCATTGCAACACCTTGCAAAGCAGCATCTCAAAATGGATTCACAATGTAAGCCACAAATTGCCCAAAAGCAAAATCACAAATTACTGCAGACTATTTATAGTTTCATTATGTCTTATGTTGCTCTTCGCAGATTATCTCTAAAATCATTATTTTAGTCATTCAAAGTCATCCATTCTTTTGGTACAGATCTGATTACTGTTGAATAGATTAGATTGAAGTATCACCATGAATTAAGTGCTGTTATTTCTTTAAGATTTCCCAAATTAGAAAAAAAAAGTCAATTTGTTGTTCAGTCAACCCGTTAGGTTCAGTTCTTTCTTCTCTGGCAACCTTTTGGGTCTTTATAAAAATTCCTTTTCAGTTGTCGAAGTATTGGCTAATACTTTCCAATTTATGAACAGTATTAAGCAAGACTGCACATAATCAAGGCTCAGATCATACTCTAGGAAAATGCCCTCGAACTAAGATCCCGGGTTCTGCAAATTCCACACCTGCCCAGTTAAAGGGGAATGCTGATTATTTATAGTCTGCAGACAACATTGTTGCCTCTTTTCTGAGACTGCAGATCATCTGCCTAATTTGATTCCAGGGTCAACTGATGAGTAAGACAATGTGCTGGAGTCTGCTGACGTCCTGGCAGCGTTGGTGTAAACTGATACCAAGCCTGTCATTGAGGTTGCAAACATCTGCCACGAAGCAAATTCACTGCCCTTTTTCTGTCCCAGACAAAGATGGATATTCACTTTGGTCATGTCCTGCAAGATACTGCTTGTGTTCCATCTGCTGCTTGGCCAAATCTTGGAAGAAGGACTGAATCTACAGCCATACCTACAGCTGGAGAGCTTCTTGCTTGGACTGTCATGCCTGGCTAAAACCAGAAGGGCTGCAGTCTTTTTGCTCTGCTTGGAAAACTTTGTTCTCTTGTTATTTGCTATATCATTTTTCAAGGAGGACTTCCTGTGATTTTCCCCATCTGCCTGATCCTTCTTTATGAATTCTCTATTTATTTGGCCCCCAAAGGCATCATCCTAGGATGTTATGCCTATCCACTGCTTAACAAGATCATCCTTTTCCCTTTATGATCATGGTGATTGTTACATGGATTAATGAAAGGATGGATGGACATGTTAGAAACCGATTAATATATTAGATGGGTGCTTTATCAAACAAGGTCTTCTTACTTTTGTCTTTTCTCACAAATCTGACGTTAAACTTGCACAGCCCAAGCTGCTGCTGCTACTGGACTTTGAAAGCAGTTCAGTCTCCACTGGTCTGTGTTGTGGGTTGTTACTTCATTTCATTTTCTTTTAAACTAAACTGCAGTCAAGGAGTGGAAGAAGTGAAACAGTTAGGGGTACCGCAACAGCAGAAGAATCCATATGTCACAGCCCAACTCTGAAACACTCGACACAGGAGGCAAACCTTGACGTACCTGAAAGATTATCGCTGCTTCACTTGTGATCAACTGCAAGAAGAGGTAACACTTTAGGGCAAAGCATACTGAACATAGCCTCCATGTTTACTTCAAATAGAAATCTTCACTGAAAACAAAACAAGGCCACAATCACAATCCAGAAAATTACTGATAGGCTTCCCACCACAGATCACCAACACATGTGGACCTCATCTACAGATAGGTCACATCTGACTGCAAATGTGACCAATCTGTAGAAAGAGTAAATCCTCATTGGGTCTCTTTGCATGTTAATGATCCATAACATGTGACCAAATGAATGCAGAAATGGTTCACAAGGCAAAAATGGCATGAAAAAGCGTGGGTATAACCCGGGACCCTCACATGTATGCTACAACATGGCTACTATATTTATAAATGTCTTGCATTATAAGCAAAAAGGGGCCCGAATTAAAGGCAGGGTTCCCAACACAATTGTGCCACTAGTAGGTTGGTTCAAAGCATTTCTTTACATTGGAATTTTCCCTCACTTATTAAATTTATAAAATGTGAGATTTATTTATTTTAGGGTTTTTACATATCTTTACCAGAGGGGTCACAATTTTGTGTAAAATATGTTATGGGCTGGGAAAGTCCCCGCCAACAGCTCTGTGTTATTTTGAATTCACTTTACATTAAAACAGCATGTATAAAAAGATTTTGAGGAACAGTATACAAAGAACAATGGTACTCCAAGACATTAGAGTTGGAAGGGGTAGCAGATAGGTCAGGCATTAAGAGTGGAAAACAACTCGACACTGAAACAATTCAACATCATCACCTAAAGTCATCTTTAAAAATTCCAACAATCCCGTCTTTATTTAATTATTGTCTTTTCCTAACTCTCTATCCTACTGCTCTACATTTCAGTTCCTCACACATTCTCTAGAGGTCTACAGTGTAATCACTTGGCACTGTTTCCCAAAGCCCACTGCCAAAATGTCAGGTGAGCAGGAGAGCTGAGTGTCATCATGAGTTGTGGAAAATGTTCCTGGGATCCTTGTTGCACTTGGCTGTAGGATGAAATGACCACCATGGTGTCTTTTTGCATTTTTGGCAGCATACACCACAGTAAGTGTCCACTGACACATTGGTTGCTTGCTGACACATTGGTTGCTCAGGTTTAGCTTGGCAACACACTGCAAACAGCATGCTGACAAAAACTATATTGACATCAGATGCATCTTCTTAAAAACAATCAATTCCACACCTTCCAAACACTTTGCCATTCCAGCCTTCTTACTGAGCTGGTCATATGATTGTGGCATCTGTTATCAGTATGCAAAATGCCCCTTTAACAACGTTGCATCAAAAAGCTTAGTATCTGCATGTTGACATATTAGTTACAGCAGTTCAGCTGCACGTGAGAAACTCTGATAGCTTTCACTCATGCAGAGCTAATATGGACCTATTTTAATTTAATATATATAATTATATAAACATAATTTTTACTGAAAAGCAGGACCGTTATCTGACTAGCATTCGGCTGTGTTTGTGACAGTTTTTTTGAGTGCTCTTATTATTATATGTTTTTTTTGTCATTTCATGTTGACTTCTTCACTTTGATGATTCACTTTGGGCATTAAAATGTATCCTGCTTTACACGCATGTAAACACTCTGTGACCTGAACAGTAAACAGGAGATTATTAGATCTGCTGATATCTGTAATGTGGCGGTACATTTAATCTATATTATTTAGTCATCAGCATTGTTGCAAATCATCTGAATCCATTTTGTAGAGTTATTTCAGCTGCAAACTCCCAATGGGACCCATGATGTCACTTAACAGATGTGAAAAGTATTCCAAAAAGCTTATTTAATCGTTATAGTAACTCACTTCCTAACAAGAAACCATCCAGGTATTCCTGTTGCTAGACAGAGGTCAAGTCACAGGGTGGTCCTTCAGTGTGTCTAAGGATGAGCCACGTTCAGTGTACCGAGCACCTCTAAGGGTGGTCTGAGGGAACCCGTTTTAAATGTGCCTTGAATGCCTGTATATAGTGCTGTCCAGATGTGATCAGATATCCCAGGCCTGATGTTAGGGGCCAGGTGTGAACGGAGACATAGCTTCTGGTATAAGATAACCATAAATCTCTGTGGTGTTCATGTTCGAGAGCAACACCCGAAAGCAAAATGAGTCCTCTTTAGCTCCGTAACAAAGTGTTTCCCTGCAGTTGAGGGACATCCAATGTTATCTGGGTTACTTCTTTGTTGTAAAACATCGGGAATTATTCTTTATAATTCTTTCAGAATTTTGTCACATATAGCGGAAACACAAACAACCAAAGGTTTTAAGTAAAGTGGACATGTTTTGAAGGCTAATTCAGATTGACCGGTCCTGTCCACATCTATCCTAAACACAGACACTGAAAGTTGTGCTTGGTTAACCTATTTGATCAACTTTGGATCCACGTTTAGAGACCAATAGATGCCCGTTCATCTTTTACTTTTCAACAACAATTTCACAGTTTGGTCAGGAGGCAATGTCATTTTCATTCCCCTTTTCAACAAAAGTTTGTTTGGGTGCAGTCATCATTTTACACAACCAATAAAGCATTTTTACCAGCCCCACCATAGTTTATTCTGTCAATAAATGTCAAATGTTTTAACTGTTGTCTTTTTCTACAGTCCAAAATAAGTCTCAGACAGACTTTTGTCCTGGTTCTACCTATGGTTCACTAGTTCCAGTCTTTAGAAAGAAGTTGATGATTCACCCATTGGTGTGAGTACATCACCCTATGAAGTAAGGCACTCAGGGATGACCCAAGGGACACAAACACAGCCATCTGTAGCTTTTATACAAGGTGCAGAGAAACAGCCAGCTGTTGTCATCTTTTAAAAGAAGCCCAAAGTAGAAACATTCTGTCAGGAAAGACTATGAATGGATTTTAAACATTTTAACCCCAATTAAAAGTTTGGATTTCTGGTTTCTAATATCACAAAATCCACATTTCAACAATACTAAAATGAGTTAAATGTTATTTAAATAGTTAAAATATAATGATGGTAACAAATGAGCAATTTTGACCCACAGTGTCTTGCCAAAAGAATTCATACCCTTTTGTCATGTGTATCAGAATCAGAATCAGAATCAGCTTTATTGCCAAGTTTGTGCATACAAACAAGGAATTTGACTCCGGTACACTTTGCTCTTTTGTTCTGTTTTTGCATTACAGAATATACAAATTTACGATGTACAATATACACATATCTAATAGAAAAGGTGCATTTGCAACATCTGTATGCTGTTGTTTTGTACTCTATTGAATGTTCATCAGAGAAACAGCCTGGGGGAAGAAACTGTCTTTACTTGAATGTATTTTAATGGGATTTTACATGATAGACCAACACAAAGTATTACATAATTCTGAAGTGGAAAGAAAAGTATGCATGCTTTCACTAATATGAAAACACTCGTACCCCTAAATAAAATCGACTCTAAACAACTACAGTAATTACCCAATTAGTAAATAGAGTCCACTTCCTTATAATCTGATCTCAGTATAATTACAACTGTTCTGTGGAGGCCTCACCGGTTTCTTAGAGAATGTTTAAAGAAGAAACCGTCACATGAACACCAATAAACACAGCAGGCAGGTCAGGGATAAACACCAAGAGATGGCATCCCTGACAGGCTGGAGACCATGGTAACTGTAGAGGAGCTGCAGAGATCCACAGTTCAGGTGAATGAATGTGTTGACATGATAACAATTAGTCATGCACTCAAAAGTCCATCTATTTTGAAAAAAATGGAAGTGGCAAAAAGAAAGCCATAAGAAGCCCTGTTTCCACTTTGCTGTAGGGCATGCACAGGAAACATGTGGAAGATAGGCTCCAATCAAGGGAGACCAAAATTGGATTTCTTGGCTTTAATGCAAAAAAAACCACCCCCCCAAAGTAAAACATGGTGGTGGTAGCATAATCTGTTTCTTCAGAGAAGGTTGTCAGGCTTGTTGGGAAGACAGCAGTAAATACATGACAGTCATAGGAGAAAACATGTTTGAGGCTGCTAAGGACTTGGACAAAAGTTCACCTTACAGCGGGACAGCGGCCCTAAAAATGCAACCATAGCTTTAATAAAAGATCAAAGCAGAATGATGGAAGATCCATTCGAATTCCAGAAATACAACCAATAGACAATTTGTGGCAAAATTTGAAAACTGTTATTCATAAATTCACTATTCAATCTGACTTATACAGGGCAATTTTGCGAAAGACAAGTTTGTCAAGAGACACATTCCCCCAAAAATCCTAACTGTAATATCAAGGTGGGGGATGGGGGCTAAATATAAATATGCATTGTCAAAATAAGGTGCGATCTTTCCATGTAATCCATGCAATATTTAGTAACTGCTCACAGTTAACTCCATAAAAGTTACAATAAATATCCTTATATCCTTATGTGTAATCCATGCAATAATTATTAAAACACACAGTTGAAGCAGTGAGGAGTGAAACAAGCATGTTCTCATATTGTGGAGCTGAGAGACTGGAGAGGCCTGTGTGGAGCCACATATTATCTGCCACATGTTATCTGTCTTATCTTTTGCAAACATATAAACAAGTATATCCAAAGAAATGATGTATGATGATTTTATATTCTTTCACATGTATTGAATAAAATTAGTAGTCTTTGATTAACAAGTTAAAAGATGTATTATTGAAATGTGGTTAAGAACTGAGAATTACATTAAGGTTTGACATTCTCAATCAGCTATACAGGTCCTTCTCAAAATATTAGCATATTGTGATAAAGTTAATTATTTTCCATAATGTAATGATGAAAATTTAACATTCATATATTTTAGATTCATTGCACACTAACTGAAATATTTCAGGTCTTTTATTGTCTTAATACGGATGATTTTGGCATACAGCTCATGAAAACCCAAAATTCCTATCTCACAAAATTAGCATATTTCATCCGACCAATAAAATAAAAGTGTTTTTAATACAAAAAACGTCAACCTTCAAATAATCATGTACAGTTATGCACTCAATACTTGGTCGGGAATCCTTTTGCAGAAATGACTGCTTCAATGCGGCGTGGCATGGAGGCAATCAGCCTGTGGCACTGCTGAGGTCTTATGGAGGCCCAGGATGCTTCGATAGCGGCCTTTAGCTCATCCAGAGTATTGGGTCTTGAGTCTCTCAATGTTCTCTTCACAATATCCCACAGATTCTCTATGGGGTTCAGGTCAGGAGAGTTGGCAGGCCAATTGAGCACAGTGATACCATGGTCAGTAAACCATTTACCAGTGGTTTTGGCACTGTGAGCAGGTGCCAGGTCGTGCTGAAAAATGAAATCTTCATCTCCATAAAGCTTTTCAGCAGATTGAAGCATGAAGTGCTCCAAAATCTCCTGATAGCTAGCTGCATTGACCCTGCCCTTGATAAAACACAGTGGACCAACACCAGCAGCTGACACGGCACCCAGACCATCACTGACTGTGGATACTTGACACTGGACTTCTGGCATTTTGGCATTTCCTTCTCCCCAGTCTTCCTCCAGACTCTGGCACCTTGATTTCCGAATGACATGCAGAATTTGCTTTCATCCGAAAAAAGTACTTTGGACCACTGAGCAACAGTCCAGTGCTGCTTCTACAGGTCCTTCTCAAAATATCAGTATATTGTGATAAAGTTAATTATTTTCCATAATGTAATGATGAAAATTTTACATTCATATATTTTAGATTCATTGCACACTAACTGAAATATTTCAGGGCTTTTATTGTCTTAATACAGATGATTTTGGCATACAGCTCATGAAAACCCAAAATTCCTATCTCACAAAATTAGCATATCATTAAAAGGGTCTCTAAACGAGCTATGAACCTAATCATCTGAATCAACGAGTTAACTCTAAACACCTGCAAAAGATTCCTGAGGCCTTTAAAACTCCCAGCCTGGTTCATCACTCAAAACCCCAATCATGGGTAAGACTGCCAACCTGACTGCTGTCCAGAAGGCCACTAATGACACCCTCAAGCAAGAGGGTAAGACACAGAAAGAAATTTCTGAACGAATAGGCAGTTCCAAGAATGCTGTATCAAGGCACCTCAGTGGGAAGTCTGTGGGAAGGAAAAAGTGTGGCAGAAAACGCTGCACAACGAGAAGAGGTGACTGGACCCTTAGGAAGATTGTGGAGAAGGGCCAATTCCAGACCTTGGGGGACCTGCGGAAGCAGTGGACTGAGTCTGGAGTAGAAACATCCAGAGCCACCGTGCACAGGCGTGTGCAGGAAATGGGCTACAGGTGCCGCATTCACCAGGTCAAGCCACTTTTGAACCAGAAACAGCGGCAGAAGCGCCTGACCTGGGCTACAGAGAAGCAACACTGGACTGTTGCTCAGTGGTCCAAAGTACTTTTTTCGGATGAAAGCAAATTCTGCATGTCATTCGGAAATCAAGGTGCCAGAGTCTGGAGAAAGACTGGGAAGAAGGAAATGCCAAAATGCCAGAAGTCCAGTGTCAAGTACCCACAGTCAGTGATGGTCTGGGGTGCCGTGTCAGCTGCTGGTGTTGGTCCACTGTGTTTTATCAAGGGCAGGGTCAATGCAGCTAGCTATCAGGAGATTTTGGAGCACTTCATGCTTCCATCTGCTAAAAGGCTTTATGGAGATGAAGATTTCATTTTTCATCACGACCTGGCACCTGCTCACAGTGCCAAAACCACTGGTAAATGGTTTACTGACCATGGTATCACTGTGCTCAATTGGCCTGCCAACTCTCCTGACCTGAACCCCATAGAGAATCTGTGGGATATTGTGAAGAGAACGTTGAGAGACTCAAGACCCAACACTCTGGATGAGCTAAAGGCCGCTATCGAAGCATCCTGGGCCTCCATAAGACCTCAGCAGTGCCACAGGCTGATTGCCTCCATGCCACGCCGCATTGAAGCAGTCATTTCTGCTAAAGGATTCCCGACCAAGTATTGAGTGCATAACTGTACATGATTATTTGAAGGTTGACGTTTTTTGTATTAAAAACACTTTTTTTTTATTGGTCGGATGAAATATGCTAATTTTGTGAGATAGGAATTTTGGGTTTTCATGAGCTGTATGCCACAATCATCCGTATTAACACAATAAAAGACCTGAAATATTTCAGTTAGTGTGCAATGAATCTAAAATATATGAATGTTAAATTTTCATCATTACATTATGGAAAATAATTAACTTTATCACAATATGCTAATATTTTGAGAAGGACCTGTATGTAGCCCAGGTCAGGCGCTTCTGCCGCTGTTTCTGGTTCAAAAGTGGCTTGACCTGGGGAATGCGGCACCTGTAGCCCATTTCCTGCACACGCCTGTGCACGGTGGCTCTGGATGTTTCTACTCCAGACTCAGTCCACTGCTTCCGCAGGTCCCCCAAGGTCTGGAATCGGCCCTTCTCCACAATCTTCCTCAGGGTCCGGTCACCTCTTCTCGTTGTGCAGCGTTTTCTGCCACACGTTTTCCTTCCCACAGACTTCCCACTGATGTGCCTTGATACAGCACTCTGGGAACAGCCTATTTGTTTTTTTCTTTGTCTTACCCTCTTGCTCGAGGGTGTTAATAGTGGCCTTCTGGACAGCAGTCAGGTAGGCAGTCTTACCCATGATTGGTGTTTTGAGTGATGAACCAGGCTGGGAGTTTTAAAGGCCTCAGGAATCTTTTGCAGGTGTTTAGAGTTAACTCGTTGATTCAGATGATTAGGTTCATAGCTCGTTTAGAGACCCTTTTAATGATATGCTAATTTTGTGAGATAGGAATTTTGGGTTTTCATGAGCTGTATGCCAAAATCATCCGTATTAAGACAATAAAAGACCTGAAATATTTCAGTTAGTGTGCAATGAATCTAAAATATATGAATAAGATTTTCATCATGACATTATGGAAAATAATTAACTTTATCACAATATGCTAATATTTTGAGAAGGACCTGTATATGAAAGAAATATAACATTAATGCATGAATTAAAAAAAATGAAGTGATGGTTTTGCAACTGTGTTTTAAAGTGAATGCTGAAAGCTGAAGAATGAAATGTGTAGTACTGTGTAAAATTTAAAACTGAGCAGATTAGGGAAAGAACTGTGGGATGACTAGGAGAGACAAGAGCCGGCTGCATATTGACAGCGACGGGAGGATGCTACTACAGACCAGCGTGGCTATTATTAGCATCTCCAAGGATGAGAAGGAGAATCAGTGGGTCACAATGACCATGACGAAAGTATTGAGCAATAATCAAGAAGCTGAGCTGAATAGGTTGCGCAATAACTAAGAAGCCTAATAAGGGCCTGACCGGTGCAAGCATCAAGCGCTATAAAAACAATGCTGAGAGCAGAAACAGGGTTGTTTCCTCGCAGAAGACCAGCGAACAAGTTCAGACGAAGAAAATAAGCTTGGATGGAAAAGGAACAGAGACACCACCCCACTGATTGACTGCATTAACAAAGAGGATCAACCCGTGGGCCCAGAAAGGACTGTGCCTCAAGATTAAGAATCTGATTTCATCTAAAGCCTTTTTATCCAGACAACAGAAGTTAACTTGATTGGTGAACAGCTGATTTCTCTAAGTTTCAGGCTTCTGGAAGTCCTGAATCAACCTCATTTATGTCTCCGGGTTTCCTTCAACTCTTCAGCCTCTGGAAACTACTGTCTTCAGAGACATATAACAACAAAGATCCTGTTTAACCATCAAAGCCTGGAGCATCAGTGCCAGCCACTTAAAGGAAGAAAACTGAAGATTAAGTCGTATTCCCTTCAAGAAACCACTCGTTGTTACCAGAAGAATTCTTCTCCATCAGGTGCATGAATGAGCCTCCATCTTCAAAGCCTCTTTAAACCCACTAGTTTCAGCATTAGGGAAAGACAGGTTGAGTTGATTGATTCATTTCTATTATTGAAATTATTTTATGTTGCCGAATTTAAGCTGTTACTGACCCCCGCAAAAGCGTTACTAATTAAAGAAAGCATGTAAAATTCTAGTTAAATCGTGGACATTCAATTATTTGAGTCATCGTATTGTTGGTTTTTCATTGATGGTAAAAAGTCTTGTTGCCTGGTTCTAAGATATTTTAGGAGGTTTTTATAGGTTGCCTTAGTCAAGTTTGTTAAAACAGCGCCCTTGGGGCTCGTGCTGAGCTACTAAAATTAACCTAGCCCATATACCAAGAGCCAGTTGTAAAATTAGGGAATGAGCAGCCGTGAACAAAAGTGACTGTCGAAGGTGTGGATGACTGCGAGAGGCTACTCGGTCGCCCGGACCTCCAGTTGAAGAAGGGCGAGACTTTTGGATGAAGGCTGTCAGAGGCTAGGTGAGTCATTTCCCGACACCAGCTTAAACAGAACTTTCAGTAAACCTGCTTAATAAGATCTTTCAGGTTTAGGGAAGTCCGGACCCGTTAGATGGAGAGCTGGATTGAGCAATCCCTTTAGACATGAGGAAGTAGGAGGGAGGGGTTAGCTCATCGAACAACGAAAACATATATCGCTTTTCTGATTTTTATTCATGAAAGAAATTGAAAATTATGTATTGAAATGTATACACAATTTTGTGCTGGTGTGCAACATAAAATCCCCAAAAAACACATTGAGGTAAATGGCTGTAACCTGACAAAATGTGAAAAAGTATAAAGGAATTGGATGAATGGATGAAAGGATCCAGTCTGCAACATATACATGGAAGAAACTGTAAACATCATAGGTGGTTTACAACTGAATCAGTTATAAAAAGTAGCATTTAATGTTTTTAAAGTGAACGGTGCCTTTGAAAGCATGTCTCCAGGGATCCGTATAAAGTCAAAAGTTCACTGTGCATTTCCTCCAAAGCCAGTCAGTAAATTAGTAAATGGCTGCTTTAAAACATCACAGCCCTCCACGCTGAGTGCTTACATAACATTGCAATGGGGTGATCATGAAAAATTTAGTTACAACAGCATATAAAACACTCAGTGACGCCCATGTAGATCACGACTTTAGTACGGTTTTGCACAGACATAAAATATTCTGAAGTGGTGTTAGAGATAATTATTCAGCTTTACTTGTGAATTTTTATATTGAAGTATAACAAAAGCTTGACAACTTTTGTGGCACAGAAATAACAGTGAGAATGTCTGGGAGTGACTGGGGCAGGAATCAGTCGAAATACTGTCATGTCACACAGAAATCTTACCTTCTAAACTCAGAATGCCTCTCCAATCTGCCAAACGTGCAGGTGGTCAAAGCAAGCTTGGTTTTTTTAAGTAAAGTAATTGATGGGTGACGTGCCAGAACAGCAAGGAGAGGAGGCCTGTGAGTCCCCCTTTCCACAGAAGGATTTAGATGTCAGTCAGGTGCGGGACGTAAAATGGTGATATTTATAGCTTAAACAGGAACATCTTCACACGTGGTGGGAACATCACCATAGGTCAACAAAACAACAGCAACCACACACTGGGAGAAGAAAATCCTCAGCCAAGTCTGGTTTTAGATGGATAAGAAAGTGAAATACCAGGTCATAACCTTCCTGTCGTGAAGCTGAATGCCAATGTTTTGAATAATCATCCAAAGAGGCAAACAAATTAAACCAAATCTCATTCTTTCCGACCACAAATTGATCAGAATGAATACCGTTGATGGCTGTGTTTCTTACTGTACAAGTAACAATAAAATGACTATAGATTTGTTAAATCAATACCTTTAATCAAATATGCATATAGAGAAAAAAGCCAATTTCATGCAGATTTTGTCGCGATTTCTTATATCATGTTAAAATGGGGGGCTGCATGGTGGCACAGTTGGTAGCACTGTTGCCCTGCAGCTAGAAGGTCCTTGTTCGACTCCTGGCTTTCTGGTGTCTTTCTACATGGAGTTTGCATGTTCTCCTTGTACATGCGTGTGTTCTCTCGGGGTACTCCGACTTCCTCCCACAGTCCGAAAACATGACTGTAAGGTTAATTGGTCTCTCTAAATTGCCCTTAGGTGTGAATGGCTGTGTGCATGATTGTTTGTCATGTGTGTCTCTGTGTTGCCCTGCGACTGGCAACCTCTCACCTGTAGACCCCTGGAGATAGGCAACAGCTCCCCCGCAACCCTGTATGGAAAAAGCGGTATAGAAAATGGACGGATGGAAGGATGTTAAAATGGGTGTTGTTTAAAGCTACAGTAGCTGTCAGGAATCTGGGGTGTTTGTGTGGTTGGGTGGTGTCTTTTCTCAGGAGACCACTGGAAAGTGCAGCTGACCTACTCTGCCGCTGGGTGGATGTGAGCTGGTGGGCCTTTGCACACCTGTCTCCTGTCTTCATCAAAAGGTGTAAAAGAGGAGCTGGCTGCCAGTCCTTCGTCGCTTGAGTGTTACCCTATGTGGTAACCTCCAGTCCTGAGATCTAAACCTTTGCTCGAGTGAATTTCTATATTTCAGCCTTCGACAAACTCTTGCTGTAAAGACTTCAACCACTGGCCTTCGTTCCACGGCTGGCAGCTTGAGGCTCCTCTTTACCTGAATCCCAGTGGAAACCTGTGTGCCCTCCTATGCTCTCTTCTTCACCCTGGCAACCCTCCATACCATCTCCAGCCAGCCAGCCTTACAAACCACCACACAGACCAACTCCTTTCTCCATCTACCGTTAAATCTAATTCTCCTCAGCTACAAAAAACATCTCAGTGATTATTCCTCCCGTTCAACTCTGCCTCTCTCCTCCTAGTGACTCTGGTGTCCTGTTTTCCCAGACAGTTTCCAGACCAAGAAGATCTGTACATTCATATTAATTTTATGTTCTATAAACCTTTTAAAACTTTCTCTGGTTATCTGAGAGCATGTGTGCATGTGGGTCAGGTACCTGAACAAAACCATGACAGTAGGGAGTTCTGAGGAAACGGTGGACTTAGCCTGAAAGTTTGAACAAACCCCCCTTACATGTCCCTCCCCCTTACTCTCTGCTGTGCAACAGTCCTCCCTCAACAGCGGAGCCTGCCATGAAAGTACAGGCTAGTAAGCAGGGCCACCGATGGCACATTCACTGGTAGAGACAAAACATAAACACTATGCATAAACAATGACTATAACCTGCCCATACTTTGACTACAAATTTGGTCCTCAATTCATTAGCACAGCGAAATTAGCACAGCTGCAGCACACTGGTAATTTTGAGATAATACAATGCAGGGGGAGGGGTGTGAGCAGTGGGATTGACACTGCTAAGACATTCCTCCTGGCTCTGATTGGTTGTTTCTGATCAGGAGTGGTGCATTTCTGAAAATGTAGGTAGGACCACTGGGAGGAGCCAGAGGAGCTTGATTTTTTCACAGCTAATCCCTCTCATATGCTACTGTCAGGACGTAGTGACAGTTTTAACAAACACAGTACTCTGCAAATGTTTTAGGCAGGTGTGAAAAAAAATCCTGTTAACAAAGAATGCTTTCAAGTGTTAATCATTTATTTTCATCAATCAACAAAATGTAGTGAATGATCAAAAGAGAAATCTAAATCAAGTCAATATTTGGCATCAATTCTTCTAGGTACACTTGCACACAGATTTTGAAGGAACTCGGCTGGTAGGTTGTTCCAAACATCTTGGAGAACTAACCACAGATCTTCTGTGGATGTAGGCTTTCTCACATCCTTCTGTCTCTTCATGTAATCCCAGCCACACTCCATGATGTTGACATCAGGGCTCTGTGGGGGCCATACCATCACTTCCAGTAAGTCTTCTTCTTTATGTTGAAGATAGTTCTTAATGACTTTGGATGTATGTTTGGGTTCAGTCACTTAGCTTTTCGTAAATTGATCAAAATAAATAATCATTTATATTTCTGAAATCATTCTTTGTTTACTGCATTTTGTCACACCTGCCTAAAACGTTTGCACAGTATTGTATGTAAAAAAAAAAAAAAATTTGAACAAAAGTCACCTACTGCTTTAATAAATATTCGTTTTAGCTTCAGTTTACATTCAAGACTAAATAGGCTGATTGCAGACAGTTGCACATAAATGTACCTAATCCAAACTGATTTGAATTAGGTGTCCTGGCAAAATATACAACCAAGCAACTGTTTGTATGAAAGTAATCAAATAAGCACAATTTAGGGAACTCAACTATCAATGCTTTCTCCAAATTAAACACAACATGACACTTTTAAAGACATCCTGCAGTCTTAAAACTATTCAACCCCTTCATGACAAGTATCCTTAGTACTTAGTACAGCAGCCGTTTGCTGTTATAACCTACTGCAGATGTGATTAATGGCCAGATATTTGATTCTGGCTGCGTTCCTGATTAATCTTAGCCCACTGGAGCTCAGTTGTCTTATGCTTTGGGTTATTAGTGGATTGGGTCTTAGAGATCAGGAATGGACCCCTTAGCATTTATTAGGTGTTGCAGGACTTTTGACATCAGTCAAGGGTTACCCACCACAGAAACCTGCTGGTGGCAGTTGTTGATATCTTCCTCTGTCTGCCATGTCTAGTTTAGCCACTTCTCCTTTAACCTTAAACTTTTATTTCCAGCTGAATCTTTAAGAACATTTAGGGCCTTTGCCATCTTTCCTTGTTTCCTGTTTCCTTGTTTGTGTAAGGAAAGTATCTCTTCTCTGAACCTTTTTGAACAATTCCCTTAGCCACTGAACCATTTTTCTAACATGCAGCACAATGTCACTACCACCAGTTCATTATTAATTAATAGAAAAACATTACACGATATTTGTAGACTTAATTTGTATGAGAAACAAAACATAAGGTTTTGTATTCTCACGATTTCCAAGGAAAACTTGCGGATGTAATTCAAACATTATTTTAGGAATGTAAACTTTGTGATTAATTTCTGAGAATTTACACAACATAAACATTAAATCCCACAAGATAATAAGCATCATGTAAGGACATGTAAATATTCAGTACTGAATAAGTCTTGCCATTCAAAGCTAAATAATTAGTAAAACCTAAACGGCTGAAAGAGGCAGGGTTTATTTAGGGGTTTTCCTTGTGACCTTAACTTAATGTAACAGTCTGGAGCTGTACTGAGAGTTAGCATTTACATCTGCTATGAAATCGTTAACATCACTCACAGGGAGAATGATGAGGTTAGATTAGGAGACGGCAGATGTTGTATATTTTCGTTCTTACTTGTCATGACGTAAGGCAATGTCAGTGCTATCTTTAGTCAGATCCAGCACTGGGTGAAATGAAAAGGTACGTCTAGGTTTCAAAGTCAAGAGATTCATGTTTGAATTTTTCATGGTGCACCCTGATGCCCCCCATTTCCTTGACATTTTTATCTCATGAATAAATGATATGAAGACATTCCCTGATACAGATGAGGGAGACGAGACAAAACCATTCAAGCACATTCAAAAGGAAAGAAAAGAAACCGAGGAAACAATAGAAGGATCATTTATAAATTATTATGAACAACAGAAATAAAAGTTAATCATACGTATATATTGTTTAGGTAATATGTAATAACTGCCACATACAGCAGCATTTTTGATATGGAGTTAATGTTCGAGCTATAATTCATCAGCATATATATTCAAACACTTAAATCTGTACAGTTTGCACACAGAATTTAGAAACTCCTTACATCTAATTTTGATTATTTGTTAAGATTTGTCCACAGACTAGATTCAAGTTCCCCTCCATATTCTCTGGGTAAAACAGCTGAACCTTGAAGCAGATGGGGTATGGCAGCAGAAGCCAACACCATGTGTCACTCTTGGTGGCAAAGAACAGTAAACTGATGCTACAGAGGCACACAGGCTCATAAAAACTAGACAACAACAGATTTAGAGAACACTAACTGGTCGTATGAGTCTGGATTTCAGCTCCAACACTCAGCTGGTAGTGTCAGGATTTAGCGGAAACATTAAACCATGAAACCATCCTGCCGTCTACTAATAGTTTGGGTTGGTGGTGTACTGGTGTACTTTGGCCCTCTTAGTACCAACTGAGAAATATTTAAAGTCTGCGGCCTTCCTGAGTATTGTTTCTGATCATTTCCAGCCCTGTACGACCACAGTGTACCTGTCTTTTGATGGCTACTGCCACCAGAATAAAGTTCAGATAATCTTAAACTGGTTTCTAGAACATGAATAAAAATTTAACTGTTCTCCAGTGGCCTCCGTATCACAATCCAACAGAGCTACTTTGCGACATGGTGGAAAAGGACATTCACTCCATGGATGTGAAGCCGAAAAATCAGCACCGACTACATGATGCTATAATTTTAATAGTTGTCCAGACTTTGGACCACTGAGCAAAAAGCCAGTCTCTAGTTCAGGAGTGGCTTCATTAGAAAAATGCGACATTTGTAACCCTGTTCTTTTTCTCCTTAGCCTAGGTAGCCAATGTATATGATTTGTCTCAGCATGGTGGCTCTTGAGACACTGACTTTAGCCTCAGTTCAGCCCTTGTGAAGATCCCCCAAATTCTCAAACAGACTTTGCTTTGGAGGACCTGATAACGTCTCCCCATCATGCCTGTGCAAATCAACTCGCTCCGATCTTCACACGGATCTTCAACAAATCACTGGAGAAATGTGAGGTCCCCTCCTGCCTCAAACAATCCACCATCTTCTCCCGATCCAGATCAATAAGTACTGGTGCCCCCCAGGGGTGTGTTCTATCTCCACTCCTCTTCTCCCCGTACACAAATGACTGCACCTCATCGGACTCGTCTGTGAAACTCCTTAAGTTTGCAGATGACACCACTGTCATTGGACTGATCCAGGACGGTGATGAGTCTTCTTGTACCCTACTAAGGTTGTCAGTGATTGTCTTCTGGCAACCTATAAAGTCAACAGTCTTTCCCATAATTGTGTAGCCTACTGACCCAGACTGAGAGACTATTTAGACTCTCAAGAAACATTTTTAGTCAATTTGAGTTAATTAGCTGATTAGGGTGTGACACCATGAGTTTCCATTGTTTTACCTTTTCTCAATATTCAAATTTTTCATGATGCTGAATTTTGGACTTTCATTATCTGTTAGCTATAATCATGGAAAGTACAAGAAATAAAGGCTTGAAATATTTTACTCTATGTGTGATGAATCTATATATGATCTTGACTTTTTGAAATGCTGACAAAAAACAATATAAAACATTTTTACAAAATTAAAATTTTATTAGAATATTTTGTATAGGCACCACTTTTAATATTGAGTTGTAGATGTTAAACTCCCATTTACAAACTGCATCTTATTATTAATTGAAGTTCTAGCATTTAATGTGTCACAAGATGGCTTTGCTGAAATGCTGCAAGAAAACTGCATGCACAGTTACTTGCACTGATGGCATGCAACAAGAAAGCAGAAGTTACTTTAGCTCACTAAAGTTTGTGCATTTGTGGATTTCACATTCATTCACAACTTGAAAAGTGGCTCAGAGGTTATCTGTTTTTTCTTCTTAGATGAAACCACTAAAGGAGCTACATCTATTAACATTTACTTTTCCTTCCCATAGAAAGTACTCATGGATCAGTGCTTCTGTGTTCTCTTTGTGTCTCTGCTCTGTTCTCTCAAACCCCCAGTCGGTCGTGGCAGATGGCCGCTCACACTGAGCCTGTTTCTGCTGGAGGTTTATTCCTGTTAAAAGGGAGTTTTTCCTCTCCACAGTCGCTACATGCATGCTCAGTATGAGGGATTGCTGCAAAGTCAATGCATATGGCCGTCCACTGTCTCTACATGCTCATCAAGGAGAAGTGACTGCTGCGGGTCACTGACTCGATGCAATCTGCTGGGTTTCCTTAGATAGACAGACTTTTTATCCAATTTGAATAAATAACTGAATCTGACTGCACTGTTCAATGTTTAGGATTAATTAGAATGTATGTACCTGACTTCAAATCTGTATGATTCAAATGAATTAACTTAGCCCATTTTAAACCTTTCACACAATGCAACAGGAAACAACACTTTCCAATTATTTTTACCTCTGCCTTCCTTCCTCACTGTTGGATGGAGTAAGGGGGAGTCAGGTTTAGCTTAAACCGGCTCAGTTATGGTTGAGGTACAAACACGCCCTCCATTTCTGCTACCTGTGTGACCCCTTCTCTTTTCCAATGGTTATAATCAGTCTTACAGAGAGAGGTATCCTGATCCTTTTGGTTTTTAGTATAACAATGGCCACCAGTGGGCTCTACATGGACAAAATTTATCAGTTTATTATTTTACTTAGTACTCCTACACTTAGCCCATTCTAAAATGGCCGAACTCTAAGACTCATAGTTTAATCTAACCTCCCCAACAACCCCGCACCATTACAAACCCTTTGTGAAGTTCCTTGAGACGATATGCATTGTGAATTGGCGCTATATAAATAAAAACTGAATTAAATTGAATTGTACTCCAATTTGTCCCACTGTCCAAAAATTTGCTCGTTGCTCTAAATTACATGCATGGCTGCTTGTCCCGCGTGTTTCTCTGTTGCCTTGTGATGGACAGGCACTTCCTGTCGCCAGTTGACCGCCGGAGATAGGAACCCACTCCCTCCCAAACTTGCAGGAATAGGGCGGTATTAAAAAATGGTTGAAAGCTACATATAAAAAAGGTGGGTTATTATCATTATGAGACCATGTCATAATTATGGTCACATCTCTTCTCTGCCTGTTGCTTCCACTTCATTTAAGCGATCGCTGTTGACACTTTACACATCCATGATTGCTCTGTCGGATAATACAAAGGACTGAAACACTGTATTGTGAGGGCTATAATAATCTCTGTTGCTAAGGTAAACATGAAAGTTTCTGTGACATTGCCAATATTCAAGGGAAAACGCCACCTAAGGTCTTACCACTAAATAGTCACTCAATTTAAACAAAACATGACAAAGGTCTAAAAGGTTGTAAAAGTGGCTAAATGTCAGCAGTAATGCACAGATTGTAGGACGTGCAAAAGAAATGATATTCTTACTAGTGTGTCTTATTTGGTGATTTATGCAGTGACAAATTCAATTCAATTTAGTTTTATTTATATAGGGCCAATTCACAACACATGTCGTCTCAAGGCACTTTTCTAAGTCAAATCATATAGATTTCAAGTCAGGTACATACATTCCAATTGATCCTACCTATTAAACAGTGGAGTCGGATTTAGTTTACTATTTAAATTGGTTAAAACGTTTTTCTATCTAGGGAAACCCAGCAGATTGCATTGAGTCCGTGACTTGCAGTATTCACTCCTGTAGCGACAGTGGACAGACACTTGAATTGACTTTGCAGCAATCCCTAATGCTGTGCATGCATGTAGTGACAGTGGAAAGGAAAACTCCCTTTTAACAGGAAGTAACCTCCAGCAGAACCAGGCTCAGTGTGAGCGGCCATCTGCCACAACCGACTGGAGGTTTGACAGAACAGAGCAGAGACACAAAAAGAACACAGATGGACTGATCCAGGAGTACTTTCTATGGGAAAAGAAGTAAAACATTAATGGTAGTACCACCTTTAGTGACTCCATCTAGGAGAGAAACACAGCTAAGCAGGTGAGCTCTGAGCCAGTTTTCAAGTCTAGAGTATGAAAGAGAGCACATACACAGTTAGTCACAGTAGAAGCTCATATTTGTAGTAGCTCTGCAATTTAATTATTTATACTTCCGAATTCATAGGTGTCAATGATCAGCTATTTTAAGTGTCCCCTTTGAGTGCTCTCTGATCGGATGAATAATCACAGCTGGCAGTCAGAAAGACCAAAAGTACAGTAGAGATCTGCTGCTCTCTCTCTCTCTGTTTTTCTCCACCTTGGCAGCTCTGTTGGGAGATTGATCAGATCCGACAACTTTGTGTGTGCAACTGTAAATGGTTTGGTATCTTGGTCTACATCCACAGGATAATGCACTGTTTATACGGTATCTGAAATAAGGAAGATGCGATAGCTGATGTGAAATATGGCTCTGAACTTCCACTCTGTCTCACGAGAGCTTTTAGTCTCTTGCTCAGCATGCAGGGCTGTCTCAGGCTATTTACAGAGGTGACTTATGTGGCCCTAGTGTAAGCTACACTGTGCTGATGTAAGAAGACACTGCCACTCTGAAAAGGCAGCAGGTTGCTGTGGTTAACTGGTGTACTGGCTGAGTGCTGGGCCCAGGTGCATCATTTAGGGCTCTTTGGATTTATTTATCAAATAACACTGTTCAGAATCTACAAGACTATTGCTCTAGTTCTGCTCCCTCCCCCTTCCAAAGAAATGCTCCCCCACAGCATGATGCATCTTCCAAACCTTAAAACATGTCACCCTCAATCCTTAAACATATTTTTATTTCACACTAGGTGAGATGTTTAAAGCTTGGGATATAATTTTATACCCTAACCCTGGTTTTAATTTCTTTGGATCTCTCTTCCTTGTGTTCCTAGTGTTCTTTGGTCTATAATGTGGTTAGCTCACTAAAGTTCTCTAACAGACCTCAGAAGCCTTCATTAAACAGTTGCATTTATATTGAGATTAAATTACACGCAGATGGACAGGTTTAACTAATTATGTGTCTTTTGAGGAAGCCAGGATGCCCTATTTTGGGGGTAGCAGAATAAAGGGGGTAACATACAAGTTCTTGCCACACCATCTTATTGAAAATTGATTTTTAGTTGTACAAAAATGGTAAACCATGTATCCTGTTGATACAGGTTCACAACTATATACTACAATGCGTTGCTGTAAAGTTTGTGGCTGTAAGGTGACAAAAAGCCTCTATAACTGTATGAATGATAATAATGTGAAACACATAATCAGAATAAATCAACCTACAATAAGTCAGATAATCATTCACTGCATAACTACAAAAATACCTTCATCACTGGATTTAACTATAGGTAACAAGTGTAACGGTTTAATTGGGTGGGTATTCAGTGTGTAATACGCTTTATGTTTATAAGGATTGAATTTTGTACACGCAGATTCCATCTGTACACCATCACAAATCCCAACCCCACTGCGTGTTTTAAGAAAAAGAAGTGTTTATGCAGTCAGTCTCTCATCATCAATACATAGAGCAATATTCTGGAAGGAAACAACAGCTGAGACACATTACACAGTGAGCAGATATGTCCCACCTCAAATGTGTACTACAAGAAAGCTCAAAGACAGGATTTCCACAGATAATGGCAACATACATAATAGAGGGAAATCGAGCTCTGTTTCTCAGAACTTTAAGACAGACCATCTTCCTCTACCTACATAGGTATAGGCTTGATTTCAATATTGAAGCAATATTTATACATGAGTCAATAATATGTATATTTGGATTCATAATTTAAACGTGTTTTGCTTAAGTTTAAACCAGGGAAAAGCAACCTTTTTCATCCAAAGAGCCATTTCTGCCTTGTGTCTTGCCAAATAAAATGTGTCCAGAGCCACAAAGTTAAGCCACCCTTTGAAAAAAGGACAATGTATCAGTTGCCTCTAAATACCTACCATTGGACAATTTTTTGTTTGGTGATTACATCAAAGTAAACAAATGTATATATTTTTTTAGAATAAAGAAAAATAATTACAAAAACAGAATAAACACATTTTCTTGAATTCTATATTTGTGGAATATTAAAAAAGCTGTTTGTGATCTAATAAAAAATTACGGAATTCAATACAGAGATTGCTTAAAAACACAGAGAAACTACCAAAATAAGTCATTTTAATTAGCTTTATTTTTAAAAACATTGCTCAGTTTGTTGTTATTTTTGGACACAGTTATTAAGAGTCCCTTTAATGGCCCTTAGGAGCCACATGTGGCTTTGCAGATGCAGGTTGCAGACCCTTGGTTTAAACCAAGCAACACTACATGGCTTAAAGGGGGTAAAGTCAAATATTAATAAGGTCCTCGAAAATGTTTGAAACAATGTAAACATGTCATAAAACATGAATAGGCACTCAAAGATGTTCATGATGATAGTGAGATGTTTACATATTTGTACCATAACAAAAGATATAAACAACATATTTAAAGATATATACAACCCACTGTCTTCTGGACAAAGCCAGCAGCACCGTGAGGATCATGTTCTTTCGATTTCTCCAGTGCATTTAATACAATCCAACCTGATTTGCTTTGTCAGAAACTCGAGAAGACTCGGGTGGAGGCCTCAACAATCTCCTGGATCAAAGACTACCTGACAAACAGACCACAGTTTGTGAGACTGAAGGGTTGTGTGTCTAATCAGATAGTCAGCAGCACAGGAGAACCACAGGGGACTGTACTCTCATAATTCCTTTTCACTCTGTACACCTCAGACTTCCAGTACAAGACAGACTCCTGTCATCTGCAGAAATACTCGATGATTCTGCAATTGTGGGGTGGATCAGAGATGGACAAGAAGATGAGTACAGGGAGGTGGTGGACCGCTTTGTGGCATGGTGTGGAAATAATCATCTCATCTTGACATGAATAAAACACAGGAGATGATTATAGATTTTAAGAGAACAGGAATAGCTCAAACACGATTGCCATCATGGGAGAAGAGGTGGAGGTGGTGGAGGAGTACCTCAGTGTTCACCTGGACAACAGACTGGAGTGGAGATGTAGTGATACTGTGAAGCCATCTACAAGAAGAGACAGAGAAGACTGTACTTATTGAGGAAGCTTAGGTCTTTCAGTGTTTGCAGCAAGATGCTGCATATCTTCTATAAGTTTGTTGTGGAAAGTGTGATTTCTTCTGCCATCATCTGCTGTGGTAGCTGCATCAGAGGCAGGGACTTAAAAAAGCTCAACAAGCTGATAAAGAAGGCTGGTTCTGTTCTGGGGACTCCTCTGGAACCTCTGGAGATCATTGTGGAAAGAAGGATTCTTCATAAAATGAAGAACATTATGGAGAACCCTGAGCATCCTCTTCATTAGACTGTCCTACAACAACAGAGTGTCTTCAGTCAGAGGTTTCTTCAGATCTGCTGTAAGACGGAGCGCTACAGGAGATCCTTCCTGCCCACAGCCATCAGCATCTACAACGGCTCTTTGAAGAAACCTTTATAAAAATATGAGTTACAACAACATTTAATTTCCCTTTGGGATTAATAAAATAGTTTTGAATTGAACTGAATTGAATATTTTAATCTAAACTGTCCTTAAGATTAGAGTTCTTAATCTGCAGGGACTTTTCATATCATCAGAGACAAAGTTTAGTTTTGTTTCCATACCAAAAACATGTCAGTTGTTCAGCATAAATAGTGGTTCCCAACCAGTACCTTGTAACAGAGAAGACACTGTGCTGTCAGAATGTGGCAGAGGTAAGACTGCCGTTTAATTTGTATCAAAATATTCATAAATAAGAAGAATGCTATCCCAACAATAACAAAAGCATGAGGACTTATATATCATTTGTGTATATGTTGAGACACTGAAAAATAGTTCACTTAGTAAAGCATTGGTTTAGTAATCAAGAAGTTACAAATTCCGAACCGATTCAATTTATTTTTATTCGCTAGTCAGTTGCACCTAAAACAGGTCAAAATTCACACTCCTAATTCACATATAAAAGCAGTTTAATATGTTGAAAACTTTATCATTTTTATCTGTCAAAAACATAAAATTTTAAAACATGATACAGGACTTTACATTATACTGTATTAAGAGAACAAAGGAATAAAAAAGGTGTGGTGAGTTGGTACCAAAGGACCCTAAAAGTCTAAAATCCTGATGATGCAAGTTCAAGCTCTGACATCTAAATTCTGCCTAAAGCATGAATTGTTTGTTTCCGAAATGAACAAAGGTAAAAAGAAATCCTCAACCGACATAATGGTTAGAATTTCAAGGGGTCAGCCTTGCTCCATTATTCTCCTGTCTGTGTGCTCTACAAACAGATTTCTTCCTGGCAGAGCACCCAAGCCAACAATAATGGTTTAATGAAAGAATACACTTCCTCATTTCTACGGTTTTCATGTATAGATCTTCTAGGTTCTAAAATGATTTGAATCTAATCTTAATTGTACTAAAATCCAAACCAAACTGCTGATATTGTCATTATTCATTAAAACCTTCCTTTTGATTTTGTTTAAATTCGAAAAGGCAACAACTGATCTAGAAAGTGCAATCCAAAGCCAGATTCACCAGCCCCCAAACTTCCCTCCTCCAGTCTTGACTGTTCCCATCAACGCATCTCAGATTCATTTGCTCTCATGCTTTAGCATTAACCCACCTCCAAAGCCAGCTCCTCCATCTGATGCTGCTTCATGGCGCTTCGATTCCCATCCACATTTCTGTGGTAGTAGATCACCATCACATCGTACTTCTTCATGATGGACTTATAGTTCTTGGCAGTGAGGGTATGGATGCGGTCTTTGCCGTCATACTCAGGGATCTCCAAGCCCTTCTCCCCCAAAGACAGAGTCCCCAAAGAGAGAAAGGAGAACCCTAAAAACACCCAGCCCCACTTCATGGTGATTGTTAGCAGCACAAACAACTCAAAGCCTTTTCAATGAGGGGATTAAGGAGACCGGAATATACTTAAAATCGTTTAGGTATTCCGCTAATGGGAAAGTAAGTCCGATGTCTGTCCCCTATGGCTCCAGAAGAGAAGGTCTGACATTGATACTGTCTTTATAAAAGGAGTATCACATGGTTTGCTGACATCACTGGCCAAAGAAATGGGGGTGGGACTCTGTTCAAGATGCAACTCTAGCTGGGACAACTATTGTCCACAGGCCATGGAGCTACCAAAAAAGTAGGACTAAGGGTGGGCGAACTTGTGAGTGGAGGTCAGATATACGACATGGTAGGTCCTAATGTAGGAGTGGCCTCATAGCCACCTGTTTGAAGCTTTTCATATGAGAAGGGACTGTGTTGCTGTTGGGTCTTCAAAGAGTAGCAGATAAGTTCAGTTTCTTGGAGGGCTGAAGGAACTGAAAATGAGAGCTGACAGGAGGAAGATAACATACCCTTCTCAGATTAGGTTCTACAAAAGAACAAACTAATGCTTCTGCAATGATAGAAGGAAAGAAATACAGTCCTGAAGTCTTCCTTTTAAGACAATGTTGTTACAAATCTACTTGTAACATCTAGCATATTTTATGAGCCAGCTGTAAAAAAAACACAGATTTTCACATTCTTTTATCTTCAGAATTGCAGAATTAGGCTTTTTCAAGTCGCATCTGCAAAACATTAGCCTGTTACAAAATAACATAAAAAATCTGTTTCATGGCAAAGCAACTATACAGAACTTCTCGTTAATGCGCTGGCAAGCTTCGTCAGAATTTTCCCCATTAGACTGAAGTAGAAGATAATGGCCATGCAGTGTAATGTTGTCCCTGCACAGCAGTCGGTCATGAGTGTGAAGTTCATTATAATTGGAAGGGAGAAAGAGATGGAACATGGAATAAAAAAAACAGACAGACCTAACAGAGGAGTCACACAGACAGAGCAGGACCCTGTCAGCTGTGAGTTTATAATGAGAGAAGGGGAGAGGGTGGCTATGAATAACAGTATGTAATCCAATCTGTTTTCTCCCCCTGTCAGAGGCCTGATTTCGCCGGAGTTGTGAGTTGATTTGAATGCCAGCGAGGGGTGCAGTGGAGCTGGGCACAGGTCATCACGACAGTGTACTGGCTTTGTATGAGACAGCTTCTGAAACCTTTGAGTCAGTGCAGGAGGTTTAAAAACTGTTCTGATGTAAGGGGGATTTTTCTGTACAACAAATATGATTCTTTGACTCTATTAGTTTTGTGAAATATGATCCTACATGCTTAAAAGAGCCCAGCTGAGCTATTTTGCCTACCCGAATTGGGTCAAACATGGACTGATCCTGAATAACTACACTAGTTAGGTTTTCTTACCCAAAAGTGGGTTAAAGTGCCCAATGTCTAATGTTAAGACAGAGCTAAAGGCTTGGATTTCCAAACAAGTAATATCTAGGTTAAATTAAATGATCCTGTATCAGTAAAATCCTTGCAACAAAGGGGGCCTTATCTTGAACTGACAAGAGAAAAGGAAACCCTGGACACGGCACTACTGCATCAAACAGATACACAGGACAGACAGCAATACACCTAAGGGCCATTTAGTGTAGTCATTTAACCCAACAGGATGCCAGAGTTATTGTAGAGAACCCACACATGGAAAGCACCACACAGGTGGCACAGGTCCTTCCTGTGAGTGAACAACTGTGTGACTGTCTGGTCCAGAATGAACAGTGAAAAGAAGAAGACAATTCAATTCAATTCAGTTTTATATACATAGCGCTAATTCACAACTCATGTCGTTTCAAGGCACTTCACAACAGTCAGATACATTCATTCCAATTAATCCTAACCATTTAACAGTGCAGTCAGAGTTAGTTATTTATTCAAATTGTATAAAATGTTTTTCTGTCTAGGGAAACCCAGCAGATTGCATCCAGTCAGTGACTTGCAGCATTCACTCCTCCCGGTTGAGACAGTGGACAGTCACGGGCGTTGACTTGCATGGAAGAAAATTTAAATGTTAATGGATGTAACTCCTTTAGTCGTTTCACCTAGAAAGAAAGAACAAATAAACTCTGAAAGAGTCTGAAAGAGAACACATACAGTTAGTTACAGTTAAGCTCAGTCAATCGCCATGTCTAGGAGAGAGAAAGGGTTAAACACTAACAGACAGGGCTATGTGAATCATCGGTAGAGGGTGAGCATTAAGTTGTTGCCAGCAGAAGCTCGGACGATTCCCCTCTCCAGAAAGGTGTCACAGGTAGACACAGAGCCAGGCCGGGTGTAGCTTCTAGGAAGAGAAAAGAGAGAACAAAGTTAAAAGCTGAAATAACAGCAAACAATGCAAAATTGGAGAGTAGTGTGAGAATGTAGCGAAGAGGGTGAAAGTGGTCATTATGTCCTCCAGCAGCATAAGCCTATTGCAGCATAACTACACAGATAGTTTCAGTTCATATTATTTAGTTAAACGGCGCTTATTTACAACAATGTCGTCTCAAGGCACCCCACAAAGGTATTCCATTCACTGATCCTAGACCAGCACAGGTTCTGGATGGAGAGAAGGTCAGTCCTGATGATCCTGTCTGTAGACCTCATTGTTTGTCACATTTATCATATTTAGAGCTTCACACATGATGTTTGAGAAACCCTATTCTCTAAATTAGCTTTTTTATTTTTATTTATTTATTTACTTAACATTTTTTAAATTCTCTCAAGTTTTAATGAAAATGGTATACTAAGTTTTTGTATCTCACTCAATAAATGTGTACATTATACATTTTTTCTCCAGTAGTGAGAGCTAGGAAAAGCCTAAAAGCCTAAAAAATGGTCAAAACAGATTGATAAATATAGAGACAAACATTAAAACTTTCTATCAGATAAAGGCTGTGTTTTAAAAGTTTTAGCTAATCCATCAAATTATTGTTTCTCCTTGTATTTATGAGATGCAGAGCCATTATACTGACAGGCTGACTGAAAGCCTTTGAGCTGTCCTATCAACGCTGTTTTAAACATTTTGAAAAGTGAAGAAAGAGGACAGACGAAGACAGCTGCAGGATTTGTCTCATCAGTGAACATTTTGACAGATTTGACAAGCAGAGCTTTGCCAGTCAGCCTCCATCTGTAGCATATCATTAGTGAGGATGGTTTTATTAGACCTCCGCTCTCATTCCCAGCTTCTTTTTTCTCTGTCTCGAGAAATGTAACAGGTAGCAAGTAACAAGATGCCTTTAGTACCACTCAGCAGTTACCCCACTGAGGTTAACTGCTCCCCCTTCTGGCAGAAGCTCCAACTAACCCCCATGTAGTTCAATTGCATTTCCTTCTTCTGCTCCTTACCTTGCTTTTTAAACTATCAAAAGCAAGTTGAGCAATAATAACATCTTTATGGTTTTCTGGTGTTTACACTGTGTGCTGTTGCTGTGGGAACTGGATGTCGTAGTTTTGTGAGGTTAAAAAAAAGCCCCAAAACACACCCTGACTTGGCCAAAGTTAGCCACCTGAACAAATCTGGATTAATCTACATGCTGCAATGTCTGTGAATGCTTTGGTCACCAGTTTTCTGATTATAATGCCCATGTGATAGCTTGTTTTTACTATTCTCTCCATTTACTTTTGATCAAACAGGGTTTGAAAGAGGATAGGAGATCTACTCCCTGTCCTCCACACCTCATCCCTCATTGCAGAGGGTGAAAGTGCGACATGCAGCGTCTAGACACTAATGAGATCTAAAGGCTCTGTCACAGGGACAAAGAGCTGTGGAAGGTGTTGTGGGAAAGAAAGAAAAATGGTGAAAGAGCCAGGGATTGAATTAAGAAATGATGCTAAAAATGACAGTGAATGAAAAAAAGGCAGACTGAAAAAACTTTCCTTTTCTTCTCTTTTTTTATTTCAATTGTCCTTTTTTACACAATATCCAAGCATTGATGAGTTAAAACATAAGAGAATTAAACATAAACAAAATAAATGATATGTTACACAGAAAGGTGCAGTGTGGAAAAGAGGGGACATCACTCTGACTTGACTGAACAGCAAAACACATCAGTTGTATTGCTTTTGAGTCATCGCTTTAGAAATTTGAAAAATCTAACTGATAATTTTACTAAAAACCCTTTCCTGTAAGTCTCTTGAGGAATGTCTCTATCAGTGTTGCGCACATAAAGACAGAAATCTTTGCTCAATGAATCATTCAGATTGGATGGAAAGCATCTGTGAACAACAGTTTTCAAGTTTTGCCAAAGTTTTTTAATGGGAAATACAGGGGTTGGACAATGAAACTGAAACACCTGTCATTTTAGTGTGGGAGGTTTCATGGCTAAATTGGACCAGCCTGGCAGCCGGTCTTCATTGATTGTACATTGCACCAGTAAGAGCAGAGTGTGAAGGTTCAATTAGCAGGGTAAGAGCACAGTTTTGCTCAAAATATTGAAATGCACACAACATTATGGGTGACATACCAGAGTTCAAAAGAGGACAAATTGTTGGTGCACGTCTTGCTGGCGCATCTGTGACCAAGACAGCAAGTCTTTGTCCAACCCCTGTAGGTCTAGACATCAGTGATGAACATATGCAGGCCACATTGATGTCATAGTAACCTGTGTTTGTATGAACTTCAATTGCTAGAGTAAAGGAAGGCCGCAGCAGTCCCAGGCAGCTAGACACAAAGCCCCCACCCTCTGTGGTGTTTGCGTGTGTGTGGTAATGTGAGGTGTTGTGATGAATGCAGATGTGTATGTCTAAAGTGATTCAAAATTGGGGTTGTGGGCGGGGTGTCCAATGCCCCACTGCTTGTTGACAGTAGTTTCCCCCAACTCAACCTCAAAGCCCTATCTGTCTCCAGTGCATTAAAATTTGAGGGGCCTGATATTGCGTGGGGGTTCACTGCATGTTGCTCCCCCTTGCCCACAAGTCCCACAACCTCCACCATCTCACACCAGTCCAGCAACGGCCAAGGCCAGAGACCCCCCACCCAGAGATCCCCAAAAATATCACTTCCCTCCCCGCAGTGGGACCAGTCTTGGAGGACCAGGAGCTCCCCCACCATATTGCACTTTCAGTGTGGTAGCTTCAAGTTCATAAGCAGTGTTAGTTTTTCTCTGCTAATAGTGTGTTTGCTGTGTGCTGTTGGGAGTATGATTATTGATTGAATAATCTTGATCAATAATTATAATTACCAATCATAATCTGACAAAATCAATTTCTTAACCATAAATCCTCATTTACGAATCGAGACCAGAGATGTTTCTGGTGTTGTAATTGTGGCTCAACGCCTCTGACAATTACAACCGTTAAATACTCCGTAATAGTTAATAACTATTGCTGGAGATGTCACTGTTTAATTGACCGTTTCTTCCGAAACGTGTGGAACTTGAACCTTATTTTGACTGACACATCACTTTTTGCACACAATGAAACACCAAACGCTCTCTCCTTATCTATGTGAATATTTATTAATTTTCACCTACTCAACATGCAAAATTCTACAAACACAGAGGTAACACATCTAAATAAGCAAAATCAACAAACGGTAGTGGGTATGTATTGAGTCAACCAGCAGTTTATGGCACAACAGATGAAGGGAGAGGATATGAAAGGGGGGTGTGGTGATGACTGGTGGGGGTTGGAGTGCAGCTTAGAGTGTCTTTTATGATCTTCTGATCATAAAACTTCCCCCCTAACTCCTGACCACAAAGGATTGATAACTTTTGGCGGCAAGCTAGCACAGTGAGATTGAAGACAAAGGTAAAATGGAGAATTTTACCATGAGGTCGTTTTAACAGTCCAGTCTTGCAACGCACCCGCGTTCAGATAGTAAACACAAACAGCTCTGGGGAACACGGCGGATCCCGATATTACATAACACATCAAAGTTTCAACAAGCAAGGTAACATGCACATATTATTCAGAACACATGAGATCCTAACCAGCGATTCTGATCGCTTCTACAACCTCTGACCCTGCCCAGGCCTTCTAATAAAGAAATTTAAAAAAAGAAATGGGTTTTACTTTTGTCGTCTTCTTCCGAGCGAGGGAATTCGAGCGAGGAAACGTGGGGTTAAGTTAATTGTGCGTCCACAATTAACTTCAGGGGGACGGTCAGTCTTTGTCCTTTGGTCTTCTTGACAAAAAGGAAAAATATGATCTGACCATCAAAGTCGACTTGAAAATGAAACACAGTAGCGGTTCGTCTCTCCGAAGCTCCGTGTCTCCAGTTACGTGTTAACTCACGTCTTCGATCGGCAAAAGTGAAACCTCTGGCCTTCTTATTCCAAAGGCTTCAGTTATGAATGGTTCGTTGTCCAACGAGAGAGAATGAATGAACTCTGCAAAGAGCTCTTCTCTTAAAGTGGTGCGCTTCAATCACCAGATCGGTTTCCAGCAGAAGGCGTGTTTTCAAACATGAGCGCCTCCTATATAGCATCCTGTGACGTCAGACTGGGGACGCCCAGTCACACCAGCCGCAATGCTCAATGGGATATGTAGGAGCGGGCTGTCCCGGGCACAAAATGGCTGATGCCACTGGAGGGGCACAGCGACGTCCAACAACTCGCAGATAATCCAATACTCAGCAAACAAGTGGTCCAACATTCCCCCCTAGGTTCAAAGGGTGAGATGAATTGCAGTCTTTGAAGCTACTGGGACCATTCTGTCCTTTGCTGAGCAATCAGTGATCCGTGGCGAAGCAGAACAAAACAAAATTGTCTCTGTGTTACTCAAAACCTACGACTGGGCAGGATAGAGGTTAGCCTGGGCAGGACTAAACTCTGACTAAACTCATCCCTTTCAACATTGTTCAATGAGACAAATACAGGACAATACATTCATATCATCATTACATTCTTTGGTCATCAGCTTTGGTAATCCTGAGACAAAATGAAACAATAACAGATATTGTACATATATATGTATATATAAGAATAAAAGGAACAAAACAAAATCATGGTTCATAGCTTATTCATCCAACTTCTATTAGGCACTGGACCCTGGCTGTGTCGTTGGCAAAGGCGGTGCTATGAACCGTGGGGGAATGAATGTGAGGGAATCAATCCTGACCTGTAAACGCTTAACTGCCTGTATGCGGTGTGTAATCTAAAACGAATGGTTAAAACAGGTTTAGGCTTAAACCATTGGCTCTTCCGGATGATGATGGGTTTTAATAGGACTCCTGTCTCTAAACTATCTAGATGTGGAAAGAGGGAGAAAAGAATAAACGAATTGCAGTATTTAGGCTATAAGCCAGGTGTGTTTGTGGAGGTTGCAAGGTGTCTGTCGTGGTGGACTTAGGATTTCTCTACTAAGTTCAGCAGAACTAAGTCAATGGGTATCTGTGCCTCGGTGGGACTGTCTACAGATGAACCAACCTCCTTTAACACGATTTTGCATAAAATCTCGGGCAGCATGGGTGTGTCCATTACATCATTCTTAAACACTTTTGTGAGGTCTGCTGTGCATGCAGTGTTATGGAAAATTATCGTGTCAACTTACAGTCTAAGACTGTGTCCTAGAAGGTAGTTATATGTTTAACTGTTTCTGTTGAAGAAAGTTGTTAGTGATTAGTGCATGTTAATGTGAGTTAATGAAACATGCACCTATTTAACTAGTCCTACGCACTGGCCTCTCCTTTCCCGGACATTGAGACAAGCTCTGTTCTAGGGGAGGAGAGTTCGATGTAGGACTTCATCTGGTTCAGCCAAAGAGCAGCAGCTGGGATGATGGTGTCAACCTTTTCTGACAAGCATCCAACCCACTTGATGAAGCTGCATGTCGCAGTTAGGAGAAATTTGTTACCTCCTGTTAATTTTGGAGCTGGTTCGACCCAGTTGGTCTGAAGGTGGAACCAAAGTAAGGTAACCCCCCTTCGCTGAAGCGGAGGTTGACTGGTTGGCTGGGATGGCTGAAACTGGTGGCAGGTTAAACATCCTTTGATGTAGACCTGGGTGTCGTGAGACCTTGGAGGCCAGTGCGCTATCTGCTGGAGGGTGTGTAGTGTGGCTTTATAGCTCCTATGGCACCCTACAGGAGAATAATGGGCGTCGGATAACGTGACCCCCCTTTGGTCTGTTGGAACAATGTCCACAGCATGGGAGAGCTGTTTGATGCCAATCTGCACACTGGCTGTCTTGAGGAGAGGGCGGAGCCCGTCTACTAAAAGGAGTGTGTGGCTGTGTTGTGCCTCAGTTACAAAGGGGTCTTTTTGGCACAAACGGTCATACAGCTCTCTAATGGTTGATGGATGTCCCAGCCAGAATGCTAGTAGCACTTCTGGTATGAACATGGTTTCCAGGTGTACACCTTCCACCACTTTGGGGTTGTAAGTGTCCACACCTGGGTTCTTTAAAGAGCCAAGCAATGCATGACCGCCTCTGGCAGGAGTTTTCTGGATGGCTGGGTGCAGCTGTGTCTCGGAGGTGCACATGACCGGCTCTGATGAGGGCCTGAGAGGTCCTTCGGGCTCCTCTAAGCTGGTGACCTGATTGGTCACAACGAATTGTTCGCTGTGTGCACCCCGTGGGTTTTGCACCTCCGCCTGGACCCAGAGTTGGTCCTGGTGGCAGTCAATGAGTGGGGCCAGCCTGTCCAGCAGGTCCTGGCCACCAAGAAAAAGGTATTTGTTTAATGTGCACCTATAGATGGGGTGCACCAGAGCCATGTCTTCGGGTGTAATGTCCAGCTCCACCCAATTAGTGATGCATGATCGGTTTTGGGTGCAGCTGGTGATACTTACATCACGAAATTCAGCCTGAAGTGGTTTACTGAGGGAGAGCATGGCTCTACTCGCCTCCTCAAACAAGACCGAGAACAACAGGCTGATCTCTGATCCTGTTTTAAAATGGAACCTCAGTTTACCTAAGAACCTTGGAGCAATGATTTGTGGTGTTTCTCCTGGAGAAGTCCCAAGGGGTTCTTGGAGTTTCAAAGGTTTGTCTCCCCGTCCGATCAGGTAGACTCTGATGGCTGTGGAGACTGGGTCCACGCCTAGTCATGCTGACGGGAAGTTTGGGTCTGGTTTAACTAGGTCAGCTTCCTGTTTCAAGGGTTGTGGGGGCATGGTGGCCTGACGCACCGCTTCCGTCACCATCTTACGCAAGGCGTCCTCCATCTCTTTCCCCATAATCCCTTCTGCGTGTCGGTTCCACCCTCTTCCATCAGGTTTACCTTTAGGCTTCACGTGATGGTCAGGTCGTCTGTTCAACCGGAAGTGGTCCGGCAACTTTGACTGTGGTTGGTATTCAGTACCACCCCCCCAGTCCAGCTGACCAAACCTATGTTGTTCCCTGAACCTGTTCTTCGCATAGGTTCTGGTTGAAGGCCTTTCCTGACCTTCTAATGCATGGCTGGTTCTTTCAGTCTGGACCTGTAAAACCCTAGCCTCGCTCTCCGATCCCTTGGTCGGGTGAGCATGTGTTTCCCACGCCATCTGAGCATATTTGCGGATCTCTTGCATGCTCATGGCCTTGGTTCTGCAATACATAGTCACATCGTATCGCACACTTTCATGAAGGTTGTGGAGGAACAGGGATTTAAAAGCATGTTCCACCTCAATGCCTGGCGCATTGCGTCCTTGGAAGTAAACGGCTCTCAAGCGCCGGTAATACTCCCTGGGTGCTTCGCTTTTCTTTTGCTGGATCGTGAAAGCACCAAGTGTGGCTGAGGCCCGGTCCGTGTACACAGAATATTCCTCCCTTAAAGCTTCGCAAAGGGTTGAATAACGGTCTCGGACTGCGGGTGTCAGGCTCTCCATGAAAACATGGACGCTCCTGGACGTTGTCTTCCAGATGAGCTTCAGTTTCTCCCGTGCTGATGGGCAGTACAAATCTAGAAGACAGCGTTCCACTTCCCTAAGGTAATTATCAATGTTTGATTCTGCCTTATTAGGGTCGAAACGCTCTATGTCTTTAGCAAGGGACTCAAGCTGGCGGGTGCGCAATCCCCTCTCAGGGATTGGTCCCGGCCCATCTGAGTCATCATCGGAGAGTTCACTCCGGCTGCACTCAGAGGGTATCGGTGCATCACGCCTCATCCTCGGAGGAGGCAGTGGAGGCTGCTCCCGGTATAACTGTGGGCCCTGTGCTTACCAGACTCGGGTCCTGGGCAGCGGTTGAGGGCGGTAGGAGCTACCTGAATCCCAGGGGCGGCACTCCTGCCGCCATGGCGGAGGTGAGGGATTGTAGAGGACCGTACTGCGAGTCACGTTTGACGGCTGCTCGCATCTGAACCGTGAACTATTTACACCTGCTGGGTCCCCAGCTAGGTACCGTTCACGGCTGCTGATTGCAGTGGGTTGGGGCACCGCACCACTGAACCTATTGTGACTACTTACCCCTGTTCTTACCTCGGTGGACGTCTGGGGAACCCTATGAGCCTGGAAAGGTAATCTCTGGAGAGCAGCTTCTACATCCTCCAGATCTGACCTGCAGGTTCTCTCAGGGTTTCGCAGGTGTGGCCAAAGGTTTCAACCTGTGGGGTGGGTTTCGGTTCGTCCCCCCATTCTTCCAGGGGGGACGGGGTGGCATGGCTACCCTCTATTGTTTCCAATCTATTTCCCACTTCTGTTATTTCCCCTCGAAGGACATCCACCGTCTGCAAAGTATCATTTAGCTCGAACTGCTGTTTAACGTGCTGGTCAACTTCCAACATTAACCTTCGCTGATACAACAGAGTGAGCTGTCCTTACACATCTGAGACCCGTCTGTCCTTCGGTGGGTTTTTAATGACTTGGAGCAACTCCTGAATCCTGGCTTCACATTGCTCAATGCCATAATCATTGAGGCCTTTACGCTCCTCGGGGGACAACAGAATCAATGACCCAATCACCTCTTGTGCCTGCATTCCTATGGGGTCCTCCACCATACACACATCTCCAGCTGCAGTCTGGGATGTTCCCTCCATCTTTGGCCCAAAAAGCACAATGCACGCACACAAACTGTTTATTTATGAACCACCACTAAAGAAATTAGCAGCAATTCAACAGGCTAAGCTATTCAGTGATTAACGATTGCTAAATTAATTAGCTGCACACAAACAGGCTAAGCTATTCAGTGATTAACGATTGCTAAATTAATTAGCTGCACACAAACAGGCTAAGCTGTTCAGTGATTAAGGATTGCTAAACTTAATTAGCTGCACACAACAGGCTAAGCTGTTCAGTGATTAAGGATTGCTAAACTTAATTAGCTGCACCCAACAGGCTAAGCTGTTCAGTGATTAGGGATTGCTAAACTTAATTAGCTGCACACAACAGGCTAAGCTGTTCAGTGATTAAGGATTGCTAAACTTAATTAGCTGCACAAAACAGGCTAAGCTGTTCAGTGATTAAGGATTGCTAAACTTAATTAGCTGCACACAACAGGCTAAGCTGTTCAGTGATTAAGGATTGCTAAACTTAATTAGCTGCACACAACAGGCTAAGCTGTTCAGTGATTAAGGATTGCTAAACTTAATTAACTGCACACAAACAGGCTAAGCTATTCAGCTAGCTGTCTGATTCATACCTGTCTCTTCCAGGTGTATGGGTTTGCTTAAAATGGGCACACAGGTTTGACCGTTCAAACTGTGGCTTACCCAAGTCTATGCTTTAATGGGGTTAATCAAGCAAACATGCAAAAAAAGGGGAAAAAGGGAAATATTTTTTTTTGAAATAACCCAGAAACCAAGTTCAAAATAAAATTTTAAAAATGGGAAAACGAAACTAAACATTCAATGCTGTTCTTAGCTTCAAATAAATGTTAGTGTTCTCTAATATGAATCACCTACCTTCCTGTTAGACAACTAAGTTAGTTTTATGAGTCAGATCAAAACATGCTTCACACACTAAAACCCAGCAAAAATGCTTAAATTTTTTCAAAAGTGGTAATGAATGATCTGTAACTTCAACTTTCAACTTTAAGTTATGCCCTTTTGATCATAGGTGATGGAATAATCTGCCCTAATTGGCTTGTGAAACACTTTAAACATGACTTCTTTTGGCTTGCTTTCATTTGTATCTTTACTTGCTTCTCTTCCATAAAGGCCAGATTTGTAGAGGACATGACTTATAGTCATCCTGTCACTAGATTTCGCCACCTGGGCTGTAGATCTCTGCAGCTCCTCCTAAACTACCATAGGCCTCTTGGCTGGTTCTCTGATGAATGCTCTTGTTGCCCAGCTTGTCAGTTTAGGTGGACGGCTATTGTGAAAAGGATTGTAGCCATGTAATACTTTTTTCCAATTTAAAAAAAAAAAGAACTGAACTGAGCTCCATGAGATGTTGAAAGCTCTAGATGTTGATTTATACCCTACCCTTGTTTTAGCTTTTTCTACAACATTCTCTCTGACCTCTGTCTCCTGTGTTGCTTGGGAAACCGCTGAGGTCTTCAAAGAAGGGCTGTGTTTATACTGAGATTGAATTATACACAGGTATATTATATTTAATAATCAGCTAACTACATTTATTTTAGGGTATTTGAGTAAAGGGCTGAACAGCATGCAGGCCACAATTAAAATTGAAAACCATGTGTTATTTTTCTTGCACTTCTCGGTTATGCACTACATTCCACTGATGTGCCCCATTGTGGCTGTTATGTAAGAAAATGTGAAAAATATTCAAATGACATGAGTACCTTTGTAAAGGACTGTAACAGAAGAGAATATAAAGTTAAACGATATGTTGCAGCTTCTTGTCTATGGTCGGTGTAGAAAAAAATTGGAAATTTTCTTTAATTAGACTATAGGAAGGAGAACATACATTTCAACTAGTAAACATAGCTAAAGTACAGTATTAATCAATTTTGATGCATCATTGTTGGGACCACAAACATGATTAGAACGTGAAAGGCCAGTACAGACTTTCCTGGAACTTTCAAAATACATTGCATTAACCTACTTACAGCACAGCCAGGAAACGGGGTAACTGCGGACTTCCTGTAACGTCGCTGTCCAAATAAAAGCACCGCTCTTGCTACATCCAATCTCTTCCACACCGGTGATCATTGGGACAGGGGAGACACAGCGCGCTAATGTCTCTTTGCTGGCAAACAGACATAAACTCTTCAAACTGGATCCAAGGGTGTCATACGATCATCAATCATATGCATTGAGTTAAGTACGAATGAATCACTGTTTGTGTACACGGTATTCATTCATAAAAAGGGGTAATGAAGGTATAAGCATTTCTTTACTTTCTCTCTCTGAGGCCTGCAGAAGCAAACTCTGTTCCAGAGAATTCCCTGCAGAGACGCTTTCTCTATGAAGCCGAGTGGAGCGGTTTTCCCGGTCTGGAAGGAGGACAACCGAGACCGCATCACCGTGGTTACAGTAACTGTGCAGTTGGTTGGCAGACAGAACGAGCCATCTTTCATCCACAGCTACGGAGGTTAGCCGAAGCTAACCGTTTGTTCACAGTGGATATTTCTTCAAACCTCATCGCCCCGGACAACTCCTCAGCATGGTTCATACGAGGTTAGGGTTTGGGCAGAGTAATAGCGATATTTAGGAAGAAATGATCTGAAGGTTTTCATTTTATGAAGTTTGGTTTTGTTTGTGTTGAACTCAGCTATCTTGGTGCTAGCAGGCTATCTGCAGCACACGTGCTCAGCTTTGTGTTCGGTGTTTGTGTGTTTTTTTAAAGTTAAGACAAACTTTACTTGAAGGGTGATTTTAAACAGAGGATTGATCATAATGTATGTATTTAAACCCTTTTTATTAACGGTATTTTAAAGGAGTGTGTTTGATTCTGGTGCTAAGCTATCAGCTTCTTTTGTTAGCTTTAGCTGCTAACAGCTAATGAAACACCATTAAGCCCCATTTCTCCAGAAAGATTTTGCTCTTTTCCAAAATATTCCCTTAATAATATTTCTTTAAATATTATTTTAATAAATAAAGGCAGCTAATGAGACTGTTGAGAATTAGTCATCCAGAAGGTTGGTTTTATTCAGCAGATCATTCTTAAAACATTATTTTATTAAAATAATATTTTATCTGATCTTGCATTGTGAATGGTTGTCTAAAGGTATGCTGATTATTGCCTAAGTTAGTTCCAAGACTAACTTAACTTAACTTCCAGATTCTTCAAGATAATCCTTAGTTCTCAAACATAAACATTGCATGGTAATGTTTCATCACTCTTTTGGTCATGGTTTTCAATCATCTTTAATCAACTTGTTTATATTGTACATAGCTCATTAGTCTTCCTTATTCTTTAATTCTGCTTGGTAGTTTAGTTGGATTGTTTTAGCATAGTAAAGAGTTTGTTGATTGAAATATGTTTGACTTTGAGTTGACTTACTTTTGTTAATAAATTCTTGCATTTTAAGAAATTGTGTGAATTCATTCCATGTGTGTGCAGAGTTTTGCTGTTCAATAATGTCAGAGCTTGGCTCATCCCTTTTGGTTTTGTCCTATTACCTCTGCCTTACTGGGCTGGTATTCACAGGACAACCCTTAACAGACCGAAATATTATTTGATAAAATATTAAATTATTAATATTAAATATTAAATAATATTTTCAGATTCATAGTCACAACATCATTGATGCATCATTGCATTCATTGTTTTTGCTACCAAGCCACAAACAGAAGTGGATCCGAAAATGTAACATGTTTGGTAAATTGTTTATTTGACTCATTCTTTTTTCAGGTCAGGAGAAGTCAAAACCCTCCCCACACACTCCCACCTCCCACTGGGACCAGTCTGGCCCTGGTTCTCACACCTTCGCTGTCTTACGCCCACGGTCCGTATGCTGTCATAAATGTTGCAAAGTGTCTCAATTCACACAAAGATAACACTGTCACCAGCTCTGACACATGTAAACACACTAGCATGGCAAAAGTTTAAGAAATTCAAAAACAAAACATACAAATACACATATATTCAAATACACAACCAATAAAAACGGACACCTAGAGATTCTGAAAATCTGTTAGTAAAATGGTGGGTTGGCCGCAGGAGAGAAATAATAGCCATTAATTTAGTACTCATGTGCAAGCAAACAAACAAAGAGGGACAAAAAACAAAATTATTAGTTTATTTAACATGCAATTTTATTCTCTTGGCAGTTTGGGCCTTGGTATTTTTAGTAAAGTCTTTGCAGTGGTTCTTTGTGTCAAATCCGCAGGGCTGTGTGCAGGTGAGTACTTGTATTGCTGCTGAGTAAAAACAAGTCTTCATATTTTATCAGCAAAGTGAGGACATTTTCCGGGTCCTCACTTTGTTAATGCTGTTTTTGCTGGTTAGGGGTTAGTTTTAGGACTGACGTGTGAATTGAATTTAGGTTAGGGTAACTGGTAATGTAATGTGGTAGTGTGTGTGTGTGTGTGTGTGTGTGTGTGTGTGTGTGTGTGTGTGTGTGTGTGTTTGTGTGTATGTGCCATACCTCCTCTAATCGCAGGGTGTGACTGACAGATATGTCCTTGTAGCCGGAGCTCGTCAAGGTCTGATCAGGAGTAGCTTAAGGAGGAGCATATTCCCTGAGGCAGATGCCAGATTGTTTAACTGAGTAGTCTGCAGGCCTCCTGCAGTTTGTTGCTCTTGCATTCTTTTATTTTTCAAGCTTACCCCTTGTGGTTCTCTCTTAATGAAAACCTGTTTCCAGGCCACGGTCCATTCCTGGATTGTAGTCTTGATACCTCCTTTTTCTCAGAGTTCGTTGGAGAACTCACCTCAAGATCCCCTCCCTAATCTCCTAACCACTCCCCTGGTTGGTCCCCTGGTGGCTCCCCTGGATTTACCATCTGGACTCATCCACATTCCACCATCAATACGTACCTGCCTGTCCACCCTCCAATGCTCCATAGTCATCTCCACCTCTCCCTGGAAGAAAGAACAAGAATCAATTACCAACCAACAAAGCGCACAATGACCTGCCAATCTCTGCCTCTTTGGGTATTCTCACCTCCTCCGTGGAAACTCCACCATCTCAACAACAGTAAGAGAACCACCTTATCATCTTAATCAAATTTCTAATATTATTTCATTTAATCAACATTTCATTACCTATCCTTGTCCGTACCATCATGAAGTTTCTCTCTGAACCAGGAAGAACCATTCATTTATTCATTCTGTTAATAAACTATGGAAACTTTTCATTGTTGCCCATAGTTGTTGCCTGCAAGAGCATCTAACACAAAAAACAACCTGACACTGACTAAGTCAAACGTCCCAACTTTAGGTAAGAATCTATTCAGACAACGAAAATGAGGACAAGCATGAGAAGAAGTGGAGAACATCCGATGAGAACAACAGCGAAACCACATTAAATAGCCAAGTCACAGGTGAACCTGCCAACTGGCAGTGCAGAAAATAGAAGAATCTGACAATGAGTTTGGGCAACTAACCGGCTTGTAACTTCCGAGGAGGTGATCTGTGAACCAGGTGAGTCTAATCAACAGAATGAGCTGCAGCTGTGAGGGGACATGAACTGAGGAGCTGAGGCAAAATATTTAATGAATACATTAGTTAATACACAGGGAACTAAACAGAAAAGGGTCTGATGAGTCAAAGACTAAAGACTAACCCCCCCCACATGTCCACTTCTAGACCCCCAAAAGTTGTAAAATAAAAAAAGAAACCAGGGCAGGTGGAGGGAGCCTCTTGAGTAAGACAGGAAAAACAAAAAAGGTTCTGATAGTGACCATGAGTAACTGAATTCTGGCAAGTGACCTGGAGGTATCCAGATCCCACAAAAGGAGGTCTGGAGGCAGGGGCTGAAGCATTTGGCAGTGCGTGCGATGCCTTCCAGAAAGAAGGTCTTGGGCTTGAATTCCTGCCTGGGATCTTTCTGCACAGAGTTTGCATGTTCTCCATGTGCATCTATCTATCATTAGCATTAAGCCACTGGTGAAGGTGCACTGCAATGTGCACCAAGCTAAAACAGATCATAGGCTTCAGCCAAGGGAATAGTTTCTTTAGTTGTGATTAATACCAATAAAGCACTAAACTTTTTAAGACAATTTGATGCAAAACAAAACACCATATATTAACTGTTTGGAAAAATATTGCACATCTTACATATTGTTGGTTTCTTTCGCATATCAGATCTTATTTTTTGCTGTAAACAATCGTTTACTGAGGAACCGCCGCTGTGTGTTGCCAAGACATCCGGCTGCAGACATTTTTTTAAAAAAAAAGCACATTATGTTTCACAAAAGCAGTGGTAAAAATCTGAAGTGTCACATCACCCACACTGGCCCACAGCATTTGTATTCACTGGGACTTAGAGAATGCATGCACAAAATGAGAACCACTGATATTTCTGCTCATTTTATGGATGTTTGATGGCAGATGTCCCTGGGCAGAAGAAGTTAATTTTCAGTTGTAGAGTTTCTGTTCAATTCAGTACTCTGAGATCATTTACCCTCTGCAAAGAAATGTCAATATCAAGAGACTCTTTAACAGTTGGTTGGTGACTGGAATATGAGATGTTGCTAGGTAACCAAAACCCTGACAGACCGAGGGATCAAGCTCAGCAGGACCGAACAGTTGGTGTGTGTAGGAAGGGTATACATGCTCTAGTAAGTGTGCATGTTGTGTGAGTGAGTAAGTGTGAGTTTTGTAAATGCTTGAACCAGGAAAGAAATGCTAAAGTTTAAGTCACAGCCTTATGACTTTTGGAATCAGGGTGTTTAAAGTGACATAAAACATAACTTGAGACAAAAAAGCATGAGAAACACACTTATGCAGCACACAACAGTTTTTAATATGCTCAGTTATGTACACAATCATGAAAGAATACATTTTGGAATATTTTTTTTTCAGTTTAAAACCTTTACACAAAAAATATTAAATAACATTTAAAGCCAGTGGTTTAGCATCTTGTAGAACCTTTACTAAGAAGTTCTTACTTTGTTAATCTTGGTGAATATCAGCCTACAGTTGTAAGTTGACATTGTGAGGTTTTAAAACACACTTGAAATTTCTATACCAACAAAACTTTAGCTTTAATAAAGGTGGCATCTCCTCTGTTTATCAGGTATTTTGTGCATTTGGTTAGAAGTGCCTAGGTGCTATTTTCACTCTTAATTAAGATTTGTCCAAATTTGAATAAACCTTACTCCAAAACCTCCCTGAAGTCCAACTTACAACCTGTCATTTTAGTGTGGGAGGTTTCATGGCTAAATTGGACCAGCCTGGTAGCCAGTCTTCACTGACTGCACATTGCACCAGTAAGAGCCGAGTGTGAACGTTCAATTAGCAGGGTAAGAGCACAGTTTTGCTCAAAATATTGAAATGCACACAACATTATGGGTGACATACCAGAGTTCAAAAGAGGACAAATTGTTGGTGCACGTCTTGCTGGCGCATCTGTGACCAAGACAGCAAGTCTTTGTTATGTATGAAGAGCCACGGTATCCCGGGTAATGTCAGCATACCACCAAGAAGGACGAACCACATCCAACAGGATTAACTGTGGACGCAAGAGGAAGCTGTTTGAAAGGGATGTTCGGGTGCTAACCCGGATTGTATCCAAAAAACATAAAACCACGGCGTCCCAAATCACAGCAGAATTACATGTGCACCTCAACTCTCCTGTTTCCACCAGAACTGTCCGTCGGGAGCTCCACAGGATCAATATACACGGCCGGGCTGCTATAGCCAATTCTTTGGTCACTCATACCAATGCCAAACGAGCGCAAATCTTGGGCTGTGGACATTGTGAAACATGTATTGTTCTCTGATGAGTCCACCTTTACTGTTTTCTCCACATCCGGGAGAGTTATGGTGTGGAGAAGCCCCAAAGAAGCGTACCACCCAGACTGTTGCATGCAGTGAAACATGGGAGAGTGAAACATGGGAGTGGATCAGTGATGGTTTGGGCTGCCATATCATGGCATTCCCTTGGCCCAATACTTGGGCTAGATGGGCGCGTCACTGCCAAGGACTACTGAACCATTCTTGAGGACCATGTGCATCCAATGGTTCAAACAGTGTATCCTAAAGGCGTTGCCATGTATCAGGATGACAATGCATCAATACACACAGCAAGACTGGTGAAAGATTGGTTTGATGAACATGAAAGTGATGTTGAACATCTCCCATGGCCTGCACAGTCACCAGATCTAAATATTATTGAGCCACTTTGGGGTGTTTTGGAGGAGCAAGTCAGGAAACATTTTCCTCCTCATTCCCAAGACGAATTGACGCTGTATTGGCTGTAAAAGGAGGCCCTACACCATACTAATAAATTATTGTGGTCTAAAACCAAGTGTTTTAGTTTCATTGTCCAACCCCTGTAGCTGCCACACCAAACCTACCAAAACTGTGAAAATATATATATACCCTTGAAACCTTTGTCTTTCTGAGGCAATGATAGGCTGAGCAGTTTTTTTTCTCACTGGGGTGGATCACCATTTTCAAACATAGACATAATGGACAGTAATCAATAAGTCTGCCGATTTCAAAAACACATCTAAAAGCAAGCCTTCGGCAGTCATTGAAAACTGGAATTGTGCCTCAGGCTTGTCAGGTTAGGATAATTAGGAAATTACTTGTAATTGAGGGTGGCAATATCCTAACCTAGACCTAATCTAATGGACTCTACCCGTGTCTGACAGCAAAGCTGGGAGCACACACACATACACACAGACACAAAAACACAAGTTTGTGAGTCAGTCTTTATTAGGTCATTAGACTGACTTCCATTAATTTGTGTAAACTCAATTGTGCCTAATCTAAACGCAAATCCTTACCCAAACCTAAAGTCAATTCAAGTCATGTAGGTTTCCAGTATTAAAAGATTAGTTCCGATTTCTTTAATTTAGTATTAGCTCCTTTTCCACCGACACCCCCAAGATTTGTTTAACCCGGGTAAACGGAATCCCAGGGAATTTTACAAGTTATATTTCCATCGCAAAGAAAGGCCACGGACCATTTAATTAAATCAGTCTAGTGACGAATGGGGAGGTTATGAAAAACAAACTGCCCCTTCAGTCCAGCAGATGGCATTACTCCTTTAATCTTCAAAAGACTCTTAGCTAATATTGTTTTTAATTGTTTCAACTAATAAAAAATAGATGATGAGCAACTTTAGTGTTATACAGTTGATTAATCCCTTCCATTGTTCCAGTTGTACTGGATCCATAAGCAGGAGCAGTTTAAATCATTCTTTTACATTAATTTTTTACCAACCTGCATCTGGCCAGTGTTGTTGCTTTACAACTGCATGATTCATTTACAGTAACTACTAAACACCCATTAACATACTGATTTTTCTTTTTTATCATCAGGCAAACTCATTTCAGATATCTACTGCATAAACAATGCTTTTAGCAAGAAATGTATTTATTAGAATAAAAAAACAACAGATAATTGGTCCAGAAGCACAGGGAATTGATGGCTTCACTGTCTAATCATAAGCAAATATTTATATAAAGTAGAAGATGTGTGGAGATTGGAATAGAGAATGACACAAGGGTGAAGATGATCACTGAGCTTCTGGGAACCTGCAACCAAACCTGGAACTGTGGTCTCTCCTCTTGCAGATCTGTCTGCATAAAACTGTGAAAAATAAGTAAGGGTTCATACTCCACTAAGTTAGTTTTACATAAAAAGCCAATCGTAGGGACATTTTTATGTACAAGGAAAAGGGAAGGAGCTCATTGAAGGACAATCCATTTAAAAATTTTCTTGCAGAACTGTGGCGAAACAGTTTAAAATTAATGCCTACATTCACTTAAAATGTCTAAAATGTCCAGCGGAAAATATTACATTTTATATTCTGGTACTTGCAGTTTTTCCACCATGTTTCCGCTGTCACAAAAGACAACAGGTAGCAAGAAATCCCAGAGTGCCGGGCCGAGAGTAGTAGGTACATATATTAGAAATTAATCCTAACCATTTGAACAGTGTAGTCAGATTCAGTTATTTATTCAAATTGGATAAAAAGTTTTTCTATCTAAGAAAACTCAGAAGATTGCATCGAGTCAGAGACTTGTAGCAGTCACTCCTCCTGGATGAGCATGTAGCGACAGTGGACAGTCACTGGCGTTGAATTTGAAGCAATTCCTCATACTGAGCATGCATGTAGCAACAGTGGAGAGGAAAACTCCCTTTTAACAGGAAGAAACCTCCAGCAGAACCAGGCTCAGTGTGAGCGGCCATCTGCCACGACTGACTGGGAGTTTGAGAGAACAGAGCAGAGACACAAAAAAACACAGAAGCACTGATCCAGGAGTATCTTCTATGGGAAGGAAATTTAAATGTTGATAGATGTAGCTCCTTTAGTCATTTCATCAAGAAAGAAAGAACAGATAAACTCTGAGCCAGTTTTCAAGGTTAGAGTCTGAAAGAAAGCACCTATAATTAGTTCCAGTAAAAGCTCAGTCAGTAGCTATGTCTAGGAGAGAGACAGGGTTAAACACTGAAAGGCAGGGCCAAGTGGATCATTGGTAGAGGGTGAGCATTAAGTTGTTGCCAGCAGAAGCTTAGACGATGCCCACCTCCAGAAAGGTGTCACAGGTAGACACAGACTCAGGACAGGTGTAGCTTCTAGGAAGAGAAAAGAGAGAGAACATAAAGTTTAAAGCTGAAATAACAGCAAATAATGCTAAATTGGAGAGTAGTGTGAGAATGTAGCGAAGAGAGTGAAAGTGGTCATTATGTCCTCCAGCAGACTAAGCCTATACCAGCATAACTACAGAGATAACTCAGGATAACCTAAGCCACTCTAACTATAAGCTTTATCAAAAAGGAAAGTTTTAAGCCTAGCCTTACAAGTAGACAGGGTGTCTGCCTCACGCACTAAAACTGGGAGCTAGTTCAACAGGAGAGGAGCCTGATAAGAAAAGGACCTGCATCCCATTATACTTCTAGGGTGTATTCACACCTGCCACTTTTGGTCCACTTTAAACGGACCAGAGTTTGTTTCCCCCTTTGGTCCGGACCTTTTGTGCAGGTGTGAATACACTCGGGCGAACCCTGGTCCGGACCAAACAACCGGACTGAGACCCACTGTTTGAGGTGGTCTCGTTTCGCTTCCAAATGGACTCTGGTGCGGTTCGCTTATGGTCTGAATACAAACCGGCCCCGATCCGAACCAACTACAAAAAGCATACGACTCTTTGGACATAAAAAGCCACCGTAGCCGGTAGCAAAAGTGTGTGTTGTAAGGTAATCATACCTAATAAGCTGTGTGTTGCTTAGAAAGGCTACTGGCTTGTTGTGGGACAAGGCACGTAGAGAACGTCGGCGTTCAGCACGCATTCTCCAACGGGGTTCCACAATTATAAATGGAACATCTCAAAATCTGTGTTGAATTAGCTGCTCTTCGCCTTCACAATAATATTGCAGCTGTAATATTCGACACAAAATGCAGAATAGAGGTGCTGCACGTCCACAGCTGTTTTCCTAAATTTCGGGGTCTGTGCTCTGTCCTGCCCCGTCATTTCTGTCCAATGTGTTCCAATGATGGGTGACGATCCCACGTGGCTTTGTTTACAAGTAATAGTTCACTTGCATGAGTACAATGTGGAAACAGACCGCACCAAATGAAAAAAATAAAGTTCGCTATTGACCAAACAAGCGGACCAAAGAACTTTCCTGGTGTGAATACACCCCTAGAGACTCTAGGAACCACCAGTAAACCTTCAGTCTGAGAACCAAGTGCTCTGTTAGGAATATATGGACCAATCAGATCTCTGATGTATGATGGAGCCAGATCATTAAGGGCTTTATATGGGAGGAGGAGAATTTTAAATTCTATTCTGGATTTAACAGGGAGCCAATGAAGGGAAGCTAAAATAGGAGAAATATGACCTCTCTTTTTAATTTTCATCAGAACTCTTGCGGCAGCATTTTGAATCCGCTGAAGGCTTTTAACTGCACTTTGTGGACATCCTAATAGTAACAAATTATAATAGTCCAGCCTTGAAGTAACAAATGCATGGACTAGTTTTTCAGCGTCACTCCTGGACAGGATATTTCTAATTTTAGCAATGTTCCGGAGATGAAAGAAGAAAATCCTAGAAACCTGTTTAATATGGGATTTAAATGACATGTCCTGGTCAAAAATAACACCAAGGTTTTTTACTTTATTATCGGAGGTCAATTTAATGCCATCCAGGTTAAGTGATTGATTAAGCAGTTTCTTTTTTAAAGACTCCGGTCCAAAGATGAAAACTTCTGTCTTGTCTGAATTTAGAAGCAGAAAATTTAAAGTCATCCAAGTTTTTATGTCTTTAAGACATGCTTGTAAACTATCTAACTGGTTGGGCTCATCAGGATTTATGGTTAAGTAAAGCTGAGTATTATCAGCATAACAGTGAAAATTTATTTTATGCTGCCTGATAATTTGACCGATTGGAAGCATATATATATTAAAGAGAATTGGCCCAAGTACTGAATCCTGTGGTACTCCACAATTAACCCTGGAGTTTGAAGATGATTTATCATTTACATGAACAAACTGGAATCTGTCAGACAAATGAGATTTAAACCAGCCTAGCGCTGTTCCCCTGATCCCTACAGCATATTCCAACCTTTCTTAGAGAATATTGTGATCAAATGCAGCACTGAGATCTAACAGGACAAGTACAGACGCAAGTCCATTATCTGTGGCCATAAGAATATCATTAGTGACTTTCAGCAGAGCTGTTTCAGTGCTGTGATGAGCTCTGAAACCTGACTGAAACTCCTCGAACAGGTCATTGTTGTGTAAATTCTCACACATTTGATTAGCAACTATTTTCTCAAGGTCTGTAATTTTTCAAGTTATCTTGATCTAGCGAAAGTTTCTTAAGGAAAAGTTTAATTACAGCTACTTTAAAAGCGTGTGGTACATATCCATTTACTAATGATAGATTAATCATATCTAAAATGGGGCTGGTAATCAGAGGGAACATTTCCTTAAATAATAACATACAAGTTGAAGGTTTAGATGAAGCTAGTATTTTTGATAACTCAGGAAGCTCCACAGGATCAAAACAGTCCAAACACAAATCAGGTTCTACAGTTATTTCCAATGTTGTCTCACTTGCTGAGGATGAAGTAATCATCTTCGGGAGTATGTCAAAGATTTTATTTTTAATAGAATCAATTTTATTTAAGAAGAATCCCATAAAGTCATGACTGCTGAGAGCTAAGGGAATGGATGGCTCAACAGAGGTATGACTCTGCGTAAATTTAGCAACTGTACTAAAGAGAAACCTACAATTATTCTTGTTCTCTTCTATTAATGATGAGAAATAAGCCTTTCAGGCTTGGCAAAGTGTCTTTTTATACAACAGTAGGCTATTTTCCAGATTAAGTAGGAATCCAGGGCTCTACGGTGGCGCAGTTGGTAGCACTGTTGCCTTGCAGCAAGAAGGTCCTGGGTTCAATTCCTGGCCTGGGGTCTTTCTGCATGGAGTTTGCATGTTCTCCCTGTGCATGTGTGGGTTCTCACCGGGTACTCTGGCTTCCTCCCACAGTCCAAAGACATGCCTGTTAGGTTAATTGGTCACTCTAAATTTCCCTTAGGTGTATGAATGAGTTTGTGTGTTGCCCTGCGATGGACTGGCGACCGGTCCAGGGTGTACCCTGCCTCTTGCCCATTGACTGCTGGAGATAGGCACCAGCTCCCTGTGACCCACTATGGAATAAGCGGTAGAAAATGACTGACTGAAGTAGGAATCCTCTAGGTGTGTAGGGCACCATTTTCTCTCCAATTTTCTAACATTGTGCTTTAAAGTATGCAGATCTAAATTAAACCAAGGAGCCAGCCTCCTATGAATAATTACCTTCTTTTTCAAGGGGGCTGCATTGTCTAATGCACCACGCAATGATGAAGTAACACTATGAACAAGAGAATCAATTTGTGAAGGGGAACAAACAAAATTATTGTCCTCCACTGTGTTTTTCTGTGATAATGAGTAAATCAAAAGTGGAACAGATTCTTTAAAGGTTGTTACAGCATTGTCTGATAATGATCTACTATAATGAAATTTTCTTTCAGGTGTGGAGTACTTGGTTAAATTAAACTCAAAGGTTATTAAAAAATGGTCAGACAGGACAGGGTTATGAGGAAATATTGTTATTTCTTTACACTCAATGCCATATGTCAGCAAAAGGTCCAAAGAATGAAGACAAATGTAGGTAGGTACACTAATGTATTGAGCAAAGCCATTTGAGTCTAAGATAGCATTAAAGGCTATATTTATGCTATCATTTTCAGTGTCAACATGAATGTTAAAATTCCCCACTATAATAACCTTATCTGTATTTAACACTAAATCAGATAAAAGGTCTGAAAACTGATCTAAAAATTGAGAGTAAGGGTCTGGTGGATGGTACAAAAGAACAAACAGAAGTGGTTTTAGTGCTTTGCAATTTGGATGAGGAAAACTAATGATTAAATATTCAAAAGAGTTGTAGCTATTGATTGGTCTGGGACTAATCAATAAATCGGACTGAAAGATGGTTACTACTCCTCCTCCTCGCCCAGTATTTCGAATTATGTGAAAATTTTAATAATTAAAGAACTGACTGCACAGATGCCGCTTTGAGGTTTACTTTATTGCTTAAAAACATCTTTAAACTACTTTTTGTGAGAAATGAATTATATAAAAACGATAAATTTGCATACTAATCTCTACTATTGTGCCAGAACCTTTTACCTGAAAAGTTAAATTGCTGGGAGAAATTTATATTAAAACGCACCCTGGCCTTTTAAAAGCCCTGGGCACCACTTTTTCATGGCTTGTAGAAAGCCATGAACAAGGCCTGTATCCCAAGGCTTGTATACCACTGATTAGAACATTTTAATTATGAATTATTCAAAATGGCTAAAGTCTGCAAAACCAAAATAGAGATCAGCACCTGTTGATGGTGAATTTCTAGAAGAATTTAATAGATTTTTACTTTGTTTTGTAATGAGTTAGCATCTGCTATTTTCTGTGTTCATATTGTATATGACCATAAATTGCATTATATATGGTTTGGTGGGAGCTCTTGTCCTCACCCCGCATTAAGCAATTTTTTCAATATTTTTAGGATTTATTTTTCTAAATATGAAAATAAAACCTTGGTAGGCAAGTCGAAATAGTAAGCATGTTCCAAGGTACACTAAATTACAAGATGATGAGAGTCTAGAGAGAACTTCAATTTTTATTTGATTGCATGAGATAAAGGTTGCTAGTGAGACTCAAGTCCCAGACTCCAAGTCTAAGGCCCTGTTAACCTGACAACAATGTATTGAATAAAGTTTTTTTTTGTTATTTCTGTGATTTACCAGGGCTTCCCTTATAAGAAAGATTCAATTTTCCCCCATCTACACAACAACGGAGACTTGGACGTTTTCAAACCATTACACTCTGGAACTTGTTCTCAAATGGTGCCATTTTCTGAGAAAACAGAACTCTTGCTGCGAACATTAGAAACGCATCTAAACTTTTCCATTTTCACCAGAAAACATTGTTGTGTAAACATGACCTAAGTCAAGTCTTCAGTCGTTAGGTCATGAGTGCAACTCCTGTCTGAAATCTTCGCATTGCCCTCCCCTTCTATAACTGTGCAAATAGCTTTCGAGAGCACTCACTTTTCCTTAAGACATAGCCACTAATTGTATCTAATGAAAGAAAACCCACAGAGCATTCCTTATTTTCAAATTATTGTGTGTCTCGCAAAGCTTCTGGTATATTACTTTCTCTGTGTGTAACAATTATAAAAAGCTATTGGTTCATTCAGTCATTACTCATCATGGTGCTACGTGAAATGCAATAAACAGACCATATGAGCAGTCACGACCATCTGCATTGGGACACATTTAGACATCAAGAAGAGGCTAAAGTGTTCTGTCTGGGGGAGCAAACAAAGCCATGAATGAATCACATAACCCAGAGAAAAGCTGGAGCCTGACTCATTAGTTCAAAATCTAAAAAGCTTTAATTATCAGAATAAAGTTCCTGCTTACAGAGAAAACAGGAAGTAACATGAAAGAGGCTTAAAATTTGAATAACATGTGAGGCCAAAATGACAGGCCTTTTTTTGAGCAAAGAGAAGTGCTAATCAGTCTGGTTTTCACTGAGGATTTCAGGGAATTTTGCACTGTTTTAAATAACCTGTTCAATAAATGCTTAATTTCCAGTTTTAGACAGTCAAAAGGTAGATGATCTATATGAAAGTATCTGAACTGACTGGTAAGATTAATAGAGAATAGGGGGCTTATTTTGTTGATGTTCAGGACCTCGATCACCATGTGAAAATATACAGACAATGCCAACAGACAATTCTTTTTGCAGTTTAAACTTTTGTGGGGGTTTGGCTTTGAAAGGTGGTCTAGCTTTGACAAAAAGATTATCATTGCACTGGATGGGATTAGATTCAGCATCCCAGACATTTTTCTTGATCTTTCAAGAATTTAATCTGTTTATCTTTTTGAATTAAACACATAACTCAGCTCCAGTGAAACTGGTGGACACTTATTATTATTATTGATACAGGTGCCAGTCATGCAACTGTCGTGTTTTTTAAGGCCGACTTGACCCACACTCAGAGAAGCGTTTTCTTGATGCTGTTTATTTACCAAATAGGGGTGGGAGAAGACCTCAAACACTGTAAGGGAAACGGGTACCGGTGAGTAACGTGAGAAACTTGATAATCAAATTAATTTTGCAAGGCTTACAACGAGAAGTGGGCGTGATCCGCCAGGGAGAGAGGCTGACGAGTCTGGAAGGCACGGCTGGCTGGGCCCGCTGGAGCTCGGACGGTCTGGAGACGTGGGCCGTAGGAGGGTGGACAGGTGCCGCCTGATTGGGACTGAAAACGCCTGGGGCTGACTGCCAGCTGGGGGCAAGGCTCAAGTCCAAGTTATGATCCTATGGAAAGTCAGTGAAGATCTCCAGTGGGAGCGTGACGTGATCCAAGTAACACCTGGATCAGGGAGAACGAGAGGTTAGTCAAGGCTTTACAAACTTTAGAAGGTTCAAACGTTCTTGGCTTGAGGCTGGCCAGGTAGTTGATACCGTGAAGGCAAAAACACTCAGGCACAGAAGTGCTGGCAGTCTGCCCTCTTATAGTTCCCAGCAGATGAAGTGATGCAGTACACGTGTCACACCCTCGGCCTTCTAGCTCCAGCGGCACCTAGGGGTGGTAACAGGTTAGTAGTAGGCAACGAAAACAACCAGACTCTGACAGCAACATTTAATGCCGAGCATGTGTCAGACTATATTTACCTTTACGAGAATTAGAGAAGATGAGATTTTAGCAAAAACCTTTTTATCAATGTTTTATTTGAATAAAAAAATTGAATTTCTATAATTAATTCTCCCCTTCTCAATCACTAAATAGATGGTTTAATTATCTTAAGTGGGATTACAGCAGTCAAGCCTTTCTTATACTTATTTGCTGACCAGCTTTCTGCATGCTACCACTGGCATTTTGACATCTGTGGTGATGAGCTCTTTGAGGTTGTAAGTCCTCATTGTAACATCTCTAATCATTTGCTATTTGCATATTTTCTATCAGATTTACTTCAACATGTTTATATTATGTCCAGTCAGAAGTAACATGTTGGTAAAATTAAATTATTACTTCAGACCTAAATCTGCCAGGGGTATATTAATTTTGAGCTTAACTGTAAGTGAAGCTATTATTTTGATGTAAAATCTGCATCTTAAATTAAGAAACAACATGAGTTCCTTCAGTGTCAAAAAAGCTTTTCAGTTGCCCTTTTTTGTGTTTTCACAAGCAGAATAAAGTAAAGTTGTTCAATGTACATTTATCCAGTTTAGATTTCATCTAAACGGGGGTCGTTGTCGATCCTTATGTAACCGGGTATTTCCAGCCAGCTCAACATCTTAATTAACTGACTCCTTTAACACAACTAACACAAGAACACCTTCCTTCTATACTTAAACATAACAGTCTCAAACGCCGATCCAGCATGTCTGTCAAGTTTAAAATACTTACATTTTACATCTTATACTAATAGGTAACATTTATTTCGATAGATGAAGATGCAAAAAGTCAGCAACTGAATAACATTTGACAAAACAGGATTCATTTTGGTGAGAAAGATCATAGTGTTTTCATCTTGTGCTACAAGACGTGCTTACACCCCTATGAATGAAGAATGCAATGGGCTCCCCATTATGTGTGATTAAGCATGAGAGTTTGAGAATGCACACAACATCCACAGACAGATTGTTGTGGTATGTTATAGGGATGGGGGTCTATAGGGATCCTGGATGGAGCATGGGGGATGGTGGTGGCAGCAATGAATGTGAGGCACATAATGATAATTTTCATGATATATGATCATCTCAAAAATGCCTAGTCCTCACAACTTTCTGAATAATATAGGTTGAGTTAATAACCCTGTAACGTAATTGCACATAATTTTTTTCTTGTGTTGTAAATTTCCCCTTACTGTACCTTCTCCAATGATCCGTTTGTGTTTTTATATTTTACATCTTTGTACACTCACTGTCCACTTTAGAAATTTGCATTAATGAGCCGTTGGACTGGTGTACCTAATAATGAGCCAATCACATGGCAGCAACTCAATGCATTTAGCCATGTAGACATGGTCAAGACGATCTGCTGCAGTTCAAACCGAGCATCCAAATGGGGAAGTTAGGTGATTTAAGTAACTTTGAACATGCCATGATTGTTGGTGCGAGACGGGCTGGTCTGAGTATTTCAGAAACTGCTGATCTACTGGGATTTTTACGCACTGCCATCTCTAGGGTTTAAAGACAATGGTCTGAAAAAGAGAAAATATCCAGTGAGCGGCAGTTCTGTGGGCACAAATACCTTGTTGATGCCAGAGGTCAGAGGAGAATGGCCAGACTGGTTTGAGCTGATAAAAAGGCAACAGTAACAGTAACAGTAACGGATGGTAGGGTCAGAATTTGGCGCCAACAACATGAAAGCATGGATCCATCCTGCCTTGTATCAACGATTCAGGCTGGTGGTGGTGGTGTAATGGTGTGGGGGATATTATCTTGGCACACTTTGGGCCCCTTAGTAACAATTGAGCATTGTTTCAACGCCACAGCCTACCTGAGTATTGTTGCTGACCATGTCCATCCCTTTATGACCACAGTGTACCCATCTTCTGGTGGTTACTTCCAGCAGGATAACGCATCATGTCATAAAGCACGAATCATCTCAGACTGGTTTCTTGAACATAACAATGAGTTTACTGTACTCAAATAGCCTCCACAGTCACCAGATCTCAATCCAATAGAGCACCTTTGGGATGTGGTGGAACAGGAGATTCGCATCATGGATGAGCAGCCGACAAATCTGCAGCATCTGTATGATGCTATCATGTTAATATGGACCAAACTCTCTGAGGAATGTTTCCAGTACCTTGTTACATCTGAAGGCAAAATGGGATCCAACCCGATACTAGCAAGGTGTACCGAATAAAGTGGCCGGTACACCTGAATTTCAGGATAAATGTAAAAGTAGTTACACTGAGCTGAATACAATTTTTTTATTTTGCATTAAAAACAGAAGGTGTAATCTACAGCAACATTTGCAACAAAGACCTCTCAACACCTCCATTAGTGCTCTTTTCGGACTAAGGTGAGCAATTTAATCACACCATATGCTGTTTATTTCATTATTTCTTAAAAGACTCATTAGAACTTGAATAGAGACTTTGAAAATTGATGAGCTAGGTGTTCCTTTTCAAAAGACATAGCACATCTCAAATGAGGGTAGTGTAACATTTTCTGTACAAACTAAATAGTGGAAAATATTAGGTGTAAAGCGCATTGACAATGTGGCTAGCAATGCATGCCATCTCTCCTAAGTTATCTGTCTCTAAATATGGTTTTACAGACTCCTAGCTGTGATATAAAGGTACCATATGTTAATAATTTTTGTATTCTGCATACTAATGGACATGGTGTTTATAATGTTACTATTTAGCTGCAAATACAAGCACATGACATTAAATAGTCGTTGAGATGGCTGGGTCTGCCATCAGCGGGCAGCATTGAACCGTTTATCATTTATCACTGAGCTGGCTGCGTCTGGGTTTAAAATTATGTCTGATGCCCCAGTCTGCTGTAATGACAGTGATTAAAGCTCTGCTTTTCTTTTCTGTTGCAGAGTCAGGAGGTCATTCAAAGGCACCAGGTAAAAGTCCGGACAGCAGTAAATTATCTGACACAACAAGTGCACATCTAACCAAGCACAACATGTTTACCTGTTACTGCACCATAAAAGTCTCCTTCTAGGGTCCAATAGAATATATTGGTAATATACTTATGGGCATACTGTTTAATAATTCAATTCAGTTTCAATTCAGTTTATTTATATAGCGCCAATTCACAACACATGTCGTCTCAAGGCACTTCACAAAAGTCAGGTACATACATTCCAATTAATCGTAACCATTGAACAGTGCAGTCAGATTCAGTTATTTATTCAAATTGGATAAAAGGTTTTTCAGTCTAAGGAAACCCAGCAGATTGCATCCAATCAGTGACTTGCAGCATTCCCTCCTCCTGGATGAGCATGTAGAGACAGTGGACAGTCACTGGCATTGACTTTGCAGCAATCCCTCATACTGAGCATGCATGTAGTGACAGTGGAGAGGAAAAATTCCCTTTTAACAGAACAGAGCAGAGACACAAAGAGAACAAAGAAGCACTAATCCAGGAGTCCTTTCTATGGGAAGGAAAAGTAAATGTTAATGGATGTAGCTCCTTTAGTCGTTTCATTTAGAAAGAAAGAACAGATAAACTCTGAGCCAATTTTCAAGGTTAGAGTCTGAAAGAGAGCACATAGAGTTTGTTACAGTAAAAGCTCAGTCAATCGCCATGTCTAGGAGAGAGAAAGTGTTAAACACTAAAAGACAGGGCTATGTGGATCATCGGTAGAGAGTGAGGATTAAGTTGTTGCCAGAAGAGGTTTGGACGATTCCCCTCTCCAGAAAGGTGTCACAGGTAGACACAGAGTCAGGCCAGTTGTAGCTTCTAGGAAGAGAAAAGAGAGAGAACAATGTTAACAGCTGAAATAACAACAAATAATGCAAAATTGGAGAATAGTGTGAGAATGTAGCAAAGAATGTGAAAGTGGTCATTATGTCCTCCAGCAGCCTAAGCCTATAGCAGCATAACTACAGAGATAGCATGGGGATAACCTAAGCCACTCTAACTATAAGATTTATCAAAAAGGAAAGTTTTAAGCCTAGCCTTAAAAGTAGACAGGGTGTCTGCCTCACATACTAAAACTGGCAGCTGGTTCCACAGGAGAGGAGCCTGATAAGAAAAGGATCTGCCTCCCATTCTACTTCTAGAGACTCTAGGAACCACCAGTAAACCTGCAGTCTGAGAACAAAGTGCTCTGTTAGGAACATATGGAACAATCAGATCTCTGATGTATGATGGAGCTAGATCATTAAGGGCTTTATATGTGAGGAGGAGAATTTTAAATTCTATTCTGGATTTAACAGGGAGCCAATGAAGGGAACCAAAAATAGGAGAAATATGATCTCTCTTTTTAATTTTCATCAGAAGCAGAATTTTGAATCCGCTGAAGGCTTTTAACTGGATTTTGTGGACATCCTGATAGTAATGAATTACAATACTCCAGCCTTGAACTAACAAATGCATGGACTAGTTTTTCAGCATCACTCCTGGACAGGATATTTCTAATTTTGGCAATGTTCCGGAGATGAAAAAAGGAAATCCTATAAACCTGTTTAATATGGGATTTAAATGACATGTCCTGGTCAAAAATAACACCAAGGTTTTTTACTTTATTATCAGAGGTCAATTTAATGCCATCCAGGTTAAGTGATTGACTAAGCAGTTTCTTTTTTAAAGACTCCGGTCCAAAGATGACAACTTCTGTCTTGTCTGAATTTAGAAGCAGAAAATTTAAAGTCATCCAAGTTTTTGTGTCTACAAGACATGTTTATAGTCTATCTAACTTGTTGGGCTCATCAGGATTTATGGATAAGTAAAGCTGAGTATCATCAGCGTAACATTGAAAATGTATTCTATGCTGCCTGATCATTTGACCGTTTGGAAGCATATATATAGTAAAGAGAATTGGCCCAAGTACTGAATCCTGTGGTACTCCACAATTAACCCTGGAATTTAAAGATGATTTATCGTTTACATGAACAAACTGGAATCTGTCAGACAAATAAGATTTAAACCAGCCTAGCGCGGTTCCCCTGATCCCTACTGCATATTCCAGCCTTTCTAAGAGAATATTGTGATCGACTGTATCAAATGCTGCATTGAGATCTAACAGGACAAGTACAGACACAAGTCCATTATCTGTGGCCATAAGAATATCATTAGTGACTTTCAGCAGAGCTGTTTCAGTGCTATGATGAGCTCTGAAACCTGACTGAAACTCTTCAAACAGGTCATTGCTGTGTAAATGCTCACACATTTGATTAGCAACTATTTTCTCAAGAATTTTAGATAAGAATGGAAGATTGGATATAGGTCTGTAATTTATTAAAGCATCTCAATCAAGCGAAGGTTTCTTAAGCAAAGGTTTAATTACAGCTACCTTAAAACCTTGTGATACATATCCATTTACTAAGGATAAATTAATCATTTCTAAAATGGGGCCGGTAATATAAATGGATTCTTTCACTTTTAACATTTGAAAATTTCAAGTTTAATTTCTGCGAACAATACACTAGCATACAAGGCAAACAGTAAAATATTCACAGATTTGATCATTTTGTAAGTTGATTTGATATTATAAATATATCACAGTAATACAATGTGTTTGTCAGTTTACTATGAGGTCATTAGATTTCTTTAAATTAGTCAAAAAGACTTCTGATACAACATTTTGCCTGTTTTCGATGTTTAGGATAGTGCTAGCCGCTTGGAAATGAGAAAAAGGAGATGTTTGCGGTTTTTTTTCCCTCCCACTCAAAGAGTTTGTAAAAAACTAAATTCAGATTGAATATGGTTTAATTCTTCTACCGAAAATAATTCTTAAATGTTGCGATATCACACCTTATATATATAAGCATTATCTGTGATATCCTATGAGATTTGCATTCAGCCTAAGGTTTCTGGATTTCTGAATTAAATCTGGGGACATTTCCAGCTCAGACAAAAGAAATAATTAAATGTTATCAAGATGAAATGGCAGGTGCATTGTACCGGTACCTACTTTTTCGTCCATGGGGCTTTTATGACGGTGCTGCGGTTGAGTAGCAACTTTTTATTATTGTTTTTTATTATTATCGCCCAGTCATTTACATTTGAAGCGCATGACACTTGCACTCAAGTGCATTGGGTCATTTGACTGAAAGGATTAGGTTAAAGTACAAACTTATGCTACCTAACCAACATATAATTCAAAGAAGACACATGTTTTAACACCAATTTCACTCAACTCTGAGTGAAACAAAAGAAGTGATAATAACAACAACAGTAATAATCATATCATTTCCTTTTCTTCCCCCTCCTTTTCTTTTGTTTCTAGATACCATTAATCAAGTTTTCTGTAACTTACTATAATGTTGGATTTGTAAATTTGTCAAATATATTAATCGTTTTAGAACACTTAAGTTGATCATCCAGGCAATTCCATAAATTAAAAACCTCTGATGGATATACAAGGCTTTTTAACCTTGTTTTGTGGAAAATACCAGTACCTCTGAGATTGTAACTGGATTGTCGAGTCTGGAATATCTCTTGGATACAATAGGGAAGCTTTTGGTTGTGTGCTTTGTACATCACAACTGTTGTGTTTAGGTCAACAAGACAATGTAATTTAAAGGTATTTAATTTAATAAAGAGTTGATTTCAACCCTGTAAGACTCACAAGGAAAAACACATAGGTGGCAATTAGAGAAGTTTTTTACAAATATTTATTTCTTTGGCGCTCGGACCCCGGAGGAAGACACGAATGCTGAGAATGACGTGATCTTGAATTAACAACTTATGAATAGAATTGGAGATGTCTTCCCCTGAGATCTGCACCCACTTCGAATATTATCATTGTATTAAATGGCTGTTATTAGCAGTTATCACTCCCATAATATGGCTCCAGACTGTACCTCCTGTACCTCCTAGTAGGTTAGAAGGTACTTATCTAAAATTCTTATCCTTGATAACAAGCGTTTATAGCCTTACTCGCATCCAAAATCGGAAGCCTTTTTTTGTTTTAACTTTATTTAAAATCTTTATTTACAATCTAGCTACTAAGTGCTGTTCCAATCCACACACTCCTTACCAGATGGTAGTGGTGTTGTGCACTAAATTGCTGTTTGCAAACTGTCCAAAAAAACGTAAGAAGAAGGCGATGAAGAATCAAAATCTAGCTACAACTCACACATTTCCAATCATTAAGGGTGAGTTATTTTGATAAGATTTTTATGTTAGATGTGCTACGTTCAATCGGCTTGTTAGCTTAGTTTGGCTTTTTTCAGTTCATTCCACTATTTAGTCTATAGTCCATTTGTATGATTAGCCTATATAATTCAAACTAAAGACAGCTAACCACATGTTAATATGATCTTTTTGTGTCCATTTAATGTGCAACACATTTAAAAATGTACAAACATTTTTGTTTACCTGCACTGTCGTGTTAAAGTGACTGCTATGCAGGTTGAAGCTAGTGACTTGTGTATTGTATTGCATCAAATCCCACTGGTGGTGGAGTGAAGGCCTGAGGAGGTAGGGAAATCAGGAGGAGCCAGGAAGATGGTGGAGATGGGGAGGAGGAGGGTCGCAGCTCAGCTTGAAAAGCGAGGAAGTCCGTGAGTGAAGATCTTTTAAAGAGGAGACTTGAACGGTGATTAGCTGAAGAGGAAATGCAGACTCGATGCTGATTGGCTGGAGTGGGGACGCATAGTGGAGTCATTAGATGGAGCAGAGGAGGGGAGTCTTCCAGATTGAATTTTCGTCAAAACTCCATTTGTTGGGGCAAGGTATTGTGCATGATTGACCACTCTGATAGCTTTCTTTTGTAATAGGAAAATAAATTGAATGTTTGTTTAATATTTATTCCCCCATATTTCCACACAATAATTAGGGTATGGAAAGATGAAAGAATTATATAAAATATAGGGTGCATTTAGTATTTAAATTATTTATATACAATTTCTAATTGAGCTTATCAATTAGAAATTCCTAAATATTTAGTAGCAAACACCCTTTCAATTACCACCTCACCAATTTTGAGTCGACATTGTTTTACTTTTCTATTACCAAAGACAAAGTATTGTGTTTTTTCAAAATTTTGTAATAATTTATTGACATCAAACAATTTTTTTAGCATTTCAAGTTTAGTTCCCACTGTGAACCAAAAGCGACTCAAGATCTAGCCCAGAGAAATACAGACTGGTGTCATCAGCAAACAGAATACAATGTAAATTTTTTACAGCAACACATATATCAGTAATATACATAATGAACAATTTTGGTCCCAGAACAGAACCCTGTAGAACTAAATCTTACAGATGTGAACAGACTGATGTTCACTGATTGGCCATGGTATGAGGAGAAATCAGAAGGTTCTCGAAGAGGTAGTGCAGGGAAAGTTAGTAAAACTGAAGAGCAACTACAATAATATTAAGCCACAATGACCGGAGCAAGTCAAATCAAAAAATAATTTTACTACAATCGAAAACCATGCGTGAAGGTTGAAAGATAAAAAAGGACAAATCAGCTTTCTGAATTACATACAAATAGGGCGCTGTATTTAAAACCCTACTAAATCAGCTGATCACACATAAAATCAGATGTTCAGATGCACATACATTTCCTCCAAAAACACACAAAACAATATCACAATGAACCACACACCAGATATCATGAGATTTTCATTGATTTCCTATTTTATATTAAGATTGTTATGGAAAATTATAGGGTTTTTATTTAATAGTTTTCAGGTCATGTGAGCAAAAGACTTCAAATCACTGCTTAATCTTGCTACTATACTACACATCTATTTCTATCAATTTATTATTTTCTTTTTTTAAATGAATATATTTATGGGGAAAAAAATCATATATTCCTAACAGGTTTCAATGTGGCTAAATTAAAATAATTAAAGAGAGCTTCCCTCTTTGTCACACTGACCGTTTTTCTGAATCCTTTCATTCCTTTGCAGTTTTACTCATGGAGCGGTCTACTGTGGGATATTTTCATGTGCCAGTTTGTTGCCACCCTAGAAATGTTTTGTAACAGTTTGTAACAACTGATAATTTAAAGTACTGTTCTATATTGTTCTGATTGTCGAGAGGTGGAATGAAAATCTCATAATATCTGGTGTGTCTCATTAGTCTAGGGACATTTTAGCAGTGGTTCTGAGTGTTTGGGTCACCTGAAAGTTAGTAATTTTGCTTTTGTTTTGTTCACCTGTTTTGTCAGTCAGTCATTTTCTACCGCTTATTCCATAGTGGGTCGCGGGGGAGCTGGTGCCTATCTCCAGCAGTCTATGGGCGAGAGGCAGGGTACACCCTGGACAGGTCACCTGTTTTGATTAATTTGTTGATGATCCCACAGCGAACCACTGCGTTCAGCAGCTAGAACACGTAGTCTCGCTATCCGCACTCTCTGCGAAACCACACAGCATGATAGGCCATCCCTGCCTGCAGTGAACCACCAAGAGAAAATGTCTTGCCAAATATCCAATTTAAAACTAACATCTAATTAACTTCACTGAAGGAGTAAAAGTGGACATTTGGAGGGAAGAAGAAGGACTATCCAATCAAGATGGTTTGAGGGTAGAGTTGGACGTCTGACCCCGCCCAATATCCGACCCCTCCCCATCCTGCAGCAGGGACCTTCTCCAATGGAAACCCAACCGATATGTGCCAAGTACAGAGACACAGAGTGGAGGGGAGCCGCACCGCCTAAAAGGGCCAGTGGAAAAGAGGCAAAAGGTAATTACAAGATAATATAAAATTAAAGGTTACCAATCATTTCTAAAACATTTTTTAATCACCTTGTTACGATTTCTCCCACTCTCTAACTCAGGCTGCGGCTAGTCTCTGTGCTCTCGACTTGCATTTTGTTGTTGTGTTTGTTGATGAAAGCCTGCTTTTTTTTTTTGCATTTGGGTCCTCAGCGATAGTATAACAAAACACTTTACAACCCCATTTTTTTCTTTGGAAATCGGGGACGTCTGGTCACCATAACTCCGCTACATGCTAGTTCTTTACATTTATTTGCTTCTTTCCACTTTTACATAGTCAAAACTTTAATACAGTCAAATTTTTTAGAGGTTATTATTCACATATTTTTCCTGCTGGGTTGTTAATGCCGTTTGAAAGGTAAGCCTTGTCACCGTTCCAGTTTAACCCATAATATCTCTATCACAGGACAACCACTCAAGAACTACTTTCTTTCATACTTCAAAGTAAGAGTCTAAAATAGAGATACAGAGTGTCAAGTTTACATACCTGTCTATCCAGGGCTCACAGTAAGAGGCCGAAATTCCTTTGACAAGAAATATTCCTGCATTTTTGGATTTCATGGCATCAAATCGAGTTACACACTCACTAATCTAAATAATGACTCAATGTCCCCTCTCACTGGAGGGCCTTACAGTGTGGAACTCAGAATGTTCCATAGGGCTAGGTAAATTATGCTGGATGTGAGAAATACTTGCAATGCAGACGTCTCTCATTAATGCAGAAATTAGGTTTGCTTTTAGGCATTTAGGCACCCTTGAACAGGTTTCGTCCTAGTTGTTTACATACGGTTTTATAAGTTCTCTGAGCCCATATAATGTAACTATATATGGGTTCTGCTTCGATTTTAAGCAAATTTGTATGTGGTAGAATTATTCTTAGTTCATAAGATACGACTGGATTCAGTTATTTCATATTTCTTCTTGAAGTTGAAAATGTTTTCAGGTCAATCTAAGTGGGAGTGAAAACTTAAGAGACTCCACAAACTATATAAGTTTCAAGACAATAAAAGCATCAGAACACTGAATGTGAGCAAAATGTCTTCAGTGATTCTGTATTTTCATTGTTTTCTTTCCCCTGATTCATCCCTCTCAATAAGCACATTCACTCACACTGACACAGCAATCCTTGTCTGTCGCCCAGCCGGCTGATCATTCTCTTCCTTCACAACATTTTCTGATCTATTTTTCTTCCCATTTCCTCCACCTTTCTCTTACTTGCCTGCTACTTTTTATTTTCTTCCGTCCCTCCTTTCTTTCTCAGCAGTTGAATCCTCGAGTTGTTTTTGCTTGGAGGGACTTCCTATCTGCAGTCCTTTTCATCTCCCCACCAATAAACACTCTAGTCTTGTGACAGAAAACAAGAACTCGCCTATTTTACTCTGCTCTTGGGAAATCAGGAAAGAACAAGGGCAATACTGCATGCACACAAATCTTACACAAAAACACACTTTATAGTATTAAAGTTAGGTGTTTACTAAGTTGTGTTTTTTTTTTTTTTTTTACATTTCTTAGACGTACACAAGTGTTTGTGTGCATGTGAGTGAAAGAGAAAGTCCAGTTTTGAGTTTTCTTGTTTATTCATAAAGGAATAATTTAAAAGGAAACATGTTAAAAGCAACATGAGGTATGTACTTTTTGCTGTACTCCAAAGGATTTAAAATGCTTTATTCTACTCAGTCCAGCACTAAATATTAACAGCCGCTGTTTTTATATTACTGCTGAATGTTCAATCAGAGAGACATTCCGCAGGTTTTATATGAGAAATATGATTTTTTTTTGTTTGGTGAAGTATTTCTGTGTAGATTTCTGTGCAGATCTCTAACTTTGCTCATTGTGCATGGTGTCAAGATTTCTGCGTTAATTTGGCCATACCATTTTACGCCATTCTGATGAAAGACCCATTGATGACCCATTTTCCGGTTTTACACAGAGGCTATCAGATCTTTCTTTTTCTTTAAAATCTTCTGGTATTTTCAAAGTTTATGATGCTACTCATTTAGAAAAAATGTTTGCAGGGCCGCTAGAAGAGAAACAAGCCCACAGCATCACTAATCCTTCATCATATCGGGGTGTGAGGTGCTTTTGTGTGTTGCCAAAAAGCTCAATCTAATTCTCATCTGATCAAAGCACACAGCTTTGGTAGAGTTTAGCGAAATCCATGTTTTTACATTTGTGATGGTAGGGCAGAATTTTCTGACATCGCTACCAACTAGATGTAGACAATGGTTGTTTTGGTAACTTGGTGACCCGAAAATGTCATGCTTTAAGATTTGTATTTATTTATGTCAGATATTTTGGATTATTATCACTTGTATTATTTTTATTTAATATTCTGGTATTTCAAAGAGTTTATGTTTCCAAAACTGTTGAAGAACAAGACCAGATGATACATATTTATTTAGTTTATATGTATAAAAATCCCAAAGTATCACTGCATTAATGTAACCTTATTGCTGTTGTTGGTCTTTTCTGCATTTTCTTGCCCATTTAGCGCATCTCTGAAACATAGATGAAACATTTAAAAGAATCTGAACATTTGAACCTTTTCCTAAGAGCGGCGTGTGTAGTGCCTGTGTGTGTTTGTGGTAAAAGGGGGATTTCACTGTTGCCTCGGGTCAAATGGGTTACAACAAAAGGTTTATTCATGGTCAGAGATTAGATGATCTTCTTTATCACGAGTCAATAAGAGTCACAACTGTTTCACTGATTATGAATAAAACCATTTAAAATACTGATGGTCAGGAGACTTAGCGCTGTGGAAATATCTTGCACTTAAAATTGAAGAAAACAGTGGCTCATTCATCTGACATTGCAGATCTGCAGTCAAAGCTACTGGAGACTTTCATCAGAAGGGTCAAAAAGATACATCTGCTTTGATATACTTGTCCAGCTCTTTTTTATGAATATTCTCTGATAGTTGATGAATCCTTGTTATTCAGTAGCTTTTTGTTGCTTATATATTTCATTAATATTTCCTGGCTTTGACCAGTACTCCTGTTGAATAATTTAACGTGATTGGGTTCTTCAGTGGTTTACCAATATAGACTTTAAACACATATTTTTTTCTCTTCACATGCTCATAATGCAGCTCATAATTCAGTCACAATGTTAACCCCACCAGTAGAGAGCATGTTCTCTGGAATCATTTGAATATAGACATTTCCGTTAAGTATTAGTATGTATATAACAGAGCTTTCACACCAAAGGTTTTGGAAAGCCTTTTATTGTGCCAGAGTCTGGTTTCTGGAGCAGATCAGGCCAGTGTGAACCCAACCCAGACACTGAAAAGGACCAGAGAACCATACCACGGCAGGGTTACAACTACTGATTTCTGCATGATTTATCCGAACCCTGGAGCGGCCTGCTTGTAATGTAAATGTGGGCCGATGTGACGTAAAAGCAGCACATTTGAGTTGAAGAAGAAGAAGAAAAACATAGTAAGAATACAAACCCGAAGACAAACGAGTTTGAAAAATCTTGCGGGGCTACATTGAGTAGTGAAGAGGTGCACTGCTACATTTGAACACCAAAGTAGAAACAGAAACCCTAATGAGACGGAGTTTCTTTTTCTTCCTTTTTTTCTTCTCGATCAGTGCAGTACTGGTTCAATACCGCAACCAAAACAATCCATTGCATGGTGCAACTGAATGATGTTGTTTGGTCTGGTCTAAAATCTCTGTGTGAAAGCAAACCATGCCAACTAAAGGTGTGAACTTTCTCACTATTACCAATACCCGAATGGATTCCTGGACTGGAACAACAGTGTGTGAATGCACAGACAGACCTTCATACTGCAGGTTTCAAGTTTTCAGTCATACCTCACACAAGGCGGCTGGCTCAGTGGGAAGAGTAATCGTCCTCCAATCTGAAAGTTGTATGAACGTGTGCACATTTGTGAGTGCGATTGGGTCAATGTGGCTCTAGCTCTACTGTGAAGAGCATTGAGTGGTCAGTATGACTAGAAAAGTGCTATATACAGGGGTTGGACAATGAAACTGAAACACCTGTCATTTTAGTGTAGGAGGTTTCATGGCTAAATTGGACCAGCCTGGTAGCCAGTCTTCATTGATTGTACATTGCACCAGTAAGAGCCGAGTGTGAACGTTCAATTAGCAGGGTAAGAGCACAGTTTTGCTCAAAATATTGAAATGCACACAACATTATGGGTGACATACCAGAGTTCAAAAGAGGACAAAGTGTTGGTGCACGTCTTGCTGGCGCATCTGTGACCAAGACAGCAAGTCTTTGTGATGTATCAAGAGCCACGGTATCCAGGGTAATGTCAGCATACCACCAAGAAGGACGAACCACATCCAACAGGATTAACTGTGGACACAAGAGGAAGCTGTCTGAAAGGGATGTTCAGGTGCTAACCTGGATTGTATCCAAAAAACATAAAACCCCGGCTGCCCAAATCACGGCAGAATTAAATGTGCACCTCAACTCCTGTTTCCACCAGAACTGTCCATCAGGAGCTCCATAGGGTCAATATACACGGCCAGGCTGCTATAGCCAAACCTTTGGTCACTCATGCCAATGCCAAACGTCGGTTTCAATGGTGCAAGGAGCGCAAATCTTGGGCTGTGGACAATGTGAAACATGTATTGTTCTCTGATGAGTCCACCTTTACTGTTTTCCCCACATCTGGGAGAGTTACGGAGTGGAGAAGCCCCAAAGAAGTGTACCACCCAGACTTGCATGCCCAGAGTGAAACATGGGAGTGGATCAGTGATGGTTTGGGCTGCCATATCATTGCATTCCCTTGGCCCAATACTTGTGCACTGCCAAGGACTACTGAACCATTCTTGAGGACCATGTGCATCCAATGGTTCAAACATTGTATTCTGAAGGCGGTGCCGTGTATCAGGATGACAATGCACCAATACACACAGCAAGACTGGTGAAAGATTGGTTTGATGAACATGAAAGTGAAGTTGAACATCTCCCATGGCCTGCACAGTCACCAGATCTAAATATTATTGAGCCACTTTGGGGTGTTTTGGAGGAGCAAGTCATGAAACGTTTTCCTCCACCAGTATCACGTAGTGACCTGGCCACTATCCTGCAAGAAGAATGGCTTAAAATCCCTCTGACCACTGTGCAGGACTTGTATATGTCATCCCAAGACGAATTGATGCTGTATTGGCCGCAAAAGGAGGCCCTACACCATACTAATAAATTATTGTGGTCTAAAACCAGGTGTTTCAGTTTCATTGTCCAACCCCTGTAGATTCAGTTCATTTTCCTCTGAATTACAGCCTAAATCTCTTTTTGTAAATAAGTATAATCTTGTTTACCCACAAGTGTCTATATTAATGGTTCCATGTGGTGATCTTTATTTCTGAGGGCCAGGAGAAAGAATTAATGATTTAACCACGATTTCAGGGATCAAGACCTAGCCGCATAAATCAGGATGTCTGGTTTTATCAAAGAATGGAGTTTGTGTTGAATGATGTAGAAAAAGAAACAGGAGGAGGGATTTGCCAGGTCGTAGTGCAGTGACATCAGCTTTCAAAAATGTGCAAGTGAGTATGTGTGAAATCCAGCAGATACAAACTGAGGGAGTGCTCACTCTGCTTCTTTTACTGAGAGCCAGAGGAACTGGACAGACATAAAAAAATAGCATATTTGAATAAATAATTTTTAAAATGTCTGGAAGAGAAAATGCAGAGCTTTTGGTTGGCTTAAAAGGCAAATGTTTAACATTTTGTCTTTTCATGATCTTTGCACATAATACAAGCTAATGTTGTAGTGTGCTCCTTAATTCCTCCAGCTTTATTCCGGGGAACAAATATATCCAAATAAGATAATTATATCATATACATCATATATGTCTTTAAGCTACACTCAGCCAACAATGTACCACAGACTATCTGAAAGCAAAGATTCACATAAACAATTTAATAAACATAATAAGAACTACAATGGTTTTTAAACCCAAAAACAGATCATTTGCTATTCTTTAACATAGCTAAAAACAAGGCACATAGAGTACTTCACCATAGTTGAAGTTAAGAACACACTGCAGTCTTGGTCCAACCAAGACTAGGATTACTCCAGCTTCTTCCCACAGTACAAAAACATGACTGTAAGGTTACCTGGTTACTCTAAATAGCCCTTATGTATGACAGCATGTGTGCATTGTTGTTATGTCCTTTGTGTCTCTGTGTTGCCTCGTAATGGTTTGGTGACCTGTCCAGAGTGTACCCCACGTCTCACCGCTGGAGATAGGCACCAGTCCCTCAGCAAGGTTAAGCGGTTATGGACAATAGATGGATAAAGATTATAGGGTAGTGACAAGGTAACGTTTTAATTTTGTTTTTTACCCCTGTTGCCAGATTGCCCTGCTCACTGGTATCATATAAGTTGATGCTGAAGGGAGTCATGGTGGCAGTTAACTTTTAAATGTAGCGCAACACCAAATAACCCAGTTTCAGCATGTATTATCTGGTTATGGTACCTCAGAGAAAACAAAATGTTTGCCTTACACTAGCTTGTAGATGAAACAGGATGTTAAAAACTTGGCTTCAGCTGTGTTTTTCTGTCTTCCTCAGAAACAGTTACTCATGACACTTTTAGAGGATGCTGTGCTACCGCCTTTAGTTTTAAAGAGTTAAGCTGCTTAAACACCAGCAGTTCCTTTTTTACTGGCTAACGGATAATGCCAGCTTAACTAGAATTTATTTCTATAGCTCATAAAACTGAATATGTCTAATGTACAGTTTTGCCTTCCTTGTCCTCTTTCATGGTTTAAAAACTTTCAGATTTATATTCACATATATTCCTCCCACAAAAAAAAAATTACACCCTGCATTTGTGGTAAAAAATGTGACCTCTTGTGAATATGTAAACCCTTTCTAAAATTCTTCATTGGACACACAGAAATTGGAATACTATAAAGTTGTACATTGACTCCAGCTTCCACCACTATAATCGTCTACACTTACTCACTTTACTCAAAAACTAAATTTGACCTCCTAAACTTACCAAGTATTTTTACTGCCAAAACATAACAATGGAATAAGCAAACCTTAAAGCTAAAATGGGAAGTCATAAATTTTAAATAGTTGATGAATAAGTCAATGTGCACAGGCAGTATTTAATACAGTGTTTTTACAGGTTTAACTTAGTAAGTTAGAATATCACTGGAGTTAATTAATTTATTTAAGTAATTCAACTAAAGAAGTATATAGATTCATCACACATAGTGAAAAGAACATACATTGGGTTGTTTAAACCCAGCAGTTTTTAGATTGCCAATATCTTTTTTGAAGGACCAAACTTATTGTTTCAGACACATTGAAGAAATGTTACTATGTTTCTAAACTCCAAACATGCTGTGTCCTGGAATCTGAGTAAATAATTAAGTAAGTCAGTCCGTAAATGAATGAGTAGAGTGATAGGATATACATATACAACCTTTTACATGTCAAAAACCACAAAGCATTTACAGTGAAAATATCATTAACACATTAACATAAAAATACTGTTAGGACCCAGCCATGGAAGAGGACTCCCTGTGATGTAATTCATGGGGAGTTGAAATCACGTCAACTCAGACATGATGGCACATCTGAGTTGCCACTGTTGCCACATCTGAGTTGTCACCGTTGCCATGGTCACCATGGTGGTGATTTGTTACAGCTGGGAGCAGCTGATTAATATCTCAAAAGCTAAAATAATAATAATAATAATAATAAAATATATATAATATAAGAAAAAAAGGTTAAAATAATACTTCAACTACAACCTAAATACTGTATCTGTTGAAAAGGAGGTGCAGTGGATGCAGAGCAGGAGCAAAGAGAAGAGAGAGAAGGAGGAAGTTCAAACCATCTCTTCCATCGATTATGATGGGCAATGTGAGATCGTTGGGAAACAAGTTGGATGAACTCCAAGCCCTACAATGGACCTAGCCAGAGTATCAGGAATGCGGTATTATGTGTTTTACTGAGACATGGCTGCAGGGTCATATCCCCGACTCGAGCATCTCTCTGCCAGGCTTTCTGACCATACAAGCAGACAGAGATTTAAAGAGGAGTGGCAATCGCAAAGGAGGTGGACTGGCAGTGCTTGTGAACAACAGTAGGTGTAATCCAGGACATGTTACTGTGAAGTGTCATCTCTGCAGTCCAGATATTGTTAGCAGTAAGTTTCCATCCATATTATTTACCCAGAGAGTTCACCAGTGTTATTTTGGCAACAGAATACGTTCCACCTTTAGCTGTTGCCCACACTGCATGTGATGCCATCATTTATGTTGTTGCTAAGCTACAGACACAACAACCCAAAGCATTTGTAGCTTTCAACATTTCAACAGTTTGTCAGCTGCTCTACCAGAGAAAATAAAAAGTTAGATTTGTTTAATGCAAATGTCAAGGACTCGTACATCCCTAAAGCAAGACCTCCTCTAGATAAATCCGATCACAATCTTGTTTTTCGTCTGCCCTAGAGTCCTGAAGGCCTGTGCAGAGCAGCTCTGTGGGATTCTGCAGCACCTCTTCAACCTTCAGCATGGGCCAGAAAAAGATTCCAGTGTTGTGGAAGACTTCCTGTCTTGTTCCGGTAACAAAGAAAACTCACCCATCAGTCCTCAATGACTATAGACCTGTTGCCCTGACATCCCACATCATGAAGGTCCTATAGAAATTCCTGTTGCCCCACCTGAGTAACCAAACAATAAACTATCAGTCCCCCTTCACTTTGCTTATTGCTATGGAGTTGGAGTTGAAGATGCCATCATACACCTGCTTCAACAAACCCACTGTCATCTGGACATGCCAGCAGCACTGTGAGGATCATGTTTTTTCGATTTCTCCAGTGCATTTAACACAATTCAACCTGACTGGTTTGTCAGAGACTCCAGAAGACTCAGGTGGAGGCCTCAACAATCTCTTGGATCAAAGACTATCTGACAAACAGACCACAGTTTGTGAGACTGAAGGGTTGTGTGTCTAACCAGGTAGTCAGCAGCACAGGGGATCCACAGGGGACTGTACTCTCACCATTCCTTTTCACTCTGTACACCTCAGACTTCCAGTACAAGATAGACTCCTGTCATCTGCAGAAATACTCAGATGATTCTGCAGTCATAGGGTGGAGCAGACCGTACTTCTTGAGGATGCTTAGGTGTTTGCAGCAAGATGGTGCATACCTTCTATAAATCTGTTGTGGAGAGTGTGATCTCTTCAGCCGTCATCTGCTGGGGTAGCAGCATCAGAGCCAGGGACTTAAAAAAGCTCAACAAGCTGATAAACAAGCTGTGTTCTGGGGACTCCTCTGGAATCTCTGGAGATCATTGTGCAAACAAGGATTCTTCAAAAAATGAAGAACATTATGGAGAACCCTGAACATCCTCTTCATGATACTGTTGTACATTGACAGAGAGTCTTCTGTCAGAGGCTTCTTCAAATCTGCTGTAAGACAGACCGCTACAGGAGATCCTTCCTGCATATTATGAGCTACAAGAACATTTAATATCCCTTTAAGATGAATCAAATATTTCTTAATTTGAATTTGAATTAAATTCAGTCTGCACAAAATCACCTTGTTCCAACATGGCGGTCTGTTCCATGTGGATCTTGAGCGAGAGCCGGACAGGAGAGGCACCGCCTGTGAATGTCTCCTTGCGGGCAAGAAAGCATAACTCTTTAACTTGAATCCAAAGTGACTATGATCAAATACCCGCTGATCAAGTGCATCAAAGTTAAGTATGATCAGCTGCTTAGATAATCCAGCATTCATACAAAAATGATTAAGTACAAGCATTGCTTGACTTTTCTTTCTGAGGCCTACAGAAGCAAGCTGTGTTCCAGAGAATTCCCAGCAGAGACCCTGTCTCTAATGAAAGCAGTTTTCCCCACGGCCTGGAGGAAAGGGATTGGGACCACAGTTCGGCTGTACGCAGACTGGAGGCAGAGCCCCCCACAGCTACGGAGAGTAACTGCAACGCAGCTCTGTTAATGCCCATAATGCCCATAATGGACATCTTTTCTTCAGAGCGCTTCACGTAAGAGGTAGTGTTTAGGCAGAGATAAAACCAGTTTAGGATAAAATAATCAGAATAATTTTTATTTCATGATGTTTGGTTTTTGTTTATGTTGAGAAAACTCAGCTACTCAAGTGCTAGGAGATTATCTGCTCAGCCAATGTGAACATGACAGCATTTATGCTAGTTTTTTGCTCTGTGTTGTGTTTTAAAGTTAACAACTTTATTTAAAGGGTGGTTTTAAACACAGATCGGCCATAACACACCGTCAACGCTCAAGCAGTTTAATCCTTTTATTAATGATTTTAAGGAGACATGTTTGGTTTTAAGGAGTGGTAAGAAGCTATAAGATACCTTTGTTAGCTCCATCTGCTAACGGTTAAGGCAGGCATCTGACTCAGGTGATGGCTAGATAATTTATCCAAAGAGGTTGTTGGTTTCCATTCAAAATAATATTTCCTTAAATATTATTATTTAATTTTAATTATCCAGAAGGTTGTTTTTTTCAGCAAATAATTTTTTTAAGTATTATCTATTAAAATATTGTTAAATAATATTTTATCTGTTCTTGTATTGTGATTGGTGGTTTGAAGGTATACCTATTATCATTCCAAGTTAGTTCTAAGACTAACTTAACCTCATTTCCAGATTCCTCAAGATTATCCATTGGATGGATTGTTCTAGTAAAAAGTTGAATTGAAATATGTTTGACTTTGAGTTGACTAATTTTTGTTAATAAATTCTTGTATTTTAAGAAATTGTGTGAATTTATTTAATGTCTGTGCAGAGTTCTGCTGTTCAGTAATGCCAGAGCTCGTTTCACCCCTTTAACTATTGTCCTAATACCACCGCCTTATTGGGCTGGTATTCACAGGACAACACTAAACAGACCAAATTATTATTGTTTTATTAAATAATATAATCAAAATAATAATTACAATGGTACATAAGATGAAAAGGAAGGACGTAAAGGTAAAGATAAAAACTCCATACACAGAAACAGCATTATCACACAGGACAAATCTAGCCAATCTGACTAAATGAGACTTCAGCGACTTCTCAAAGGACACAACCTGGGGGCCTACCACTCAAAAATATTTTACTTGCCTTGTCTTAAATTGTATTTGCAGAACCACTAACAGCCTTTGACCAGAAGATCTCAGACTATGAGAAGGGATTTGGAGTTCTAAAAGGTTAGAGATATATGATGGTTGTTGAACACACTGGGCTCTAAAATTAAGGACTAAAATTTTAATCAGCTCTAAATTGTTAAGTGAATAAAACAGGAGTAATGTGCTGTCTCTTTTATACGTAACTTAAAAGCCTTGCAGCATTTTGTATCGACTGGAGACAAGATCCTTCCTTTTGAAAAGTGTTATTACAATAATCAAGATGAGATTAAATAGAAGCATGAAAAGTAATTCCTAATTCAGCTTCTGACACAAGATTTCGAAGTTTGGAAATATTTCTTAGCTGAAAAAGCAGTTTCTGATTAATTGTTTAGAATGATGTTCGAAGGACATTGGAGAATCAAAAATAAAACCAAGGTTTGAGAGGTTTGTTGGACAGAAGAGGCTAATAGGTAAAGTTGTTGCTTAATTTCACCTATTTGGCTCTCAGGGGCAGTAATTATGGTTTAACCAGAATTAATCTCAAGCCACTGTTTGATATTGGTAGAGCTTTTTTTTTTTTTTTATCAAGGAGGACAACTTTAAATATCCAGGTGTCTTAAAAGAAATGTGGAGCTGAAAATCATCAGCACAGAAATGATAAGCCACATCAGAAAGCTGCCAGGTTATCTGGTCTAGGGGGCATACATATATACAAAAAGGAAGAGAAGAGGTCCCTGGGCTGAACCTTGTGATACCCCACATGACAAACTCTTAAGAGTCCAATATGATCTACTAAATGCTCTGCCAGAAAGATACTTGTGAAACCACTGTAAAGCCACACCTGATAAACCAACTACATCCCTGAGCCTGTTAATCAAAATACTACCAGAAACAGTCAAATAAAGTTCAAATAAACAGTTTCTGCAAAGTGGCGATTACGGAAACCAGAATAAAATTTATATTTTTCTTTTAAAGAAACACTGCCCTACTTTCTTAGGAACTTAAAAAAAAAAGGGATCTTAGAGATAGGCCTGTTGTTCTGCTGCAATGGATCAAAGCTGTACTCTTTTTAAAATTAGCTCAACAATGGCATTGAAAGAGTTTGGAACGGCCCCCAAATTTTATTAATCGTGCATCTTATTATCGTTTCGTACCTTTTCTTATTTAGGTACCTTAAAAAAATCTGAATAAATATTTCCATTGATTAAGTGATAAACGCCTCAGAGTGAAACGTTGTTAGCAATAAACGATCTCTGGACGAATCAGACAGCGTGCTTAGCCGTGACCGACCAGAGAGAGAGAGAGAGAGAGAGAGAGAGAGAGAGAGAGAGAGGAAAAGGCGTTTCCACGTTTCAGCAGCCGGACCCAGAGCAGCGGACTTCAGCTCACACAGACTCTCAGCGAGATCACGACCGAACCCGAACCTAACATTCCTCCGTTATCATCCACAAGCTCTGACTGACAGCTGACCTGACCCGTGTCCCACTCACGTCAGCGACACCCCCAGACTAAAACAGACCCTGATCCATCACCCGAAGTCGCAAAAGTGAACAAGCCGAGACAGACGAGGTGGGCTTTATTCCCTCCTCGCACCACGTCTGTTCTCTCTGAGGCCGAAGCCAACAGATTCCGAGGAAATAATCTTCCCGCTGATCCCCACATCTCTGCCGTCTGTAGCTGACTCATTTTGCTGCGCCCGGGGTAAGTACATCTCGGTTCCGCTTCTATTCCCGTCGGGGTTTTTACTTTAAGCGCCAGTTCCCTGGAGCGTCCTTCATTCATTTGTCTGAGTTGGAAGTCGATCCGGCTCCTTCATTCATAGATATGGTCCATCTCTCTGCTTGCATGCCGTTGCATATCTATGGGAAAGAGTACTTCACAGCCAGCCGGGTAAATCTAGTTTTCAGCGTGTTTCTACCAAATATAATAAGCGTGTTGTACTGTGTATGTTAAGGACATTTCCCTTCTTCAGTATAAAGTTGATTTTTACAATTGCGTGGCAAATTGACCCCCCCTTCCCCCGCACCACCATTCCCAAAGGGACTTTCAATCCTTCAGCAGTTAAAGTAATTGCATTTGGATTATTGAGGCTGCCAGTTCACATGTATCCAATGTCCTTTCTTTGCCCAGCGTCCCCATGGTACTATTATACTGACTCTCTCCAGCTGTATCATTCATGTTCTGCAGCTGAACCACAACAGGTTACAATATTACATAACTGTGGCTTCGAAGGGCTGGTTTATCTGATATGTTGGTGTGCAATTCTCTGGATATCCTCAGTTTTTTTTGGACCAGAGTTTCTGAAGGATTCTTACTGTATGTGTGACTAACGATAAACTTCTGGTGGCTGGCTATTTGAGCAAGACCGGATGGGAATGGATTTTATTTATTTTTATGAATGAATGGGAGTGTATGGCCTGGTGGGGTTACAGGAGTCATTTTCCTGAGCTGAAGCCTTGGACTATATGTGCTTGTTTTCCTGTATTGTCCGAACATACATTGTCAGAACTAGGCATGGGTTCGTAGGATGTTGTCATGGTATGCTAATCTAGAGTAAAAATATCACTATGGTTTACACAAAAATGTGTCATTTTTTTCGTCATTGCTTTTGTTTAAAACCAAAAAGCCACGATTTATCCTAAAGCTCACTTAATATGACATTTAAATTATTATATTGATATATATTTATATATTACTATACAGGTATAATTATTACAGTTTAACTTATTGCAGCCAATAATATCTATTTCTTGTTCTGCTGTTTAGAGAATCAGTTGTGCGTGTGATACGCTTTTGTTAGCAGGTCTTTTAGTCAGGCTACCTGCTCAGGTACCTGGCCTGCAGTAAGCTGCTTAACAGAGATGCAGCTTTAAAACAGAGTAATAGTATAAAAGTTCACCATAGTGCCCGAATCCAGAATTTCAGGACTGAAAAGACAGTTGCAGTCTGTGGTTCATTTGAAACAGGCTGATAGCATATTGCTGCCACCACCATGCTTAGTAGTTGGCACAAGGTTTCTAGGTTTCAATGTCTCACCTTGACCCTTCAAAATGTACTTCTTGTCATTGTGTCAAATAGATCTTAAATCGTTGTCCCGTCTGATCTTAGGCCCGTTCATGTGGGAGGTTGCAAACTTCATTTGAGTACCATCTTACTTCATAGTGATATGGTCTTCGGTTACTACTCCTCTTGCTAAAATCTTGCTAAAAAACTTTCCCATGTCTGGTTGACAGTTAGTGGACCAAAGCCTTCTCCTCTAAATTTAGTCACCCACCTGACCGAGACTTTGCAGACCATAAACATATCTACAGCTCAGACATTTCCCTTTTATAAAAACAGAACCTAATCATTTCCCCATATAAGAAGTTACTGATTTAGAGAAAATGACATTAATTACCTTGACAATGAGGACTGCTGATAAATGTTTGTGTAAGTCCTATTTCACTATCCTTTTAATGTTTTCGTTCCGAGAGTCTTTGTTAGGGAAGCTTTTTCAACTTTGCTTAAAGGTCATCTTTAAGGATAATGCTGGGTTATAGGTTGAACAGACCAAGGCACTATGCTTTTAAAAATACATTTACCATGTGTGTGAGCCTTGACTCAGCTTTTTTGGAGCTTGTCTCCTCTCTGTGATATTCATCGACCAGTCTTCTTAAACAGGGGGGAGGAGAGGGAGAAAAATCTGGGCAGCACAGCAGAACTTTGCTTCCTCTCTGGGGTTCACTTCCTCTGTGTGTTTGTCTATGTGTGTGTGTGTGTGTGTGGTTTCAGATGTCCCCCTTCCACCGCCGCGGTCGCCGGGGGAATGTTTGTGGTTGACTGTTTGCAGGCTTTGAGTCAAACACAGATTTCGGGAAGATCAGTGTTAAACTAGTGGAGCTTGAAACAGTCAAAACAAAAGAGGAAATGCGTCGGTCTTTTTTTTTTTTTGCCTTGGACTTGACAACTGCCCGGTCTGCAAGCTGTTTGTTCTGACACATTTCAACCAACCAAAAACAGGCAAAACCCGAGACTCAAGATAACTTCACCATAACCACAAGAGGAGAAAAAACACTGTTGCCATGCTTTCTTGTGTTAGAATGTGTTATTTTTACTGGTAAAGGAAAGACATTGCTCACAGTAAGCTGAACCCTATTTAGTCACTGCATTTTACCAAAGCAGAAACACCAGAGATGATTAAAGGTCAATTCTTGAACCACATGATATGCAGAATTGAAAGTTAGGTTATTAAAATAAAACTACTTACAATTTTTTTGCAGTCCAATGTAAAAATACTGTCTTATTTCCTCTCGCAGGTCAGGGCATAATTGTCATTACCACCACCAAGTAATACCACCTTCAGATGGCAGCAGTTTTGGTTACTATAGGAATGAAGGAAAAAAGCTTCAGATTCTTTGAACTAAAAGTAAAAGATAAAATATTAAGGTCAAAACACGAATACGTTGCCAAATATAATCACTCCAGGCTACCAGCTGTGTAGTCTGGACCCACTATACGTCCCTGTTCCCCAGCTTTTAAGTTGCTTTTTTCCAACATTTTGCATCAAAAAATCCACTTTTAGGAACTGCAGTGGTTGGGGCATTTGCATTGTTAGTTTTTAGCCATGAGAGAGGAACTTGATAAAACCAAGTCAGAACCAAAGAGGCCTGAAGTATTTTTCTCTGTCCCCGTCCTCTGATTTACATTTTAAGGTGTCAGGAGAACTCGGATCTCTGGAGAAGCCTTTACAACACCACGGGATCAGTGAAAATCTATCCTAGCCATCGAGGGCTTTGCGTTAAACAGCTCGGACATTTGATATTTAATTAAACCTAGTCTCGGCTAGATAATTACGGTCACATGATCAATGAATATCCACAGTTGTTTGAAACCAGGGAAAACAACTGGTATCTACAGTCACGACCATACAATTACAATTATTGCTCTTAAGAAAAAAACAAAAACCAACAACAACAAAGAACAACTGACAGAATATTAAAAAAGCTACTTTAGGAGACCAGTTGCATTAAGTAGTGCAGTTTTAACACTAAACAGAACAGACTCGCTGCATTTCTTCATATTTTTAAATATCATGTTTCTCATTAGGTCTTTGGTTGTAGTCCATCTGCTTCTGGATGTTGGATTAAACATGGCTCTGTGAGATATTCAGACCTTGGGAAATTTGTTCATTATTGTTCTCTATCGACCCTCTGAGGCCTTCATTGAACAGCTGTTAAACAGCATTAAGGGTAATGTACACACAAGTGGACACTATTGAATGATTTCTCAAGAAAAGTGTTTGCACTAGATTTTGTTAGGGGTTTCAGAGTAAAGGGAGCAACAATCTTTACATTTTTGTCACAAAAAAAAATCATAATTATGTACCTAGCTTTAGTAATAAAACTAGTAAACTACCCTGAAGATTGTGTTTCCAATGTGACAAAATGTGCAAAAGTTCAAGGGGTAAGAATACATGGCACTGTACAGATAAAGAGATCAGTAACTGAAGCTCAGGGTAAAGAACAGCTTTATGGGTCTAATGTCCCAGTCATTTGGGTCACTGGAAGTGATACCGCCTGCAGGACTGAGTTTTGTGGGCAAGAGTGAAAACCAGCTCGCCACCCTGCTGAAATAAAAACATCTACAGCAGACATAATTTATTGTGTTAAACATATCCAGAACACTGCACCTTCTGTTTTTGGGCAAACAGGAAGTGATACCTACTTTGTTACATCACAGCTTGCTTGCAGTTTTTAAGTACCTGACAGATTTGATGTTATTCACTTGCACTGTACAACAAAAATCTAAATTTATCATTTGTGCGAGGAAAACTACAGATTTACTTTCATTCAGTGTGTTTCTGAAACATGTGCAGGGATTTATTGTAAACTGCCACTGGCATAGAGGTTAAGCCTTCCCCTCTTATGCTTCTGCAGATTTAGTCCCTCCAGCAACTGTTGATGATCTCTCATCATCTGCATGTTTCTGTTTCTTCTGCTCTAGTAGAGCTGCAATTTGTCAGCACGAATGTGAAAAGCTGTGTTCTGCATTGTTATGTACCAATTTAGGATATTTCTTGTTCTTGTTTTTTTATAGACTGTGTAAGGAGTAAACGCACAGTGATGGCTTATGAGTACAGCTGTGGAAGCGTTCCATAAGCCCATTCTGTCTGTTTTTCACAGTGGCAAGAATAGTGGATAAAATAACCCAAACGTGCAGACTGGCTGAACATCAAAAACAGCAATAGCAACTGATGTGAACACAAGCATGGAAGCATTCAGAAGTGCTCACACACACACACATGATTGCATGATTTGGTTTAGACACTCCTCTTTTCCCCCGGTGGGCATTATCTGCTCTGCAGCTTGCCTCTGAATGAAACGCCTCAGTGGGCCTGATTGGATTTGATAAGACCTGATTCAACTGAGGCAGGAGAGAAACGACGCAAATACACGCTTGCATTGTGTGGGTGCGTGTCTTTTTTAGATGTTACAGGATATTATCTGGGGTCAGCTCAAGGTGTTAGACACCTGCCTGTCTTTCACACACAGATATGCTGAAATAAATGTTCATCTTTAAGCTCATAATAGCTCCCTGCTTCCATATGTGTTCAATTCGTGTCTCAGCATGCACTAAATGCCTCGAATCAGCATTGCAATGTTTAAATAAAGCTATAGGCTAGTAAAAAAAACAAACCAAAAAAACATGGTTGTCCTTATTATGCAGTTGTCGCCCCCCGCTCAGCTAAAGCGCTGGCATTCCTCTTAGTGCTGTTGATCTAATGGATTTCACATCTGCTTCAGATTTTTTTCCTGCTGACCTGCATGTTGCTCTCCATTCGCTTAACTACATGGAGGTATTAATATCAACAGGAAAACAGTCATCAGGAAGCCTCATCCTCTGTTCTTAATAGGCTGGTAGCAAAACACAATGACTTCCACTGCGTAGAAGTCATCTATCATGTCCTGCTTCCCCTGCGCCCATCCATAGGAGGTGCCTTTGCATACCAGTTTTGAGATCAGAATTGTGGACAGTGAAAAGCATTGCTATGGTGGAGAAAAGGAAGAATAAATTAACATTTTAAAATGTTGCTGTAATTATCTGTCTATTAGTAAAAACAGTTGTAGATATGGAGCTAACAGCATAGCATTTTTTACCGAGCTCACAATGAGATGGTGACATCATGGCAAAACAAACATACTTTGCAGAACACTGTGGAATCCACACCCTTGACCCCAATACTCCCCAGCTATTCAGAATGGTAGCCCATTAAAAGGGACAAATGCTTCAAAGGTGTGACAAGACTTGGTGTTCTAGTGAAATCATTCAATTACCATACATTTGTACCTGCATAACATGTATTTTTAATATGCAAAATAGCAAATCACATGAAAGCAGCTTTAACTTTTGCAGTTGTTCAGTTTTTGGTTTATAAGAGTGTGTACATACTTGACATAGTTAGATTTTAAGGAAAACGATACAATTGTGACCTGCTTTCTGTTAACCTATGATGCCTTTATGTGATGAGTTAGGTCTCTACGCCAGTGCAACACGGAAACCAGTTTTTTATTCTTCTGGCCACATGTATTTGGCCCTGTAGCCATGAAGCTTTGTACTTTGAAGTCACACATGTCCAGATGTTCTTCTAACATTTTTTTGTTCTTTTTTCTCAATTTCATTGTACTTGTGACAATGACAATAACGGATATTCTGGGTGCAAATTCTGACCCTTATCAACAACTTTTACAAAGCCCTCTAGGGTGACATTTTTTAGCAGTTCAGCAATTTACACTTTTTGCAAATTTCTTTGGATCAGGTTCTTCAACATTCTAGATGTTTCAGTGGTTCAACTGACATCAACACCATGCTGAATTTCACAAAGTATATGCACAAAAATGTGTTTGCGTGTGTTTGAGACAGCAAACGTTTTGGCCAGTTTTTGTCTTTGCAACAGATGACAAGCCTGCATTTGGCACAGTGGAGAATGTTGCAGTGCCCATGGGGTTGAATCTTTGTGTGTGTGTGTGAACAGTGAGGATTGTAAATGAAGGTTGGGGTGTGGGTGGAAAGCATGGCTTTGGAACAGTTGGACTGATGAGCAATGAGTGCTCTGATGAGTTGATTCAGAGCTGTGGCTGCTTATTTATGGTGCTCTGAATTGGACATGTTCGGCACCAAATGTTATCATGCTTTCACCAACAGTATTTGTTTTCTGCTCTACACAGCTGTCTCAGCTAGGAGCATCCATCCATGCCAACACAGAACATTTGTTTTCTAAAATAATGTGTTAAAGTCCATATGTTCATGTTGACTTAAGGGTACGGTTTGGAAACCAGAAATGGAATGAAACACCTCTGCATCCAATCACACACTCAGAGCTTCTCTGCTTCAATTCAAACTTGTTTTACCTTGTTTATATAACCCTCTGGGGACCCGAGTACCCACATAGCATACAAGATACGGCAGCTTGCGCTAATGTATTGTATCACACAAAGACCTGCCTGGAAGCTTCTATGAGCCTTACACCAAGGTTTTTAGAGGAATCAAACATCGGGTGGGCAGCAAGCAGTACCTCCAGCCACATCCGTTCTTGTCGTTTTCTTACATACAGTCTGATTCCACCTTTTAGAGGATCCTGACATCAATGGGTTATGTCATATTCTGTGAAAGCATCAAAAGACAGTCAATCATTAGGTGCACAGAGCCTCTTTCCTCTACATGCAATAAAGTAAACAGATTTCTGCCCTTTAGAAGTCAGAGTCAGATGTAGTCAGTCACACTCAACAGTTTTAATTTAAATCGCTAATTATCTTGTTTTCGGGTTGTGGGAGGAAACATCCATGGGGAAAATATGTAAACTTACCTGAGAGAATCCATAGATGAGGCTGAAACCATTAAAATGTTGTCATTTTGTGACAACAGTTATATACCTCTAAATATGAAGCTTTACAAGTAAAATTTGCATTTTTTATACAGACCCGTAAACTCATAAAACATCATGCTTGTAGGTATTATTTTTTGGCATCACATCAGTAAATTTATTTACATAATACTATAGACATAGTATAGAAAATTATCCTAAATCATAGGTTTTCAGTGCAGGCAGAAAAAGTCCCCAAAGCAGCTTTTTGAAGTATTAAAACTGCAAAAGTACTAAACTGCAAAGGGATGAAATGACAAGCATTAAAAATGCCTTAGTTGGTTAGAACAAACAGACAAAAAATAGAAGAAAACTGTAAACACAAAGTCCCCACAAAAAGGGATTGGTATTTCGAGGATATCTGCCTAACTCATATAACACAAAGAAATAGAAAGCAATGAAGAAACCAAGGCCAACACACATTTTTCAATGAAAGCCCCCAACCAATGGGACATAGCAAGGTGGGAAAAAGGAGAGGTGCGTTTGCGGTATTTGAATTGTAACCTCTTTTTCACTCCAGGAAAGTTCATGGATTTAAAAAGAATATGTCTGCCATTCACAATGGTAAGGTCTCCAGGTAGGGCTGCAGACATAACAATGGACACACAGGGATGCAGTAACCCATAAACAGTAACCTATAACTACAATTATTACATCACTATGGTACATAATGAACAGCGCTGATATAGTTGTAAGGATTACTTTTTGAGTTAACACTGAAAGTGTCAACTCGTCTATACCCGCTTGTCCATGTAGCGTTGCGGACCAGGGGGCTGCTGCCTCTCTCCAGCTGTCATTGGGCGAGAGGTGGGGTACACCCCGGACATGTCGCCAGTCCATCACAAAGGGTACACAGAGACACACAGGACAAACACAGACGCACACACACACGCACGCACACATTTATCTAAGGCCCATTTACAATAACAAATTACCTTACAAGTATATTTTGGGGTTGTGGGAGGAAGCTGGAGTACTCGGAGAGAACCGACACATGTACATGGAGAACATGCAAACTCGATGCAGAAAGTCTGAAACCAGGACCTTCTTGCTGCAAGGCAACAGTGCTATCAACTGCACCACCATGCAGCCCTGAAAGTGAACGGAATTATGACAATAAACAAATAAAAATGTTACCAAGAAGGCCCCTACAGTTTTTGCAAGTGATTTCTTTTGCAAATCCTAAATTGAATGAGCTCATAACAGATCTTTGTTTACATTAATGTGGACACCAACGTGATAGCATATCAATTTACTTGTCTTACACTTCCATACGTTTTAAACTGTAGTTCAATTTTTGTTTTTTTCACGGAAATCACAGGTGCTCCTGATGTGACCCCACGATGGATCAATAGTTTGACTAATAACTAAACAGAAAGTGTCACTCTGTTTCTAAACAGAAGTGGCATTTCTCTGTTTATTTTTGGTTTTTTTTTACATTTTAAATGTCCTTACAGCAGTTAATATTTGAACAGACTACCAGACTATTGCGTGCACTATATTACTGCTAAAACCCATTCAGTTATCACAGCCATGCATCAGTGCTGTAAATGAATTCCAGCAATTGTGGTGATGAAATTTGCTTTTTACCCATGCTGAAGAGAGACAGAGCATAGAGATTTGCTGGTTGTTAAGGCAGGTTTGGTTACCAAGAAACTAATTAGAAATGTGTCAAATTGTTGCTGCTAGTACTTACCAGAGCTACCATGATACATTGGGGATGATAAAGTGAAAATAACTCTAATATGCAATAAGGTTTTGTTTTGCTTTGCATATTTATCTCCACTGTGATGATTATCTGTCTCTTGGTTAGGGTTAGGATTTAGGTCTTCATCAAATCCTTGTTAATCGACAAGTAGCAAGCACATTAGACCACAGATGTCAGTTTGCCAATGGGAGCACTCTTTAAACTGAGTTATTTCCACGGCAACATCAAGGACCACACATTTTGTGTGGCAGGGAATTCATCTAAAGTTGGGTTATTACAGAAATCCATATCGGGAGGCCGTGAAATGCAGGTAAAGCGTGGTCGTTACCTGATGCAGGATGATGGACTGAGTTTCATTTCCTATAAACAGCACCTACCTTCCTCCCCAGTGCCGGCACGCTCAATCCACTAATGGAGCAACAGGGAGGACTGAGCGACGGGAAGAGAGACTGAGGGTAATAAAGGAGGACAGGAGGAGACGGGTGGGGGTGCAGAATAATTTGAAGGTTTGTGAGTCCTGCCTGGAGTCTAACACAGACTGAACAAGTTGTTTAATCTCTAATGGACTGGCGGAGACTCTGTGAATGTGTGTGTGTGTGTGTTCCTGTCTTGGCATCACAATGAGAACTATTTTCCCGATTTCACCATCAAATTGAAAACCGTTTGTACCAAAGTGAGGACATTTTGCTGGTCCTCACGAACTATTTTGCTAACGGTTAGGTTTATGACTAAGGTGTGAATTTACTTTAGGTTAAGGTTAGGGTTAGGCATGCACTGGTAATGGTTAAGTTTAGGGTTATTGTCAGGGTTCGGGCATAGAAAGGGTTGAAAATGACTGAAAATCAATGGAACTCAATGAGAGTCAACGCATGGTCCTCACTACATACAGCAAAACAAGAGTGTGTGTGTGTGTCTGTGTGTGTGTTGTGGGGCTGTTCCCTACGGTCCCTGATCGTTTGACGCCACGTCACCGTTAGTGGAATAGAAGGCTGCCGTCAAAGATTACCGCTCGACTGTCTGCACTCCTGTGTGTGTGCGCCTTTCCCTCTCCCCATTCAGCTCTGATGATGGTTCGAACCAATGATGACTCATAGTATACAACCCCCCACCACCCAACCCCACCTCCAACCTGCTCTCCTTCCTCACCACACTCCTTTCCGTCCTGTTTTTGTCGCCTCCTCTTCCTCTTTTCATTGTTCCCCTCCCTCCTCTTTCAGAGGCTCAGAGCAGCAGCTGTCTTGGGCCAGTTACTGGAGATTCAAACTCGGAGTGTGCATGTACTAACTGCCCATATCTTTTAGATTTTTATTAGCCACAGACAAATAGGTGGTTCTTATCGTACAATTAAAAAACGTGTTTGCAATGTTAGTCTTCAATTTATTCTGGCTCAACAGAAACAAGTAATTAAACAAATGAAAACAAAATGTCTATGATCACATGCGGTGCCTCTTAAAGAACCTCTTTAACTTTTTCACATTGTTTAACAGTACACAATCAAAAAATTATAAAAAATAAATAAATAAATAAATAAAAAAATATATATATATATATATATATATACTGTGTATAATTGGAATTTAATGGGATAGACCAACACAAAGTAGCACATCATTGTGAAGTGCAATGAGAAATAAAGTAAGAGCCTGAACAGGGCGGCACTCATTTGTGTTCACCCCCCCTCCCCCTTTGTTCTGAAAGCCCAAAATGAAAAACAATGAAACCAGTTGATCTATAAAGGCCTCAGGTCTGTTAAGGAACATTAGTGAACAAACAGCATTATGAAGACCAAGGAACACAGCAGACAGACCAGGGAGAATGTTATGGAGAAGTTAAGCCAGGGTTAGGTTATGAAACAGTATCCCAAGTTTTGGACGTCTCACAGAGTTCTGTTCAATCCATCATCAGGAAATGGAAGTGGAAGTGAAAAGTGGAGTGAAAGAACTGCAAACCTGCAGAGACATGGCTACGCAACTAAAACTGACAAGTCGGGTAAAGACAGCATTAATCCGAGAAGCAGTCATAAAGGTGCCTGGTAACGCTGGAGGAGCAGATAAGATCCACAGCTCTGGTGGGAGAATAGAAAACTATTTATCATGCACTCCACATAAATGGCCTTTATGGAAGAATGGCAGGAAGAAGCGCACTGCTAAAAGGCACCCATAGGAAGTCCTGTTTATGCTTTGCCACAAACCAAGATTTGGTCGTACGTTTGATGAAGGTATATACAGGGCAATCCTGGAAGAAAACCTGTTAGAGGCTGAGGAGGTCAAAGTTCACCTTCAAGTAGGAAAGCAACACTAAAAATAGTGCCAAAGCTGCCTTGGAATTGCTTAGATCAAAGCATACTAATGTCTTAGAAAGGACCAGTAAAAGTACAGTCCCAGGTCATGGAGAGAATCTGTAGTAATTGATGTTCACAAATGCTGCCCATCCAGTCTGCCTGAGCTCGAGCTACCCGGCAAAGAAGAATGGGCCGAGTCTCTTAATCTGCACCATATATCCATCCTTTCCTTCCACTTCACAATTTTGTGCTGGTTTGTTTTGGTTAATGACATGAAATCCCAATAAAATACAAATTCAAGTTTAAAGAGTATAAATACTTTACTGAGACACTGTAAGACATAATTTAAGAAGAATACTGGCTGAGTTAAGACTTGAAATTCAAAAGTGTGATCAAAGTATAAGTTTAGATAGTAAAACTAACTAGAGCCCTAGTTTGTTGACTTTGCAGCAATGCAATCTGCTTATCAATGGAATGTTGTTGACCTACAAAACAGAAAACTCTGTGTACAAATGCAAATTATGCATCTGCCTTTTAAATTTGGACTGAAAAATAAGCAGTAAATAATTATGATAATTATTTTATGTTTAAAAGCAATTTAAAGCCATGTGTCAGTTTTGTTGGGCTTCACAAATATTCAATAATGATGGTATGTCACATAAAATTAAGAGAACACATTGAAGTTTGTGGTTGTAACGTGACTACATTTTAAAGACTATGAATGCTTTTGACAGTACTCACAAGGTGCTTTTTTAAGGAGATACTAAAATCTACCAGAAAAATATTGATCAGCCTTTCATCGTTTCTTTAAAATTAAATTCAAAAGTAAAAATCTGAGCTCTTAGTTTTTGAAAACGGTGTCCTTGCATCCATGAAATAGTTTTTAATTTCACTTTTCAAACAAAAAAATAGGTTTGAGTGTTGGTTTAATAGATACCACCGATTCATATTACTTCCCTTCACCCTAGTCCCCTTTGAACAGCAGCTGTATAATTTCTCATTTATATTTTACCTTTAGAAACTAATTTAGGAAAGAAGAAAATTAGAAACAAATTTCACAGAGTTGAACACCATGAGTCTTTGAATGTCACATTATAGAGAGCATCCTTTTGTAGTTTTCGTTTTTTTAATTTGAGCAACTTTTTCTGCATACATTTATGTTTCATAAACTCAAGTTTCAGTTAAACACAAAGAAAGAAAGATACTTATATGCCATCTAATTTCTTTAAAGAAATTAAAACCTTAAATGCAGTCTTACTTTAAAGGGAATGATTTCCACCTAGATTTTATGTCAAAAATGTCATGATTTGGAACATTTAATTGATTAAAGAGCAGTTTAAAAATAGCTTTTTTAAAATTTTGATCACTCTTGGGACATTTACATGATAGATGTACAGGGAAGGATTTCAATGATGATCTATTTTTGTATAAACATATATATACATTTTCGGAACTACAAGAGGCCACCACAACATGAGCACCACAACTGGACACGTTTCGATAACAACTGAACAATGTTACGACATGTTTTACTTGTTTGGAGCGCAGACTAAGCACCATCTGTCACCCTTCTGTAAGGGTCAAGTTTATTTATATAGCGCTTTTCAGCAACAAGGCACTCAAACAGCTGTACATGAGGAAAAACATTACAATGATACAGAAAATCAAACACAGAAAAACAAATCGAATGACACTAATAATCCTTGGGAGTAATAATAATTAATAATCCTCCCGGGTTTACTGGTAGAAATTGGTTCCCAGCCACACTTAATAATAAAGCATCTTATGCTCAAAGAAGATGATAATCAGAATCAGAATCAGAAAAGCTTTATTGCCAAGTACGTTTTTGGACATACAAGGAATTTGTTTTGGCGTAGTCAGTGCAATACAATACAAATTAAAAAGTATAAACATATCTACAATATAATATAAATATATGTGCACAGTTTTAAGTGAGTGAGAGTAAGTATAGAGCAGTATAAGATGCAAGAGCAATACAACAGTGCAGATGATCATTGTGCAAGTATGGCAGTGCAAGTAAAGCAGGAGTCCAAGCTGAGCGTTAATGTAACGCACAGAGTTACAGTGTTACAAGTGAAAGGGGGAGTGTCAGTGTGGTTTCCGGGCTTTGTTAACAAGGCTGGTGGCAGATGGGAAAAAACTGTTCTTGTGGCGTGAGGTTTTGGTCCGGATGGACCGCAGCCTCCTGCCAGAGGGGAGAGTTTCAAAGAGTCTGTGACCGGGGTGGGAGGGATCAGCCAGAATCTTCCCTGCCCGCTTCAGGGTCCTGGAGGTGTACAGTTCCTGGAGCGACAGCATACTGCAGCCAATCACTTTCTCAGCAGACCGAATGACATGCTGCAGCCTGCCCTTATCCTTGGCTGTAGCAGCGGCGTACCAGATGGTGATGGAGGAGGTGAGGATGGACTCAATGATGGCTGTGTAGAAGTGCACCATCATAGTCTTTGGCAGGTTGAATTTCTTCAGCTGCCGCAGGAAGAACATCCTCTGCTGGGCTTTCTTGATGAGGGAGCTGATGTTTGGCTCCCACTTGAGATCCTGGGAGATGATGGTTCCCAGGAAGCGGAAAGATTCCCCAGTGTCAATTGTGGAGTCACAGAGGGTGATGGGGGCAGGTGGGGCTGGGTTCTGCCTGAAGTCCACAACCATCTCCACTGTCTTTAGAGCGTTGAGCTCAAGGTTGTTCTGGCTGCACCAGTCCAACAGATGGTCCACCTCCTATCTGTACGCGGATTCGTCACCATCAGAGATGAGTCCGATCAGGGTGGTGTCGTCCGCAAACTTCAGAAGCTTGACAGACTGGTGACTGGAGGTGCAGCTGTTGGTGTACAGGGAGAAGAGCATAGGAGAGAGAACACAGCCTTGGGGGGGAACCGGTGCTGATGGTCAGGGAGTCAGAGACGTGCTTCCCCAGCCTCACGCGCTGCTTCCTGTCAGACAGGAAGTCAGTGATCCACCTGCAGGTGGAGTCGGGCACACTCAGCTGGGAGAGCTTCTCCTGTAGCAGAACTGGGACGATGGTGTTGAAGGCAGAGCTGAAATCCACAAACAGGATCCTGGCATAGGTTCCTGTGGAGTCCAGGTGCCGGAGGATGAAGTGAAGGGCTAGGTTGACTGCATCATCTACAGACGTAATATTGATAGTCTCATCATTCCACTGAATTCTAACTAGGGAAGCTGAGTCACTGGTACAAAACAGCTTTAATCCACATTTTCAGGTGCTAATAATATATTGCTTTTACTGGTACTGAAGTTGAACTAAGTAATAACAGTCCATTGTAGTCTAATTAAGAAAGCTAGGTCATTGGTGTAAGAGCAGCTATAGTCCAAATTACTAATAATGTTTGGTTTTCGCTGGTAATCCTTCTGATAAAACAAAAAATCTATGAAAAAGTAATGAAATCACGCAATTAGGTGCAGGGCTAAGCAACACACAAGAAGAAACGATTTTGCAAGAGTGCGGTGGAATCCTGGGGGTGCGAATATATAATTGTGAGTGTGTATGCAAGAATTAGACTGTCAACACAGATAGAGCGCCATTGTCCTTGAGGAGAGAGATGGAAGTTTTCTCAATCGGCCGCAAAGTCTTATCTGGGTCACAGCTGTTCGGGGGTGCTGATAAAGAGTGCCATGTTTACATGAAATCCAGGAGATATTCTGTCGATAGCCACTTAGCAGAAGTTGCCAAGGCCACGTTGGGGCACCGGATTTAGAAAAACAATAAATGTTGTGGTTCAAGCAGTTGTGTGGATTTCCAACCACTTTAACAGTTTTTACTGTTATCTCTCAAGTGTGAATCCAAATTCCAAATTTCTGGAACTTCTGAATTTCTGGAGCAAACAACCTTCTCCATGATTAAATCCTTTCAACTCTGAGTCCAAAAGCCACTTCCAGGCTACGATTCTGTTCAAGAACCATATCCAGCTTGCGGCTTAGCTCTCTTAACAATTCAGTCTGAGCTTTGCTCTCTCTGCAGATTCCATATAGCATCGCAGGCATCTTTGGGAGGCTTTGAACAGCTGCCCACATTTTGCTACTCACCCGATAAGTCAGGTAACCACCGGCTCCAAAAAGCAGGAATCCTGTTATCAAAAATCCAAATATATGAACCTCTTGTGCGTCCTCAACCGACATTGTAGTCAAGCACACAATCTTCCACTGTTGCCAGGAATCCATTATGTATCCAGAAAAGAACGTCCCATCTGCACAAGAGGGTTCTCCTTTACCCTGACTTCCCGTGGAAAATTTTTTATCAATTGCATTGAGAGGTCAGCTGACCAAATCCATAATTTGCAAGTTTGGAAGATATGTAATCAGAATCAGAAAAGCTTTATTGCCAAGTACGTTTTTGGACATACAAGGAATTTGTTTTGGCGTAGTCGGTGCAATACAGTACAAATTAAACAGTATAAACAAATAAAGTGAGGCTCTGAGAAAAACACAGAAAAAAGCAGATGCAGAAGCAGGCAAGAGGGAGGGAGAGAAAACGCGTGCGTCCTCCACCGAGAGCAGAGAAAGAAGCAGTTTTACGTGTGCCATTACTCTTTTTCAGCTAACATTGTTTTAAAAGTATTCTGGGCATGTTTGTTGTGCTGTGAAGGCTCTACTATACTAGCTCAACTAATTTTGCAGCTAATATTCGCTTGCATATTTAGTTGTTGTTTATTCTAATGTCTTGCTTAAATATGTATAAAAATGACAATAAATAAACGGTATAGACAACATTGTATACTTTTTTCAGCAGCAGGAATCATTCTTGTAACTCTGTTTTTAAAGAAAGCAGTTAGGTCATGTTGCACATTCTAGTTTTAAATTACACTGTTTTATTTTTACTCAAGGGTATCATCATATCTGTGGGAATTTCATACTCCCAAACAACATTACATTAAAGATTCTTTGTTTCTGTTTAAAGGTGTGGCTCAAAGCTCTTGTTAGAATATCAGTGGTTGTATCCTGTGTTTGTGAAATAGATAACCAGCAGATACAGTTCAAACGTGAAGATGTTTAGGTATTGTTCATCCACAAAAGAAAGTCTTGGCCCCTTTGCCTTTCTTCTTGCAGATATGGAAAGTACAACAAAGGCAGCTTTTCCTCCTCCCTGTTCTGTGCTGCTTCCAACTCCTCCGCCTCCTCTACTAACTCCTTCTTGTCTCACAGCAGAGCTGCATGGTTACAGTCGCCACTCTTTTTCATTGTGAGCCTTTCGTTGGGATCTGTGTTCAACGAGTTCATTTTTGCTGTTTTTCTGTGCACATCCCTGCACGTGTGAGTGTGCATCACATGGTGGGGCTCATATTTGTGTACAGCTTAAGTTATGTGTGGGGTGTGTTTTCTGTGCATCTCTGCAATCTGTCATGTGGAATGTTACAGTCATGGATGCATGGCCTATTTCCGTCTGTGTGTGTGTGTGTGTGTTCTGCCCTCTGTTTAAAGCGAGGTTATGGCATCCTGATCCTGTTCCTCTTCCTCGCTGCCTCTCCATCTGGAGCTGATCCAGCCTCAGTGAACTCCGCTTTACAGTGGGATACAGTTCCATTATCACTGTAGAGACCGTGGGCATCCAGACTGAGGCTTGTTGTGTTATTGTGTCTATGTGTGTACATCCTTATGTCAAGGCTGTTTAACGTAATAAGCTGGCATGTATTGTTTTTATTAGCAATTTTCCTATTTATTTAGTTTTTTGGTTTATTTGCAAATAATTCTATAAACATAATTATTCTGCTGGGTCCCAGGCTTCTCCCATAAAGACAGCTGACTAAAAATAACAAACTAGCTTAAACACTACTGATTAAAAATGACAACATTCTATATAAAGTGCTAAAATGGAATGAACGCTTTTCTAAACGTTTAATGTACATGAATGGAGCCACAAGAAACATGACATGAAAAACCAGTCATATCGGAGAGGAAGCAACATGTTATGTGAGTCTTAACATGATGAAATTATGCAGATTTTGCAGATCATCAGTTCTTGTCAAGTACCTGGGTCACTTTTGATACACTCCTGTTCTGATTAGTGTAGGTATACTGAGCTCAATGGTGTGGAATCCTCAGTGTTCTGTTGCACCATGACTGGGTATGTTACTTCTCCGTGATGTCAATGTCTCTTTTTTTTTCCCCAAATTGAAGGATCATCTGACCATCTAGGATTGTAAATTCAGTGCTCCATGAGTCCCTGCAATTGGTCAGATAATCCTTTGCCGAATTATTCAAACAGTAAGCGATTCGAGCATCTGCCAAGCTCAGCATTGCTGTAATATTGAGTCTCAGTGGTGTTGATTCTGTAGCATCGGTCTGTATATGTTGGATTCGATGGCAAATGTGGCATTTTTTTGTCATGCCCAAAAATCCTGTGGTAGCATTCTTATGTGATGATCAAACTACATTTTCTGCTGCACTGTCAAATGTATTGAAAGCAATCTGGGAGCATTATTTACCTATATCATTGTGTCTTCCTATGCTATTGAAAGGAAAGGAATGTACGTTATGGTGACGGGTGTATTAACTTATAACTTAGCCTCTTCCACATGAAATAACTGTTAAAAATTAAAGAAGTGAAATTATGGAAGCCCCATGTAGCTGTATGCCTCAGGTCAGACATTTAAAAAAAAAACTTAAATAAAGCCACACCTATTTTAGAGGAAGTGTTGTCTGTACTTTGTAGTGGTTTCAGTCAAACATTGAGTAATAATTGTGAAGTAAATATGCTCATTACTTGTTTTCTACCATGTTGTTCTTCATAAAGGGTTGTTGAAAGCTTGATGTTAGCTAGTTAATAAGCCGTTGTATCTGCCTCTGTAATTTGCCAGCCGGCTTAAAAATGAGCAAATTATGTTGTTAGAAATGGGTTTTTAGGTACGATAAACGTGTTTAGGTCCATTTGCATCTCAACCCTGACAACGACAGCTGCTGTAAAGATGCTGATGCTCAGCCGGAATGAACCCGGGACAGCAGGCTGACACCCGTGCTAACACGACGCATATGCCTTAGGCTCATCAATACTACCTGCCAACAGCAGGACAGAAACACACATTTTAAGGAAGGCAGAATGTTCACACGTCGATGTTAGTGTGGAGCCAGTGAGAACGCGGGTTTGTGCAGGTGGCGGCCAGGTACAGATGTGCGCCTGACAATGACAACACGGATGGGGGGTATGAAGATGATAAGGTGTTGGATGGGATAAATAGTCTCTTGATGCTGCTATAGCACATTTCAAATTGTGCTCATGGAATGAGGCAGAGGAACAGAACAGGATTTTGCCCTTGTTATCGATTGTGAAGGTATTTTTTGTTCAAAGAAAGAAGCGAGCACACCCTGTGTTATCAAAAGCAAAGCGGGTCTCTTATCACCATTGCTTTGCATGTGCATATAAGTGATTTTAACCCTCTTTGTGCGTGTGTGGCTTGGCTCCGTGTTCGTCTCTTTGTCTTTGTTTGCATATTGCTTAGGGTAGAAGAGGAAGTACAGAGTACACACGGTGGAGGTGCTGCTGTTGTTTTTTTCAGAGCATAAGAAGCCATGTTACTGTGAAGGCTTCTGTCTCCTCGGTCAGCTACACACCGATTATTTCCTGCTGTAGAAAAGGTCAACACATTCGTTATAAGAGGCAGTGATCCTGTTTGGCTTTTATTTCAAAGGTTTCAAAAGATAGCTCGAAGCCTTATTTAGTAGGTGAGATGCTACTACTGCATACCTCTCAAAAGCATCCATTTAAAGAACAGAGTTGAGAATTTAGTCATTGTGCTTTTATGGTCATACCATACACTAAATCTGATGTTTGTTTCTTTTGATTCATCTAAAACATAAAAATAAACGATTTCAAATTATTTTTCTACAAGATTTGTCAACCTCCGACAGACTATAGCAGAATGCTACCTACATCACTGGTTTGAAAATCAGTTTTCTCTTAACTTAGACTAGTAGATATTCAGTCTCAGGAATCAGAGAGAGGAATAAATGCAATGTGTGAGATTACGTGAGCAACACAATGGGGGGGGGGGGGGGGGTAACAAAAGATGGAGTGAATGAGAGGGAAGGATGAGAAGGTGTTTTAGATGTTTGTGGCAGAGGAAGGAAGCGCTGAAAATGAAATAGGTTGTTGAGAAGAGGCATTAAAAATGGCGAAGATGTGAAAAGAGAAAATGATGCGGTGTGCTTTTATTTTTATTTATCCTTGTCTTTCCTATAGGATGATGTCATCTGAACACATCAAAAATATGTCAAAAACCTAAGCTTTCCCCTTAGTATATCAAACTAATCAGCACTTAAAATAATTTATTTAGCTATGTTGCTTTCAGTGAAAACGGGAAACTTCTAACTTCAGGAAAAATGTTAGAATATTGGAGTTTCTTGTTTGTGCGCCCAAACTATAAGGTAATGTGTACTTTTGCTCAAAGGGAGCTCACAATAGGGCCACACCTCAGGGTTGTTGTGGTATGTGTCTCAGTACTGACTCGGCAAAGGCTGTTTATTTCCCCAACAGACATGCTAATTTTTGTAGGTTGAGGATTAATATTGAGAATTTCCTTATTTAAAAAAAAAAAAAAAGACATGGAATTAAACAAAAATAACACATTGTTATGTGGGGACATCAAATTAATGCAAGTTGTCAATTTTTCTAATTATTTTAATCGGTCAGAATTTCACCCGATGCCTCAACGTTATCTTTTAAATTCCCACAGTATGTTTAAATAAATCAAAGAATATCCCCCTCTTTGATATGGAAGGGAAAATTGACATGTAGAGCACCATCAAAGGTGGTGTACATGCCAAAGCTGAGGTGTCACTTTAAAGCTGAAAGACCAATCAAGACGAACCAATCAGTACATCAATCAGATTAAATTAGTATATTATTATATATCTTTCAATTGTTGGTGTTACTGTACATTGATGCACTTATTTATTTTATAATTTACAGATTCAGCTGAAGACCAGTTATTGAGCTAAAAATGAGCTACACTTTTGTGATCTCTCATATTGAACCCAGTGAGATGTTGAACTTTATAATTAGGCTCCTGCTTCCTGGACATGATTTAGTTGGTCTTCACCTGTTTCCTCTTCAGTGGATGAATTCGTGCTGTGAACTTTGACCCCCTGGTGAAATGAGCTGGTGTTGGAGTGGCATGCTCTCTTACGTGGATCTCATCTTCTCATTAGGAAGATGTTGTAAATGTGCCTCAAACCCAGGTTGCAGCTCACTGTGGGTGAGACAATGCTCTGCATTAGTTAAAGACCTCAGTACCGTTTCATTGCTTTTTAACCCTATGTCTTCGCTTCCAGCTTTTCCTTTCTAACGTCTAACACTCCTCTTCTCGCACGCATGCACACACACACAGAGCCCGGCGTGTCATCAGATGATCTTTAGAAATCAGCCCGATTTTTCTGATTACAGGGCCACCCATCAAAGCGTCTGACAGCGTGTCCCTGCAGGCTCGCTGTGTCCCAACGTTTGCAGCTTTTAATTAGATTTACTGCATGACTACCTGACCACCTGTTTCTTTGGCTCTCTTTCTGATTAAGAACAACGCATTATAGCAGCACAATTCTCAGTGACATTTATTCGTATTGGGATATTATTTTTGTGGCTCAATGACAAAAAAATCTTAATAAAATGAACATTTAAAATGCATGGAAATTATCAGTAGAAACTTTCCTCTTGAAGCAATGTTATGTTTAAGGTAAGTGTGACAACAAAAACACCTATTTCTCTTAATATGTGACACACTCCAATTTGTTTTCATTATATAGATTATTCTGCTGTTGTTTTTTTCCCCTCCTGTTTAAATAATTAAATAAAATTTGCCATAAGGAATCTGCTGTATTTCTACTGTATTTAGACTTGGGGTTGTAACGCTATGATTTTTTTCTGTCTGACAGTTCTAATATGCCTAAGAGAAAAACAAGCATCAAATTTAGAACGTGGTAGTTGTTAATTACACATCTAAATAGAATAAAAGGAAAAAAAAAAGTGACTGAATGTGGTCTGGAGTCATGACCAAGAGAAAAAAAATAAAACAATTTTCTCCATGTGGTCCATAGGGGTGTAACAATGTTACCCTACTGAAACACCACAAACACATTAAGTCTAATCTCTGTTTACTTGCTATTAGGAGGTGACTTCATCCGATAAAGTAACTCTAAGCTATTATGGGCCCCATATATAATGGTGGGTGCTTTAATTTTAACACCATGTTTGCGACTTTTTTTTTCAAAGTCAGAAAGGCAGTATTTCCCTGTTGTGCAGACAACCGACTAATTAATACCGCTCATCGGAACGACATGCAATGCTCCTTTACAAAAGCACCAGGTAAGCCTTCAGGACTTTTAACTTCTATGTGCAGTGCTTTTTATTAGGATTACCACTGACTGGACATAAGAAAAACACCATTTCTAAATAAACTAGTAAAACCTAGACTAGACTATTCTGGGGCCAGTTGCATATTTTCTGAAACAAATGCAGAAATTTGTGAAATCTTCTCCCTTTTTGTGAAAACAGCAACAATTGGGATTTATAGTTTTTTCCATAAATATTGCTAAAAACCTGTCTTGTCTTGAACCCACTATCATGTATTTTCCCATCTTGCGTGTCGTCCCATTTTAAGGGATGTGCAGACTCTTCGTCTCTGTGTTTCCTTGTGATGGACTGGTGACCTCTTCAGGGTTTACACTGTATCTACAGCTGGAGTTAGGCAGCCGCTCCCCTTCTATCCCTGGCCTGGATTAAGGAGGTATAAAAAATAGATGGAAGTAGGTGAGTTTAAAGTTGGTAACAACAGCAGCTCAGAGTTGAACTAAGCCAGTAATTGCCTTTAGCTGACAGTGAGGCGCTAGTGTTATAAGGTCTTGACACGTATGTTAGCACAAATTAGTATAATTTTCTAAACTGAGTTTGTGTATTTTAGGAACAAGCTGTAAATACCACCGCTGTTCCGGTGGACAACGCGCTGTTTGTTTACGTTAGCAGGCATTGGTAAAATGATCAAGTAAAGTCACGATGAAGTCTCTAAGCATAAAGATACAACAGAAAGTGATTTTCTCAGATAAATTCCTCCAGCTCGTTTCACCTCATATAACAACCATAATCACTACCACCCCACTCCCCCGCAGTCAACGGTATTAAGATCCTGGTCACTACTGGTTTATTAAGAATAAAGCCACTATGTGGCCATGGGCACCAGTGAGCTCTCCTGCTCCTGCTACACTGCCCCCTGTTGGCAACCTTAGGGGAGACTTGTTGGCTACTTCTGTTTTCTGTCATATATTTGTACATTTTACTTCCAAACCTGTGCGCTAACTACTTAGCTTTTTTCAAAATCTTATTCCTTTGTCTAACATACACACAATATTGAAAGACGTTCATAGTGGTGAAATAAGACCTTTAATAAGATTGATGGGTAGCATTCCTTTAGTTTCCACACCAGCTTTTCACACAGGTACACATTTTTAATCCAAAAATGGCATTTTCTTTAAGAAACGGTAATATGCAGCTCAAAACTCCCATAACTATATTACTCTTGATTGAAACTGAAAGACACAGATGTCACAATGTACGTTCAAACTAGGCCTGGGTGATGAACGACAAATTTACCGATAACGAAATTTATGACAATAACCAACATCATTTTACTCACATCGGTATTTTCGGTATTTAAAAAAAAAATTAAGACAAGTAGTTTTTTTTCTTTATGCTCGTGTCCCTTTAAGACGCTGTGCTATGTGTACAGTCTGTAGTCACATGACTCCACCCTATCCAGTCTGTGAGGAGACGTGAAAGAGACAGAGAGGTTAAAATAATGGATGAGATTTCAAATGTAGAAGCGGCGGCTGCAGTAGAGCTGGTCAAGGAGGAAGAGAAGCAGCTCATTCCGAAAAAAAAAAATGCACCATCAATTGCTTGGCAACATTTTGGGTTCAGCAAGCACAATATTGAACAAAAAAATGTCAAGTGTAAACTGTGCCAAAAGGCTGTGGCGACAAGCCGAAGCAATACATCCAACCTGCAGTACAGCCACCTGGTCTAATGGGAAGAATATATTAGTCTGACTGTACATCACATCAGCGACAAATGGAAACTGTACACCAGAGTGCTGGAGTCGGCATACTTTCCAGCCGATCATACCAGGGAGATGGTCGGACAATGTTGTCTCCATGGAATATCAAGGAAGAGATTGATTTTAGGCCATATCGCTCAGCCCTAATTCAAACATGGTTTCACATTTTCTCCGTGGTCCCATCTAATGCCATAAGTTAATCCCATCTACATGGATGCTTTAAAAGCCTGCAGCATCCTCTTGATTAAAGCTGTAAGATAAAGAAGAAGTAAAGAGAGGTGAGGAACAGAGACAATGTTGACCCAACTTTTAAAAGACAGTCAGTCTCATTTCTAACCTTTTTTCCCATTTCGCTGAGGACTTTTACCAAAATTGACATGTAATTCGCGATCTCTCGCCTAAGTACAGAGGCATGAAGAAATTAAAAATGTTCAAGTTCTAATTTTATCTCCACACACCCCACTCCTTCCCTCCTCAACCTCTCTCCTCCCAGAGGCGCCGAGATATTTTTATCCTCCATAAAGCTGAAACGCTAATGAAGCATCGACAACACAAATACATTTCCATGATTTTTCCGCATCTGGCTTCTCCTGCTGTGGTTGTGGCACACCAAAGCCTCCATGTTGGCTATAAACTGTCCTGCTACATGAGTGAAGTTTACTCTCAGTCCTGTCTTTACATCAGAGCAGTAATTGTATTACTGTAAAATATCCTTTAATCGTTTATTAGGTGTTAAAACCTTGAGAGCCAGTGATGTGGAAGGATCCCGTGTACTTCCAGTCTTTTAGCTTGTTTTGACAGCATTATGAAAAACCCACATCTCCTTCCACAGCAGTCCGACAGTTACTCCAGGCAGCGCTGGAGATGCATTAGTTTGTGAGGGAAGTGATGAAAGCTTTTGTCACTTTATGAAACGAGATGTATTAAAATAAAGGGTTTAACATTTTTTATTTTTACTTTAAAGTTCAGAGATGCTGCATTCAGAAAAAAAAAACTTCCAAACTCATGTGATTTTCTCCTTTGACTGTCTCTAACAGATGTACTTCTGTTCTGTATGATACAACGGCATGTCATCAACCCTTATGCTTTGCAATGGTGGTCCGACCACATGGCTACCACATTCCTAGGATGTCCTGGCAACACTTGCTCCCCTTTCTTCTAGAATACTCTCAGCGTTGTGATTTGGAAATGTGATAATTCTCCTGTTGGTCATTTCAAGCTTCCCTTCTCCATGCTTTGTTCTTTATTTCCAGTCTGTTTTTTTCCCAAGGTTCATATGTATAGTCTGATGACTGCAGAAATATCTATCAGAAATCCATCATGAACTTTGTATATTCAGTGTGTATTTGGTGTGGCGACTTTTAATTTGCCGTGGCGGTGCACCACGATCAATTACGTGTAGCGGAAACCCTGAACTGCTCCACCACAACACCCCTCACATGATAACAGGGATTTATAAAAGTTTATTGTTTTAGCCTTTTATTCACACAAAAATGTTACATTGGGAGCACCAAAATGATCTCTTAAAGACCCGTTTTAAAGTGAAAATATCCTAGTGTAGATAACCAATGTGCAACATTTTAATAGTGTTGATGCCATGACCTCATCTTCCTTTTTTTGTTTCCATTGAATTTTCAATGCTTTTGTGTGAATGAAGAAATTTTCAGAAACCGTTTGCTAAAAAGGCCCCGCCCACTCAGACTGTTTCTCACTTTTTGAATTTTGGTGAAATCAGAACAGTTGGTAGATGTGAAACTACTTTAAAGCCAAAAAGACCTTGATTGACTGTGGGCTGTGCTGCATTATGAGGTTTGTAGCTGAGCGGGATCTTAGCCGCCTGGAAACAAGATTAGGATGGATTAGAGAATTAGACCTAACAGTTGTTAACCTTCTTTAGGCTGACCGGTGTCACAGTTGGGTCACTAAGTCATGAGGCTTGTTCTAAATAAATAAAGCTTTAATAAGAGGAAGAACTATGGCAGACGTATATACGATATATGTATTTTGCCCCTGAAATCATGAAGAAAAACAGTTTTATCTCTTTAATCTGTAAGTTTGTTTGATTCCTGCATGTCTGCACAACATCTGGACTCTCCCTCTCTGCTTCTGGCTTTAGTCTTCAAGACCATCTGGGGTTTCATAATTCCAACAGCATTTTTTAAAGGATTTAGATTAATGAGAATGCAGCTTTGCAGCTGACAGGGATAACTAGCTCTGCTTTCTGCCTTTTCAGCTATTTGCCCCTGCAAATATGACCTGCAAATATGCCGCTGGTCATATTCCTATACCCTATAGACATTTCATGAAAGGCCAACTGAGACTTGAGCTCACACCATTGGTAAAATGCAGTCAATTTAACACACTTTAGACAAGAAAATGTAGAAATTCAAGCATGCTTACCTTGTGAACGTTTGAATTATGCACAGCTGCATGTCAAAAAATCAGATTAGCTTTGGAAACTTCAACAAATTCAGTTTTACACTGAAACTCATGTATTATATAGATTGATTAAACATTGTTAAATTGTTTCAGAAAAGAAAATGAAGACTTAATTTGGCATGGAGGCGACAAGTCTGGGGGTTTGCTGAGGTGTTTAGAAAGCCCAGTATGCTTTATAGTAGATAACTAAGATGGCTCATGGATGGTTAGTCTATTTCAGCCATATATGTCTACAGAAATATTTCTTCAGTCTCTTTATATTGCAGCAATTCACTGCAAGCTTCATCTCAGGGCACTTTACAAGACAAGAGAGTCTGATTTGTATCCAGTTACATGAAATCAGATTTAGTCAAAAATCAACTCTGATCAATCCCGTTGATCCAATCATTTGGTCAGCTTTAGACCCAGTAACATACAGTCAAATTCAGTCGTGATTACAATACGATACAGTCCAATTCAATTTATCACTCAATGCTAACTGGTAAAAAGTGATCTATCGAAAGAAGGCCCAGGTTATTGCATAGAGGCGTTGACTTTATAGCAACCCCTCTTCCTCAGCCAGTATATCAACAACAGTGGAAAGGAATCAATCCCAGAGAAACATGTAATATGACAGATAATCTCTTTTTTAGTCGTCATCAGCAGAAAAAAATACTCTACAGCATAAACCAAACATATCCATTAAGGTGCACCGATGGCAGTTTTCTGGCCGATCACCGATTACCGTTCTTTAAAAAGCCTGACCTGCAGATTCCGATTTTGGCCGATACTAATTTACTTTATAACTGGCACTGTCAGGTGTCATAAGGTCACATCTTCCATGTTCCGGTCTTTTGTTGTCAACAGTGGGGAAACTATAGTGAACCGCGCATGTGCAGACCTGACCTGGTGGGCGGGTCTATCAGTCAGCCCCCTCTCATGGCAGAACAAAAGGGGAAAGTGGCTGATTTTCAGACCTTTGCGGATGTAGATAAGATCGGTTTCACATGTAAGTATCGGCTGATCACCCAAAATTTTAAAAATCGGGTTTTGTATGTGTATGTTTGTAAAGTGAAGCTGATCTCCGCTGGGTCTAGATTTCCAGTTGCAGAGATGTTTCAGATCTTCTGAACATGAGCTGTTTTTATTTTGTTCTGTTAGAACTTTGGCTGCTCATGTGTTTTATTTTTTTTTTTAACCTCAGCATTTGATTAATAAAACAGTAGCAGCCCAAGTGGATTAGGTTGCTGGGCTGATTACAGTCTTTGTGTTTGCAATTAGTCTGTGTAATTAGTTGTGTAATGTCATGAGAATGGGAATGAAAACAGCAAGGTGGAGTTTAATTGATAACATCCATTGTCTGATAGAAAGAACCAAACCTCAATTTAGGTGATCCTCACTGTGATCAAGCAGAGGGGAGTCAGATCAGAACATGCTGAGAGATTTCCAAAGGGAATTTATTGCTCCAGTTGTATGTGTTTGTTGCTTCACAAACTAAATAAAGCAAAGCATCGCTACACAAATGTCTTGGTGTATGCAATAAATTGTGTCCTAATGGAACAGGATTTATATTGGACCTAGGTGGACTTTCCTGCTATCTAAATAAATGAAATTAGACTGAAACTGAATTACTGAGTAAACAGAAAATCCTTTGCTCTGTATGATGTATTGCTATCCATTCTACCCAACAAGAAAAACAAATAAACAAATTATTTGCATGAGCCCCAAACTGACAGACACCAGCAGGCCAATATGTCATACAGTACTTTCAGATAGTATTTTTAAACTACTAAAGGTACTCAATGGGCAAGATTAATAAGTTTGACCCATTTAGTTTGGGTCTGTTTGGTAGGTAATTAAGATTTTAAACCTCTTGAGAGAACTTTCTACGTGGTGCACTGTAATAATACTGTATGATCACTACACAGAAGTAAAGAATGCAAGCAAAATTTAAAAACAAAAACTTTAAAACAAAATGTAATTACTCCTACCACTTAGGTAGTAGTAGTTCATCCTGTAACTGGTGAGGTGCGAACCCCCGCTCTGATAATCTCAGTCGTTGTGTCCATTGGGGAGACACTTTACCGGCCTTGCCTGCTGATGGCGGTCAGAGGGCTCTGTGGCGCCCGTGTATGGCAGCCAGTGAACTTTCTTATTGTATGGAATGCAATGTTTTTTTTGTCTGTACTTTTAGTAAAGTAACACCGGGAATCTAGCATGCTGATATTAGGGGGTACATTTGGGTAGCCAGCCAAAAGGTCCAACTCCAGTCATGAAACAGCATTACCTTAATAGGAGTGATGGGTGGCACTACTTTACTTTCCACACGATTATGCTCTTATTTATTTATTTTTCCAAACAACAAAATTTGTCAATTTTGTGAGAAAAAATGTGATAGCCTTATTTCAGCCAGCTGACCTGGAGTGTTCTGCAACAAGTGGAGGAGGGTCAGGGATACATAACTCTTTGCTCCACACAGCTAGAAAAGAACTCATGTCACCCCACCAAGTCTTTTCTGGTATGCTATTATAAGGCCTTTAACCTGTAAGAATGGTATGTTGGAATATTTAGCAGATTTAAAACTTTTTTGCCTTGACTTTAACTTTAAAGTGTCCGTTGTCATGTTAAGTTTATTGCATCCTCCATTTTTTTTTTTTTTTTTAGTTTGAGCAAACGGGCAGAAGTGTGGAAAGGAGTGTGTCTCCAGTTTGAAGCTACGACTAAGTTTTACTAATTTTCCTCTCCTTTTTGCTTCATTCTCACATCGCCTCTGCTGTCTTTGTTTCCATCTCCATCTCTGTCTTTTATCTCATTCTGTCTGCCTCCATTGCTTGGCTGTTTGGTTTTTCCCTCAGTCTTAAACCTGCGGCCAGGAAGTGTGTCCATGGTAACGTCAGGAAGTAAAGCTTTGGTTTGTTTTAGCTTCGGCTCGGCCTCTGCGTTAAAAAAACCCCAAAAGAAACAATGGAAAGTTCTGACTGAATGTTTTCTTTTTCAGTGAAACACTCAGATATTTCAACCTGCCACGTTTCTAACAGCCCGAATGTTTCTTTCTGTTAATTTTAGAGCCACTGGAGAAAACTCCAGTGGCTTTGATGCTATTTGTATACCATTACCATATACCTTACTCATTGACTACAAGTTATCAACACTGGTTGATAACTTTTAGCGATGTTTGCTACATGCACCAGTGCTAAGTTAATGAGTTATGCTAATAAATTACAGTTTTTACAAAATGAGTGCAGTTCCTCAAATCTGAACAGCAAATATCTATTCATTTTCACCTGACAGAGAACATAGATTCATCTGCTGGGTTTTCTTTTTTCATTGATCTTTAACCTCTAGCGTTTCCAAAGCTTGAGCCAAAAAATAAGGAGTATCTGTATGCCGGACACATCCACACAGTGCTCACAGTGTTGGTGTGTGAGTGCCTGTTGTGTTGGCGTGCAGCTTGGAAGGATTGATTGTTGGCCCTGCCTACACAAACTCCTCGGCAATGCTGTTTTCCTTTAGCTCCGGGGAAAATAAGAGGGTGCTAAAATACAAATGTGGATGTAAACACAGAAATGTACCCATGCAACTGCAAGTCGATGTATAAAGAGACTGTTAAGCATTAAACATCTAGATTTAAAAGGGTCTTGGGTTTAAATTTTCTATATATTGGCGCATCCATGCTTGTGAATGCATGAGCACATGCAACAGTAAATCAGCTCTTGAGCTGATAGATTAGGAAACGATGAAAACAAAATCTGATTTCATATTGGCAGCTGCAGGATTGAAGGATCAGTTTATAAATAAATTCAAGCAGCCATTTACGGTGATATTTTGGGGTCATTCAAAGGGAAAAGGTTCGGAGCAAACAGAGGTATAGACCTCTCACCAGCTAAACCAATAAATCCAAAATGTGGCAGGAAACAGGAAAATGTGCAAGCCATACATTACCAGATATTTCTTCTTTGGTAATTTATGGTGACATTACATTAACTTCCAACCTCTTTTCTCATGATTTTACAACCAAAATTGTGGTAAATGAGCCTTACTGTTCGTTCAGAGAGAAGATTTACAGTACCAGCACCCCAGTAACTTTGTCTTGCCCTCTTCAGTAATCTTTAATCAGCTTCTGATCATTCATTATGGCTGAATTTGGGTCTATTTGAAGCTGTGATTGACCTACATTATTAACCAGAAGACATTATTTGAAGAATGTGTTCTCATTGTGTATCCCATCAATGTTAAACCTAGTTAGGGATTTTATAACCTCCATTGGTCCAAACATTAGGACTTGCCATTACCAGAGGAGTATTTACATACATATCTGAAGTTCCCTGTATCAAGTCCATTTACTCTTCATAGTTCCCAAATTAAAGGAAAACAAGGAGATTAGACTGTTGTTTTTAATTTTGGATTACACATAAAGTGTTGTCCATAAAGATGGAATGATTTATTTTTCATACACATTTCTCTTATTGTTGTGGTTTAATTTGTTCTGTGAAATCTTTTTGAAGATATTGATCAATACAGTTGCATTTGTTCTGAAAGAAAATCACATTGTCACAATCATTTTATGAGAAGAGATAAAAAAATGTTTTATTCTAACTTTATGGACAGCAGTGTATTTGCCATGTTAAGAACGAAAAAATATTTTTTAGCAAATGACATTCTTCCTACTCACTGTTGCCAAGATGGTTAAGGCTAGCTCAAGATATGGCTAACCTTAAATTGCAAATATAGCAATCTAGTAAATACCAGTATGAAGAACAGTTTGGGCTTAACAGAGGAAAAACTGTTGGAGGGCTAATCTAAAAGTTGGATGTCATAATTTTGTTGTGGTAACGTGGAATAATAATAAATTCAACTTAAACCACATTTTCAAACATACTAGCAGAGTTTCCTGGTTTCTCCTGGGGTGCTAGCTATCATGACCCTCAATCTGGGTGCATGGCGTAGCATTAGAGCATGTGACCCATACACAGAGGCTTCAGTCCTCAACGCAGCTGGCCCGGGTTCGAGTTCCGACCCCGGTGACCTGTGCTGCATGTCTTTCCCCTCTCTTCACCCCACTTCCTTTCATTAAATAAGATGACAATGTTTTAAAGCAACAATTGGCACATTTCACCCAATCAAATAGCCTTGACTGATTAACCTGCTAATGTCAGCTTGTTTGTGCTTGGTTGCTCTAAAAAAAACAAAAAACATAATGGCAAAAGGTTTAATATTCTGAGCAGTAGGCCCTAGTATACTACTATTACTACTACATAAAGTGTGTTTCTGTTTAAGTTTTTTTTAGATCAAAATAATTAATACATTTTATAGTTTAGTAATAGTAACATAACTATAATTGTGATAATAATACTTATTTTAACAGCAGGTTAAAAAAAAATAACTGTTGCTTTTCTGCCATAAATAAAAGCAGTTAGGTAGTCTTTCGCAAACGAATGCCAGTGAATTTTAACTTGAGACTAATTGCCATTACTTATTTATAATGTCATATGCCAGCTTGTGCTGGAAATATTATGTTGCTTGATCCTATGAGCTATAACTCTGAGTTACGTTTAAGAGTTTCATAGTTTTGGCTCATTTGTTTGCTGCTATTTATGTTTTGTCCTCGTTTCATGGCTTTTCTTCCAAGGCTGCTTTGCTTCTTCGTGTTCTATTTATGCTACAAAGTAATACGAGCAAATAGCAAACTTCAAAACTGTCTATGAGTAAAGAAGCAAAACAGACATTTGTGAGACAATTTTTACTGATTGTTGAAATGAAGCTCTGAGACAGTGTCCAGTCTAATAAAGAAGATGGGTTAAACATTTTTAAACCGGTGGATAATTTAAAAAGCCCAAAAAGTTTGAATGAAACGCTCTATTTATATACATGGCAAATCTTCTTTTCTCTTTAGCGGAAAATGGGCCAGTGGCCTATATTCTCTGGTGCTTCGCTGCTTCTCCTCAGATTAGCGCTTCCTCCTTCCCTCTGTTTTTCTCCTTCACTTTCTCCTGCACTCTCGCTCTGGGCTTTTGAACTGATAAGTGCTGGCAGCCCTTGCTGCCTCATTGGACACAAGGCCCTCTTTAAGGAAAAAGGACGTTTTTCTCTTCTTTTCTGTTTCCCTCACCCTCTCATGCTGTTATCCAGTGGTCAATCTCACTATTTCTGCTCTTCCTCTCCACTTCAACGTCCCTTATTTCGCCAACCGGGTCGTGGGTGTAAACGCCGAGGGTTGCAGTGAGTTAATCCTTGGCTAAAGTGCAGAGAATGTCGCCCTGGGCATGCAAAAACAATCAGGACATCTCAGGAAGACACACACAGAGAGATGGATAGAAAAAGGATGTGGAGGAAAAAAACGAGCCGGCAAAGTATTTCAATGAGAGAAAAAACAGAAGCGGTGGTGTTTATCGGGTGTTCTGATCTATATAGGGTGCATGAGCAGTTTTCTCAGCTAGAGAGACATCAGAGTAAGATTAATGGTCAGGAATCAATTCAAATGTTTCTGTCGGTAACATGATCCTGTGATGACACTTCCAAGCCTGTCCTGTTTCTGTGCACGATGGCACATAGCAAAAACTGGTCATATTTGTGATTAAAAACGGCAGTGACTGAAAATATGATGTGGACATGGGGGATGGAGGGAATAATCTCTAGGCTTTGTGTTTGACCTTTCAATGACGGGAAAATGTTTAAATTTGTGGTGTGCGTGAACTGTCGTACCAGATGGCATCGCTCTCATGAGCCCTGGAATACAACATCTTGAACACGCAGCAGAAATGTCATCGGCAGGAGTGAAATTTCCTTTTTCCTGAACAAGATTTCTGCTTTGATCAAGAAACAGTCGTACCAAGAGCTTCAATATTACCTGAGTAGCGAAATGTTTCTGCAGTTAATTAAAGGTAGTACAGAATTTTTGAAGTGAGGTTGTGGTAAAACATTATAGGTATATCTTCACCGCAGTAGATTTCTCTTTAGATGTCTTCATTTAGCATAAATCCAAACCAGGCTCATTCTCAAAACCGTAGTGGTTTATGTAAATGCTATTTTATAAACACAGAAACTGTCATCATGCTTGCTTTGGGGGGTCATTTAGAAAAGTTGATTAGTTTAATTGGAAATGAAGGTAGGAAGTGCTCTGCCACCAATGATTCTGCTTTTTATCTGCATATTTCTGGGTTTATCCACAAGGCCTTTCCTCTTATGCTTGCACTTTTTTTTTCTGGTCTCATCAGTTTTTTTTTTTAACCTTTCAAGAGTTTCTAAACATTTTGACAATTGATCTACCTAAAGATGATTTGAGAGCCTAGATGTTATTCCACATAATTCTGTTATATATGGCTGCTAAGATATTAACTGCTTATAACCATCTGTTTAAAATATGTTAATATTGTCTCTGCTAACGACTGTATAGCTTATCTGGTATGTTTTTGGTGTATTTAGCTGTAGTTTTAGTTTGAGACAAAGGTTTTAAAAGGACTGCAAGACCTCTAGAAACTGAACAATAGCCAAAACAAACCCAGGAGGAGAGTCAAAATGAAGCTTTCTCCCATCTCCCATAGTTAAAACAAGAAAAGAGGCACAGCTGCATGCTAACAGCTTGGTGTCCTGTAACTCAGAGGGATGCCACTATGTGGCTTCTTTGGACAATGCAGTTAAACATCAATGTGCAGCAAAGGCTAGTTAGGCCCCACAGTGACTGGACTGCACATCCTCTACTTTAGCTCCTCCTGTCTGCAGGAGGTATGGGTTTGTTGTTTGATATTTTACAGGAAACCTGCAGAGAGGCAGACGGGCTCAGTATAGGCCTGAACACTGATCAATGTCTGAATGCTAGCTGGGTCAGTCAGGTTTGAAGTGGTTTACATGTAGATAGTAGAGGCTGTACAGCATAGGATTTTCATTATGTGATGAGACATTACTTGTAACCCTGTGAGGCATGTAAGCAGGAGTTGTTTCAAGGCCTGCGCACATGGTATACACATAGTTGTTAAATGAACAGCATAGCAGCAGAGGGGTCAGGAAGTCCTTTTACTTTAATACAAATGGCTCTGAATTTCCCCCATCTTTTAGTGTCCAGTCATAGTTTTAGACAAAGTGCCATAAGGAAATATGTTTTTAATAAAAGGGATATTGCTGACAACAGCATAGGTCAGTGAAGTAAGTCCTTACTTTTTAAGTACGTGTGTTTGGCTTCGCGTGGCATGAGCAAATATCAGCTGTTCCATGTTATTATGGTACAAGTTTAAGACTGAAATGTGAAAGCATTTTACTGAATTAAAAATTCTTTATTCATCCGAAAGGAAGTTTTTTTATTGTTGTAACTCATATTATCCAAGTTTCTTCATGGTTGTTGCAGATGGTTACGGCTGTGGCCAGGAAGGATCTCCTGTAGAAGCCAGTATCAGGACACTTTCTGCATCATAATCTAATGATTTTTATTAATCTTAAAAATTATAAAATAATTCTTGTTTATTTGTTGCATTGACTTTTAAAGAATGTCAGCTATATATATTTTGAAGATCAAGACTGATCTCCAAATTTAATAGTAGGTATTGAGAGCAAATCTAGAATCAGAATAAGCTAAAACAACAAAGAATCTGTTTTTTTTAAACAAACAGATGAAAAATAACTACAGAATAAACATTGGTTAAATGTAAATGTAGCAGCTGTTCTACAGTAAACAGTGTTATTGAGCAGAAATCTGTTTTTTATTTTTGCCTTTTCAGTAAAAATACATAGGAGTTGGGCATTTATGCTAGCTAGCTAATATGTGAAGTTAGCTGCAGAAGAAACAAGCCTGTTGTGGTCTGGTTATCTTCCCAGCAGAAATGCTAACAACCAGTGCTTTTAGCTGGGTTTCAAACATTATGGGTACAATAACTTGCTAAAGTATTCATACATTTTGAATTTTTTGAAGATTTTTCATGTTGCAGTGACAAACATTTTCGGTTTGGCTATGAATCATAATAAGTGCCAAAGGCAATAACTAACAAAGTTTGTAATTTTAATCAAAATTACCAAGTCGATGCACTACCTGATTATCAGGCAGTAATAGCCAAACAGCTCTCAGCCTCTGTCAGTTATTGTTTTATGAATATTATAAAATAATAGATGAAGGAGTGAATTTGTGCACTGGTGGTCTCTAACAATAAGCCCTACACACATATACAGAATAAACACAAACAACAACTTTCTAAAACTCAGAAACCGGTGTTGCTTTTTGGTCATCAAAATAACAGATTTGTTAGAAAAATGGGGAAGATGAATCAAAGTGGTATGTTTTAAAGTGGCAAGGCCTGAATAATAAAAACAATTACATCAAGTCATTATGTAATGGTTGGAATAAAAAGCTGGGCTGTTTTAGAAGAACCACCGCCATACTTAGAGGACTTATTCGATGCAGTTCATGGGTGTTGTGAAGATAGTGTGGGTGGGACTCCTACTCTGCCTCTCTGATCATCAGAATAAAATAGAGAAACGAACAGAGTGGACAAGAGACGATGTGAGGTTCTCAAAGGTCAGGATAAATCAAATGAGCAAACTAACTGCTCTGTGTTGAGTAAAACGTGAAGGAATAACACAGAGCATGACTGGATGGTGAGAGGACCTGGGATCCCTACAAGTCTTTACTTTAGTTACTGTGGTTTTGTTCCGGACTGTTAGAATGTATTGGTCTCACACTGATACCCTGGTCTTTAGAGCAGGTATTGGTATGTTTAGTAGGGTCGCCAGGGGTCAAATTCTGTTGGAAAATAAAATCAACGTCTAGATAAATCTTGTCACAGAGGGAAGTATAAAGTGTTCTAAAACTTCCTGGTAGATAGCCATGCCAACGATGGACTTGATTAGATACAGTGGATTGGATCAACACCCGCAGATTACATGTTTACCAGATGGAAACGTCAGGACTTTTAACCACTGAGCAACAGTTCAGTCTTTTTCTTCTTAGTCCAGTTGAGACATTTTTTATGTCTCTTTTTCAGGAGGGGATTTGCCCAAAAAAGGGCCTGATATAGGCCACATGTCCTGGATATATGTGTGTGATCGCTCTTGAAGCTCTGACTTCAGCTGGAGCTGCAGCCTTGTCAATCTCATCCATACTCTTGAATGTGGTTTGCTTCATAATCATCTCAGGGCTGTGGTTATCCCTGTGTCTTGTACACCTTTTTTGTACCACACTTTAATTCCTTTCACTCAACTTTTTCGAAGTTTCGAAAATAAAAGCATGAAATGTTTCACTCTGTATTTCATTAATCTTTATCTTGTACAAGTTTTACCTTTTGATTGAAATACTAAAATAAATTATTTTTTGGATATTCCAATTTATTGAAATGTACATGTATTAGTTATCAGAGCATAAATCCACTGCACTCAAAAACATAATAGTCTACAATTAATAGTGGTCAAACTTGTCCTGATGCCCAATACATTTATAAAATATTTGTGTTTAATATGGAGTTGCATGAAAGAAAGCACCAGACGTTTTGTAAATAGAAATAAATGATTTGCCCCAATTTTTCAAAGCCCTGTTTTTCTTGCAATGTAAATTTCAGCATCTGAGCCTGAGAAGAATGAGAGAGAACCAACAGCTGAAGTAGACAAAGAGACAGCATGTGAACGAGAAAGCATAGAATGGAGATCAATAGAACCAGAGAGCTGCCGATCAAAACCCAGAGACACTGTTCGTATGTTTTGTATAGAAAACAGTAAAGACGAGAGTCTGTGTCTCTTTCCCGATCTCTGTCTGAAATCTTTCGTGGTGCTTTCCTGGTGGTTTGGTTGCTATGGTGAAAATCTAAAGGCTCCACAATGAAGTCCGGTGCAGTTGGCCAGAGCGTTCTCTGTGTTTGTGTGTGCGTGTGAGAACAAGAGTGTGTGTGTTTTTCATCTTTTTATCTCTTTGTGGGAGCTAATCTGGTGATCATATGATTGTTACATTGTGACATCTTCAAAATGCCTCTTTGTCCTCTCGTGTATTTGTGTTTGTACAGTTTTCTGTTGCATTTAAAAAAAATAGCTTGGTGTGGGCTTGGAGATGGTTTTAATTCAAAATTGGTTATTTTTTTAAAGCAAATAGATGAATCGGAAAAAGGTTATAACCTTTGACCTCAAAAGAATTCTGTACACTTTTCTTTCACAACATTAGTCATCTTAGTGTAGAAGCTTTTACTCTGAAAGAAATGTAGAAGGTACGAGGTGAAGTAAATAATGAGAATATGGTTGATGGGGGGGTATCCTTTGCCCTGTCGCTAGGTAACAGTCTCGAGGCCCAAAGGCAAAGCCAGGCCTGGTCTCCATGGCAACATCATTGGTGTGGAGACTGAATAGAGTTTTCATGGATGTTGAGTGAACTGTGTAGTGTTTCACATACTTGTATATTTCACTACAAACAGGCAGGCGAATAGTCAGCTATAAGATAAACTTTTAAACTGATTAGATGTGTTAGTGAGCGAGCTCCCGTCTGAGCTTCCAGACTGAGGATGTCTACCTCCGCTGATCATATGATCCACTAATTATCTTTATGATCCATTCACATTCCGCCTTTTGTGTTTAATTAAAATAATTTTTTCCCTTGTATCTGATTTTCCATTTCCAAAACTCATCAGATTTGACGTCAACAGCGCAAAGAAAAGAGACCATAAGTTGGCAAACCAAGGGAAGACAGTTTGTGAGTAAAAGAAGAACAGAGTGTGTGGATGGGCAATGATCGCATGTTGGACGGCAGCAGACCATTAAAGGTGGTTTAGTCAATTTACTCACAGAGGGGAAGAGAGCTGCCTCACTCCAGTGGACGTAAAGTCATTTAAGCCCTTATGTACAGAAAGGAGAGCACGGGTGCATTTTTTTAGTTAAGAAAAAAACACATTTGCAACGTAAATCACTTTTACCTTCACTTTCCTAGTAACTTAAAACAGAAATTTGAGGCAAATCGCACAGTGACATCAGCGGTATCCCCATGCATGGTTAATATTAATATTTCAGCTAAGACTTTGGCTTGTAACACCGAACTCCTTGTGCAAACGCTCTAAGTTCTGGCCCCTGGCGTTCCTTTTCAATCCGTTCTGCTTCTAATAAAACTATTCTGAAGTCCAGTTATCACACAACAGGGCATCCTAATGTGTGTTTCACTTTAGAATTAGATTCGTCCTGTAGGAACGAGCTGGTAGGATGAGGTAAAGGCCCACACTACATTTATAAAAAAAAAAAAAAAAAACACCACCTGCCTCCTAAAGTACAACAAAAACCTTTGGATAACTTGTTTTTTGTCATTTTGTTTTTGAACCCTCATGCTAACAGTCTTGCTGGTATCAAATTGTAGATTTCTCTGGATTTTCTAAATATAATAAAATTGGACAGTAAATATTTATTTTCTGCTCTTGTTTCATACAAACACACAGCAGAATTTTGCCTTTGCTTCTAATTTAAATGTTTAATAACTGCTCAGGACCGAAAAGACTAGCAGAAATATTTTTTGAACATTGTTCTTGCATCTTGTTCTGAGAAAGGAAAACAACTAAAATTGGTATTGGCAGGTCTTTACAAAAGCCAAAGGTCAGAAATTGGCCACAAATGTTTAACCGTCATGTAACGGTGACCCTTTGCAAATATTAGACCTGAATTTCTTTCCAGCCCTTTGACAATATTCCAGAAAGCAGATAAACTTCCAACAGCCACATTGGAAAAGTTGAGATTCCATTTGATGAGATGGGACAGGAGATGGTGAAATGATTGCATACTGATTTGTGTTCTTGGTCTGTCTCTTTTGCTGCTACTGGGTTGCCGTTATCCCACTAAGGGACAGAAAATACTCCATTTTTAATTTTCCTTTTCATTTGTTCCTTTTTGGGCACTAAGCTACCTCCATACCTGTAGAACAATTTATGAACGTTTAGAGACTGAATAAGCTGCCAAAGCTGTTTAACTTTGTAATCGTAATTTCACTGACAGTCCCACCCCTCTCTCGCACACACTTGCACGCGCACACACACACACACAAACGCAGGCAGCACTGACAGCGCAGCAAGCAAGCAGACAAAAGCATGTTTGTGTTCATGGGAATTTAAAGCACAGTGGGTCTCTATGTATGGAAGCAGTGTCAGGCCCGTCCCAGAGTGACCGGGGAGGATGGTGGGGGTGTAGTTTGAGGGGATTTCACAGACTCTTTTCCTTCAAGCAAGACTCGACAATCATTTAAAATGCACATTGATCCTTTTTTGTTTTTACATTGTGCTCATGAATGCGCTACAATTTCAAATAAAATCATTTACCAGTGGGAGCAAGCATGTTTTTCTTAGTATCTACTTGTATGTGTTGAGCAATTTATCAGATATATCAGTCTGTCTATGTTTCGACTTTTAAAAAGAAGTTTGTCAGTTTTCAAATGTTTTTTTATTGCTTAGTATAAAATTTTCTCATGCAAGATATATCATGGTTCATAGCTTAGTCGTCCAATTTCCATTAGGCACTGGAACCTGCCTGTATGGAACACATCCTTTTCCTTACAAGCTGTTGTCAGGCAACAGTATGCCACATCCAATTATGGAACCTTTATTGTGACAAAATTGAGTTCTCAGGAAAAAACATAAAAACATTTAAGATCACGAAATTATATCGTGTAATATGATATAATGATGGCAGAGATGGCATCATTATATCCCCTCGGCATCAAAAATGTGCGCTCAATGTTCAAAGTGCAGTGCTTCACCCAAGCAAGTCACTGCTGTTGCAGACCTTGATTCTTATGCCAGAGAGTTCTAGAGAGTAGGACTATAATGGAAGAAAGTGCTTGTAAAGTGAAATTATGTCAATTTCTGCTGTTTGCTTGTAACTGCAAAGCTCAGCATTAGACTACAAACATAACTGCATTTCTTAATCTAATAGCATCCACACCTATATGGCCTACTGGTCTGATGTATGACTGATTCAAATGGTTTACACTGGCGGCAAGAGGATCAGAAGAAGAGGGAGGGGTAAAATCTGAAGAGGGAGACCGATCAAAAACTACTTTCTGTTGCTTCATTCAGGGCTCGTCACTGTGGATCACCTGCCTCCATCTCACCGCACCCCTACTGTTGTCCTCTGCCCAGGCTTCGTGTCTAGAATAGGCATGGGCCACATACTACGATATAGGCATTAAGGTTTTAAAAGGTTTCAGAACCACTCAAGTGTTTCATTATACATTTTCTACTGCTCAAAGTGCTTTTATGAAATGTCAGATTCCAAATTCCATAGTGTTGAAGTTTAGGTCATTATTCTATAATTTTGCTGAAAGCCAAGCACAGTTTCTTCAAAGGTGAATCATTAAAAAGAGAACAAAAACAAAAAGGTGCCAGATGCCCCCAATGTTTTCAACCTTTTTGGAATTTTTCTGACACTTGTAGTGTTCTATATCAGCTCTCCTGAGTTCTACTTCATTCCGTCTGAGGTCTACCATCCCTGATTAATTTTTCAAACCTCACGTGTGCCGGCTTGATTTGCGATTTATGAGCGGCCAAAGGCCACTCACTGAGCTACCATTTAAGTTAAAATACCTATTTTGATTTTAGTACAGATTGGGACTGAGTAACCTTTAAAGCTTTTTTATGAATTAGGGATGAACGATATATCAGCATTAGCGTTGTTAATAGCTGAAGTCAGTGTTTTTTGTTTTTTTTTAACATATAGGCATCAGTCACGTAAGTAAAACTTGGCTGGTAAGAACAACTGATGTTTACTTACATGTTCGCAGCTGTTTGCGTATAAGTTCCGGGGGGAGGGAGGAGAGTTGGTTGGCCATGTGGTATGTGTTTGAGCATGTGACAGTGATGCAGCACAGGATTGTGGGGGGTTTAAATGAAGCAGAGAAGCAATGTCAGTGTTCACTTTGTGGAAAGGGAAGGGAAATATGTATAGTACACATAATATTGGCAAATATCAATTATTGGTCATAACACAGTGTCAATATTGGATATTGATATCGGCCGAGATTTTAATATTGATGTATCCCTTGTAAGAATATATTAAATATTAATTTTACCTGACAGAAGTTGGCAATTCTGCACATATTCTCCGTTAAAAAATTGTCTTTTTTTCTTAACCATGTTATGTAGGAAAGTTGTGATAAAATTATGATCCTAATTATATTGTACATAATTTCTGATATATGTTTCCCAATTTGTTAATTCCTGTGCTACTTCTGTTTTCTAAATTCAGAACTGTGTAAATGTGTACGATTCTAAACATATAGTGAGAGTCCTTGAAGCATTAAAGAAAACTGCAATATGTCAAGCAACTTTCTGGCCAGACGGGAAAGTAATGAAGTTACATATTTGAAACTATGGTAATGTTGAAATAAAACCGTGATAAACTAGTGGTGAACACTAGAAAAGAACAACTTGGTGAAACAGGAAGCGCAAGTCCTCTTGTATTTTCTTTTATTTTTAAGTATCACAAGCCTTTTTAATTCTTGGCATAGAAAGAGCAAATGCATCATGGTGTGTGTGCATTGTCAAGGAGGCAGGAAGATGAAAACACTAGGTGTAGCCACTGCGTTGTTGTTCTTTTTTCTCCCCCTATCCTCTTTAAAAGTACACAAAAGCAGTGGCAGTCCATTGTGGTGCAAAGCGGGGAGCATTCGCGGTGACCTGAGCTGAGGAGAGGCCTAAGGACCAAAACACACCCACAGATTCATTGTTTCTGTCAGCCCTCCTCTGCAATCGCAATAATTCACGAGCATGTATCACGAGCATGAGTAGACACAAAGGGACGCAAGCCCCTGTTGTATTGAGGTGAATGACACCAGCCTGTCCCAAGCAGAGCCCGAGCACGCTGCTCAAGTTCCAGGAGATGAATGTAGCATTCAAAGCAATGACAACACAAACATATACGCTATACACACACACAGTGTAAAACAGCACTGTCATCACTGTGCTCTCACCCAGAGACTGATATCGTGGATCAGCCAAACCAAACTGGTGCCACCACCAGATCTCACCCTAAATCAGACACGTTATCCACCATATCTTCTCTGCTGGTTATTTTCACACACATTGCTCCTCGATAGTTTAGCAAACATTAGCAGCTTATTCATTAAGGAATTTAGAATACTCATGTTTTAATAAATAAAAAGGGCCACAGGTGGCCATGTGGTGGCGGCGACAGGGAGCAGCAGCTCTGTTTTATATAGGTCACACCACTCGTCACGCATCTTCTGGGCTTTCTGTACACTTTATCTATCTATGATGAGACTGAGTGGATCAGAGACAGACAGAGCTGCGTGCCAGTGCCCAAGATGCACTGCACAGTGAAGCTGTTGCTCGCCAGCTGCATGGATGCCAGAAAACAAAGGGGTGGGTTGGGGGGGTTTGGTTGGATTTGAGTTGGGGCTGCTGTTTTTGACATGTGACATGCAAAATCTGTTTAAAGGACAAAGCATATGGGAAATTAGCAGAAGGGATTGGTTCTGCTGTAAGATCATTCTTATACAAGCATAAATGCAGCTGTTCTGTTCTGACCTTAGGCATTTCCACAGAACTAATCTGCCGCCTCATTAAGCCCACCAAGGGCTGGAGGACTCAGTTCCTGAAGCAGCCGTGTGTTATGCTGTTTTGTGTCTTTTTTTGTTGTTGAGACAGTTTACCAGCTCCTTGCCATCAGTACCAGTTGCGCGTGACAACAGGATAATGGGCATGAGTGTGGGATTCTTATGGTGTGATTGCTTGGAGTAAAAACATAATGGTTTTTTGATCTAATTTAATGTATCTAAAATGAAAAACAAACAGTTATTCCAAACAATGGTATTAATATTCTGGTTTATTATCTATAATTGCAGTTAAAATTTAATTTGTTCCATCTATTGTTATATTGTGTTTTTCATAGTTATTGAGGACAAAATGTTATATTTTATTTTACTCTTTCTAGAGGTAAAAGGGGATTTAAACAAACTTATATTTGCTAGTTAGTCTGGCCATCTACTGTTGTAGCTGCCACTCATAGCTTAAAAACAGTAGTTTTAAAACAGCGGGTTAACTTAAAAAAAGTGAAGGCTGGTGCAGCCTTAGTTTCCACACTTTGCCTCTTCATGTTTTACAGGAATATTTCCGAGGTGACTGGATTTGTCTTTATTTTAAATACAGGAAATCATAGGATAATTATTTTAGCTAGCTAGATGGCACTGCCAAGCAGCAAGTGGAAGAGGGGCAGCCTTGCAGTATCCTATGCTACGTTGTTGTAAATATGAATCTGAGAATATTATTTAATATTTAATATTAATATTTTAATATTAATATTTTATCAAATAATATTTCGGTCTGTTAAGGATTGTCCTGTGAATACCAGCCCTATTAAGGCGATGGTATTAGGACAGAATAGAAAGGTGTGAGACGAGCTCTGGCATTATTGAACAGCATAAACTCTGCACATATATGGAATGAATTCACACAATTTCTTAAAATACAAGAATTTATTAACAAAAATAAGTCAACTCAAAGTCAAACATATTTAAATCAACAAACTCTTTACTATGCTAAAACAATCCAACTAAACTACCAAGCAGAATTAAAAAATAATCAAGACTAATGGGCTATGTACAATATACACAAGTTGATTAAAGATGATTGGAAATCATGACCAAAAAGAGTGATGCAACATTACCATGTAATGTTTATGTTTGAGAACCAAGGATTATCTTGAAGAATCTGGAAATGAGGTTAAGGTAGTCTTGGAACCAACTTAGACAATAATCAGCAAACGTTTAGACAACCATTCACAATGCAAGATTAGGTAAAATATTATTTTAGTAAAATAATGTTTTAAATAATGATCTGCCGAATAAAACCAACCTCCCGGATGACTAATTCTCAACGGTGTCTAATTAACTGCCTTTATTTATTGAAATAATATTTGAAGAAATATTATTGAGTAATTTGGAAAAGAGCCAAATCTTTCTGGAGAAATGGGGCTTAATGGTGTTTACTTAGTTATCAACTCTAGTAAATGATGTTCAGTGACTATTATCCACTACCTTGAAAACCAACAACCTTTCTGTTGACTAGCCTATATGCTAGCACACACGTGTTCTCACCGTTAGCAGTTAAGCTAGCAAGAAGCGGATAGCTTAGCACCAGAATCAACACATACCTTTAAAATACCAGGGTTAATAAAAGGGTTAAAATGCATAAGCGTGGACGGCGCGTTATGAGCGATCTTCTGTTTAAAATCACCCTTTAAATAAAGCTTATCTTAACTTTACAACATACAAAGAACACAGAACCGGCACGTGCCGTAGCTAGCCTACTAGCACTAAAGATAGCCAGGTTCCACAAAACAAAACTTCATAACATGAAAACGTTTAGATCATTTCATCCTGAACCTATCTGTTAATCTGCCCAAACTTAACCTCTGACCATGTTGAGGGAATGTTGCCCAAGGGCGAAGTTTGAAGAAGGTATCCGGTCAACAAGCCGTTGGCTGGGTAGCTAACCTCTGCGTTCGCTCTGTGAACAAAAGAGTTAGCTCCGGAGAGCTGGCGGCTTGGCCTGTCCGCTGCCCAGCTGTTCGTTACCTGTAACACGGTTGTGCAGGCCATAGTAACTTCCTTCAGACTGGGCTTGTAGAAACAGCTTCTCCACCGGGGTCTCTCCTCGACACAAGTTTGCTTCTGTGGGGCCTCGAAGAGAAAATGTAAGCAACTCTTACACCTTAATTTCCCCGTTCATGAATGAAAATACCGGATACACAGACAGTATTTCATTCTACTTAACTTTGCATATGATCGATGATCGTATGGCTTTGGATCCAGTTGAATTTATGTCTTTCTGCCAGCAAAAGACATTCGCGCGCTGGGCCTCTCCTGAACCGTCCTCCTCGAAGGCTGTGTGGAAAGAGAGCAATATGTGGGAAGGGCGGGGGTCTTATACGGGCAGTGGCATCACTGGGATGTCCTCTGCTACCCCCCTTCCCCCTTCAGAGTTGTGATTTTATTTGGGTAATGGCGCCACAGGAAGTCCGCAGTTATCCCCTTTTCTGGGTGTGCCGGAAGAAGGTTAATGCACTTTATTTTGAAAAGTTCCAGGAATGTCCGTACCAGAGTTTTAGTTGAAATCCATGGCTGTGGTCCCAACAACGTATAGCTGGAGAAAACTCTGATAATTTTCTTCTGCGTTTCAATAAAAAAAACTTTGTGACAGAAAATGCTGTTGGTTTTTAAGCTTTAACTTTATAAAACCTTGGTTTACCCTGATACAGTCCAGTGATTAGTCACAACATAAGCTGACCCAGTTTGCCACCTCCTATAGCTCCTTGCTAGCATAGGTTGAAAGGGGGGTGTGGATATGGTCTGGGATTTGCAGTGTGTGATAACTTTAAGTAAAATATAACAGTATTTACACAAAACATGTACACAAAAAAAATATAACAGTATTTACACAAAACTACAATAATTGCTTTTATTTGAAACAGAAAAGCAACATTTACTAATACTGCAGTTTAAATATAACAACGTACTGACTGTCATAGCTATATTGTCTGTATAGTAGGCTATTTTGGATTTAAAGGCAGAACATACACGGGTTGGACAATTAAACTGAAACACCTGTCATTTTAGTGTGGGAGGTTTCATGGCTAAATTGGACCAGCCTGGTAGCCAGTCTTTATTGATTGCACATTCCACCAGTAAGAGCAGAGTGTGAAGGTTCAATTAGCAGGGTAAGAGCACAGTTTTGCTCAAAATATTGAAATGCACACATCATTATGGGTGACATACCAGAGTTCAAAAGAGGACAAATTGTTGGTGCATGTCTTGCTGGCGCATCTGTGACCAAGACAGCAAGTCTTTGTGATGTATCAAGAGCCACGGTATCCAGGGTAATGTCAGCATACCACCAAGAAGAACAAACCACATCCAACAGGATTAACTGTGGACGCAAGATCAGGCTGTCTGAAAGGGATGTTCGGGTGCTAACCCGGATTGTATCCAAAAAAACATAAAACCACGGCTGCCCAAATCATGGCGGAGTTAAATGTGCACCTCAACTCTTCTATTTCCACCTGAACTGTCCATCTGGAGCTCCACAGGGTCAATATACACGGCCCGGCTGCTATAGCCAAACCTTTGGTCAATCATGCCAATGCCAAACGTCGTTTTCAATTGTGCAAGGAGCGCAAATCTTGGGCTGTGGACAATGTGAAACATGTATTGTTCTCTGATAAGTCCACCTTTACTGTTTTCCCCACATCTGGGAGAGTTACGGTGTGGAGAAGCCCCAAAGAAGCGTACCACCCAGACTGTTGTATGCCCAGAGTGAATCATAGGGGTGGATCATTGATGGTTTGAGCTGCCATATCATGGCATTCCCTTGGCCCAATACTTGTGCCAAGGACTAGCGAACCATTTTTGAGGACCATGTGCATCCAATGGTTCAAACATTGTATCCAGAAGGCAGTGCACCAATACACACAGCAAGACTGGTGAAAGATTGGTTTGATGAACATGAAAGTGAAGTTGAACATCTCCCATGGCCTGCACAGTCACCAGATCTAAATATTATTGAGCCACTTTGAGGTGTTTTGGAGGAGCGAGTCAGGAAATGTTTTCTTCCACCAGTATCACGTAGTGACCTGGCCACTATCCTGCAAGAAGAATGGCTTAAAATCCCTCTGACCACTGTGCAGGACTTGTATATGTCATTCCCAAGACAAATTGACACTGTATTGGCCGCAAAAGGAGGCCCTACAGCATACTAATAAATTATTGTGCTCTAAAACCAGGTGTTTCAGTTTCATTGTCCTACCCCTGTAGTTGGGCGTACTGTGAGCAGCACAGACTCTGCGCACACTGTCTGTGGACGTTTTTTAGGTTTCATTGTCGAGCGTACCAATTTTTTTTATTTCTGGTGACAAAATCCTATATTTCTCACACTTTCTACCGTAACGTCAAAGCTAATTTGCTGTGTAGCTCTGAAAAAACAAAAAGAGTAGAAGGTGATGTTGAAGGCCATTAAACCAGACTAGGGACAAAAAACAGGAATACACCTGTCAGTGCGGCGCAAAGATTGGCCTTGACGCTGCGCGTACCAACAACCGGCTGTTCGGAGCAGTGTGTCATATATAAAGCAGTCCGATGAGGAGACTTTTTTCCGCAGAGCACCATGTACGCGGTCGTAAGAATAGGCTCTTTCCACGTCAACTTCCGTATTCAAGGATATGCGGCGGGGTTACTTCCAGTCTGTTGAAAATTGCTTTTTATACAAGGTGCTTGCAGGGCTTGCCCAAGCTGACGATTAACGTTCGCATTCGTAAAAAAATAACTTTTGGACAATAAGCTTATGATCAAACATGAACTGTAAGTCTGTGTCTGTTGCATTTATGGGTAGCCTTGTTCTTTATTGAGTGAATTAAACAGAGGTGGGTTGAGTAATCAAAACTGTACTCAAGTGAAAATTCTCCTACAAGTACTTTTGTTTTTCAAAGTAAATGCAACTAGTTACTGCCCACATCTGTTCACATTTCAGTCAAACTGTTAATCTGTGTTGTCTAGCTAGTTTGCAGTGTATTAGCTTACCTTGCATAGAATCGAATGTCATCATCAGACCCTGCGAATCATTTTAATCCAAATGTAGATTGAATTTTAAGTTCCTCGATCTGTTTCTTTAAATCTTCTATTTCCTCTTTTAACTTACAGTTTTCATTTACTGCCGTGTCGAGGCCAGTGGGTTCTAGTACAGAGCAATAGTCATGGTCCAAAGTAGGACTGAAGTCCGCAGGCTGCTCTTCTGCTGGGTTATCTGGCTCAGGTCTCCTCACTTGGTCCCTGACACCCGGTATTGGAGGCTGTATAGAGTAATCGTTCCATTCGTTCTCCCTCCAGCAGTTTTAGGCTGGATGATCTGATCTGGAGTGGTGCAGACTGCAGACCTTGCTGTGTGGTGTTACACTGAATCTGTCGCAACAAATACTCATTAACCACCGTCTTGTTAATTCAGCATCGTTTGGAAAGCTGTGCAAACTTAAAAGTCCATTATATTTTGAAGATGCCGTGCACTTAGGGACACAGCAGTGTTCATGACATTGTTTTACTTGGTTTTGAAACACGAGTTTGTCTTTCTTTGCAGTCAGTTCCTCAAAGCAGAAGAAAGTAAGGTGCATTTCGCTCATGCGGATGTGACATCACCATCATACAGGCAAAGAGCCTATTGAGCTTTGCGTGGACATGTCCAGCGAAAGTCCGCTTTGAGACTGCGGAGACAAGTATGCGCAACTAGGTTTTGCCCATTAGATTTTAATATAAAAACTAAAGCAAAATCAAGAATCAGCACAGCTAAGCTTAGTAGTTTTTTGATGCTAGTAGCTTGCTAATTGTAGTTTTAAAACACTGTTACATTAATAAGATGAATGGTACTCCTTAAGTAGTTCTTTGCACCAGGTGGCCGACAATAAGAAGCAACATGTGGGGGAGAAGCAATTCTACTATATGCTATGTACAAAAATAACACTCCACTTTCTTTATCACTTTCTCTGGTATCAAAAAATATATATACTTAAAACCATAGGAATCAATGGAAAATTCTACAAGTTCTGAAGGCTCATGCTTAATCCAAAGGCTAACTTTAACCTTTCATGGTACTGTGTTGCCCTTAGGCAATAAACCCATTCTTGGCCTGTCACACCTCTGTATTGCTTCACTTTAATTAAGTGCAGTTTTATTCAAAGTATGGTAGCAGTAACAGTGTTTTACTTTGCCACATGAGTTTCAGGAAGCATTATTCAAACCCATTTTTTGTAGAATATTTCAATGAGGTTTTGCGATTTTACTCCCCAAGAGGAGTCTGAAAACATTTTTCCCAAATCTATTTAATGCAAATTTAATGCAATTTATTTTTTAATAAATTAGCATCATACCCTTGTTGCCCTTGAGCTTAGCTTGAGCTATTATGGCATCACTATGACAGCAATGAAATAATCTATAAAATATATTAACATTATGTGTATTTAGTATATTTTAAGACATAAAAACACAACACATTTTTTTTCTTACTGACATTACGAAGCGTACCATAGAGGGCTGAAGTTAGAGGAGAAACAATTATTGCAAAAAGAGCCAAGAAGGCAAGAGACACAGGAGTACAAAAGGCCAAACACTCCAACATAGATTAAAGAAATCCATGTTAGGATTTTGTAATTTGTCTGATCAGTGCCTCGTTATCTCTGTCTTCCCCTGACTTATGAACTGAAAGTTTCTTGTTGAGCTGTTTTTATGGAGCAAGTCTTCTCACCCCAGTGAAAACAAAAACAAGGAGGCCCACAAGAGGAGCTGAGAAGGGACTTACACATCTACATAATCATTTATTTACGTCTGTTTCATTCAAGTCAAATAGGATGCCATAGTTAAAATGTATTAGTTTAATACTGCTGACGGGAAGTGGTAGGATACAGGAACTTGTCTGGCAGATTATAAAGCTTCCTATCACTGTATACAATGTTTAATTGCCAGACATCTCCCTCTTTAGACTCCCTTGACTTTTCTCTCCTCTACGTCTTACTCGTTTCCTTCGCTTGCATTTTACATTTAAATCATTCAGTTGTGGCCTATATAAAGTGGACCTAAAGTGCTTTGGTCTGAATTCCTTGTAGTTGTAGCTCCACAGGCCCCTGTTTTACTCCTGTTCTGAGGTACGCACCACCTAGAACCTCCATCCTGAGAGCAACCTGTTTTGGTGCCTTCTCATTAAATGCTACTGAGGCACATCACACCCCACCCCCCTCCAGGTCCCAGAGCGTTCCACTCCACCCCGTTCAGCCATTTTTGTAGTTTGATAACAGAAATACAATTATCTTGTCATGCAGAAACTTTTTATTCCTAAATTGATTAAAAGATGTCAACAACAGAAGACTTGTCCATCCAGCCTTACATGTCTGAGCCTGAGTCTGACCCAGAGTGAGAGGAGAATGAAGACGACAAACCTGCAAAAACACGCCTTCAAATGAATCCATCGCAATGGTGTGTTATCAATGTATTTACACCATCCATCCATACCAAATAACTACATGAAGGAGCGTAGTTTACAGTTCAAATAGGTTCTGGTGCTGGGGGATGGTGTAATGAATTGTATGAATTAATAACTCATTAACCAAACATTTAGACTTATTCACTTGCAGCTACGGCATACATGAGCTTGGACTACAAAATCGCAGCAAGAAATAAAAATGCCAATTTGCGAAATTGCTAGCCAGAAGTCCATGACCTTGTTTGGGTCTTCTGCAGCAAATACTGTGACGTGTTAGTTCAAAAAACATAATAAGGAGTAGAGAAAACTGAACAGATTGAAAAATATGACCCAAACACAATACAAGGATATCTACGCAGCACCTGGAGAGACTACATTCAACTTTTCTGCACTCCTACAGGCTCCAAGTATACAACAAAATGCATTTAGGGGCTAAAAAAGTGGATTTTGCCCGATATGTCCCTTTAAAGGTCCCATCCATCAGGTTGTTGTCAGAATTTTGGAACAACGTGGTATTTTTTCACTTACTTAATGATTCCTGTTTCTGCCATTACAATGTGGATTTGCTGCTGTGTTTAAGATTATTGTCCAGTTGAGTGATCCAATTTTGTCCATCAGATGGCCTTACCTTTCATTCTACAATACTTTGGCCCACAGTCCATGATCGATTCAGTGACTGCAAGGTATCCAAGTCCTGTCGATGTAAAACATGCCTAAATGTTCACCCCTCTAACACCATACCTTGCAGTTGGCATGAGATGTTTGTGCTGAAATGTTTGGTATTAGCAAAACATCTCAACTTTGGTCTCATCTGTCCAAAAGATGTTGTTTCTAAAGTCCCATTCAGATGCCAATTAAGTCATGTTCTCCTTGTAACCCTCCCAAACAAGCCAAACTTGTTCAGGGTTTTTTTAAAACTATGCTGACTAGAACTTTAAATTCAAATGCATTAACTAAGACCTAAAGATGGTAAATGGATTGAACTTGTATAGCGCTTTTCCAATCATACTGACCACTCAAAGCGCTTTACACTAGAGCCACATTCTCACAAACACTCATACTGAACGCACATCGGTAGGCAATCTGAGGTTAAGTACCTTGCCCAGGGACACATCAACACATGGTAGGAGGAAGCTAGAATCGAACCCACAACTTTCAAATTAAAATACGACTACTCTTCCCACTGAGCCACAGTCTGAGATCAAATCACTGTAGTTTCTCTGAGCTTTGCACAGTGAGATTCTGGGAAGAATTTTTTTTGATTTTCACTCCTTGCAAGTTTGGCCGCTCTCTTGAATGTTTTTCACTTCCGAATGTTATTTCTCACTGTAGAAAGATAGACTTGAAATTGGAAATAGTCATACATCCCTTCCCAGATTGCAGGGAGCATCAATTGCTTTTCCAAGGTTATTGTTGATTCTTTTTATTCTTGGCATTGGCACATAACAAAAAAGTGCATGCTCTAGACCAGGAACTTAATAAAACTACTACTTTCATAGAAGTGATGTCACTTGCTGGTCCATTAATCAAGTGTATTTAATTAGCAGATCCTTGCAGCTACATTCCTTCTTAAGTCTTAAGCTGTTTGTAAAAAATTGTTTCTAGTTGAAGTTGAAGTCAACGAGTAAACTGACAGGATTGACAAAGATTGATCCGGACTTTGACTTTGTTTTGTGTCTGACCAGCAAAATTGAGTATTTTATTGACCCCAAGGGAGACATTTTAAGCCTCTTAACATTTTACAGGAACAATACAATCACAGAAATCACAGAGATCCAAGAGATTTTTAGAGAAGAGATTTTTACTTCGGGTTTGCTCAGATTTGCTCCAACAGTCATGTAAATAGCTTGATCCCGATATGTTAATGAACTGGATGTGAGCTGCACTCATAACTGACCAAGCCTGTCTTTGCTTCTTGGTGTTTTCTTTTCTTCTTCGAAAGAAACTAACGATAATAGAAAAAAAAACAGTCTTTGTGAGGATAACCTCTCTTCTTTAATATTTACAAGAGTCTTTGGTTTTCTGACTATCTTGAACCGCAGCTTCTATTCCAGGACCAAATCTTCGAAGCTGGACTTGGGATTGATGATAATTAAAATGAGTCAAAATGCCTTGAGATGTTAATGTTAAATCCTTTTTTTTAAGGCTAACACAAAGCAACATGGGGATCTGTTAGATTTGAAGTTATGAATTCTAGGGCAGAGGGTCTCATTTTAGTGTTTTGATTAATCAATCGATTTGATCAATGAAAAATGGAAGGTGAAGTTGTTGATCATGCACATTAACACATCTGGTAATCAAAGAGTCGGTTAGAGGTTGTATTATGAAATCGATATTTGTTGACGGCTCTTCTAAGAAAAATGAAAGGGTGGTGTTTCAAACATATTTCACTCTATGTGGACACAACACAAAAAAAACTTCTGTGTAATTACAGAACACTGTTTGCATCTGTAGAATACCTTACTGACTGTCTTTTTGATGTGGCTTGTCTTCTTATTGTTGTCTTATTGTTGTCGGTGTTGACAGTCTAATTCTTGCAAACACACTCAGACTTACATTCGCACCCTCAAGATTCCACCGTACCCTTGCTGAATCTTTTCTTATGTGTGTGTTGCTTACCCCTGCTGAGGTTTTTTTGTACTGTTTCAGACTCTATTCTTAGCAGAATAGAGTCTGAAATATGATTCTTTTCCCCTTCTATCTTACTTTACCTAAATGTGTGATTTCATTACTTTTCATAGATTTTACCATCGAAAACCAAACATTAATAGTAACTTGGACTTTAGCTGCTCTTACACCAATGACCCAGCTTTCTTAATTAGATTACTTAGTTCAACTTCAGCACCAGTAAAAGCAATATATCATTAGCACCTGAAAATGTGGATTAAAGCTGTTTTGTACCAGTGACTCAGCTTCACTAGTTAGAATTCAGTGGAATGATGAGACTTCTTAGCACAAGATGCTTTCCACTACATAGAGGACTTAATGATATAATTACCTCTTTAGAAAGATTGGTTTAGAACCAGCTCTTACCAGTAAAACCCAAAGGATTATTAATGTTATCTGCATCATTGTAATATTGACCAGAGATTTTTAGATTTCTCAGAAGGATTCATAGATTTTTAGATTTCTTAGCATTTGATTTGTTTTTCTGTGTTCTTTGTGATTGTATTGTAATGTACAGCGCTTTGAGTGTCTCGTTACTGAAAAGCGCTATATAAATAAACTTACCTTACCTTACCTTACCTTATTTTCACATTCAGTGATTATAGTTCAGAAATCCGGTCTGTCCATAGGAGGGAGACAGAGTACAGCAAACGTTTCTTCAAAGCTTGAGATGATGTGAGGAAAAATATGTTTTTCTCTTATTTTCTCTTGTCGGTTTAGATTACAATGTATTAAAATTTCACTTGCTAGGATCAGGAAATTGGACACATTTTCAAAAAGAAACTTCACATTGTTGTCAATATTGCCTTTATGTGTTCTTTTTTTTTATGTTCAAAGATCTGATTATTTATTATGTATTTGGACAATTCAGAGTTTAAAAGCTGTGAAGTAAACTCTTTGGAAAAGGAATCAATCCTTTTTGGGTTTCAGGCAATGAAGCACAAGGAAAATGTAGAAACTCACCAGTTTTAATTGATAGTTTAAGTACAAGCCCATAACACTAAAGCCTTACTTTGCTGTTGAGTAAAATCGATCTGCCCCCTGGGTCTTTCTTAATTAAAGTTCCAAACTTTGTTTTACTCTGGTTGGTCCCTTGGATCGATCTTTTCTTTCAGCGCCATTTTTAAGTAAAAATTGAGAAAACTCACAAAAAGAGAGGCCATTTGTGTTTGGGTTTTTCAGTCCCATTTTAATAGTACACTATTGCCATTTTTAAAGACTATTGTTCTCTGTGGAGTCTGGGACATAGGTGGGCTGAGGTGCAGCTTATCTCTTTTAACGTTAACCTTTTTAATCTGCCTAACAGTCTCTTTTTTTTTCTCTTCTCTTATACTTTGACTTTGAGCAGACCATGGCGGAGTACAGCTCTTTGCTCAGTGACCTGTCTGAAAACATAACCAACGAGGATTTGGAGCAGCTCAAGTCGGCCTGCAAGGAGGACATCCCCGAGGACCAGAGCAACAACATCACCTCTTCCAAGCAGTGGTTCAGCTACTTGGAGAAAAACGATAAGCTTGCCCAAGGTAAAAAAGCTTAAATTTCAGAGTTTTTATGGCATGTGCCTTGTTTTGGTGGTTTGGCTTCAACCCTTTTAGGTTAAACTGAACCCTTCTCATGCAGATAACCTGTCTTACATTGAGCACATCTTCGAGATCTCTCGACGGCCGGACCTGCTGACCAGGGTGATAGAGTACCGCACCACTGTGCTGAAGATCTCTGAGGATGACGAGATCGACACCAAACTAACACGCATCCCCTCTGCCAAGAAATATAAAGGTAGCACATTCTGTAAGCGTGGATTCAACAATCATACCAGATTTATGCGTTCACAATGTCAGAAACAAGTTAGACGTTTCTGTGACTGGTTTCTTGAAAATTATCCTGTTTTTGATTTTATGCCTCCTTTTATCCTTTGTCCTTCTGCATGGAAACCGCAAATTGATTTCCGCAAAGCACTTTGAAGGGCATCTTGGTTCCTAAAATACACACAGAGGAGAGACAGCCAGGGAGGCTTATGGATGAGAATCTGTGGCATAAGTCTGTTTGACATCTCTACACCTTAAGGCGTTGTGGCAAAATAATCCTGACTTGCAAATTAGATTTAAAGTCAATGTGTAAAGTAAAGCAATTAGAGTAAAATGCTCCGATGTCAAAATTAATGAAATACAGAGACCGGCTGTAACAGACCGATGCTAGATGCTGCAGCTGTGTCAGAAATATCTAATTGGCATATATTAGAAACGATGGCTTTCTAGCATAGATATAATTAATTTAAGCATCTGTTACCCTTACCTCTTCTGCTTGTATCTCTGTCCAAAGATGCAACAAATAGAGTTGAGGATTTTCAAATGGGAAGACAAAAAACAGCAATCTTCAAAATGAGACCAGGGTCTGCCCTCTACTGGCTAAACAAAGCAATCCCAGGAAAAGATCTGTGGTTGTTGTTCCGAAGAGACTGCTATAATAGTTTTTTTTTTGGTCTTTTATAAATTCATTGATTACTCATCCACATCTCCAAAATAAAATTATTAAAACACTGCAGATGATTATTATTTGGACACTTACTGGCAAACTCAAAAGCACATCAGGATAATAAAAAATAAATAAATGTGGAATTAAAAAATGGTGGTAAATTCAAAGAAGTGTAGTTGGTGTTCTTCTGATGGCAACGACACAGCTGTCTGAGGTTGTTTCTGTAAATACTTCCAAATAGTTGTTTCTTATTGAAAGTTCTCCCCTTCAGATGACATACACAGCTGACTGGCTGCTCACATCCGAGATGTCAGAATTTAACAACAGGAACAGCATGATGGGACATTTTAGAGATCTTTCTAGATGTGACTTTTAAAAACCATGTAATACCTTAAAAACATAAACTGGTCTTTTACTACGAGGTCTGAAGTCAAAGGGGCTTTAGCTATCTGAGAGTCCACTACTATTATTTCACTAAATGTATATGAAGTAGTAACTGTATCGTGTACAAAAAAGAGAAGGATGCAAGGAAATGTGTGATATTGTATTTTCATTGAAAACTTTATTTTTCTGTCTCTCTCTCTCCAACACTCATTTGGAAAAACAAAGACATCATCCGCCAGCCATCTGAAGATGAAATCATCAAGTTGGCACCTCCTCCTAAAAAAGCGTGAGGTCAATACCCAGAGTCCTAATCTTTGCACCTTGATTTCTCCTCTCAAATCGACCAATCCACCATTTTTCATCAAACCTATTACCTACTCCCACCTCAACCTTCCCCACACCACCTCCAAACATACATATAGACGCATATAAACCTGCACCCCCTATCATCCTTGCACCACCACCTCCTTAGGGACCACACTCCACTACACGGAACCATGCAGGACGGCGCCTACAACGTTGACCAACCAGATCGTAGCGACGCAGCCTCCTCACCAGCTGAGGGGCGATGGGAAGCCGCAGTAAAAAAAAAAAAAAAAAGCCCCTCAAGATAAAATTTGGAGATGGACCAACGTAGTATGTGTGTGAGGAAAAAACTAAAGTCTATCCTGGATGCTGAGTGGGTCAGTTCTGAATGAAGTTTGTTTTGTGATGTTGTGTGTTCATGTCATTTAAAGTTTGTTAAATGTTAAACAAAAACTACGTCCACCCACGATGAAGCAGAAATTACAGACCTGGCTTCTGAGCAAAATAAAATTAAATGGATATATTTTCTTTCAGAAATTTAGCAAAAGCCTACAAATTAAATTTCGGGGTATATGTGCAGTGATACTTACCTGCAACTATATTTTGTCTTTGCTAAAGATAATTTCTCTAAAATTAATTGTGCAACATTGCCAAAATCATTATAACTACATTTCCAGAAAACATGAAATTAATATTTGAGCAGTAATATTACTAGGTGCTTTAGATCAGTGTTCTTCAACCCTGGTCCTCAAGGCACACTGCCCTGCGTGTTTTAGATGTTTCTCTGCTTTAACACACCCGATTCAGAAGATTACACTTCAGCAAAAGTATGTTAATCAGCCATCAGTTGTGCTGAACCAGGGAAACATCCAAAATATGCCCAGCCCATGTAGACCGGGTCCTTCGAAGGATCCAGCCCCTGATTTGGGACATACCAATTATCTTACACATTGTCTTTGTTCTTTTCTGTGAAGGTGCTCATGTTAGCTTGTAGCTAGCTGCATAAATATTTGCGGATTTTGTGATAAGGAAAGGAGAAGTCAAGATGCCAAACTCACATCTGTCAATTAGCCAAGAATTAGTGCAAGCGCTAAATTTGAACAAAGAGCGGGTCATTTTGTGTCCCTGTGGCTATACAATAAGCTTAGCTAAGCTATCTCCTGCAAGCTGTCGCTACAACAGAGCATTGGCAAATGTGTTCCAGCAGGTCTCAACAAATCTAACTAAGCCTTATAAAGTCATTATGCTCATCAAGTTACTTGAAGCTGACGTCAAATTTAATCAACCAAACAGTCTTTGTTCCTCCAAGACTCTCTATGAGCATTCGTTTTACAGAGAGCAAAAAACATGTCTAATATTTTACTGAGACATATTTAAAATAGACGATATATGCCTTTAGCTCATAGTCACTACAAGAGATATTTAGAGAAGATATTTAGCTATTTAATTATTTCTTCACAATGGACGATCCCTTTTTGTAGGAAACATTTCATTATTGGGACCAGTCAGAGCGAATGTTCTTTGTAGAGGTGGGTTAGAGATGTAAATACATAATATATTAAATGAACAAATATTAAAAGTAGCATAATTATCCACTTTATGCTCTCTTGGGCAAACTCTAGCTCTAGCAAGAACTACTGTACATTCAGTTAGCATGGCTAAGAGTTTCAATAAAATCTTTGCTAATCCAAAACTATAATATCTCTTTGTAAAAAGATGGAGGTTGAACTACACTATCCATACGTATATTTTATTTTACGAGAGTTGGACATCATATGTTGACTTTTCACTTGTTTTAAGCCTCTCCGTTGCCATTGTATTTGTTGCTCAGAAAATAACTTATCAGTGTATATTGAAAGTCCACTCGAGGATTCTGAAAGGAAAAAAGAAAGTTTTATATGATCATTCAAATTCTTTACCAAACCGTACATGTTGCGATAACGATCCCTAATGCACACAACGGCTCATTATCAGACTATGCCATTTCCACCATGCACCGACACAGAAATGCTAGCAGACTGTTGAATCTAATTTTTAATGACCACTCTTCTGAACACTGTGTATCTTTTCTCCCCACGACGAAGCCTTAGCAGTTTGCATTTACCCCCAAATTTTTTCACAACTGTGATCGATTAGGCGTGTGAAAAGCAGAGATAGGTGTCAGCACACGCGTTAAGTCAATCAAAGCCGCTCTCACTTTTAAAGAGAGTGATGCAACTTTTCTTTTGAGATTTGCTAAGGACTTCAGTGTTGGTGAGTACAGAATGTCTGTGGTCTATTTCTGCACCCGTCTTTGTTGTCCTCAAAGCTGTGGGATTTAAAACTGAGGCATCAAGATCTTTCAGTTGTATGACTAGTTATTTACCCGAGCACTGACCTTTCTGCTTGTATTCCTTTGCCTCTATGCTTCAGTTCAACCCTAGTGCCAATGACCGAGACTTTTAATTTGGATCACAGTTTGTTTGATCTGTTTTGTTTTACTTTATATAGCTTGACTTGTATTGTATTGCTGGACATATTTGTATCCTATGCATTAATGTCTGTAAGAAAAATCTGCACAAACTGCAATTTTATAGAATGGAAATCTTTGTTTGTCCTTTTGAAATGACCACAGTTTGTTTATGATAAATTAGCATGATCTCTTTGCAGAGTAGAACTGGGTACTGTGCACACCATTAGAAAAAGGGGTGGAGAGGGGGCTGGAAACTGGGGTGAAAACCTTTTTAGGCCAAATATTTTTTGTACTGAATATATTACTTTTCCTGCATTTGTTTCATTGTTTTAGGTTTTGCCACAACATTAACATTTTTGCATTTTATTAACTCACTATTGATTATTTGAAACAATAATTAGTTGTTTTTTTTGTCTGTAATATTAAATATCAAATGTTGGTTTAACAGTATTAAATTGAGAATGTTGAGTATGACACATGATTTTTAAGTTTCTTTAGCAAGTTGTCATCTCATATCCATAAATAACCACATCATATCCATGCTTAGCAATTGCGTGTCAGCCTATTTGTCTTGGTATTTTGGATGTATTGAGAAGAAAAATAATAACAAAAATCCCCAAATCTCTCCTACAATTTAATTCACTTGCATTTTATTTTCTGATAATTTTAAATTACATCCTATTTTCATTTATGTTTTAATCCCTATTAAAGCAAGGCGACGCTAACCAAAATAACCTTGTGTGATGTGTTGGCAAAAATTATTAACATCAATTAACCACCTTTCAAGGCAACAATTTTTTTTTCTCCCCAGTTTCCAGGCTGGTCCTTGCCAGACTAAATGAATTGGTGGCAGCTCTTCTTTAAATTCAGACTGGGTAAATTCATCTCACAGGGAGGCGATTGTATGTCTCCTATGACCTGTGCGTAATGGTTATTCCCACTGTTACAATGCACCTGCCTTGGCTAAATGTTGGACTGCTATTTAACAGTGTTGTCGAAGAAGTTTGCTAGTTGTACAAACCAATACGGAGATTTTTCTTTGCAGATCTTTGCATGTGTTTCCACTATTTTACAAAATATCACTATAGGAGGTTAAGGGCCAATGATTATACATTTTCTTTCATTTGAAGTAGGTTTTCAATACCAGCTTATGAATTTAAAAGTGTGAGATTTTTTTCCACTTCTCCCAGACAGAATTCCAATTAGCAGGGAGTTAATAGGAACTGTTTAATAGTAACTGATGGTATCTTGATGAACACTTTGGTTTGGTTTGAAACTGTCTGCATCAAAATGTGGCTATGAGGCGTTTATTTTTTTCCTCAAAGCTTATTTACACCAAGTTCTTGCTTCTTAAAGTCAGCTCCCATGAATATCGTAGTCCTTCTGACTTAACACGGAGCAGATCACGTTTTTGACGTAGCTTAGCTTTTTTTCTGTGTAGCCATTGGCACATAATATCAACATATCAGCCACAGATGATGTCAAATTTGGATTTCCATGTACAAAGTACATATCAGCTCGGTAAATGCTGCGAAAGTATAAACCTGTTGCATTTATGGTGAATACGTAATTAAAACCAATGTGTGAGGCGAATATGCTTTGGACATATTTAGCATGTGATGCAGTTGACTAAAATTAATTCCAATATTTTCCCTTAAAGATGAGACTGTTTTCTTTTTTTTCTTTACATTTTACTTTGCTGTAAATATGTATTTTGGATATATGTCACGGTGTTTGTTTTTAAATTGATTAATTTATTTAATGCCTATATATTGTTGTTTTTATATGTCTTGATTTTGTTTTACTAACTGGAAACATGTCAAGGAGTTGAAAACCGTGTATACCTTGTATTATTCCTATTATTTTCTTCATTTATGATTTGCTGTTTCAGCTTTGGAAGGTAAAAAAAAAGAAATAGCCTAAGTGGTATTCATTTATTTGTATTTTCTAATATGTAACTTTATGTTTAACTGTGTTGTATTTTGATGAAATGTGTCGTGGTCACTGCTTGTATAACAATTTTTTATGCAGAGAGTTTCCAAATCATGACAAAAATATGAAAGACGTGGCAAAAGTTATTACTCTGGCCACTGCGAGCACATCAGCTCTTAAAACGGGGATGAAGTCTTAAAATGTTTAAACTGGGAATGTAAAACATCACTACAGAAGTCCTGGGACTTCTGTAGTGAAGTCCCAGGATAAAAATATTTAGCTGGACATGAGTATAATGAACTTTAATTGAATTAAACTCAAGGCTAAATGTGCTGGCTAACTTTATATTATTTTCCAGCTAACTAGCTTGCTAAAGTTGGTGATTGGACAATGTAAGTTAAACCTTTTCTGAACTAAAAAACAAAGACTTAAAGACGACAAAAATCACTCATGCCAACAAGTTTCTTCTTTTCATTAACTTTTTTCTATTACTTTACAGATTACTGGTTCATTTATTAACAGTTTTTTCTCACAATGGGCTGTTTTAGGGCTTTCATTTGATAGGTTGTTTTATGGTTCAAGTTAAATATTAGTGACTAGTTAAAAGGCGTGCGTTTTTTGCAATAAAGAGGAGGTAGCGAAATAAGTAGTGCAAGTAGCTAGGAGTTGTGGCAGAAAATATGAGGTGTAAGCTGAGCAAAATTCAAAGGTTCTTAACTAGGGAAGCATCAAAAGATGCGTGTTTGCAGTTGGCACTGTTTAAGCGAATGTGGAGCATTACAAGTGTTTATGCAGAGAATTATGAATATCAGTTCTGCCATTCCAGGAAGCTGTTTTCCACAGCAACGCTACCTATATATTTGTTTTTTTCAACCCACTATCACTGTAATGAGTTCAGGCTGAAGCATTGCTGCTTTTAACCACATTGTACTTTACAGTCTGCAAAGCTGCACAGCAAAATGCAGTGTTTTTTGTTGTAAACAGGATAACGTTTCTATTCCATGCACAGAAAAGCAGTTTTTTTTTTTCATCATGGGTTGCGATTTAATCGTGTTGCAATCAGCTGTGATGAACAGACTTAAAACGTATGGTAGTATATGCTTGACATTTAGCAAATGTCATGGGGTTTCTGGTAAAGAATCTTGGTTTACGATAAGTGATTGTGGCTGAATCAGAGATTTCCTGAGAGCTGTGTGTGTGTCATGTGATAGATATAGTAGGCTATTTGGAAGTGATGTATTTTAAGTGCTTTTCATTTTAACTTGGCTGGTGTCATCTGCACTGTGGGTGGAGGTTGGATTTAAGGCTGAAAACATTCCTGTGGTGGGATTAAGGGCTTGATGGCAAGCTTAATATTTTGAATTGTAAGTTTGACGCTTTTGGGACAGGACCAGTATTACAGCATTACTTATGCAGATAATCATTGTACTCCTGGGAATACAGGGGGGGGGAAGAAAAACAAGGTTTTAGGGTAGAGAGAGCTTTTTTGAGTCTCTCTAATCTCATTCAGTCTGCTGATTTCTCTCATTTGCTGCTTGTCTGTTTCTTTGTAAATTGTATAGCTCTCAAATGGTGTAGCAAGTGACAGGAGTGCTTCTTAGACAGTCCATCCTATCCACTATGTTATTTAGGACCTAACACTCCTAAATAAATCTTCTCATGTAGGTGTGCTGCTGTTAAATATTGTACACGATTGATTTGGTTTAAGACAAGTGACCCGGTTCTTTCCCAGTGTTATAACACAGATGTACTTGTCTTACACAGGAAGGAGAATCGTTACTGCATTAATTATACGTTCACGTTTAGCTTACATAAATAACTGTGTTAGGCGCCATAGGCTCAATGCTGTTACAAATTGTAAGATTTTCTTATCATGGGGGCAAGAAGTACGTCAGGATAGTTTTGCAGTGATTGTAACAGATTATAACAGATAAAAATAAACATGTGGCTTTTTGTCATGATTTATGAGACTGAACTGAAATTACGCCATTTTGTCATTGTGCTAAAATGAATATAAATATATATTAAAATATATTTGCTAACCAAAGTTGTGTTGCCTTGATGTGTTATTGTAAATGTAGTTGAAATGACACAGGATGTTAAGATAACATGGGTTAATTCAAGGGCACCTAATTACCAGATGAAACGCACAAGCATGAGAGCAGTGAAGTGGCATAGTTGGTGGGAGATTTGTGGGACGAAACAAAAGTTCAACTTTCTTCGGTTTCCATTTTGTAAACTTCACTGGTCCCTCGAGTGAAACATCTCCACAAAAGGATGTTGCCACCCCTGTATTCCAAGTTTGGATGATTTTCTCAGGCTTGCGAAACCACTCCCCTTTTTTCCACTAAATAAAACATGGATCATTATGACCAAACACTTTAATTGTAGTTGCATTAGACCACAGGACATGTTTCCGAAAATGAAGATCTATGCCTCTGAGTGCATTTTCACACTATAATCTGGCTTTTATGTTGCTTTTTGAGTTCAAGGCATCTTTCTGGAGTGGCCCTCCAGCCCATGTTAAAAAATAACTCATATCACTGTGGATAATGAGTTTCCAAGCAGCTTCAATCAGCGCCTTCACAAGGTCTATGGTTTTATTCTGGTGTTAATATACACAAAATAAGTTTATCTCTGGGATCCAGAATGCTTCTCCTTCCTGAACAGTATTATGTTTGGACCTCCCCATGCTGTATATACATGCATTTAGCTGTTTGAACATAGCATCATCTCAGAAAGTCAGAATATTATGAGAACAATACAAACATTATTGTGAGAATAAAGTTATAACATAAGAAATAAAGTTGTTCAATGAGAAAAAAGCTTCGATGGTTAAGATCTGACATGACCAGCTCAACCAAACAGCAGCCGTAGACCTAACAATATGACTTTATTCTCATAATTAATACTGTAATGGAAATTCTTGTATTGAGTGCTCTAAAGTGTTCCAAAGTGTATGACCTTTAGGTTACCTCTCTCCTCAGAACATCTGTGTTAGAGGAGGAAGCTGTAAAAGCCATTATCAGACGTTTAATGGTTAAAACCCGTGCTTTAGGGTGATGTCTTAGGAAGAGCAGATGGTCTGCTCGTAGATAACTTTGTTACCCCTGACCCGAGGAGGGTCTTGGGCCATAAAGCACAAACTCTTTTGAGTTGAGGTAACACCCACATACTCTTTAAATACTGTGTGTAAATGTTGATCGGGGCACTGCTTCACTGACTAACCTCAGTGACAGGGTCTTCAAACGCTGAATGCCTTTCAATAAAACTTATAAAGACAAAGCCCGGTTTTGCTCTTTTAATGGGTTAATTTCTCTCCTACTTTGATAAGAAAATTCCACAACAATTTTAGCGTCACGAACAAGATCTAACGTGCCAGAGGAACTGCAGGAGGGGACATGGACGCCTGGCCAGCCTGGAGACCAAGTTGTCCTCAGTCCACCTCCATTTTACGGAGGGGAGTCCTCATGCCCGCCTGCAGCTTCTGGCCGATTGGATCCGAACTATTTGTCTTCAAATATATCTGGGTGAGAAGTTGCTCTGTATGATATAATGTATATTATTTTTTATTACACAGTAACCATCATCTCCTAACTAATTAATTAGGTTCCGGAGTTGCGAGAGGGAGGACATCAGCTGAGGGCCAGGTCACGCTGTAAAGGTATACAGGAAGGTTCTTATTGGTAACAATGAGATAAAGCAAAACAAAAGGTTTTGCGGGTGGTTTTTTGCAATTTTCTACATCTCATAAAGGAGAAAAGCCAGATGGCAGACGTGCCGCTGAACGGATAAAGGAAAAAAAAAGAAATGGTTCCGGAACCGTAGAGGCATCAGGGGTGCGTCCTTCTCCAGACTCTGTGATTTATGAAATAATGAAAGGAAAAGGTGGGGATGATTGTGTTAAATGTGCTTTAATTTGGGAGGATAAGTTTGGTTTTTCACAGCGTGGAAGTTTGAGTGTAAATAAGTTAAATAGTAAAAAAAACAAAAATAGTTTAAATAGTTTCAAGTAAAACAGTTGATGGATGGAGATGGAAAAAAATAATAAAAAACATAAGAAAAAGATTAAAAAGCACAGAGTGCATCAATTAAGGGGTTAAAGAGTTAAAACTTTCCTGAAGGAAGTTTCGTTTGTCTTAAATATTGCGATCAGTCGGAAAAGAAGATAAAAGGGACGTTAGAGATGCGAAAAGAAAGTTGTTTTAGAAAGGATTATAGTGCATGTTATGAAAGGAAGTGACAGGCAGGTGGATAACTGACTGACTGACTGATAATATTTCTGTGTGCAAAATCTGAACCTATACTAAATTTTTTCTTCTGCCTCTCTCTCACACACACACACACACACATATGGGATTTGAGTGCAACATCTGCGTTTTTGAGTCTGGACTTTAGAAACCTGCCCTTCCCATGGCTATTCCACCAGAGATGCTTCTTCAGCATGGCCTGAAAGAGAGAGAGCCTGCCTGTCTGCCTGCCTGCTGCTGTAAATCACAGTGTGAGTTTCCACCAGAACAAAATTCAGAAGAAGTCTGGCCCCAAACCCACTGGGACAACGATTCATGCTGCTGCAGAGCCAGAAGAGCGATACACTGGATTTATATTGAAAGCATCTTATGCGGGCAGAAGAGAAACAGGCCGGGGCAAAGTTTCTTCTTTCTCCCTCCTGGAGAAGTTAAAGTGGACAAGGAAGGAGTGAATGTCCCACCAATACACCTAGGAAGGGCCTGTTGTTTTTTTTTTTTGGACTGATAGAGGACTGTGTGCCATGACAGTCTGACTCTGGAGCGATTTAGAAACTGATGGGGGTAACGTACAAACACACACATTTCCATAAATATTTTCCTATTTTCTGCAACGAAGAACGCTTATTAACCGCTGCTCATGTGACACGCTTGCTTGACGTGGACAGATATAGCGGGTTAAAATATTATTTTAGGGTTAGAAAAGTATCTTCAAAAGGGTGATAACTTAGCTCATTGATACTTTCCAGTTAATTCTTTTAGTGAAGCAAGTTCTCTTTCGTCGTGGAATATTCAGGGTCAATTATTCTAGTTATTAAAAGTTATTAAAAAGCAGAGGAAGTTACAACATCTCCAAAACTCAGCAGTAACCATGTGTTTCTATGTTATTCTCAGGACAGATCTCATGAAGGTGCACTTTTATAAAACCCAGCGCATGTGTAACACCTGATGGGGTCTCTTTCAGCCATTGTTTTCTGTTGTCAGAGTTTGTATCCCATAAATCTAATGGTTAGAGACCTCATTAAAACTACTGCAGATGGTCTTCATACAGTTTCTGACACAGTACTTACAGTTTGGTGCAGTTTTTGTCCGCAAGTGTTAACTGACGCTTATGGAAAGTACAAATTCATTGTTTTTCACAGCAGCTGCTGGGAAGAGGTTATATTAGGTTTTTTCTTCCCTCTTCTGATTCATGCAGCGTGTTGATTTACACTGTACCTTATATCAGATCCTGACAAAAACTATGAAAGGCTTGTTTCTGCAGGTTCTTTTTTCTCCCTTTGGGGAAGGAAAGGAAACCTAATCAGTTCTGTGTTGCACAGAAATATTAAAACACTTATTGTTTTCTAAGATATCACTGGCTAAAACATTTTAAACTTTTGAGAGTAATTGGTTTTGTTAAACACATTTTCCTTGGTAAAACAAACCTTTAAAATGAGAATGGGAAAAATTGGGTTATTTTTGAAGGCAAGAAAGATTCTGATTGGACAGTGGTACCACACAAACAAATTCTAATCTTATGTTCCATAAAAGACTCTGCATGAAAAGGCCTTCAGAACTATGGAATTATTTCCCACCACAGTACCAAGTTTTTTAAGCATGCTTTTTCTTTATTTTAAAACAGATCTGTGTTTTTGTTTGTTTTTGGCTTTTTAGCATAATGTTTGTCTGAAGCTTCTTATGAACTGGGTTAGGAGCAAATATGATCTGAGGTAAATTAGGAGCTGTGAACTAGTGATTTTTAAATCTGATTATTGTCCAAGCAGAAATAATACACTAACAGGTCTGGGGATATTTAGCCACTCCTTCAATCTCTGCAGAGAGCTAATATCATTGTTTAATGCAACAGTACTCATAATTTCTACTCTGGGGAACACAGATTGGGGTTGAAGAGTTTTGTTTTGGAACCAAGGTTAGGATTTTTATAACGGGATAAAGAAAATCCTTCATTTTAGGAAAAGAAAAGAAATAAAGGCTCTCTCAACACTAAAGAGGATGGTCGGCTCAAACTCCAGTCTCCTTGTTTGATTTCTTAGGGTTTAAAGATTAAAAAAATAACTAGGAATACAAAGGTACACAAGGTAATTTCAGATTACTAAGAGATAAAATATTGGAACATTTATCAGCATTTAGATTTTTAAAGAGGGGTTCTAGTAATAATTTTTTTCCCAACTCTCAAAATTCAAATAGCCCAAATTAAAGAAAATGATGTCTGTTCTCCTTTTGAAACACTATGTGGGAACAAAGTCCAGTTTGGACTCAAGCTTCTTAGCTTCATTTCTGGTTAAGTTTAACACTGCATAAAAACGTCAATGCCGACTTAAAATAGTTATTTGCATTTAACCTGAGCAGAGAAATTCTTGAATGCAGCAGCGATCAAAATTGAGCAAAACAAAAAGAGAACTATAACAATAACTCTCAGGATTGTAGTTATTATTATTATAGAGTTACAGTACATTGGCAAAAGGTTTCAGCATCAGTAAATTTGGATTCATGTTAATGAAAACTGTTGCTGTGCTTCAAAAATAGTTTGAGATATCTTTGGATTATGTGCACTCATCTTAAAAAGGATCCTGACGATTGTCATAACAAAATTGATCAATTACAGCATTAAAAGATATGGCTGAGAAAACATATTCTGAAAAGAGATTGTTAAAAATTTCTTTGAATTATTGAAGCTTCAAATTTGGCCATTTGTCTGTCTTTGATGTTTTGTCTTTGTTTTGTTGGACTGAATGTTTGATTATATGTTGCATGAAACAATAATCCATGTTTGGAATAATGTTTCTAAATCAGAGATTGATTAAAACTTTGAGTTTTCAGGAGAGTTAAGAAGCAGCTTGTTTCTGAGGTAGGTGCATGTTAACAGTTTTGTAGTTTGAGGTTCACTAATATGGGATGGGATGAAGAAACTGTGGGTCCCGCCCATAGGCTGTCCATCATAGCTTAGTTCTGCCTGACTCCGCCCACCTACCAGGTTGGTTCATGCCTTTGCTGTCATGGTAACGCTCAGCACCTCCCTTCCTGAGTTTTAACACTGTTTAAGAGACAATAGAATCAAAATGCTTGTAGTGATTGTTGCCTTGAAAACATGTTTTTTGTATAATAATTAAGGATGTAGCATGACTTTTAGATTCATGTGTCTTACTATTAAAAGGTTAAGGAAATAGTTAAAACTTTTTTAAAGAATTAGTTTTGCATGCAGAACCTTTGGTGATTTATTAGATTGAAAGTTTTCCCTGGTGCCATTAAGCTAGCCGACAGTTCAAGATATGCCAAAAGTAAGAAATATATTTTTGATAAAGAATCTGAGTCATGACTTCATACTTGGTGGGAATTATTTATTAGATTCGAATTTGTAGGGTTTATGCATCTGAATTACATTAGATGTCCATTAATCTAATACTCATTTTCTTACAAGACAAATCAGGATGATATGTGACTTATTTCTAAGTGTGACCTTGATGAACTGAATAACTAAAGTTTGTGTTTTGTTGTTAATGGAACTGAATTGCAGTTAAAAACATCTGGATTTTCTTTATGTTGTTTTCGTTAAATTCATAGTGGCACATAGTTATGTCAGAATTCATTTATTTGGTTCTATGTAATGTGATCTTGGTTACTATTTTTGTTCAAACTTTTAGCTGGATTGTCGCATGGGTTGGACCCTGCGCCAGGAGAGGGGAATGTCAGAATAAAGCAACATGGGGTTCCAAACGTTTTAGCACTCATGGGACAAAGGGTAGCTCAGACCTCCAGTGAGGACTTAGTGACAATGCGAAAGAGACGTTGTACTTTGTTTTTATAAATGGCGCAAAGCTCCCTAAGACCACATTCTGAAAACCTGTCTGAAAGTATGATGTTGATTCTTTTGTGAAATGTTATATCTCTACAGATTAGACCATTTTTGAAATTCTCTTTTTATTCTGAAACTATGAAATAATGACCTGTAATCAGACCTTCCTCAAACATCATGTCACCCTTTTGATAATCAGAATATTTAGCTGATGCTCAATGCTAGAATACCAGGTGACGTCAGAAGAATAATTCTCTTTTGATTTTGTTGGATGTTTTGAGGAAGTTCATGTAGTTAAGCACTTAGGTTTGAGAATGGGACTTTGAATTTAAAATTAGCCAAGCGTTGTGAAGGCTCTGTTCTCACTTATATGAGATTGAGACAAAGGACACGGGCAAATCTCAGTCCTTTTGAAGTGCTGCGTGGCAAGTCTCCTAATTTGGACATGGGGATATTGCCAAGATCATTTTCTTCCACATTTTTGTGTGAAGATAGGATGTTGTTTTACTGTCAAAACCTGTCCACTGTGTTTTCTCAAGTTTCACAGACGGTGAAGGCTGCATTACCAGAAACAGCCACTTCCACCCTCCAGTCCTTTATTCCTGGCGACTGGATTCTGCTCAGAGAATTTAGGAGAAAACACAGGAAGTCCAGGGCTGGAATGGCCCATATCAGATCCTACTAGTCACCCAGGAAAGCTGCAGGAAAGCTCCAGCGCCTCCAGCTTCATCTGGCTTCCAGGACAGAAGTAATCTTCCAACTGGATCATCCACGGCTTGAAAGGTGTGAGGACAGCGGACCACCACAAGACAAAGAACTGTAAGCTGATCACTGGCGAGTGAGTGAAGAGGTGGTTGAAGAACACTGTTTTTACAAGGGCACAATCTCTTGGGCAGTGCAACGTTGTTTCAGAATCTACTTAAGGCCATCGCATTGCCTGAAAGTTAGAAATCATAAGGTCATTTGCCTCACTGCACACACATCACAGTGAGAGACACATAGGAAACATACAGGGAAGACATCTACACATTTGCACATAACATTTCTCTGGATGATGGACTGGCGACGTCTGCAACAGAGAGACAGTCAAACATGCGCCATGATACTTATTCTCCTTAATTTCTTGACATTTGGTGGCTACTAGGCGCTCCTTTGCCTGGACAGCAAGGGTCAGCCAAATTCTTTTCTCCCGCTTTGACAGCGAAACTGACTCTGAGGAGGAAATCTTGGATGCTTTTGTCTAACTTTCATGTTTATTTCTTGATATCTATCATTATGGTATTATTACAAATTTGAAATGTGTTCATTTCCACCGTTGTTTAGTTGGACAATGGAAGCCTAACTTCCAGCAGGTTAGAGTTCTTGTTTCTAAACATATTTCTAGAAGAGCTTCCTATGACCTTCCTTCCTTCCTTCCTTCCCACCTGTACCAGACTGATAAAAAGGGCAGCTTGAAGCGCAGAAGCCACTTAGGAGAGGCAGCAGGATTTTTGAGTTTTGTTTATGATTTGTTTTCTTTGAAAAAAAAAAAAAAACAGTTTGATTTCAGTACCAGAAGAAAGGACATACCACTTCAAGGTCACGATGCAGCTATATGGAAGATGGTCTGTTCTGATGCTAATGATTGGTATTGCAAGTATTTTTATTACTCTTGTGTTCATTTGGGGAGAGGTACAGCAAAGATAATTTGTGGCTAATCTGAGTAATTACGCCAATAATACTCATCAGCTGATTTGAAGAGAGATTCATCAATTTTCTGACTACCATGATCATGCTGATAATGTCTGGTGGCAACTGATGCATCAAACCGTGAGGAAGATAGGAAATGACAGTTGCTATGTTTGTTGTCTGATTTCACGTGCTATTAATGATCAACCATTTTTAGTACCTGTTCCTATTGATACTACTTTCTTTCCAGATAGGCGACATAACCACCTGGTGGAGGTTGTTTTTCCTTGGGTGAGGAATTATATTGTAAGGCAAAGCAGAAATGTTAGTAGATTTTCTAGTGAGACTAATTTAATATGTGCTAATACAGGAATTCTTTATAGATTTTGGGGTAATAGGAATCAATAGGATATCCAGATATAGGTACAGATATTTGTATTGCACAGGAGGAAAACACACCTTATTTCCTTGGAAAGACAGAAGGTAGCAAAACTATTATATCTGTTTCATGTGCTTTAATCAACAGACATCAATTTGAGTCATGTCCTATCAGAACTGCTGCTTATACTATTTCAGGATCTTTGGTCCCAGGTCCCTTTGTGTTAACTCTTAATCTTACAGCTGTGATGGAAATTCTTGCAGTAAGCATTCCACAGTGTATGACCTTTGGTTTACCTCACTCCAGTGAACATCTGTGTTAGAGGAGGAAGCTGTAAAAGCCATTATCAGATGTTTAATGGTTAAGGGCATTTGTTAGGGTGATGCCTCAGGGAGAGTAGATGGTTGTTCCTAGGTAACCTAGTCACCTCTGAACCCGAGAAGGGTCTGGGGTCGTAAAACACACACTCTTTGAAGTTGAGATAACACTGTCATGTTCTGGTATAAATACTGTGTGTAAATGTTGATCGGGGCTCTGTTTCACTGACTAACCTCAGTGTCAGGGTCTTCAAACGCTGAATGCCTTTGAATAAAACTTATAAGACAAAGTCCGGATTTTCTCTTGTTATGAGTCAACTTCTACCCACTTTGATAAGAAAATTCCACAACACAGCCTTACCGAATGGGAGTAAATTGTATGGCCACGCAGGTAAATTAACCTAGTAGAGATGGGTACTCATGTCCTAAGAATATGGTTTGGATGTGTGGAAATAGATTATATCTGTATCTGCCTGCTACTTAGTCTGGAGTATGTTATTTAGCTCATTTACTACCTACAGTCACAACTTATAATTCAGTCAGCCCATTATTAGAGAGGAAGACAATGCTTAAACGGCAAAAGAGAGCTAGGATTCCATATTGGAAAGGAATTTTGGGTACACTTGTTCCTAGTTATGGTGCTGCTAACGCCGCCCATAGGATTAATGAGTTGTCAGTTGAGTTGGAAAATCTTACTGCTTTATCTGAGGAAGGTTTCACTGTTCTGACCAAGGAGCTGCAGGCTATTAGAACGATGAGTTTGCAAAATAGAATGGCTTTGGATTACCTGTTAGCTGAGAGGGGTGATGGTTTTGAAGAATTTTCCTTTTAGTTGTGATTATCTTGTAATCAGAAGAAAGGAGTTGTAATGGAAATTCTTGTATTAAGTGCTCTAAAGTGTTCCAAAGTGTATGACCTTTAGGTTACCTCTCTCCTCAGAACATCTGTGTTAGAGGAGGAAGCTGTAAAAGCCAGTATCAGACGTTTAATGGTTAAAACCCATGCTTTAGGGTGATGTCTCAGGAAGAGCAGATGGTCTGCTCGTAGATAACTTTGTTACCCCTGACCCAAGGAGGGTCTAGGGCCATAAAACACAGACTCTTTGAAGTTGAGGGAACACCCACATACTCTTTAAATACTGTGTGTAAATGTTGATCGGGGCACTGCTTCACTGACTAACCTCAGTGACAGGGTCTTCAAACGCTGAATGCCTTTCAATAAAACTTATAAAGACAAAGCCCGGTTTTGCTCTTTTAATGGGTTAATTTCTCTCCTACTTTTGATAAGAAAATTCCACTAAAATACTAAATGACCTACAACCGGAAATGTTTAGTGGGATTTTCTTTGTCACCTAAACATGCTGCAGGCATTTCAGCAAACACCTCTGGAAATCATGCCAGCTTTTAAAAAATTGACATTTTTGCACTTTAGGTCTAAACCTTCTGCCAGATCAGTTAACAAAGATTTGAAGTGGATACTTCAAAGTCTCTTTTTGTTTGACTTACATTGAGCATACTGTTTTTGTAATTATTATTGTTGGTTCAAGCCAGTATGGTTTCACAGATGTTTAGTCGATTAGCCAACCCATGCCTCGGGATACGAACACCACAAGCTTTAAACCAAACAAGGACTCAATATTCTACATTAATTGTAACATAAAATAAAATTTATTAAAAATATGACAGAAAAAATTTCCTTGTTTTTACATCAGTGTTTGTTGTTTTACAGCAACTCACCAAACATAAATTGATACAGAATGACAATTTTATTTGAATTATAAGCATTACAACTGAAAAAAAAGAAAAATGACTATTTCCATGACATGGTTGTAGGATAGGAGAATTTGACTGCTTTTCAGGAAATAAAAACATTATTTTAAAACCCTACAGTAACTATTTTACCAAACATAAATGAACCCTAATACTCTGCCGGAGTAAAGAAGTTGATTTTTCATCTTAGTTTCATGACATGTTTAACCTACCTTGACTTCTGATCAGCTGACTTAAAAATCTATGAATCACACAACTGGACCTATTTAAACTCCATTCTGAAAAAGCATACCCAGAGTAAATCAGATGCTGTTCTTCGTCTATTTGTGAAGATAACAATGGATTTTTTTCTCTGCAGCTTTAACTGCAATTAGTATTTAGCTATAAAAAAGTTTAATTAGTAACAGTATTACATAATAAAATTAAAAGTGATAAAAATTAGTCCTATTTTGAAGTAACTTTGTGGTAACCATAGCTACTAATATAAATATAGGGTATGTTAGCTGTCACTGCGTAAAACATGTCACCATTCCTATTTCAAACACCACAAGCAGATCCTTTTCTACTTGTTACTGGAGACTGCAGTCTCCTCCTTCAGGTAGCTTTTGGTACTGCAATCTTCAAGATACCGATTTTTCTCTTGTTCTGACATTTGACAGCTGCAGACCTGAAAATGCATCATTTTTGTTAAAGATATCATTACAGCAGTAATTATACTAAACAATAGACTATACCTTATGCAATACAGTACCTTAAAATAACAGTAAAGAATGAGGATTGATGCCATCATAACCATCAGGACGACAAATGGTCTGATGATGAACTCAGCTGAAGCAGATATAACAGAATGAAACAGATTACTTTTTTATGGGCTTAATTAATATTTTTGACCAGTTCCCCACATAGATTGAAATGGATATTGTAATAGAGAAGATTCACTTCCTGAAGTAACATTCCCTGAACTGACAATGATTTTCTAGTTGTGACATAAAAGACTTTAGGGATATTAACATGAAGTTATGAGATGTCAGTATCTTTAGAAGTCTATTGATTTTCAAAAATCAGAGGGGGATTTTATTGAGGCAGTCAACCTAACAGCTGCTCAAAGTGCTAATATAAGCTATTTATCAGCACCTCAGATTGCTTGTGTATCAAAAAATCAAAACCACACTTATTACTAAACAGTCTCAATTTGTGAACATGTTCCTTTAGAGTTTGCATACATAAAATGGACAAAAAAACTAGCTTGTTATGACTACAACACTGACAACCTGCTCAACCTAGATGTGACATAAATACTAAATCAGAGGCAGCAGCTGAAAAGAACGTTATACTCTTAACCAGCTTTATACCCTCTTTGGAACCCCAAATTCCCTACATTTTCATAACCATTTATTTACCTTAGTATTGAGAAGCTAAATATTTGTGGGATTGTATTGTGGATTTAACAAAGATGTTTCTTCGAAGTATTCATGCAGTTACCTGAGATAGTGAGACAAATGGGCTGGCTCACAGAAGAGAAGTTATGGGAGAAAACATAGGCGTGATAAATGCAGCTGTAGGTCCCTTGGTGTTTATGGTTAGCAGCAGAAAATAGGAAGAGCGTGGAGTGGTTGACAGCTGGCAAGGTAAAGCTTTCCCTTGAGGTGGAGGAGCTTAAGACAAGTTCGAAGGAACCAGCTTGATACTGTGGTTTGATGGAACACATGATGGCAAATGCTGAGCCTATGGGGATGCCCAACGTTTGGTTGGTGGGTGCACGGACCTCTTCAGAGTAGAAAAAGAGAGAGATGTGTGGCTCAACCAACAAATCTGGTAATAAAAAGGAAACAAACGGTATAAAACTGGCATTTTTTCTGCTAAACAATTAGTTAAACAATGTAATTATTAGAAACTGAGAACCGATGGTTACTAGCATGGACCTTGCAAATGTATTCATACCTCTTGAATTGTTTTAATTTTTTTCTCATAACAGCCACTAACGTTAATGTATTTTGTTGGTATTTCTTGTGATAGCCTATCACGTGGTGGTGGTAGCATAATGCTGTGAGGAGTTACTTACAGGACAATACTGGAAGAAAAGCTGGTAGAGGCTGCAAAAGACCTTCCAACAGCCAAACAGTCCCAAACATGCAGCCTGGGCTGCAATGGATTTGTCTACATCAAATCATATTATTGTGTTTTAGTGGCCCAGTCAAAGTCCAGACCTTAATCCAATTGAAAATCTCTGGTAAAACTTTAAAATTGTCATCCAATGCTTGGCTTTCATTCTGACTGAGCTTGGGTTATTGTAAACAAATGTAATCACTCACTACAAATCCACATCTTTCAACATACAGGGGTTGGACAATGAAACTGAAACACCTGGTTTTAGACCACAATAATTTATTAGTATGGTGTAGGGCCTCCTTTTGCGGCCACTACAGCATCAATTCGTCTTGGAAAGGACATATACAAGTCCGACACAGTGGTCAGAGGGATTTTAAGCTATTCTTCTTGCAGGATAGTGGCCAGGTCACTACGTGATACTGGTGGAGGAAATCGTTTCCTGACTCGCTCCTCCAAAACACCTCAAAGTGGCTCAATAATATTTAGATCTGGTGACTGTGCAGGCCATGGGAGATGTTCAACTTCACTTTCATGTTCATCAAACCAATCTTTCACCAGTCTTGCTGTGTGTATTGATGCATTGTCATCCTGATACACGGCAATGCCTTTAGGATACAATGTTTGAACCATTGGATGAACATGGTCCTCAAGAATGGTTCGGTAGTCCTTGGCAGTGGTATCTAGCACAAGTATTGGGCCAAGGGAATGCCATGATATTGCAGCCCAAACCACCACTCTGGGCATGCAACAGTCTGGGTGGTACGCTTCTTTGGGGCTTCTCCACACCGTAACTCTCCCAGATGTGGGGAAAACAGTAAAGGTGGACTCATCAGAGAACAATACATGTTTCACATTGTCCACAGCCCAAGATTTGCGCTCCTTGCACCATTGAAACCGACGATTGGCATTGGCATGAGTGACCAAAGGTTTGGCTATAGCAGCCCGGCCGTGTATATTGACCCTGTGGAGCTCCCGACGGACAGTTCTGGTGGAAACAGGAGAGTTGAGGTGCACATTTAATTTTGCCGTGATTTGGGCAGCCGTGGTTTTATGTTTTTTGGATACAATCCGGGTTAGCACCCGAACATCCCTTTCAGACAGCTTCCTCTTGCATCCACAGTTAATCCTGTTGGATGTGGTTGGTCCTTCTTGGTGGTATGCTGACATTACCCTGGATACCGTAGCTCTTGATAAATCACAAAGACTTGGTGTCTTGGTCACAGATGCGCCAGCAAGACGTGCACCAACAATTTGTCCTCTTTTGAACTCTGGTATGTCACCCATAATGTTGTGTGCATTTCAATATTTTGAGCAAAACTGTGCTCTTACCCTGCTAATTGAACCTTCACACTCTGCTCTTACTGGTGCAATGTGCAATCAATGAAGACTGGCTACCAGGCTGGTCAAATTTAGAAATGAAACCTCCCACACTAAAATGACAGGTGTTTCAGTTTCATTGTCCAACCCCTGTACAATATCTCACAAAAGTGAGTACACCCCTCACATTTCTGTAAATAGTTTATACCTTTTAATGGGACAGCAGTGAAGATAAAGTAAAGTAGTCTGTGTACAGCTCTTTTCCCCTCAAGGTAACTCGACACACAACCATTATGTTCTAAACCGCTGGAAACAAAAGTGAGTACACCTCTAAATGAAAATGTCCAAATTGTGCCCAAAGTGTCAATATTTTGACACTTTGAGCACATGACGATATCATAGAGTTGATGAATGTTCGAGACCCTGCAGTCCTCCAACTTCTGTTTGAGAATGCCCACAGATTCTCAATAGGATTTAGGTCTGGACACATGCTGGGCCAGTCCAACACCTTTACCCCCAGTTCCTTTAGCCAAGCAGTGGACGTCTTGGAGGTCTGTTTGGGGTCATTATCATGTTGGAATACTGCCCTGCAACCCAGTTTCCGAAGGTAGGGGATCATGCTCTGCTTTAGTATGTCACAGTTCATGTTGGCATTCATGTTTCCTCAGTGAACTCCCCACTGCATGGAGCACTCATGCAGCCCCAAACCATGACGCCCCCACCACCATGCTTGACTGTAGGCAAGACACACTTGTCTTTGTACTCCTCACCTGGTTTCAGCCACAAACACTTGATATTATCTGAACCAAATAAGTTTATCTTGGTTTCATCAGACCACAGGACATGGTTCCAGTAAATCCATGTCCTTAGTTTGCTTGTCTTCAACAAACAGTTTGTAGGCTTTCTTTTGCATCATCTTTAGAAGAGTTGTCCTTCTGAGACAATAGTCATTCAGACCTATTTAATGCAGTCTTTTGCATATGGCCTGAGCACTGACTGGCTGAACTCCACCCCTTCAACCTCTGCAGCAATGCTGGCAGCAGTCATATTTTTTTTTTCAAAAGACAACCACTGGATATGACGCTGAGCATGTGCACTTAGCTTCTTTGGTTGACCATGGCAATGCCTCGTTTTGAGAGGAACCTGTCCTGTTAAACCACTGTATGGTCTGGGGCACCGTGCTGCAGCTCAGTTTCAATGTATTGGTAATCTTCTTATAGCCTAGGTCATCTTCATGTAGAGCAGCAACTCTTTTTTGCAGATCCTCAGAGTTCTTTGCCATGAGGCGCCATGTTGAACTTCCAGTAACCAGTATGAGAGTGATAACACCAAGTTAACGCACCTGCTCTCCATTCACACCTGAGACCTTATAACACTAATGAATTACATGATACCAGGGAGGCAAAATGGCTAACTGGGGACAATTTGGATGTTTTCACTTAGGGGTCTACTCACTGTGTTGCAAGTGGTTTAGACATTAATGGCTGATTATTGAGATATTTTGAGGGGACAGCAAATTTACTCTGTTGTTCAAACTGTACATTGACTACTTCAAACTTTATTAAAGTGTCATATCTTTAGTTTTGTCCCATGAAAAGATATATTTAGAAAAATGTGAGGGGTGTACTCACTTTTATGAGATACTATGCAAACACATCTCAATATTCAATATTTTTTATCACTTATTTCAAAAAATCAAACTGATATATTATATAGATTAATTACATAGAGTAAAATATTTCAAACCTTTATTTCCTGTAGTTCTGATGATTTTGACTAACAGATAATGAAAGCCTAAAATTCAGTGTCTCGGAAAATTTGAATATTGTGAAAAAGTAACATTTCCAAACTCATGGTGTCACAGCCTAATCAGCAAATTAACTCAAAACACCTGCAAACGTTTCTGTAAACTCTAAACAGTGTATCAGATCATGGGGAAGTTGTTCTGTATTAAGCACATTCATAGAAAGTTGAGTGGAAAAAAAGTGCACAGCAACAGTGATAACTGCAGCCTTGAAAAGACTGTTGCTCAGTGGTCCAAAGTCCTCTTGTCAGAGGGAAGAAAAGTCAGCAAAGTTGGTTTGAAAATCAGGCTCCCAGAATCCGGAGGAAGAGCGGAGAGGCACAGAATCCACGTTCCTTGAAGTCCAGTGTGAAGTTTCCGGTCAGTCAGGGTTTGGGGCGCCATGTCATCAGCTGGTGTTTGGTCCACTGGGTTTTCTGAAGTCCAAAATCAACATAGCCATCTACCAGGAAATTATAAAGCATGTCATGCTTCTTTCTGCTGATAAGCTTAATGAATATACTGATTTAGTTTTCCAGCAGGATTTGGCACTTGCCCACACTGCCAATTGTACCAATGTTTGATTTGTGCCAGCAAACTGGCCTGACCTGAACCTCATAGAGAATCAATGGAGTATTGTCAAGTGGAAGATGAAAGACACCAGACCCAACAATGCAGATGACCTGAAGGCTGCTTTCAAAGCAACTTGGGCTTTAATTACACCTCAGCAGAACCACAGGCTCATCACCTCCATGCCACGCCAGATTGATGCAGTATAGAACTTAACATACTTTTCAGAAGCCTGACATTTCTGTTTAAAATATCCTTTATTGATGTTATGTAATATTCTTATTTTCAGAGAAACTGAATTTTAGGTTTTCAATATCTGTAAGCCATAATCATCATAAAGGTTTGAAATATTTCACTCTCTGTGTAATGAATGTGCAAAAACATCAAGGGTTGTAATAACTTTGTCATTGTATGTGACAAAACCAACCCACAGTCTTCAAGTAGTTTTAGCTCAAATTCTTAAATTCTGCACATTTTGTAACCTAAAAAGCAAATATACAAGTATGTTCAGTATTACCTGAGCATATCACTTCAATGCTGGTATCGTGAATGTCATCATTCAGGGTTCCACACTCTCGCAGTTTATTTCCTGACTCTACACAGATAGACGTGATCCACCATACAGATCTCATTTGTTTCTCCTCTGTTCTTGCTGACACAAAAGCCCCACAACCCAACTCAGCACACACAGAATGAGTCAGCTTCTCTCCCAGTAGATCAAACTTGTCAACCACCGGTTTCCACTGTCCCTGGTATAACATCTCCAGAGTCCCAGCGCAGCGGCTCGTCTCTCCTGCCAACCTGATGTAATCTTAATGTGAACAGAGACAGAAACCTAATCAATCAAGGAAATAAAACAGTTATTAGGTCTCCATCTTCCCATCTACCTGAGCAGGTGAGTCCAACAACGTTTTCAGGTGAGCACGTAGTAGCTGAGCCTGAACCTCTACAGTCCAGAAGAGATGACTCGTTGCCTTCACACTGGAATGCCCTTCTTTTGAGGGGAGCCTCCTCTCCTCCAAAGAGTGCCCCTTGGAGAATTACAGGAGGCCCACAGCCAATCTCCCTACAGACAACCTCTGCATCTTGTTTGTCAAAGTCCTTTTCGCACACCGTGGACCACAACTGATTCATTTTCAACTCCAGTCTGCCTGAGCACTGGTTAGAACTGTTGACCAGCCTGATGGAGTCTGTGGAGACAGGAAGATGGAGTGTTGTTTGAAAGTTTGTTCACCCTTCAGAATCAGCGGCACTCATTGGGCTTCTGTAAAAGCTCTAAAAAGATGTTTAACCCAAAACATGCAGCTAAAGTAATTTAAAAATGGCTTGCTAATGAAAATATTCATATTTTGGCAAGGCCAAATCATAAACACAAAAAGACATCAAACAGAGGCACCAGTCTGTAGGCACTGTTCTGGCTTAAGCCACTGTTACACTGTTTCTTATCTTGATTCATATGCTGTAAATAAATAAAAAAATAAAAAAACGTTTCACCACCGGGAGGAGGCCCAGAGGAAGACCCAAGACAAGCTGGAGGGACTATGCTTCTCGACTGGCCTGGGAACGCCTTGGGATTCCCCTGGACGAGCTGGCCCAAGTGGTTGGGGAGAGGAAAGTCTGGGTCTCTTTGCTAAGGCTGCTGACCCTGCGACCCGACCCCGGATAAGCGGAAGACAATGGATAGATGGATTTTTCATATTAAAACATATTTTGTGAAACATAAACATAAAGTAATTGTGTCACTTACGATGGGTTCCTGTTTTGTGTAGCATGTGTTTTTTGGGAGGAAGGGTATAAAATACAGAGTTTGGTAAATTTTAAGTTTTCTTTGCCAAACCATCAACTCCACATTTCTTATATTTCCTGACTTAATGATTGCTGACCACAGAGGGATGAAAGTTCAGAGGGCTATATACAGGTCCTTCTCAAAATATTAGCATATTGTGATAAAGTTAATTACTTTCCATAATGTCATGATGAAAATTTAACATTCATATATTTTAGATTCATTGCACACTAACTGAAATATTTCAAGTCTTTTATTGTCTTAATACGGATGATTTTGGCATACAGCTCATGAAAACCCAAAATTCCTATCTCACAAAATTAGCATATCATTAAAAGGGTCTCTAAACGAGCTATGAACCTAATCATCTGAATCAACGAGTTAACTCTAAACACCTGCAAAAGATTCCTGAGGTGTTTAAAACTCCCAGCCTGGTTCATCACTCAAAACCCCAATCATTGGTAAGACTGCCGACCTGACTGCTGTCCAGAAGGCCACTATAGACACCCTCAAGCAAGAGGGTAAGACACAGAAAGAAATTTCTGAACGAATAGGCTGTTCCCAGAGGGCTGTATCAAGGCACCTCAGTGGGAAGTCTGTGGGAAGGAAAAGGTGTGGCAGAAAACGCTGCACAACAAGAAGAGGTGACCGGACCCTGAGGAAGATTGTGGAGAAGGGCCGATTCCAGACCTTGGGGGACCTGCGGAAGCAGTGGACTGAGTCTGGAGTAGAAACATCCAGAACCACCGTGCACAGGCGTGTGCAGGAAATGGGCTACAGGTGCCGCATTCCCCAGGTCAAGCCAGTTTTGAACCAGAAACAGCGGCAGAAGCGACTGACCTGGGCTACAGAGAAGCAGCACTGGACTGTTGCTCAGCGGTCCAAAGTACTTTTTTCGGATGAAAGCAAATTCTGCATGTCATTCGGAAATCAAGGTGCCAGAGTCTGGAGGAAGACTGGGGAGAAGGAAATGCCAAAATGCCAGACGTCCAGTGTCAAGTACCCACAGTCAGTGATGGTCTGGGGTGCCGTGTCAGCTGCTGGTGTTGGTCCACTGTGTTTTATCAAGGGCAGGGTCAATGCAGCTAGCTATCAGGAGATTTTGGAGCACTTCATGCTTCCATCTGCTGAAAAGCTTTATGGAGATTAAGATTTCATTTTTTAGCACGACCTGGCACCTGCTCACAGTGCCAAAACCACTGGTAAATGGTTTACTGAGCATGGTATCACTGTGCTCAATTGGCCTGCCAACTCTCCTGACCTGAACCCCATAGAGAATCTATGGGATATTGTGAAGAGAACGTTGAGAGACTCAAGACCCAACACTCTGGATGAGCTAAAGGCCGCTATCGAAGCATCCTGGGCCTCCATAAGACCTCAGCAGTGCCACAGGCTGATTGCCTCCATGCCACGCCGCATTGAAGCAGTCATTTCTGCAAAAGGATTCCCGACCAAGTATTGAGTGCATAACTGTACATGATTGTTTGAAGGTTGACGTTTTTTGTATTAAAAACACTTTTCTTTTATTGGTCGGATGAAATATGCTAATTTTGTGAGATAGGAATTTTGGGTTTTCATGAGCTGTATGCCAAAATCATCCGTATTAAGACAATAAAAGACCTGAAATATTTCAGTTAGTGTGCAATGAATCTAAAATATATGAATGTTAAATTTTCATCATGACATTATGGAAAATAATGAACTTTATCACAATATGCTAATATTTTGAGAAGGACCTGTATTTCTCCCTGGCTGAGTACCCATAGCATTTTATTTCAGCCATTCCCCAGTATATATTTCTTTGTAAATCACATTCCCTTTTAGCTTTACATTCCAACTGGAGTTTCGTATTTGTTATTGCAAACACAACATTTAAACCCAACCACCTATGCTGAATTTGAACAATGTTTTATAGGGTTTGCATTCAAATACACTGATAACATGCATCAAACCTGGGGGAAATATTTTATTAAAGGGAGCGATTACTTATGCTTTCAGCATCTCCATGAATATGGTGATAGAGAGTAATGCCCAATCAAATCCTTTTTTAATAAATTTTAAATGGTAAAGTTGATATCGTTTTCAGTGTTTATTTTCTGACAATCAGATTAAAGCCATCACAACTGCCCACAATTGTTGAATATTGAGTGACTGTAAGTTTTAATGGAGTAGAATTGCTGCGGCTCACTGTCACTAGATACATCTCGCAAGTTTTAATTTTAAAGATCAATAGATAATTCCAAACTTCCTCTGAGTTAGAATTGATTTTAATTCAGTACTAATAGCCAATTGTAATTCCGATCCAAGTTCTGCTTTTATTCTTTCTTTGGGATCCACGTAATTCAATTCCGTTCTAACTACCTATTTTCACACAGTTGGCAGTGGCAGTCCATGGCTTTAAAACCATAACTGCTATGAAATTATTTAAGATTAATGTTGTATTAGTCTGATTCTAATGTTTTTAATCTTATTTATTCTGGACTCCACAGTTGCAGAAGCGAAGATCTGTTTCCCAACACAACAGTGGCACTCCAATTGGCGGATTAGTCGTCTAGTCTCAGGGGTTGTAATCTACATAAAAGACTCGGGTTTCAGATCCCGCAATGGAAAGCACACAAAAAACTTGGTAGATTAAAGGTCTCGGGAAGTTCAAGAGAAAAAGTGTTTAGGAACACATTGTGGAAATGTGACTTAAGACAGCTTATCTTCGTATCACTGTTACAATATTTGAGTAGAACCTTTGTAATATTTCAAACCACCAATTTCTTTTTAAATTAGCCAAAAGAACTTTGTGGCAACCTTAGCTGGAGATCACATTGCATACAAAGCATCACATCCACAGAAAGGAAACTGCGCAGCATAAATTACTTATAGCAGTGTACATTGACACACAATGCAATTAAAGAGTACCTGATGGTTGCTACTGATCTTGCTACATGTTGCTGAGAAATGTGAATGTTTTTGCATTGACATTAACATCTGCAATTTGTAATTCTATGGGTTTTCTACTTTTCAAAGTCTGTTGCAACTTGCCTTCAATGCAACATTGTCATTAACATATGTGGTATTAGTTGTATTACCTGAGCAGGTAATCTCCACTCTGAAAATACTATAAAAAGACTCCAATTTCATGCATTCCAGAGTCTGAGTGCAGGAAAAGTCTATCTGAAAAAATGATTGTTTTGGTGAATGTAGGCTGAGTCGTCTTGAAACAGACATGCCACAGTCAAGCCTTTGACAAATGACATCTGCTTGCTTCAGAGTCCAGTCACAGATTTCGTCTTTATCATCTGCTGCTCTCCACTGTCCAAACTTTTTTATTTCTATGTAACCAGCACAACGACCAGTTCCTCCCACCAGTCTGACTTCAGGGTCTGCGGAACACAGCACAATGTTTAGAAAAAAGGTTTAAAAGGAGAACACAACTGCAATCTATCTACAACTCTACCTGAACAGGTGAGTTCAACAGCTTTGGAATCACTAGGGCAGGTACTTTTTCTAAGCCATGATCTTTCACAGTTCAGGAGAGAAGATTCGTTGCCGCTACAATGAACCTCCTTTTTCCATATTGGAGCATCCACTTTTCCATAATGTATCCTCTTTATGACTGAAGCAGGCCCACAGCCAATTTCCCTGCAGACAACCTCTGCATCCTGCTGATTAAAGCCTTCGTCACACACTGAGGACCACAACTCATTCAACTTCACCTCCAGTCTTCCTGAACAGTGGTTGCTACCATGAACAAGTCTGACAGAGCCTAGGAGAAAAGACAAAGAAAATTAGAAGCCTTTGCTGCAGTTTTTCAGATTTGAGAAGAGGGCGGCCTATGGAAAAGATAATCATATTATCATATACATGGACTACCATGCCTAGTCATCTCTTCAACAAACTTTATCTTCTATAAATGATTGGACTACCTAAGATAAAGATCGATTTATTCTTAGAAATCAGATGTTTATTCATCTGGCCACAGTATAAACCTAGGATATTACATTATCATAAAATAATGAACTGTGCCAGTGAAACTCTTAAATGGAAGCTTCTTTTTTATTAGAAAAATAAATATGATATGGGCTCTGAATTATTCTATTCATTTAAAAACAATTAAAAGCTGTCTCTAACATTAAATTTTACAGGCTAATGAAGTGTTTACATTTAATCTGACAAAATGCACTGACTTAACAGGGTAATGTTAAAGATGGGTTGGTGGAAAAGAAAGTGAATTACTAGCAAAGATACTGGGTCAGTTTTTATGCAACTGCAGAACATAACCGTGGCTGATATTTATCTGATTTAAACTCAGCTTCTCTGTATTGAAATGAAGTGAGCCTACAGATTGCACAACACCATTAAAATACCAGCAGATAAGCAGAAAGGATGTAGATATTTGCCAGGAAATGTTAGTACTAATAAGTAGCTTTTCAAATAAATGTAGAGATGGAACAGGGCTTCCATTGCAAAACAGATATCTAGTTTGTAGATAAGTCAGCAGCAGGAGTCAAATGGGAAGCATTCAGTGTCATTCTATGGGCTAATACTGGCAATACCACAGTCTCTTCGTCTGTTACACTGTATTATTAAGTGAAGTGTTATATGTTTCAGTGGGTTGTTTTTTTTTTTTTTTTGTTTGTTTTTTTATGAGCATAAATATTACCATAGTAAAACTCAACATGTGTCTTGGAGTGATAGAAGTGACTTTTGCTGTCAATGATTTGCGATTAAAACGAAGTAAGAAACTTATTTCTCAGGGACAACAAGGACAAAATGCTTCCTTTCTATTCTGCTCCTTTTTGTGATTTTCTGTAATAACTATCAATATTCTGTTCTTCAATCGGCAATTCCAAATTGATTTAATGAAAAGGTGACCTTCTCCCAATCTGTGACGTCAAAGCCTCACTGGCTCCCTAGAACCAACTCCTCACACATATTCTGGAGATAAGCTGTCTTTCATCTGAAGAGAAATGCTGAAGATTTATTTGGATCAGATCATGATCCAAACAAACAAGCTCAGATCCAACAATAGCTCTAATTACAGATGGTCCAGCGTTGTTTCTATGTATCTATCTTTCTTCCTTTGCATTGCAGGGGCACTCCTTAGAACCATTTTTGACTCTGTGGTGGCATCAGCAATCTTGTAAAGTGTTGTTTGTTGGAGCAGCAGCTTATCTACAGCTGACAGGAAGCAGTTAAATAAGTTCATGCGGAAGGCCAGCTCTGTCCTAGAATACCTCTTTGACCCCGTGCAGGTGGTGGGAGACAGAGGAACTCTGAAAAAAATTAACATCACTGTTGGACAATGTCTCCCACTCCATGTATAAAGCTGTTGCAGAACTGGAGAGCTCCTTCGTTGGCAGACTGCTGCACCACAGTGCACAAAGGGCATGATCGTAGGTCGTTCCTCACAGCAGCTGTCAGACTTTATAACCATCACTGATTTGAACAGACTCTAGTGTGTGTTTACATCCCTGCTGGATTTGCAGTTTTTCCATTTTTTGTAAGTAGTCTGTGGTTGTTTTCACATGCACAAATAACAAATGTGCTTTTTGCAAAATTTCAAATCACCCCTACTCAGTTGCACATTTCATCAATCTGAGTATGCCATTTTTAATAACTGTACAGTATTTCTTTTTTTATATTTATAGATTTCCTTTTTACATTAGTGAGTACCTGGATGCTTTTATTAGCCTTTTGCTTTCCTGCCATTCTCTGCTGACAGACCTGAATTTCCCCACTGCTGGACAATAAAATATATTTTTCTATTTTATTTTATTCTATTCTATTCTATTCTATTCTATTACAAATAATCCTGTCTGATTTTACCTACCTGAGCATGTTATCTTTGTAAAATGCTCGGAATACACAATCCCTTTGACACAATCTGTCATAGAAGGTCCATTGCAGTCATGCAGATCCCAAAAAACTCTTCTTGACCTCACTGTTTCTCTTGTGATTGAAAGCGGAGAGCCACAGTCCAGCTGTTTACACACTTCACCTGCAAACCTTAGAGTCCAAGCCTTCTTATACACTGGTTTCCATTCACCTCTGTGTTTCATCTGCAGAGTGCCGACACACCGGCTGTCTCCTCCAACCAGCCTGATGCCCTTGGGTTCTGGGTTGAATGAAATTAAAAGCTTCTTATTAAATGAATGGAACTATTCCAAACAGATGTCAATTAGTTTCAGATTAATTCAATGTTGAACAATTTGTATAACTACCTAAAATCATAGATACAAATTCTTGTCATTTTCTTTCATTTACCTAAACAGGTGAGTCCAACTGCTTTCCCAGAGTAATTCCCGACAGAGCTGAAACATTCTGACAGAGCAGCTTTGATGCCTGTACATTTGACGCTCAATGCTAATGCATGAGCTTTTACATAGGGCTTTCCCAGGAGGACTGAAACAGGTCCACAGCCAAGTTCCTTGCAGACCATATCTGCATCCCTCTGGCCAAAACCATCCATATTTACTGAGATCCACGACTGGTTAAGCTGGTCAGACTTCACCTCCAGTATTCCCGAGCACAGACTGATCCCATTTCCCAGTCTGACTGTATCTAGAGTGAAATAAGGGAAGAGATGTTTGAAAACAATTCTGATCTGCTCAAATGAAAGGCCTTTGTGACATGTGCTATCATCTATTTTTATATAATATTACATTCAATATTCTGTAAAGCAAGCATTGAACTGCATGGATGCTCAATGTTATTCATACCTCCACAATTCATTCTTTAAAGATCAGAAAGACTGGAATATGAGTGACCTCCAATTTCATGAATACACAGAAAGTTTAGGTGTTGGGTGGTCAGCGCCCACAGAACTGCCGCTCACTGGATATTTTCTCTTTTTTGGACCATTCTCTGTAAACCCTAGAGATGGCAGTGCGTGGAAATCCCAGTAGATCAGCAGTTTCTGAAATACTCAGACCAGCCCGTCTGGCACCAACAACCATGCCATGTTCAAAGTCACTTCAATCACCTTTCTTCCCCATTCTGATGCTCGGTTTGAACTGCAGCAGATCATCTTAACCATGTCTACATGCCTAAATGCATTGAGTTGCTGCCATGTGATTGGCTGATTAGAAATTTGTGTTAACGAGCAGTTGGACAAGTGTTCCTAATAAAGTGGCCGGTGAGTGTATGTATAGTAAGGCTACTCTAAATTGCTTGGTCGTGGAAGGGATTGGCCATATGTCCTTCTGCCCATTTACCACTGGACATAAGCACTGTTAATGATTTGCTGAACATTAAGAATACCAAGTTTCAGTCATTTGAAAAAAAAATTATTGTTGCCACTTGCCTACATGAAGATGACTATTTGACATGTAAACCTGGTTTTAGGGGTTAAATAAATTTATATTTTTTAGAGCAAATTAAGCCTGTTTCTTTTATCTTGGAAAAATTCTGCTATATTTTTTAGTCTAAAATCCCAGTAGGTTGGCTTCCTTCTTTTTATTCACACCTTCTCCACAAAATTATGGAAGCCCTGAAGAAGTCTCATCCATTGAATAGTCAGTATACGCCCTGATTAAGCAGTTATATTACAGCAGTTTGATTACAAGTTTTCCATGTTTGAATGTTGGCAGTTTTTTCTTTTTCACAGGTTACTTCCATGAGTTCAGAGGAGGTCTCCTCCTCTAGGTAATTTCTTTAAACATTGCCTAGAATGTAGTGCAGGTTGACACCTTAGACTAACTTGTGCAGTGTTTTAGCTTTCGGAGGATGAAACTGGGTAAGTTCATGTTCAAAAGTGAATTCACATCAATGATGTAAACTGACATGTAAGACACACCATAGGAGAGCAGCGGAAACCTTATTTTGAATGCAGGATTTAGTGAAGGGTTGGTGGGTTTGAGTAGGCTTCGTGTAAAGAGGGCTGCAGTATAAGAGAAACTTGAACCAATAAATAAAATAACCAAGAATGGAAATCTGCTTTGGTTAGCTAAACCAAATAAACAGACATTTTCATCACAGTCTGCTGTGTGCATGCTTCATGGTCAGAATGTCATACACTTATCAACCACTGTATTTGTAGGGTTCATGCCTTTTGCACTAACTTTTAAGTTAACATTTTTGAAGACTGGTGTTTGTAACTTTGACCACATGATTTTAACCACAAAATTATTTTAACCACATTAACAAGTTTCTGGATTCCAATCTTTTAAGCTTCTGTTGCTTAACAAACTGATGACAGAGAAGCTGTATCAAGTTGGAATAAGAGAAAAAACAAGCAGGTTTTTGCCTTCTTATACTTTACATTCAGAATAGGGGTACATAGCTTAATATCACAACCTGAACAGGTGATTTCCATGTTGAAATCGGACCAATCCTTATAATTATTTCTTGTTATTGCCACCAAAGATCCGCAGTCGAGCTGTCTGCACACTTCAGCTGCCATGGTCCAGTTCCAGACGAATTCCATGTCTTGCACTTGTTTCCAGTTTTCTTGATCCCTCAGCTGCAGTGTGCCAGCACAATGGCTGGGCCCCTCAACCAGCCGGAATTTGTCAGGCAACACTGGACAGATAATTAAAAGCAGCAGAATGAAAAGACATGACAACATCTGCTAAACTGATGTTTCTGTTGGTCTTCGGATATTTTCATGCTGTGCGTTCAGCTGAGAGTCCAGAAATCTCTTCATTACCGTGAAAAATAATAATTTATTGTCATTCAATATTTTCCTTAAGGTGTATGCTTCCCAAACATGAAATGTAAAACAATTATTAAATATAGGGACTATATTTAATACTAGCTGTAACTGCTGAAAATATAACAAAAGACTGCTGTCAGTTTTTTAAGTCTGCCACAGTCTTAACTCAATATCTCTGCAGCTGAAACTTCATGACTACACAAGTTTTCATTCCCAGTCCTCATCATTCTGCAGCTTGGTAACTGCTTCTAAATTTGCTAATAATTTTAACAACTCAATGAGAAACAGCTGCAAGGCAGTATCATATGTTTTCCTACCTGAATTGCAGAGCAACAGAAGCAACATCAGCACTTTGCCATCCATGTTCCCTTTGCTTAAAATGTGAAGTTTTACCTCAGCTCCTCTCTTTATCAGAGTCGGGGCTTCGTTCTGCCTCAGAAAGGCTTTGAGCTTTAGCTTCCCATGTCTGTTATTTCCTGGAACTCTTAGCGCATTCACTGTTTTCAGAACTTTGACACTTCTGCTTCCTATAGGTCTCAACATTTCAGTTGCATTGCATAAAGCTCAGCACTATCTCTGTCCCTTACAGATTTACTCTGATTTAGCCTTTTTGTCACTCTTAAACTTTTAAGATAATCATTGTAAATACTGTTGAAGAACAATTGTATTTACTAAAGAAAGAGAACGATGATCACCATTCAATCAGCTTTATTAATTTAGCCTTAAAGGGGGATAGATTTCCAGCATCAGACGTGCTACTGAGCTGAGCCGAATCTGTTCTGACCAGACAAGGAGAAAACACCTCCTTATATCAGCATTTGTAAAATCCCATTGCAGCCCCCCTCCAGGAAGAGCAGGGGTGAGAATTGGATTACTTCCCTCCTAGATATCTTGGCTGCTCTGTGATAAACATTCCCCCTTTAGTTTGTAAATGCAGTAGGGATGACCAGCAGGAGGGAGAAGGAAGGAAGGTGAAAGCCATTGTCAGGTCTGACAAATAGTTGTCTCACGGAAATAAAAAGCACTTTAGAAGTTTGCCATCACAACACAAAAAACACTTTTTAAATGATAATTTCATGTATCAAGTGAAAAAGGGCCCTGTGTAAAAAAGTAATTCCTCCCTGAAACTCATAGCTGGTCATGACACTTTTGTGGGAGCTGGCAAGGAGTTTTTACATCGGTGTGGCAGACTTTTAGTCCACTCTGCCTTGGAGAATTGTTTAAATCATACCAGAGGCAGGACCAAGCATCAGAGTTGGATTTAGGTCTAGACTTCAACAAGGCAACTCCAGAAACTTAAATGCTTTATTTTTTTGTTTGGTTTAGGGGGCATTTTCTGGGAGTTTAGGGAGTTGTCGGTGTGCTTTGGGTCAATCCGATGGCCGGATATCCTCCTTCAGAATTTTCTTCTGGAGCAGAATTCATGCCACCCTCAATTACAACAAGTCGTCCAGGTCCCGAACAAGCATAGCAGCCCCAGACCATCACACTACCACCACCTTGTTTAACTGTTGGTATGATGCTCTATTTTCCAAATTGCTTTGTTAGTTTTACACCAAATGTAATGGGATTCAAACTTTCCAAAAAGTTCCACAGAATAGTCTCCTACAAATCATCAAGATACGTTTTGGCAAATGTGAGACAGATGTTTGTATTCTTTTATGTCAACAGTGGATTTTTACCTCTTCCTTGTTGTTGAACCATGAACACTGACCTGAACTGAGAGGGGAAACGTTCTTTAGACGTTGTACTGAGTTCTTTTGTAACTTCCTGGATGAGTCTTGATATGCTATTGGAGTAATTTTGGTAGGTCGGTCACTTCTGGGAATTTCACCACTGTTTCATGTTTATTGCATTTGTGGAATATGGCTCTCACTGTGGTTCACGAAAGTCCCAAAGCTTAAAATTGGCTTTCCAACCCCTTTCCCAGACTGAGTTAAGTTCTTGATTTCCTTTGGATCTGGTTTTTTTTTCAGATCTGTCGGTCTACTTCCTGTTGTCATGTCAACTATTTAAGTGATTTTGTTTTTTGTCATTTCAACTGTTATTAAGTTTTCAATTAGAAATATTGTTAGGACAAATAAACAAACATACAGTAAATAAATGTTAGTTTGTAGGTACGGGTTTATTGACATGGGCATCAGAATTAGTTACAGCATGAAATTAGGCACAGAAGCAGAACAATTAGAATAAGAGGAGTAAAAATGAAGTCCATGATAGTAAAAGGCCCAGTTATCCATACAAAATCTGATTTATGATATGAAAGACTATCTAGTGCTGGTCTAGATAAGGTCCCTGGGGCTCTCCCCATCCTCCTTGTCTGCTCTGCAGTCCTCGAGTCTGTGCAACATTAATTCATATGATGCAACCTCCACCATATTTTTGTAATACGTGACGCCCCATATGAAAAGTAGGAACAATTTGGCAGAGCGCAAACGGAGACAAAAAGGAAAAACCATCCAATTCTGAGAAAAGAGTGATTTTCATTTTATGGCAAAATGTGTAAGTTGAATTATAAAGTATAAATGGCTATTAAAGCAGCTGCTATTTGAAAAACCTGGAAGACTGGTTGAATTTCTTTATATTTTAAAATAGCCCATAAATCACTTTATATAAAAAACTCCTTCAAAAAACAAAGAGAGCAATTAAAAAAGAGCAGGAATAACAATGTATCAGCATGCTAATTTCAGACCATGTTGCAGTCATGATGCAGTTCTGCAAACAAGCAGAAATAAAAACAAAACACACTTAAACAGTTGACTTTTCTCAATTTTGTAAATGTCAAGTGTTTTAAGTTAAGGTTTTGACTTAATCTTTCTTGTGTGTGTCTTACCTTTAAATTTTGTGTTGTAATAGTTTGGACAGTTGAAAGATGTTTGTTGAATGCACGCAAATATTGCCGTAAAATGGAGTTTAAACAAAAATTCAACATGGAAGACTCACCACCCCGTCTCGTCCAATCACTCCTCACTGGCTGCTCCAATCAACGGCAGGTCCGCACTCCTCCTCAGCCAATCATCTCCCAGGGCATCACTTTTAAAAACCATTTGCATGGAAGACACCGCTCTTCTGCTGAGCTTCGACCCTCCTCCACCCCTTCTCCACCATAGGCTCCCAACTCCTTCCATACCAAGGCCTACACCACCACCAGGATCGGATCCCAGGGGGGGAAGACGTACCTAATCATAATCATAAGATGTTTGTTCAAACTTTTTTCATCCTCAGCGTTCACATCTTCCTCAGGGGTCCAAGCACCAAAGAAATAATCTTTCATCAATAAACTCTTTAACCGTCTTCTTGTTGTTTCTCCATTATGTGAGTCTTTCCAGGTTGAATTATCTTTACATAGAAAAATAGTGCTGTGAGTTTAATGACCATGCAGTCATTGGAGCTTCTGTTGGGGGAAGTGTTGCAGCAAGCTATTCAAAGTTATTCAAATTAACAGCTTTTGTTTCCGCTTTCAGCTTCCAGGTTGATTCTAACCAAACGTTGAAGCCTGTTTTCTCCTTTGGAGAGTGCCAACAATCAAATGGTCATATCTTCTCCCAATCATTTTCAATTTCCACAAGTTTGACATCATTGGAAAGCTTAGACTCCACTCTTTCAGGATCTGTAAATAACTCCAAATGACCCCAGGTAGACTGGTTCCTGCTTTTGCCACGGCCTGTTGATCTTGATTATATGGTTTCAGCCAGGATTTAGGCCTGGGTTTGGCTGGTGAAGCTAAATTAAAACAATGTGATTCACTTCGATTAATTGCTGATTTAACAAGGGTAGAATTAGATTTTCATAAAAGGGCAGGTTGGTTTGGATCATTATTTATAAATGTGCTCTTTGTATTTACTCAGGTCCTCTTAGTGCTGAATTAAAATGTATTTGATGACCTGAAACATTTGAGGGTGACAAAAAGTAGTCTGCAACAGCTCAAATTGTTTTTCAAGGCATTGTATTTTCTATGAAATTAAAAGGGGGTTTCCAATTATTGTATATTTGCTCCGTTGTGACTTTGCCTAAGAAGAAAGGACCGGACTTTGGAAAAACAAGTGCCTCGGGGTCAGCTGCAGGGTGGTATAAGGAGACGATAAAATATTGGTTTTTGCAAGGAAAATTTTGTAAAAACTTGTGTAAAAAACTTTAATTGCTTTTCAAAGACAGAATTCAATTCAATTCAGTTTTATTTATATAGCGCCAATTTACAACACATGTTGTCTCAAGGCACTTCACAAAGTCAGGTACATACATTCCAATTAGTCCTAACCATTGAACAGTGCAGTCAGAGTTAGTTATTTATTCAAATTGGATAAAAAGTTTTTATATCTAAGGAAACCCAGCAGATTGCATCCAGTCAGTGACTTGCAGCATTCTCTCCTCCCGGATGAGCATGTAGAGACAGTGGACAGTCACTGGCGTTGACTTTGCAGCAATCCCTCATACTGAGCATGCATGTAGTGACAGTGGAGAGGAAAAACTCCCTTTTAACAGGAAGAAACCTCCAGCAGAACCAGGCTCAGTGTGAGCGGCCATCTGCCACGACCGACTGGGGGATAGAGAGAACAGAGCAGAGACACAAAATGAACACAGAAGCACTGATCCAGGAGTACTTTCTATGGGAAGGAAAAGTAAATGTTGATAGATGTAGCTCCTTTAGTCGTTTCACCTAGAAAAAAAGAACAGATAAACTCTGAGCCAGTTTTCAAGGTTAGAGTCTGAAAGAGAGCACATGGAGTTTGTTACAGTTAAGCTCAGTCAATCGCCATGTCTAGGAGAGAGAAAGGGTTAAACACTAAAAGACTGGGCTATGTGGATCATCGGTAGAGGGTGAGCATTAAGTTGTTGCCAGCAGAAGCTCGGACGATGCCCCTCTCCAGAAAGGTGTCACAGGTAGACACAGAGCCAGGTCAGGTGTAGCTTCTAGGAAGAGAATAGAGAGAACAAGGTTAAAAGCTTAAATAACAGCAAACAATGCAAAATTGGAGAGTAGTGTGAGCATGTAGCGAAGAGGGTGAAAGTGGTCGTTATGTCCTCCAGCAGCCAAATGGTGCGTTCACACCGAACGCGGATTCTGCAAATTTTTCGCCTCATTTGTGTGCTATTGCCCGCTTGACATTCCGCGTTAACTCTGCGTTGGCATTTGGCAACAAGCGGTAACGCTTCGCTGCGTCATCAAATAGGAGGAGCGTCCATCTGCTGCTTGCTGGTTTCAACTGAACGTGGCGGACATGGATTTCACGGATAATCACGGTGTTTTACCTGTGGAGAGCCGAAAAATGCCGCCGATGTCAATGTCCCTGGGTTCACCAGATTCTTCAGGGACGGGAACAGTTCGGAGATTACCACCACCTACTCCAGGAGCTGCGTCTGGATGACAGTCGATTTCAGCGGTACTTCCATCTATCCAGGACCCAGTTCGATGATCTGCTGTCCCGCGTTGGGAGATGAATCGGCCTCCGGGACGCCAACTACCGGCGACTGCAGTGAAGCCAGCCCGAAGCCGGACACCGGACACTCAAGCTCTGCGGAGCCAGCAGCATCCAGCCCACGGCAAATCCGAGTCAGGCACCCAGATTTTGGCTAGCTGCTCTCTGTTGCTCCCTCTTCTGACGCGCGATGGTTCACTAGGGACCGTCAATAAGTTTCCGAACCAAACAATCGTGGAAAATCTAAGTGCCTGAATCGGATCGACCGTGAGCTAGATGCCGCTAACTCCGCGGAGCTTGAACATCCAACTTCAATCTAGCTTCACCGCGGTCGACCGTCGCTGTATTCCCGCTGCTGAACGCCTGTCTTTCTGTCTTCGGTGAATAAATAAATCTCAGCTCAATAAAAAAACAGCCGATTTTTAATGTCCACATTTCCTAAATATAACTCGATAAAAGTAATTAGTTGAATCATACAACTCTGGCTTGCCGCACACCGCCACTATGATCTGGTCCTCCATCTTCACTGACAACCACTTCTTCTCCGCTTTGGTCCTTCACCCTACGTCACAGCCACATCCAGTCCCTGATTGGTTGACACGACGTGAATTTAGGAAAAAGTTCAGATTTTTCAACTCGTCCATCGCTCCCGCTTCGCTTGGCGCGCCTTCCGTGCCGCGCCCTCTGTGTCCTTCGCACCTCGCCGCTCCACTCCTGAACGCGCCTCTACATAGGGATAACATGTAAATTCGCCGCTCCTTTCGCAGAAACCGCGTTCGGTGTGAACGCACCATAAGCCTATAGCAGCATAACTACACAGATAGTTTCAGTTCAGATTATTTAGTTAAACGGCGCTTATTTACAACAATGTCGTCTCAAGGAACCCCACAAAGGGTCCCACTGATGGTCATTGTTATACTAAAAACCACAAGGATTGGGATACCTCTCTCTGTCAGACTGATTATAACCATTGGAAAAGAGAAGAGTTCATACAGGTAGCAGAAATGGAGGGTGTGTTTGCACCTCAACCATAACTGAGCCGGTTTAGGCTAAACCTGACTCCCCCTTACTCCAACCAACAGGGAGGGAGGAAGGCTCCCACTCGAACTATAAGCTTTATGAAAAAGGAAAGTTTTAAGCCTAGCCTTAAAAGTAGACAGGGTGTCTGCCTCACAGACTAAAACTGGGAGCTGGTTCCACAGGAGAGGAGCCTGATAACTAAAGGATCTGCCTCCCATTCTACTTCTAGAGACTCTAGGAACCACCAGTAAACCTGCAGCCTGACAACGAAGTGCTCTGTTAGGAACATATGGAACAATCAGATCTCTGATGTATGATGGAGCTAGATCATTAAGGGCTTTATATGTGAGGAGGAGAATTTTAAATTCTATTCTGAACTTAACAGGGAACCAAAGAAGGGAAGATAAAATAGGAGAAATATGATCTATTTTTCATCAGAACTCTTGCTGCAGCATTTAAAATCAGCTGAAGGCTTTTAACTGCATTTTGTGGACATCCTGATAGTAAAGAATTACAATAGTCCAGCCTTCAGGTAACAAACGCATGGACATGTTTTTCAGCATCTCTCCTGGACAGGATATTTCTAATTTTGGCAATGTTCCGGAGATGAAAGAAGGAAATCCTAGAAACCTGTTTAATATGGGATTTAAATGACATGTCCTGGTCAAAAATAACACCAGAACTGATAAGCATAAAAGGAGAGTTTAAACAAACGTGAATCTATTGTATTAAAATTAATCATTCGTTCGGTTTTATAAACCTGACATAACATAACAAAATACAGCTACTTGCAGTGCACCATCCTAACTTTAATTAATGCTTATTTAGGTTTTAAAGGCTATGATTACAAGATTAAAACAGAGCTCAGCTTCATCTTATCTGAATAACTGAAGATCTGAATAACTACCGTCCTTTAATCGTGGCATCTACACCTCTGCTCACATGACCCGTTTCCTGAAGCTGATTGTGGAGCTGCTGATTTCAAATACAGGTCCTTCTCAAAATATTAGCATATTGTGATAAAGTTCATTATTTTCCATAATGTCATGATGAAAATTTAACATTCATATATTTTAGATTCATTGCACACTAACTGAAATATTTCAGGTCTTTTATTGTCTTAATACGGATGATTTTGGCATACAGCTCATGAAAACCCAAAATTCCTATCTCACAAAATTAGCATATTTCATCCGACCAATAAAAGAAAAGTGTTTTTAATACAAAAAACGTCAACCTTCAAATAATCATGTACAGTTAGGCACTCAATACTTGGTCGGGAATCCTTTTGCAGAAATGACTGCTTCAATGCGGCGTGGCATGGAGGCAATCAGCCTGTGGCACTGCTGAGGTCTTATGGAGGCCCAGGATGCTTCGATAGCGGCCTTTAGCTCATCCAGAGTGTTGGGTCTTGAGTCTCTCAACGTTCTCTTCACAATATCCCACAGATTCTCTATGGGGTTCAGGTCAGGAGAGTTGGCAGGCCAATTGAGCACAGTGATACCATGGTCAGTAAACCATTTACCAGTGGTTTTGGCACTGTGAGCAGGTGCCAGGTCGTGCTGAAAAATGAAATCTTCATCTCCATAAAGCTTTTCAGCAGATGGAAGCATGAAGTGCTCCAAAATCTCCTGATAGCTAGCTGCATTGACCCTGCCCTTGATAAAACACAGTGGACCAACACCAGCAGCTGACACGGCACCCCAGACCATCACTGACTGTGGGTACTTGACACTGGACTTCTGGCATTTTGGCATTTCCTTCTCCCCAGTCTTCCTCCAGACTCTGGCACCTTGATTTCCGAATGACATGCAGAATTTGCTTTCATCCGAAAAAAGTACTTTGGACCACTGAGCAACGGTCCAGTGCTGCTTCTCTGTAGCCCAGGTCAGGCGCTTCTGCCGCTGTTTCTGGTTCAAAAGTGGCTTGACCTGGGGAATGCAGCACCTGTAGCCCATTTCCTGCACACGCCTGTGCACGGTGGCTCTGGATGTTTCTACTCCAGACTCAGTCCACTACTTCCGCAGGTCCCCCAAGGTCTGGAATCGGCCCTTCTCCACAATCTTCCTCAGGGTCCGGTCACCTCTTCTCGTTGTGCAGCGTTTTCTGCCACACTTTTTCCTTCCCACAGACTTCCCACTGAGGTGCCTTGATAAAGCACTCTGGGAACAGCCTATTCGTTCAGAAATTTCTTTCTGTGTCTTACCCTCTTGCTTGAGGGTGTCAATAGTGGCCTTCTGGACAGCAGTCAGGTCGGCGGTCTTACCCATGATTGGGGTTTTGAGTGATGAACCAGGCTGGGAGTTTTAAAGGCCTCAGGAATCTTTTGCAGGTGTTTAGAGTTAACTCGTTGATTCAGATGATTAGGTTCATAGCTCGTTTAGAGACCCTTTTAATGATATGCTAATTTTGTGAGATAGGAATTTTGGGTTTTCATGAGCTGTATGCCAAAATCATCCGTATTAAGACAATAAAAGACCTGAAATATTTCAGTTAGTGTGCAATGAATCTAAAATATATGAATGTTAAATTTTCATCATGACATTATGGAAAATAATGAACTTTATCACAATATGCTAATATTTTGAGAAGGACCTGTAGATTTTGTTTAACCAAACTGAACTTTCTGTACTTTAAATTTATTTCAGGATGTTTTCATCTCTAGAGAATAAAATGCTCAAACAAACTGTAAGCTTCCATCTGCTGTTTAGAAGATACAGTGTTATTTGTCTTAATTGTGGCTCTACTCCGAGCTCCTCCTAGATGGCTGAGCTCCTCACCCTATCTCTAAGGGAGTGCCCTGCCACCCACTGGAGGAGGCTCATTTTAGCTCCATATATCCGGGATCTCGTTCTTTTAGTCATGACGCAAGGTTAATGTCCATAGGTGAGGGTAGGAATGTAGACCAACTGGTAAATAGAGAGTTTGGCTTTTCGGCTCAGCTCTCTCTTCACCACATGAGGAAGTGAGAGGTAATGATTTACGATAAATCAATAAAATTTACATATTTTTTATTTCACTGTGTTTTGTTTTTGGTGCTAAACTGCTTAGAGCTAAAGGTCACTGGGCCTAGAGCTGCAGATTTGGTTTGCAAAGTTGATAACTGGTAAAGAGTCTCTTATTATCTCTTACAGTGTGACATTAATCTGTTAAATCTGTTTTTCCATCATCTCCTCTCATTAACCTGTATAAAATGTCCACACAGTCCTTAAAACATGCTAAATTGTGTCTGCTGAGACTAAAACTAAAAGCTTTGCCATTGCTAACACAGTGTCTCCCATTAGTTCTGCTGTGCTCACAATGCAGCTCATTTTGTTCACGCTGCGATCGGGTCATACACACATAAATATTTGTAATAATAGTATTTAAACAGTGCCCAAATTCTATAATACCACACCTCACCAGGCAGGTATTCATAAAACAATGACAGCTCTCAGAGACTGACTTAAAGTGATTAAAATTACAAAATGTGTTTAAGAAATATACTAATAGTACTTGAAAGTTAATAATTATTCATTGCTAAACCAAACCTATTGTTGCACAACAATGACAAACCTCAATGGTATTTTATGAGACAGACCAACAGAAAGTAGTTCAAAACTTTGAAGAGCAAGGAAAATCATGCATGAGTTTTATTAAAGTTTTTTTATTAATTGAAATTTGAAAAGTCTGATTTGCATTGTTACTTAGCCCCTTCCTCTGATACCCCTGATTATATTCCAATGCAATAAACTGACTTCATTTCTGTCGACATGAAAAATAGAGAAATATCATTTTTGAAAAATAGTTTACCTTTGTGGAAGTGAAACTGAACACAAATACAGCAGTTCTTGGTTGGTAGATGGATGGAGCTAAATGCAGGGCAACACAATTATTGGAGAAAAGGTCCACCTTCCAGTAGGACAATGACCTGAACATGCAGCACTTCTATAGACCTTCCATTATTCCTTATTTACATTATTTTATTTTTACCAACCTGCATCTGACCAGGTTGTTGCTTTACAACTGTATGATTTATTTACAATAACTATCAAACACTAACACACTTATTTTTCTTTTATTATCATCAGGTAAACTCATATCAAATAACTACTGAACATGTTTTTATTGAAATTTTCATTTATTAGAATAAAAAAAATGATAATCAGTCCAGACGTACAGGTAATTGATACCTTGACTGTCTAATCATAAGCAAATATTTTTATAAAGTACATGATGCATAGACAGTAGAGAAGAGGATGGCCAGATCATTGAGTTTCTGGGAGATTGCATCCAAACCTGAAATGTTGTCTCTCCTTCTGCAAAGCTTTCTGCATAAACTATGAAAAATTCAAAATATTAAAAAGTTCACACTCCACTAAGTTAGGTTTACATTGAAAGACAGTCTTAGGGAAATGTGTATTTTTATGTACATAGAAAATTTAAAGTGTCTTGATCATCAGCACTGCCTTAAAATTTTCGTCTTACAGAACTGGGGCAAAACAGCTTAAAATAATGCAAACAATAACTTAAAATATAACAAATTTTCAGCGAAAATATTTTTAGTTTCATCTTCTGGTACTGAAGGTTATTCACCACATACCCACTAAACACTTTAAATTCACTTTCAGTCACCATTAACAGATTACAGGTAGCAGCAAATCCCAGAGTGCCGGACCGAGATCAGGCTGCAGTTTGTGGGGAAGTCCCAGTCCAGCCGTCCGGTTAGCTTAGCTTAGCAGTCAGACCAGCCTGTAAAAGCAGGCTCCACTGCTCCAAAAACTCCAAAATATAAGCTGATTCTGGATGAACTGACTGAACAGATTAAGTTTTGAGGTCTATTTTCGCTTAAAAACATCTTAAAACTACTTTTGTAACAAATTAATTGTATAAAAAAGGTAATTTGTATAGTAATCTCAAAAGTTGTAAAATTTCCAGGGGTCAAATAAGTTTGCAAAGCAAACTAAAATGTACTCAGAAAAATATTTTGTGCTGTGGAAAGATAATAAAATTCACAGCATTCAGATGCATTCAAAGCCCTCCAATAAAAAGTCGTAGCTTTCAGTGTGATCAATACAAGACTAAGTTTGAAGTTCGAAGGATCATAGACTGATGTCCAGAAGTAATACAAAAAGCTTATGTGATATCAGGAGATACAGGGGTTGGACAATGAAACTGAAACACCTGTCATTTTAGTGTGGGAGGTTTCATGGCTAAATTGGACCAGCCTGGTAGCCAGTCTTCATTGATTGCACATTACACCAGTAAGAGCAGAGTGTGAAGGTTCAATTAGCAGGGTAAGAGCACAGTTTTGCTCAAAATATTGAAATGCACACAACATTATGGGTGACATACCAGAGTTCAAAAGAGGACAAATTGTTGGTGCACGTCTTGCTGGCGCATCTGTGACCAAGACAGCAAGTCTTTGTGATGTATCAAGAGCCACGGTATCCAGGGTAATGTCAGCATACCACCAAGAAGGACGAATCACATCCAACAGGATTAACTTTGGATGCAAGAGGAAGCTGTTGCATGCCCAGAGTGAAGCATGGGGGTGGATCAGTGATGGTTTGGGCTGCCATATCATGGCATTCCCTTGGCCCAATACTTGTGCTAGATGGGCTGCCAAGGACTACCGAACCACTCTTGAGGACCATGTGCATCCAGTGGTTCAAACATTGTATCCTGAAGGCGGTGCCGTGTATCAGAATGATGATGCACCAATACACACAGCAAAACTGGTGAAAGATTGGTCTGATGAACATGAAAGTGAAGTTGAACATATCCCATGGCCTGCACAGTCACCAGATCTAAATATTATTGAGCCACTTTGGGGTGTTTTGGAGGAGCGAGTCAGGAAACGTTTTCCTCCACCAGTATCACGTAGTGACCTGGCCACTATCCTGCAAGACGAATGGCCCTACACCATATTAATAAATTATTGTGGTCTAAAACCAGGTGTTTCAGTTTCATTGTCCAACCACTGTAACTATGCAGCTTTTTACAGGGATGGTCTTCTTCAGGTCTGATGTATTGATCAATGGTGTTTCTTGATGTGACATTTTTAGTTCACTTATTTGCAGACATGACTTTCCTGATTTATAACTGGGATTTATCATTTTTGTTTAACTGTGAGCTTAAAATAAATTCTAGGTATCATTAGAAAATAACATTTTAGGTCAAAACTGCTTAACATATAGTATTAGTGAAATGATCAGGTTATTTCAAAAGGTTTGAGCATTACTAACATGGGTGTGACGTATGCTGCTCTATCTGATCGTTACGGTGTCCTGTTTTAAAGAAACATCCCTTCTACCATTTGCAGAAGTAGACAAGAAGTAATCAGAAGATGCTGCAATAGTGATAACAGCACCACTTTTTCACCCAGGTTTTTACATCATTCAGTTTGCAACAGAAGTTGGAATAGATTAGAATGGCTTACATAAAGAAATACAGCAAAAAAGAAACAATAATAATTTAAAAACAACAATAAAACAGCCCAGAAACATAATAATACTATAGGTATGCCCCACAATTATGCACATTAACTTAAGTTCCACCCAAGGTGCAACCATTACATTAGTTATTGCAATGATTTACACTGTAAATACTGTTCTATTATAAAGAGCTCTGTGCACAGGAGCTCAGGAAGAAGGGCAGTGTGGGTGAAGATAGCAGCAGATGGACTTTAGGGGAATTCTCTATTGTGTAGATCTCTGTGAAGGTAAGTGGTATCAGTGATTCTCCAACTTATACTATTACGCTCCTTTTTGAAGAATAAGACATTTTCAGCAACTCCACCCCAACAAAACTTCAACAAACTTTTTTTGACAAAGATAAAAAATTATGACAGTTTTTCTTTAAAACTGATCAAAAAAATAACATAAAATGGGCACTCGCATATTTTAGATCAGTAATAATAATGTTTGTGTGAAAAGAAAAAAATCAGTCAGTTTATGCAAACAAGCTTAGTATCACTACAATGAGCCTTTTGTCCTGTGCACACAAGAACAATAAGGTGCAACCTGAGTAAAGAAAAAAGACAAGTGTAATCACATAGAAAAAAATATGCAGTCACATCAACCATTGTCCTCGTTTGTCTTTATTCTGGTTGTACCTGACAGGTTGCCTATTTATCTTTTTGACTCTATAATATATTTCTCCATTTTACAGCCAGACGTCCCTCTCTGCCCTTGTCCTCATTTTCCCTGCTCACTTTGTTTATTGTGTCACTCCCAAATGAGTCAGAGTCCTCTGTGCTCGTGCTCTATTTTCTGGGGGAAAAAGAAAAAAAAATACAAGGCTGTGCAGTTTCAGAATGACTGAGTTTGGACACACCTTCTCATTGAATGGTTTATCGTTATTTTTATGACTACCTGTGGGAACACCTGTGAGAAAACTATTTCAGGTGATTACCTCATGAAGCTCACTGAGAGAAAATCTATAGCATGGGGGGCTATTTTGAAGAATATAAAACATAAAAGACGTTTTGAGTTGTTTCAGTTATTTGTTTGATACATACTTCTATATACTTTTGCTTCATCGTTTTGATGTATTTATCATTTATCTTCAATACAGAAAGTAATAAAAATAATGAAAAGTTATTGAATGACAAAGAAGTGTCCCAACGTTTGACTGGTAGTGCATGTGTTGGGAAAATCTGGGTGAGATAAAGTTGCATGTGCTGCAATGGAGATGGGATCAACTGTTTCCTCTGTAAGTGAAACAAAAGAGAAAGTAAAGACAAGCTGGAGGTAGGAGGACAAAACTAAAATACAGATTCATTTTGACATTTAAAAACAAAGTCTTCATGTTTTTAATCATGAGTTAAAAAGAGCCAGATTGTCATATTTCTCTTATTACTTTTGACAAGCTGCCTTATTCCTCCTGAACTCTTATCTGACACGTCTTGCAATGACTTTGCATTATTTCACTAACAAATCTAAGAATAAGACAAGCAGCATGTTGGTAAATTGGTTATGTCTCCTGAGCCTCCAAAAGCATTTGTACATCTAGATTATTTTAAGCATATCAGCCATGTATTTCTGACTGATAATGAGTTGTTGCAGCTGAAACATTACAGATAGTAATAGTCAGTTGGGTCATTTTCCATTGGCTCTTAAAACTGCAGTGATCAAACCGATGTTAAAGGAGCCTAATCTGGATGCCTTAATAATATGTTATTACAGGTCCGTATCTTTCCTAAAAGTTTTGTTAAAGATAATTGAAAAGGCAGTTTATCAACAATACACCTTTTTGATAAATCAAAAATATCTTTAATCATTTTCAGTCAGGTTTCTGACCATTCCACAGTGCTGAGGCTGCAGTGTTAGAAGGTTTTTATTGACAAAGGTGTTAATAATACATCAAAAACCTCTGTCTTGGTTTATTGGATCTTAGTGCTGATCCTGTGCTAAACCTGTTCAGAACTTATCTGACAGACCAAAACTATTTTGTTTAATTTTGTCATTTTAATTAAAGCAGAATAAAAATCCCTTGTGGGGTACCTCAGGGCTCCATTTTGAGACCACTTTTGTTCAACATCTCATTAAAACAGAATATGGAGCATTATATTATCTCCTGTGTAGTGGAAAAACTGTCTTATTTTTTTAGGTATGAAGAAGGGATTTTGTTTTAACCAACAGTTATAATAGTTGCAAAAGAGTTAATTAAATTGTTCTCATAATCTTGCTGAATCTGTTCTGAGATTTGTAGAGGAAGGGAGCGAAAACTGCCAGAGCAGTTTTAGACAGGAGGTCATGGCCTTGTAAAAAGAACACTCTATTGTCTCTAACTGGGAAGTTGTTTTTGCAGAAGTTGTTTCTTATCTAGTTTTGTCATATAATATATAATGGAGCACTGAAGACTGCCTTCTGTGTGCATTCACTGAACTGTGCTTTGTGCCTTTCAAATGCTATCATCCTTTGAAATAAACACTCTGAAGACTAGTCTTCAGAAGACTAGTCTTCAGAGTGTCTCACTCCATTGATAATAGATTTTCATAACACCTGCAATATCTATGCTGATGACATACAACAACTATATATATATGTGTGTGTGTCACCACCTGACCATAGTCTACTATAGTCACTGAGTCCAAAATATCAATGGCTAAGACTTTCTTCCAGTTTAATGCAGAAAGGTCAGAAGACAGTGTTTTTGGTGTTAAAATGCAATGGTTAAAGCTAAAGACCACATAGCAAGCAAAAACCATAGGTGTCACCATGGACCTTTTATTCACCATTTGTAGGAATGGTGCTACACAAAGAAACCTGCCTTGCATTTAGAAATGTTAAATTATTTAAAGTAGCTGTTTCAATATAATGTCGTAAAACACATCTCTAACTAAGTCTGTTCTGATCTTTTGAAGTGTATAACAACCAGCACATGCCAGCAGTACTAAATACACCAGGGGGGCCTCGGTGGGGCCAATGTTTTCTCATGGTGGCACAGACAAAAGAATGAAACAAAAAAACAACAGTGCAATATGTCATCTTTTAATATAATGAGTAAGCCAAAGAGCCACCTGCAGCTCCAGAGAGCTATGAGGTATAAATCTTTGGCAAAATACTGTAAGTGTAGCATTAGCAGATATCAGCTACTTTAAGATATATTAGTCTTCATAATCTTCTCTCGATGGTTATCAAAAATATATCCAGTGTCATAATAAATCAAAATATTAATAAAATCTAAAGCACACTTTTATATTGATTACATTTACTCACAAAGAAGAAGAGTGAGACCCAATGAGTTAAAAGGAGTCCAAAGGTAGCAAATTGCCAAGAGTTCTTCCTCGCTGGTGACAGAGTTTTATAAGTGATCCTAACTAAAAAACTGTCTGCTGAATATGGTTTGACTCATTTAAGGAATTTTAAACATGTAAACATTCCATTAAAAAATCAGCAATAAACAATCAGTTTTAAAGATGATTAACCTTGTTGCAGATAAGACCCAATGCTGCTGCGGTGTTATTCTTTTGAGAAAAAGGCTTTATTATGGGCCTAGGGCCCTGCCTGGGATCTGCACTGGACTGGTGATCTCTCCAGGGTGTACCCTGCTTCTCGCCCGTAGACCGCTGGAGGTAGGTTTCAGCTTCAGCACACCACACAGAAGAAGCTGGTATGAAAAATAGATGGATGTTTGGATGGATGGATGGATGGGGATGGATGGATGGATGGATGGATGCCTTTATTATGGCTAAATAATAAATTACAGCCAATCAGCTAAAGTGGGCAGGAGAGCATCTATGGAGATAAAAGGTTAAATTAACAAAGGTTAAAACAACCTTCCATCTCCAGATTTATACAGTTAGTATTTACCTAAGCCAATTCAATTTAATTATCAGAAAATAAACATTATTGTAAGAAGGGCTGTTGCTGGCTTTTACTTTGAAATTTCCGTGTATTCATTTGTTTTAATCTGTATGATGAGATTTATTTTGTTGCATACAATCGGCCACATGGGATATGGGAAATCAAGGGTTCAGACTGAATTTGCAAGTGTAGTGTTTTACTTTGTAAGATGTATTAAACAAATATTAAAATAAGAACATTAGATGATTCCTAGTTTGTTGTTTTCTCTGATCAACCCTCTGTGTCGTCCATGTAAAACTTTCTGTACATACGCTTAACATGCAAATTTGTCCTTCGGTAATTTATTAACTCAGATATGATGTTGAAATGATTTTTATATCTATCCTATAAGAGGTAAATAAGAGGTAATATACTTATCTAAATAAACATTAAAGAAAACAAAACACTGCCTATGAGTAAAAATGATACAGAAATTCCTTTACAGTTGTAGCAAATATAGTGCATTCAAAACATGTATGAGCATGATAGCACTGTGGCCAACCTGACTCACAAACATGTCCTGCTTGTTTTTCTGTTCATAGGAAGTTTCCCTAGAAACGAGAGCTAAGTCATCACCAGTTTTTTTTTTTTTTTAACAGACACAAGCACAGTTTTGTAGACATAAAGATGACAGAAGGCCTTTCAAAAACAATGTAGGAGGATTTTTAATTTTTTGTAGCTTTCTGTTTCCTTTAAATGATAATTACAAAGGGGATGGTACTTCCTGTGCATGCCAGCCTGTCAGACTGAAGCAGTGGCTACTCCAAGTGGTTTTTAGTTTCATTTCGGCTCTGCTGTCAGAGGAAGCAGGCACAAACTTCACTCAGGCAGACAGAGACTCAGATACAATTCCCAAAAGGTAAGAACAATTTAATACATTTTTCTCACCTTATAATATACATCTACACAGAAAAACAAAAGAGATCAGAATTTTATTACAACCCTTGTTTGGTGGGTGATAATCTTTATTTTATTGCATAGTGAGGCTTAGAAGCCATTAAGTGCAATCCAAATTGCATGTTCAATAAATAGCAAGTTAAATACAGTCACAGGAAAATAAGGAAAAACCTTTACCACTTTTAGCTTTATCAAAACAAAACAACAAGGCTCTAGCTTTTACCAGAATTTATCAATGAAACCTAAACACAAGGGAAGAAAACCATAAATAAATACATATAATAAATTTGTAGGCAGACTTAACAAGTATTTGTTACCCTAAATAGCTAGCAGACACCTGACTAATTAAAAAATTCTATCCGTCCATCCATCCATCCCTTCCTGCTTGTGCTTGCAGGTTTGTGGGGTGGCTGGTGGCTATCTCCAGGGGTCATTGGGGAAAAAGGGCTTGAAAGGTCGCAAGTCCATCACAGGACAACCCGCAGGACAAACAACAATGCCCACACACACTTAAGGGCAGTTTAGGGAGACCAATTAACCTAGTGGTTATGTTTTGAACTGTGGGAAGAAGCTGGAGTACCCAGAGAGAACTCACGTATGCATATGGAGAACATGCACACCTTTGTGCTACAAAGTAACATTGCTACCAACTTAGCCCTGCAGTCCATCAAAGTAAAACATGGCATCTAGACTATATAAGTGTATTGCATATTTGAATTAGTGGAAAGGTTTAAATAACGTGGCTTCTATCCTTTCATAAAGCTGAGGGCTTTCAAGAAAACTTAAAACCGTTCCCTACAATCATTTCAAGTTTCCAAACATTGAGTAAAAACTATTTGACGGGTTAAACTTTCCGCTTTTGTTACTAGTTTTTTTTTTTTACACAGAATGTATGTTTACCTATTTTCCCATGTTTACCTTGTAGCTGTAAATTGTCCTGGTTGTTCAAAGTTGAGGTCATGCATCTGAAAGCTCACTACTCATAATTTTAAGGCAGTTTTAAGAGAGTTATTATAGTGCACATAAAATAAAGTAACGGTGTTTGCCCCCTTTTAAGTTTGCAGTGAGGAATGTTTTTTTTCTCTTTCATTTGTTTATATAGAAGACTTATTAAAGCTATTAAATGATTGCATAACAGGATGTACAGTTGGTGATATCAGTTAATTATTTGTATGCAGATGATTTAGTGATCTTTGGTCCATATTGTGTGAATATGTATTGAATTGAACAGCCCCAGGATCTCGTCACTCACTTCAGCCTCTTCGTTGACGCTCTCACTTGGGTGCCCCCAGGAACAGGTGGAAGCAGAGCTGCTTAACCCAGACTGAAGTTAGCGTTAAACCTGAGAGCTGGCTCAGAATGGGCTAATTGTAAGCTAGCGTTAATCACTGATTCACCAACAAGACATGAGGTGGAGGTTCACTAATGAGCATCATCAGGGTCATGATGAGGGACTTTCACCTGAGCTACGGGTAACGTTAAATGGCCTGGTTGTGATAGAAAACAGTAGGAACCCTCTTTGTGAGCTTCTAGCTGGATCTGCAAAAATATCTGATCCCTTACCTTGGTCAAAATCAAAGAAATCACCAATATTTTCCTTCATGAAAGAAGCAAAATATTTTAATGAAATGTTGGGACAGCTCACAGCATAATTGAAATAAATAAATGTGTTTTTTGGGTCTTACCATTCCAGTAAATATAAGAAAATCAATTTAACTGAGTTTTCTTTTTACAAATGTAAGAAATTATGAGAATGAAGCATCAGGGGTGTGAGAGAGTAAAATAAAATAAAAAAAATCATTTTTATAGATGAGAAAAGAAGCACATTTATTTGAGCCACAGTAAACATTGTTTCTCTGAGTTTAAGAACAGTTTTAGTCTGACGGACTGAGCAGAAAGTTGTTTTGTAAATATTGCAAAATGTGTTGTTATCTGCTTCAGCCAAATGTTTTTTCATCAGTTGTAAACTGTTTCTCTTTATCCTTCACTTAAGCTACTAACAAAAAATTAAAACCCAAGTCAAATTATTGTGAAGCTTTTTTGTTTGATTCACAATAATTTACAGTCAATGAAAACCCAGCCAAGACAGAGAGCTGCTACAACATGTACTGTGATAGTTTAACTTTCAGTGACTTATAAACTGGAATCTGTCTGGTGAAAATTAAACTATCTAGTGCCTGCGCTAAAGACCCCAATGGTTCAGACCCTTAAAACGCCCCTGGTGGTACCTCTACTTTATAAGTTAATTTGTTCCATGATGGAGCTCTTAACTGTAATTATTCATATTCATATATATTGAAATACAATCATCATGAAATACAATCAATCCATTCCAGACCCCCGAAACACCCCAGTGCAGCATTCATGAATATAAGGGTGCTCTAAAAATGTTAAATACATGGTTCTGTGTTAGATAACAGATTAAGTAAAATTAAGCCTTTTATTAATTGCTGAACTGATGTGGAACAGAAAAACTGCAGTGTAAATACAAAGAAAACAGAAAAGTTAAGTAAATCACAGTAAAAGCATTTGAATGAATTTCTAAAACAGGAATGCCAAATTTCCCTGAGTCATTTTAGAAAAGTAAATGATTCAAGAAATAAATAACTAGGCAGAAAGCCTAACCCCCCCGACTGCTAGACCCAAAGTTATGACCTTGTTCATGATATTGCAAATAAAAAGAAAGTATTTTGATTGCCAGAAGTAGGAAAGATTGCAATTTAGTATGTCCAGTTCTGTTCTCAAAGGTTGTACTGTGGTTAAATATTAGGAACATTATATCTGACGACCTTTCAGATGGTGCGCACAAGTTAATATGCTGAGACATAAATTTGGTATCTGCACTGTTCTAGTAAATTATGGACTCTTTAACGGTTATGGTTTTATTTATATTGCCCATTTGTGTAGAAGCTGCAGAAAAGGCAGCATGTACAAACTCACTGTAGCGTACAAACATGAAATAAGATTGCTGCCTGCATCCCTGACAGATCCTGCTTAAAGCTTGGTTAGGTTTTCTTCAAAGTGTATTGGCATTCATTTAAATTTGTGACACTGTGGATTTTATCCTTTTATATTCCCTTTTTTCCTATGGAACCATGTGTGTCTTTGACAAAATGAACTAATTAACTAACTTAGCCCGATGCTGTTATGCAATGTTCAGGAACCTGAAATTGTATTATAAAAGAAATGCATCGTTCATAGTTAAAAAAATATGTTGACATCAAACAACCATTTTTGGGATGCACAGATACAAAGATTTGTGCCAATATCGACATTAAAATTGCTGTTATTGGCCATAACACAATTACCGATGTATATATATGTCCCTACTCTTTCCACACGGTGGACAAAAGATCACACTACTGACATTGCTTTTCTGCTTCAATTAAACACCCCACAACCCTGTGTTGCATCACTATCATTCATAGGTTATCAGCCTAATATTGTCCCAGTTTTACTCATCGGATTGATATGACATGTTAAAAATTGACTAACATCAGCTAATAGCGATGTTAATGCCAATATATCGTCCATCCCTAAATCACTTAATTTCATATAAGACTTGACTTATATTAATATATACATTATTTGGACATGTAGTCACACTTTTTTTGTAGCGTTTTTTACTTATGTCAGTGTTGTACTTTACATTTCCTAAAACCCATTATTCACCAAATCATTCAAATAAAAACTAAAATGTTAACAATAACAGGGTTGATGCTAAGATTAGATGTTTTAGTCTTTGGAGACTTTAGGAAAAAAAAATACTTGAGAACATCTCTGCCCCATTCATGATTTATTTAAATTTGAATGGGTGGGACAGAAACTTTCCTCCCATTCAGGAATGGCACTGGGTTATAGGATACAAAAGCCTTGTTTAGGTTTCATAGAGTCTGAAGTGAAGTAAAGTCTATAGAAGCTAGCAGTTCAGCTATTCAACAAAAAATATATTGTATATGAAATGGAGTTTAATGAAAATTCAACGTGGAAGACTCACCATCATCGCCTCCGCTCCACCAGATGACTCCGCCATAGTGCTCCAATCAGAGACGGGTCCGCTCTTCTCCTCGTCCAATCAACTCAATCAATCAAGACATTATATTTAAAGATCTTCAACTCGGAAATCACTGCTTGTTGTTAAGCTTCAATCAAGATGTCCGATTTCGAATCAGACGATTCTGCTGGCTCCTCGCAAGAGTTTTTGTTAGCTCCTCGCCCTCCCGCTCCAGTTTCTGCCAGAAGAATCTCTTGTTTGGCTTCCCGGCATGCTACTCCTTCTCCGTCTTCCCAGCTCATAGCGAGCGGAATAACGCCTGGCTCCGATCAGGATATTTCCCAGCTCGTTCAGCTCACTGATCTGCTTCCTCTCGATTCTCCTTATAATTTACCACCTCCTCCTCCATCTTCAAGGAAACGCTCCAGCAAAACTGCAAATCCCCCGGCTAAGAGACGCCGTGGCCGCCCTCCGTCCACTACACTTCCTGCTTCCTCCCTTTCCCGGCTCATCCGCGGCCGTCTGGGCCCCTCCCTTGGATTCCCCTACACCTCAGGCTTCACATTCTACAGCTCCAGTGATTCCCGACTCATTTTTGACTTCATTGGATTCGCTTCAGCAGTCTATCGCTTTGCTCACTCAGCATCTTCAAGTTTCTTCAGACTCTGCCACGGCGGCGCTCCACCTGCCAAGATCGCCGAGGGAGAAATATTGAGGTTTTTAACAACACTCCTATCTGTAATAACTTTAATGAAGGCTTTTGTTCATTTCAGACATGTTCTTTCCTTCATATTTGCACCTTCTGCATGGATGCACACCCCAAGTCTGTTTGTCCCCGTCGCTCATCTCTCAGCAGGACCCGTCGAGGTCACAGACGTTAATATCCTGTCATCTTTCCACCCTTCTCATCATTCCCGAACTCGCTGCTCTTCTTCAGTCTCACCCAGATCGTCCTTTTGTTAATTTCCTTATCAATGGTCTTTCTCAAGGGTTTTTTATTGGCGTCCCTCTTCTGCCCCCTTCTTCATTCATTTGCATTAACCTCCAGTCCGCTCTCCGTGAGCCAGAAACAGTAGCTCAGCTTCTGGAAAGAGGTTTCTAAAGGTTATATGATAGGTCCTTTTAAGTCTCCTCCATTTTTTTCATTTCGCATTAGCCCTTTAGGTATAACTACTAGAAAATATTCCGGAAAAAAGCGCCTCATCATTGATCTTTCAGCACCTCACTCAGGCCCCCATTTCAGCATTAACTCTATCATTCCCAAGCCCCCTTTCTCCGTGTATTATGCTACGGTTGATCATGCTATTTCACTTATTAAAATCACGGTCCGCGGTGCCTGGCTAGCAAAAGCCAACATCACAGATGCTTTTAAAATCATGCCAGTTTATCCCTCTCAATGGCACCTCCTCGGTGTCAAATGGGACCGCCGTTTCTTCTTCACAGTTAGGCTCACTTTCGGCTGCAGAAGTAGCCCCTGCCTCTTTAATAAGCTGTCTGAAGCACTGTGCTGGATCCTTCTAAACATTTGCAAGCTCCCTTCTGTCCTCCACCTCCTGGACAATTTCCTCCTCATCGATCCCCCCTCCCCTCGCCCCAGCCCCTCTCTCCCAAAGCTTATTCAGCTGTTTCACCAAGTCTGTGCCCCCCTTGCCGGTGAAAGAACAGAAGGTCCGGTTAAAGAATTTGAGTTCCTCGACATCTCCATAGACACTGATGCATTGGTCGCCTCTCTGCCTGAAGATAAGCTGTCCTGTATTCGTGAAGTTTCCCAGTCTTTTCTCTCTTCCTCTGTCGTTTCCAAGTGTCAACTTCTGTCCCTCCTCGGCCATCTGAATTTCGCTATGCGCATTATTCCCCAAGGCCGTTCTTTTATTTCTTGTTTACTGGATCTGGCTAATTCCATTCCTTCCCTCCTAGATCCAGTCTCCTTAGACGAAGGTTGCCACTCCGACTTGGCTTTCTGGTCCGCTCTTCTCCGAAACTGGAACGGCATTACCTTTTTCTATGATGACGTCATCTCATCTCCCTACTCTTTCCAATTCTTCACGGACGCTGTGCCGCCCGTGGGTTTTGTGGGATATTTTCAAGGTGCATGGTTCGCTAGCGTATGGCCACCGTCTTTCCCTCAATCTGAATCGTCACCATTTTACAAAATTATTCCCATCTCCATCGCTTGTTGTGTTTGGGACAGTCTTTGGAAAACGAGACATATAGCCGTTTTCTGTGACAATTCAGCAGTAGTAGACGCGATTAATAAAGGTTACTCCTCTTCTAAATCCATCATGCCTTTTCTGCGCCGTATTACATGGCAAGCTGTCATTCACAACTTTATTATAACTGCTCGTCACATTCCTGGCCATCATAACTCAGCAGCTGATGCTCTCTCTCGTTCCAAATTTCAGGTTTTCCGTTGCCTCTGCCCTTCTGCCAATCTTCATCCAACTCCGATACCACCTCTTGAAGACCTGAAACTCAATTAAATTCATCTCTTTATCCTTTGCTCCAATCTGCAAAATTTTATTGCAATTCAGGTTTAGCTCCCTCCACGCGCAGGTCCTATTTTTTTGCCTTGCTAACTTTCTCAAAATTCTGTACAGCCCATAATACTCCTATCTTCCCCATGCTCATCCCTACTGTTCTAGCATTCATAACCTACAGTTTTGATCATCGCTGTTTTAGCCTCCCTTATATTAAGAGCTTATTAGCCGGAATTCATTTTTTCTCAAAAAACTCTTTTTCCGAAGCCTCTCCAAGCCTCTTTTCAAACCCTTCCACTAAGCTTTTACTTAAAGGTTTAAAAAATCACAGCATACCTCAGTCTGATTCCAGGAGACCAATTACTCTTCCCATTTTAAAAAACCTCCTTTTAGCGCTCTTCTCAAGTCCTTATTCCTCATATCTAAAATCTCTTCTTTCTAGCGCTTGGCTTCCAGCCTTTTATGGCTTTTTAAGAATAAGTGAATTCACTTCCCCTTCAAGTTCATTCGATCCTGCTAGAGATCTCTCTTTTTCTGACCTTAACTTTTATCCCGATCACTTTAAAATCCATCTCAAACATTCGAAAGGAAAAGGTCCCTGCATTATCTCTATCGTTCGCCTGGACGGCCCATTTTGCCCCTTCAAGCCATGTTTAAGTTTGGTCTTAAACGACACAAACTCTTCCCATTTAGTTTTCCTCATGCCTGAAGGCATCCCCATGACTGCTCCCTGGCTCCTCAGTTATCTGAGACAAAGCTTAGTGTCATGTAAACTTTCCTCAAATCAGTTCTCAGGTCATTCTTTTCGCATCGGTGCTGCTACTACTGCAGCCTCCCACAAAGTTTCATCAACATCTCTCCATAGACTAGGTCGCTGGTCTTCTGCAGCATTTGTTTCCTACATTTGTCCTGACCTTCAATCTGTTTTACCACACAACGATCCATTAGCTCTTAGGTAAGAGCTCCCTCATCAACTGGTGGTGGTCGGCCTCTATTCAAATCTCTTAATGTAAATGTCTTTATAACATGACTCCTTCATCATCTCAGGTTCTCATCCTCAACCACTCAGTTCCGATTGCTCCATTCTCTCACTTCCATCTTAGATGCTGCATCCTTTCGCATCCTGTCAGGTATTTGCTCTTCATTTATTCAATTTCTTTAAGTTCATTAACCACGGCAAGGCTACTTTCAAGTAAAGTAAACTCATCTTTATCTCCGCCGTCAGCAGGCGCATTCATGCATGCTTTAATAAGCATCTCAATTTAGTCGGTTATGCTTTACTATCTCCGCCATTGCCAGGCGCATCCATTCATGCCTGACAGGCATTTCTACTTCATTGAAAAAAGACAAAGCTTATGTTTCTAAAGAAGCTGCAGAATGCTACAAAAAGTATGTTGGAGACTTGGCCCCTGAACACAACGACAGACTCCAAAGAACCCTACAAAAACTCAAACAAAAACTGGCTGTCAACTCTGCTGGGGTCCTCTCATGTCTTGACAGAACATGTACCGCAGACACAGAACGCATCATAGAGTGGTGGGAGGAGATTTAGCAAAGCAACAATTTCCCCACATATGCTTTGGTCAATTTTATTCTTGCAAAGATCATGCTTTCAAACAAAAACAAGACCACATCCAGTTCTGCTTATAAAAACGCTTTAAAACAAAGAAAGCCATCGTCCTCTGCCACACAAGCAGAGTATCATATTTTATCCCTGCTTCTGATTTGGCCTGCAGAAGATGAAGACAAACTAGTCTCCGATCTTAATCAGTCAATCAAACATGCAAGTCGTGCTTATGAGCGAGAATACAAGACAATGTTTCAATCAAGATACCTTCGACCTCTGTTTTTTCTTGGACCAGGCAAAAGCCTAAAGAGATTTGTTCACAGACGGGTTCTTGAGATCGTGTGGACTAAAGATGTTTTACAAGAATCAAACACAAACTGGAGGAGTGAAAATATCTTCAGAGATCCCACAGTTGAAGAATGCCTTCTCAAAGTTGAAGGAGTGGTGCGAAAGCACCGAGTCTATGCAACATTCAGAGGCACAGAAGTTGAGGTAGAGGCCAACCGAAGGGACAGCCTCTGCAGATCGGGTCAAGTCTTCTTTTACCTCGGATTTACCATCAAAGGTCCAGTAGCATTCAGCATTCAGAGAAAATTACTGGGCACTGAAGGTATGAAAACACCTTGCCAAAAACACACACTACATGGTACATTCCTTAATGTTATGTTGTCATGACGCCTAGAAGTCCTAACAGTACAAACAATAGGAACTCACAATTGGCCCTTCAACCATTTTTCAAAGTAGACATGTCAAGTTTCACAGTAAAACAAAGGATGTGGACACAGTTTTCCATAATCTATAGGTTTTAATTGGAACATCATCAATTAAAAAAAACATTTATATTGCCTTCAACATTGTGAGATATTTCAAATGTGGCTTACAGGTAATGAAAACCCAAAATTCATTTATAATAGAAAATTTACATAAGACCAAAAAATATAGATCTTCATACAAAGTAATATTTGATGGCATGCACGATCATGAAGAAGACTGCTGACCTGATAGTTGTCCAACAGACAGTCAAAGATACGCTCCATGAGGAGGATAAGCCACAAGATGTCAATTATTAAAGAAGCCGGCTGCTTCCAGAGTACTGTATCCAAGTATATTAACGGAAAGAAAAAGTGGTTGAAAGGGGTCCACACAAAACATGGATAAACACAGCCTCGAGAGGCTTATGAAGCAAAGCCAAGACAAGGCAAGTTGATTCATGTAGCAGCATTCATACACAGGCCAATCCAAAGGGATTTACAGGACATTAAAGGAAAGACAAAAAGAAAGCAATAAAGCTTAACGATTAAAGCTTTGCATAAAAGATGCATAAAAATACAAATCTTAAAGACATAATAGGAAAAAAGTGTTTCCAACAATTCATTATTCTGATTTTCCGCCCTGGTTTTAAAGGGACCAACAGTTTCTGCATATATCAGGTTTGGAGTGAGTTTGTTCATAGAAACTAAATGCTGCTTCACCTGGTTTAGGTGTGGTCCTGGGAATACTGAGTAGGCAGGTCTCTGAAGACCTGGGGGGGTCTACATGGTTCATACTTGACAAGCAACTCAGAAATGTGGCTAAGCCAACTTCATTTATAAAGCACTGAACAAAGTTCTGAACAAAAAGAATGATTAAAGTAAATGAACATTTGAATTTATAACAAAGATGAATGATTTAACGTAGTAAAATCATCCATCAAGTAAAAATCAAGTAAAAGTAGCAACAAGAATACATGATAGACAGGAAAAATAACAATAAAACTTAACAACTTATATCGGGTCAAAAGCCAAAGAGAAGCTGGTGTGAAGATGGGTATTTCAGGCCAAGATAATTTAGTCCTTTATAGACCAAAAGCAGAATTTTTAAATCTATTCGTGGATATAAAGGGTTCCCTTTTGCCAGTGTTTGCCAGGACTCTGGCAGCAGAGTTTTGGCTGTGGCTAACTGAATTTCTTTTTTTTTTTTTTTACAGAGACCTGTAAAGATACTGTTGCTGTAGTATAACTACTGAAAATAACAGCGTGCACCAGGTTTTCTGTCCTGTTTTGAAAGTAAACCCTTTGTTCAGTCGATGTTGTTAGGACGATAGTAAGCTGATTTATTAACAGCCCTTATGTGGTTGTCAAAATTTAAATTGGAGTCTAAAACTACACCCAGGTAGCTCACATGGTCTGTGGTGTTTAGCCACATTGAATTTAGTTGAGCAATGACCTCAAATCTCAAATTTTTGGGACCAAAAACTATTGTTTCTGTCTTATCTGCATTAACCTTCTGACCCATCCACTCATTGATGCTATGGGCACACCGAGTCATTGAGTGTAGTAGACTTGGGCCATGCAGTGGCACCGAGATGTAAACTTGTGTGTTTTCAGCATACATATAGAAGCAGGTTTTCTGAAGAGACTCACAAAGCATGGACTGTAGCAGGAGGTGGTGCTTCAGGGGCCAATACACACATACGTATGTGTTGACCAGTAAACTGGCCTGACCCACTAGAGAATCTATGGAAAATCACCAAGAGAAAGATGAGAGACACCAGAGCCAACAATGCAGACAAGTATTTCAGTAGGCCCATTATTCTGATCTATTGAACATGTTTTTACTAATATTCATATCTTCTGAGAAAATTAACTGTGGGTCATTAGTTGTAAGCCACAATCATCAAAATTTTTCTGTGTAAGAGTTCCTGCTGTTTTTTTTTTTAATATACTGCTACCAACCATGCTGGACTGAGTTCTTACTTGTTCTTCATTTTAGGGGACCAGAAAATTGAAAACCTCGATAATGCAGAAGGTAGAAAAATTTCATTTGTTCCTACTGTCAATGCCTCCTATGTGACTGCTTTTAGGTGCATTTGTGCTAGGATTATACAGAACGTAAGAACGTGGCACAGTATTCACTAACGTTTGCTCTCCTCATAACTGTGACAATACTTCTTAACAAGTATTTATATTGTTGTATGATTGCAGCAAGCAGCAGCAGAATGACTGGAACAGGAAAGAGTCAAGGTGCTGAGATGGCCTAGTCAAAGACCAGAAATGAACCTGACAGAAGTGCTGTGGGGAGAACGGCCGAGATCCAAACCAAATCCGAACCAAAGCAATGTTAGAAAGAAGAGCAGGCCTACATTTCTTTACTATCGTAAATTACAATATGATGTTTCTTAATTGTGGTTGTTGGGAATACAACACACTGAGTTGTTATACACTGTTTGAATTTATTTTTTGTGAAATAATTACACTGTAAGATGTCATGATTTAGCTTTTAACGAATACTGTTTTGTTTTCGGACCTTAGGAGCGTTTTTTTTTATTAGAACAGAAAAAAGGGGTACTTACTTTATTTTATCCTAATTTTATTTCTTAAACCGAACTTCTTTTTCATCAAGTGTACAGTAGTATAATTTATTGTTCTCACTTATTGTGCTGGGTCATGCTTTTATAAAACTACAGTATAACTTAAAGTGACAGAAAGTTGTATATGTATGAATGTATTGTTTCATTTGTTTAGATTTAAGCTACAGCAATCTCATAAAGCTTGTGTGATGGCATCAATATTTTTCTGACAAATAAAGCCACAAATCCACTCCATTAATCTATAAAAAAACAACTATTTCAATAATTTCTTCTGTAAAAAAGTCAGAATCCCACCTTGTATACCTGCATGCCTTTATTATGTTAGAGTGCAAATATAGAAGTGTGAAAAATAACTGATTTCTTGCTTTATTTTACTAAAACAGCATGGACAGATTTGTTGGTTTAAAGCAATCCTTGAATTACAGAAATGTTTCAAAGTAGACCATCTAACTGTAACTATTTGCTTTTCGTCAGCCATTTAGCCAGTTCAAAAGTAGCAAACATGCTGGTGGGTCATTTAGTATTGTTGACTGAAGATGGACCAGAGAAAGCAAAGGTAAAAGCTTCTTGAGGAGCTCAGAAACAAAATTATAAGTTAAAGGCTACAAGACCATTGCAAGCTGCTAGTTGCCAACATTAAAAACTGTAAGATTCCTTGGACTGTAACCAACCTGGAAGGATGTAAGCCAGATAATCAAATTGAAATTTACTGACCTATGATCTACTGTAAGGTCATGGGTCCTCCAACAGAATAAGAACCCACAACATCCAGCTAAATGCACCCAAGTATAGATGAGAATAAACACTGGTCTTGTCTTAACTAACCCAACATAAGGGCTGATCCTAATCCGAACATCTGTGGAAAGATCTGAAAACTGCAGTGGGCCAAACACTTCTTGTCAAATGTAGACATTTAAATGGAAAATAGAAAGACTGCTTGTTGCTGGGAAATGCTGCTAAAACATTACATTTGTTTTAAAAGAACAAAGTTTTATATTCATGTCATTTGTTAAACAATGACTTAGTCAACTAAATTATAATCAAAACCAAAGTCGGATTGGTACAAAATGTAGAATGCTAATAAACATACAGAGACTAATTAACTTCACAATCATGCATTTGGAGACTATGGAAGAAAGCCGGAGTACCTAGAGAAACACCACACATGAATGTCAAACTCCATGAAGAAAGACCCCAGACTTTGTTGCTGCAAGGCAACAGTGCTACCAACTGCACCACCATATAGCCTCCTCATCTTCATCTTGATGAAACTCCATTACAGTTTATTTACTGTATGTGAGCGGTGGTTAATGTCAGTGATTTTCATTGAGTCATCAAAACAAACAGTTGAAGTAAAGTTAAACCATGTCTATATCAAAGGTTTTTGTGTACTCTTATAAAGGGGGCGACTGTGCCTCTGTGGATAGTGTAGCCGAGTTGGTTTGACTCCAGCTTCCTCCTCCCACATGTCCATGTGCCCCTGGGCAAGTAGTAAAATGCGTATCTGTGTATGACCGTAAGTGCAATTGGGTGAGGGTCCCAGTGGCCTGGATCCAAGCTGTCACCCCTGCACAGGTCATCAGTCCAGCTCTGATAAAATTTGCATGCAAATATAATGATTTCTTAATGTTTTATCTTGTAAAGGCTGCATGCCTAGATGTCGCTATAATACTATAATAATCATCAGCTGCAGCAATGCTGAACTGGAATAAACATGTGGAGAAAATGGATGGATGGACGGACGGATGGATGGACAGACAGGGCATTTTATGTTTAATTATGGGTTTCTGAAAATGTCCATGTTATAAAAGCAAGAAATTTAGAATGAGGTTTAAAACAAAAATGCAGTACTCAGATGGAAACAATGTGTCATTCCCACCATTCAGAAAATGTAATTGGTTAAAATTACAATTGCAGAATAATATCAAAAACAAATAAATTGTCATAACATGAATTCTTAAACAGGTAGTTTTATTTCTAAAAGTAGCAAAAAACTATCAGAAGGTTTACCGATACTTGAGTTTAAATTACTTTTTATTATCTTGCTTTTTTAACCTGATTAGACCAAGGAGCTTGGGCAATAAATACATTTTAAACAAATAGTATTTGCTCATAAGGCAGAACATCTTATTGGTTGATCTGAGCGATGAGCCCCTCCAGCTCTGGACGTGCCTTGAAGCGTGCCTGGAAATCTGCCTCGGTGTGCTGAGATGGAGAGAGAGACGTTAAAAGTAGAAGATACTGATAAAATCAAATCTAGTACATATTCAGGTAATTCAGCATGTAAAGATTAATTAACTTCCATAAGCTTAAGAAAGAATTACCAGCATTAATTTTATTTTTGGCCAAATGGTTTTTGATGATTTTATTTATTTAGTGTGTTTTATTAGGTGACACTAGACAGAGAGCATCTGATTCATTTTGGCTGGATGGTTAACACGGGTAATAAAATAATCCTCAAAGCTCACTAAGAAAACTACAGCATCTTAGGGGGTCACCAACTCTCCAAACCAGCATTAAACGCTACCTATAAATCTTACCATCATAAACATAAGCAGTAGTAGTTTTTTTCAACTCTAATGGAAATTTAATTGGAAAAGTTTGCTTTGAACATATTAGACTAAGACTTTCTTATTCCAGCTTTATTTATACGAGCAAATCTATTAAAGTTTCCAAAGGTCATCAAAGGTCAAGTAGCTCCCCCACACAAACCAAGTCAAACTAAATTGGTATCGATCCATTGCACAACTATGTGCACGCTGATGTTTTGATTTTAAAGGACGTGTATCTCATTGCTTACAGTCAGTCAGTCAGTCAGTCAGTCATTTTCTACCGCTTATTCCATAGTGGGTCGCGGGGGAGCTGGTGCCTATCTCCAGCAGTCTATGGGCGAGAGGCGGGGTACACCCTGGACAGGTTGCCAGTCCATCGCAGACCGATACTGACCGATTGGCATACGTAGTCTGCCACGGGAGGGCCTCTGCCGTCTTCGGTTCGCCGCTGCTTCGGTGGTCGGTTCCTCCGGCTCGCAGGCTCGACTACAGGCCTATGCAGGGGGGGTTATGCATGGTAGCATGTATCCAGCACCCCCTGATGATGCCTAAATGTGGGTAGCGAGACCAAGATGCCCGGTCTGTCCCAGTGGTACTCCACCGGGCCTCCGCCGCAGGCCGCATAAAGCCACCTCGGCTGTCCGTGGCCCTTGCGGTGGTCCCCCCGGGAGGCACCCGTGCTTCTCAAACCCTGCAGGCGACTCTTGGCCGTTCGTCAGCCTCCCCCCCTTGATCCATCCTCCTCCTCCCTACCCCAGTCCCCGGGGCTGGTGTAATCTTTGGTGGCATGGCAGGCTGGTCTCGAACGTGTGTCCCAAGCGCCTAGGGCCATGCCCGGGAGCTGCGCAGCTACCCGGGTGCCCGCTCACCTCTGTCCCACAGCCCGGAGCACGGTGTGGGCTACCTGGTTGATCCTGCCAGTAGCATATGCTTGTCTCATTGCTTACAGATGTATGGAAACAATTCGAGCGAGTGGGTCTTGATTTTGGGTGAATGCTTAGAGCTAAAGTAACAAGTTTGCTCGTTAAGTGCAGAGTTGCCAAGCTCATTAGTCATTGAGCAAAAAACCAGCTGAAAAATCTGTGAAATAGCCCTTATGTTTTTCACCCACAGCTGTAATTATCATCCGTTGCAACACGTGACACAACGCCAGGAGCAGACAGAGGACTGTACTTGGATGGTCAGACCCTTAAATGAATTCTTCTGGTTTGTTCTGTTTCTTGATTTGCAAAAAGTAGTTTAGGTAAGAAACATTCTTTGTATCACTCATGGTTTTGAAGATACATTTATTTAAGAATAAATGCTTGTCATTAGGTTACCTAAGAATTAGAAATGTAAATTTCACAACTAAATAAACTAATCTGGTTAGTGTTTATTTCATGATATTGTACTACTATCTATCAATTGTATCTGTAATTCAGGATCATTAACTGGACATGGTTTCAGGTAGTTTGAAGAACTAATCTGAGGTGGTAAATTAAAGTCTAGATGACTGCTTTTGATCGAGCTTGAAAACACTGACTAGATAGGTTGCAAATGTCCCCCCCCCCCCCAGGGATCACAAACATAAGATGTGTCACTATCAGTGTTGAGCATGAAGACATTCATGAGACCTTTGAACTGAACTATGCTGTTTAAGTGAGGAACATCAAGGGAACTTAGCTCATTTTAACGTCATTTAACGGCTGGGGGCAGATTTTTGGGGATATTTCACAGAGAAAGAGCCGCAGTATTTCACCTCAGTGTCAGTTCAGCTTTGCAAGGACCTGTATTGGTGTGTAGACCCCCGCTTTAACTGAACTAGACTGCCTTCTGTTTTTTTACTGCCCAACATTTTCTGTTGTTGTTAATTGCTATATCTCCCAGCCATAAACCACAGAATCAGGATGAAAACCCTCTCTTAGTTTAACTTGTTAGTTTTAAGGTTTGGGCCATGGGCCTAAAGTTCATGTCCTTACATATCAGAAATCCAAGTGAAGTCTCTATGACTGAAATAAACATTTTCTGATCAAATCCACAACATTTAGGTCACCTCTAACTCTGCATTGCTGTAGGTTTGAATTCCTAACCTGCCCTGTTTGTCCTTAGGTCTAAATTATTACATAAATATTTCATAATACTTATTAACTTTTGATATTTGAGCATTTACTTTACCATCCAAAAATTTTTGAAAGACTAGTTTGTCTTTTGTTTAATTGGTCAAATGTTAGATTTACCACATTAGTAATATACATTGGCCTTCATGCTCCAATTTATATATATACATCTTCCGATGGACCTGAACGCATCATCAGTGATGTAACCTGGGGTCATTGGCTGTTTTGGGTCTTTCAACATCAGGCACTCTCACCCAGGCACCAAGTTCTCCCTTGTCCCCATGGGTCTCCTCTACGGACCCAGAGCCATTTCAAGGCTTTCTCTGCTGCGTTGGTGGTTTCCTTAATAGCCCTGCTCCTTGCTCTTCCTGCTATGCCCAACTCTCTGAGGGTTTTGTGGAGGAAACGTCCCACGGCATGCATCGTGCCTTCGAGCCGTGCGCTCGACAGTTTCTGACTAGCGGTTCATACTTCGTCCTCTTTCTTTCATGAGCTTCTCCCAGCCGGTCCTCTCAAGGCACCGTCAGCTCCATGATGATGATGTTCTTAGTTCTCTCCGAGACTAGGAGAACGTCTGGCCTCAGAGTTGTGCTGACGATATGTTTGGGGAATTTCAGCTGCTTCTTCAGATCGACAGAAAGTTGCCCGTCCTTGGCAGATGCCAGGATCCTTGCTGGTGCACCTTGCGTCCAACTCTGCTCGGATGGTGTTGCTCTCCGGGCTTCCGTTGCTGATTTTCTTGCTGATGGTATTTGCAATGGATTTTAGCACCCGATTGTGGCGCCAAGTTTAGCGGCCTTAACCGAGCGCTGTAGGGCAGGAGCTCAAGATGTTTGTCTATCCCGGTCTCCATGTTGTTCACTCCTTCATTATTTATCACACCAAAAATGGTTTGAAGGGTTTTCTTCCCCTTTATCAATATTAGAAACCTTCTCCAAATCCATATTTAAAACCTTTGTTCTCAATTCTAAATAGTAAAGATGTTTAAATGACAATATAATGAACAACACAAAGTAAATAAATGAGTGTTAAACATTCTGAATGAACAGAAAAGGAAGAACTGTTATTTTCATATTTTTAGCCAGAAATGCTGCTAGCAGTGAGACAATATCCGAGGTAAGTTATGTTTATGTTGTTTTCTAAATGATCCAAAGTCATTTAATGCTGCGTTCGTGTGTAGAGACATTTATGTGGTCAATATTATGAAACAGCAGCTAACATGAACAGATTATGAGTCATTAATATCCCATAATCCACCAGCATCACTGGCAGTAAAACCGTAACTGCAGTCTGTAGCTCACATACCGGCTCCTTTCATTCTTCATTACATGAGATAAAAATTTTTACTTCCTGTTCTAAGACTTGAGGCAAGTCAAGTCTCAGTTCTTCAGAGACTATCCTTTGTTACATATAAAGCAAAGCTGAAAGGGGGATAGTGAAGTTTAAAGTGAAGGAAGTTGAATACGTCAATATGGGTCCCTACAAATATAACAAAAACCGGCCTGCATCAGTACGAACAGCAACCCTGCTGCCGACAGCCATTCACATTCACTCAGCACTCACCTTAAGGGAAAAGGTCGTGGCTCTTTCTGCTCTAAAAACACAGTGTAAATCCTTTTCTCACCCCTGAATAGAGCACTGTTAAATGATGTCGGAGTGAACTGCTATTGTAACGCAAAAAGCAGCATTGTTCAGTTCAAAGTACTGAGCTCTAACACTGGATTTGGGTAATGTGGCTGGGGGGGGGTGGACTGGACTTTGGAAGATTGTAAAAACTTCAAAGTGATAGATGCAAAAATAAAAAATATATATAATATCTGTATATGTATCACAAAAACAAAATGCAGCACCCAGTAGCAGATCGAACTCACCTCCTTCACTGAGAGCTGAACTCCCTCTGGTTGGTTCTTTAGAAGAACGTCCACAAAGATGGGACACAATGAAGTGTTCAAACTGCTCAACTAGACACAAACAACACGTTTCGTCTGGTTTAGAAATGTCCTTGAGAATTCAATCAAACCTGCGGCTGAAGAGACTTTAAGAGACCTGGACTACACGTTGGTAGGTCTTCAGGACGGCGTCCACGTACATTTTGTTGCCTTTTTCTTGCATTAGCATCACTTCTGTGCTCTTGGTCGGCAAAGCATAACTACAAGTGGAAAACAGAAAGAAACATATTACTGAAACGAACACGTCAGTCACATGATTAAATGCTTCTACCAATAAATTTGTTTTTTTTTTTAAATGCCATCTTTGGAGTTGTCTATTAGATCCAGATGTAAACACCTGGAAATAAAAGTACAAATGTTGCTCTATTTTCCCATCTTTTGGATTTGAAGTATGAAGCTAAAAGAAAAAGGCTTCAGTTTCAACACTCTTTAAAGGGAAGTGTACAATTTAGCCTACATTTAGAAAAAGCCTATATGCCTGGGAGGATATCCCTAATAAATTCAAACTATATTTTTAAAATGACTTTCATGACCACAATGAGTTAATGTAAACGTCTGACTGAGACTGTAAGGTGCACTGCAGCGTTCCCCTGCTCATTGTCACCTTTCTGCCACTTGGATGCCCAGCCGGTTGCAGAGGTTGTGGATGTACTGGGAGTAATGCTCCACCACTGTCATGTCATAACCCGACACCTTCACATTCAGGGTCCCGTAGGCCGTATCGGTCGCTGAAACCATCTGCTTCATCTGGGTTTTGTCCTTCTTCTTCTTGGGCTGAAAAGTTGTTTAAATAAACCATAACAGATATCCGCTTAGATTACTGAAACCAGTAATGTTGGATCTTTTCCATTTGAATCCTTAAACTGCTTTCAGTTAGCAACAGCATAGAGTATGACAACCCTGTGTGCACAATTATTAAGCAAATGAGTAACTTGATCCTATCATTTTGATGCATATTTTCCAACTCCAAGTATAAACTTGAATGCTTCACTGATTGAAACATATCAGGTGGTGTGTGTTTGTGTAACAACATGTATCAAGATCTGTTTAATTATTAGGCACAATGGAGCACGAGTAAAAGGTGTTCAGTGCTGACATTACAAAGGTCAGAAAGGCTGAAACCCGACCACCACTGAACAGGATCCATAAACTGAAATGAGTAAACTGAATCAGTAACAAAAGCTCCACCTTTACTCATAACCCAGCAAGGTGGAAGTGGGATAGTAGTTCAGGCTGGTATCTGTTGGGCCTTTTAGGGTCGAAGATGGACTCACAAATCAATTCCTTCCAGTTTTTAAAAAGTCACATTCTCAGGCAGCGGTGCAGGAGGAGGTCTGGACCATGTTTATCACATACATTAAAGGACGTCGTAGTATGGCTAGCCAGTAGGACCTTTAAGGCTGGAAGAATGACAGGACCCCAACCTAAGCAGACTTTCTTAAGCAGGAGATGTAGGGTGAAGGATAGCAGTCCAGCTCTCTGATCAGCCTCTGGGAGATCGCTACACCAAATGTTGATCAACAGATCAAGAAACTGACACACTCGGCTTTTAACTGTTATCGAAAGAAAGGATGGCTGTATTTTTTCCAAATGTCTCCCTTGTTTATTTCTACCAAGAAAGTCAAAACCTCACTTTTACTTTCTAAAAGACTTGCCTGTTCAATGATGGAATTAATCTTTAAAAAACACCTGACCTATGACGGTGCATACAGTGTAGACAAGTGGATCTTTAAAAATTAGAATATTGAGGAAAAGTCAATATTTTTGTCACTCATTTCAGAAAGTGAAACTCACATTATACAGATTCATAACACCCATATTGAAATATTTCAAATCTTTATGTCTTCTAATTTTGATGATTATGGCTTACAGAAAATGAAAACCAAAAATAGGATCAATAAAAATTATATTTAATATAGAAATGTCAGGCTTCTGAAATGCATGTTTATTTTGATACACTCAATACTCGGTTGGGGCTCCTTTTGCATGAATTACTGCATCAATGCAGCGTTACATGGAGATGATCAGCCTGTGGCTCTGCTGGGGTTTCTTGGAAGCCAAGGTTGTGATGATAGCAGCCTTCAGGTCATCTGCATTGTTGGGTCTGGTGTCTCTCATCTTCCTCTTGACAATACTTCATAGATTCTCTATGGGGTTCTGGTCTGGCCAATCAAACCCAGTAACACCATGGTCATAGAACCAGTTTTTGGTACCTTTGGCAATGTGGGCAGGTGCCAAGTCCTGCTGAAAAATGAATTCAGCATCTGTGTGAAGCTCGTCAGTAGAGGAAAGCATGAAGTGGACCAACACCAGGAGATGACATGGCACACCAAACCATCGAGCAACATGGATTCTGTGCCTCTACACTCTTCCTCCAGACTCTGGGACCTTGATTTCCAAATTGGACAACTATACAAGTGCAGTTCTTTTTCCCCTTAGCCCAAGTAAGCCGCTTCTCCCGTTGTCTCGGGTTCAAAAGTGGCTTGACATGAGGAATGTGACATTTGTAGCCCATGTTTAAGATTAGTCTGTGTGTAGTGGCTCTTGATGCGCTGATTCCAGCCTCCGTCCACTCCTTGTGAAGCTTCTTGAATGGATTTTCCTTTACAATGTTCTCAAGGATGTGGTTATCCCTGTTGCACTTTTCCCATCCACAACTTTCTATGAATACGTTTGGATACAGCAGTCTGTGAACAACCAACTTCTCTAGCCATGACATTGTGTAGCTTACCCTCCATGTGGAGGGTGTCAGTGACATCTGTCAAGACAGCAGTCTTCCCCATGATTGTATAGACCGTAATATGCCCATCACATAATATTCCTACATTAAAAATGTGGTTTTTATTGGTGTTCTAATTTGGGGTTTCATTATCTTTAAGCCATCATCATTCAAAATAAATATTTTTAAGAAGACAAACATTTTAACAACTTTCTATGTTAACAAGAACACAACTAATTAGAGAAGAGTAGTGCAGTACATGAGTACATAGTGTGAGTTTTGTGTGAACTCATTCTCAGGCTGTTTTCTGTTCAAGTAAATAATACTCATCGACATAATTTCCAGCTTAATGCTGCAACAGAAGCTGTAACCTGCAGCCTAATAAACCATGAACAGGAGATGGTTTGCAGACTTACGGCCTGTCTGGGTAACAGATACTTCCACCTTCCAATCCCGTGTGTTGGCATGCCTTTGTACTCTCTATCACCTACAGACGCAGTACCTGAAAGGATGAGCTCTATTTAATCACACAATTCAACAACAAATTGACATGGAAAGTATGGAGAAGCATTGCTTCTAGGGTTTTGTACTCACACCACACAGGATGCTGGATGGACGGTGTGGTTCTGGAAAGTTTACAGGACAAAGATCAATAAAACTAGTGTGACATAGTTACTCCTACAAAAAAGAGGCATGTTTAACATATCCTTCCCCACCTTCCTGCTGTAAATGAAAGCCATCAATCAATGTATTTGAATAGAATTGTATCTGTTCTAACACAAAGTGGCGCATTAAATTGTGACGTGGACCCAAAACGCTGCATGGTTTTCATCATTTATTTCATGAATGAAAATCTGAAATGAATGGCAGGAATCCATCTTCCCAACAACTCCCACCAGCTCCTCTGTCCCTGCAGAAGAAAAACAATCCCGCAACACGATTCTGCAGCCACCATGTTTCACTGCGTGGATGGCGTGTTCAGGTTGATCTGCATCGTTAGTTTCGTTTTTCCATGAAGGGCAAACATTTAGGTCTCGTCTGACCAGAGCACCAGCTTTCATCGCAAACCTTAAACGATACTCCAGATTGGGTTTTGTTGATCAACCGCTGTGTTCCTGTAACCCTTCCACACAGGCCAGATTGTTGTTCTTTCAATATATTCTCACCCGAGCTGTGGATCTCTGCAGCTCCTCCAGATTAGCCATAGGCCTCTTGGCTGTTTCTTTGACAAATGCTCTCCTTGCCTGGCCAGTCAGTTTAGGTGGTCATGTCTTGGCTGTGCCATCCTCTCTGCATATTTGAACAATAGTAATGAAGAGTGCACCGTGAGATGTCCAAAGCTTTAAACGTCTCCCCAACTTTCTTCCTGACCTGTCTGCTGTGTTCCTTGGTCTTCCGTGTTGGTTTGCTCACAAATGTTCTCTAATGCTCCATTTCCACCGGCTTGTTTTAGCCGGCGCGGCTCTGCACCACTCGGTTTCGCTCTGCTCGGTACGGTGACTGTTGTGTTTCCACTGACCGGTCGACAACCGAAGCTATGGCGACTGAAGCTCCGCCTCCAGCCATGAGTGTAGAGCGCTGTGCTACTATTAACGTTACCGTGTTACGTTGTCACATTAAAGTAATCTGCGTGAAATGATAAAAAATAAATAGAAAACAAAAACATAAATAAACTAAATATTAATAACGTTTGTATTAATGTCTAAGCAAGAATCTCTTATGTATGTTTTTTGTCTAAAATGATCCACTGGGATAATTATCTGGACCACAGCCCAGCCAGAATTTAACATAAAACTAGGCTCAGAGGTTCTGATGTGAGGGGGTGTGGCAGGAGAAGCAGAGAGGAGAGATGCTGCTGTCTGGATGCTGAAGCTCCAAAGTTTGCCTGAAGAAGTTCCAATTTTGGCCTTTATTAGGAAGTTTTTGTCTTATCCATGGCAATAATGAAGACGAGGACTTAAAAGTGCAAAACTGCGGACTTATGACCTTTAAAGTGAGTTTTAGGTTGAATATTGCATATTCGTGTTCTGCAGATTCAGCGGGCTCGTCCTCCCATTTGGTCCGATGCAGACAGTCTGATTACAGGCAGCTGCTCTCTGCCTGCTCCCTCCTCCTGCAGAAGGACCGTCAATAAATGTCCGAACCAACAGTAATAAAGGTGCTGGACAGTAATAAAAAACAGTAATGGAAACGCTCGCAAAAGTGAGCAGAGTAGAGTATGCCCAAAAAATCCTCTGAGAGTTTCACAGAGGTGGCAGCTTGATTTATGATGAGATTAATTCACAAATGCGTACCACAATCTCATCACACATAAAATGTGAATACACTGAAGTTTGTGGCTGTAATATGACAAAATGTACAAATATTAAGGTGTATGTGTACCTCTGAACATCACTGTGCCTATCACTACTTTACAGCCTGCATCATCATTTGATCGGATTCTGTTTTACTGCAGCTGCTTCCTCCAATCCCAGAAGTCCTAAATGCCCTGACTGCTGTAAGGGTTACAGCTGTCAGCCATCATACCTGCATAACGACGGACTGAGGATGGATGCCTGCTGTGTGACAGTCACTGGCAACTGGGTAGGATGGGAAAAAAAAAAAAAAAAGGTCAGTTACTGGTTGTTCAATGGTACACACAGGAGATAAGCCAGCAATGTTCAGCATTATAAAGATCAGGGGTACCGACTCCAGTAATCAAGAGGCGATGTCCACCAGGACCAACACACCGGAATGACATGAGCGGTTCATAACAAGAATCCTGCAGAACCCTGCAGGGACCCATCTAAAACTTGCATTACGCCGACCTAAGGTCAGGACAGGTCTATGATCTGTTTATGCTAGCTGCTGCACAATGACCTGTTTCCACACACGTTCCTATTCTTACTTTAAAAATGTTGCTAGTTTAAAATTTAAATCCATAACATAAGAAATCAAACTAGTACACAGCTGACAACGTGAAAGAGCAACATCTGTGGCATAAACACAGAGCAGGGCTCCGTTATGACCTCTGGCTAAAAGCTAACACGTTGAGCTCAGATTTAGCCTCACCTTCCGGAATACGTGGTTCATTTTCTCTCCGCTGTAGTTAGAACACACCGCTTTTTTTCTTTTAAACTCTACCACTAAAAACGCATCTAAATACACTTGCTGAAAACAGAAGAGCATGCAGGAAGTCGGAACGTCGTATTTTCGGTCCGTCTAGTACATTAACAAATACAAACGTTCCGGTAACTGTATCGAGAAAACTCCGTTGAGATGTGTCACCAAGGTTTTATTCCCCAAAAATCAGCAGAAGCTTAAATTAGAGCTCTGTTGAAGCAAAATCAGAGATGGATTCTGTCATAAACAGTGTTTTGCCTTTTTCATTTAAATTTGACGAAGTGTTTTTGTGTCTCCTCTAAATTGTCATCGTCCAGTTTTAGGAACTCAGACGACTGGCCGAATTAGGCTGAACTTTGAATGTGATTTGATTTCTTTGTTAAATTGGCACAACACATTTCCTTACAACTTCAGAAAACCAGTCAAAATGGTCAGAAAGCAACACTTGAAATCCAATTTTTATAATTGATCTTTAAGAGTTTCCCCTTTAAAGTGTATCAGTGAAAAAATGTGGTTTTCAATTTATGATGCTCCTATACTCCAGACTTCAAGCTTGATCAACAGGATGCTCCTGACCCTAATATTAACAAATAAACTATAATCTAGTAGCATAATTAATTAATAAAGCATATGTGCATTTTTTTTTTTAGCTATTGATAAAGACCATGTTGAGGTTTTCTGATGACAATCTAATATTGATAACCGATAGCATTTGAAAAAGTGACCTGTATTGAATCAAATCCAATGTTCAAAATATTATTCTGGGATAAATAAAGTCAAGGGCTTGCCAACCTGAAATAGCAGTGAAAATGATCTTGATGGTGGGAAACCAAGAAAAACTAAACACTCCTGTTGAGAAGAGCAACATCAGGATAAATATTCAATTGAACAGACTTTATTATTAATATGCATCTTATTTTGGCCCCTTACAATCACATTGGAATAAATATCTTTTTTAAGACTCCATGTTGAACATAGCAAGTCTGTAGTAAAGTGCAAAAATTTGTATCACCTAAAACTGATCTTATAAGATTTGTGTATGAAGTTCGCATAGAAACAGTTGACATTTCTTTAAAGAATGCAAGCACTGCTTTTAAAGCTTTACTTATTCTGTAGTCTGTGTAAAGTGTTAGGAAATTGAATTTTTTTTTTTCCCTCGTCACTGCCCGCCCGCCCGCCCGCCCACACACACACACACACACACACACACACACGTCTCTAGCTTACAATGCATAAAACAGCTTCATACATACAGCTTGTTCAGATATCACTAGCTGGATGTTTTACATGAGCTTTTCTTTGAGAAGTCAAACATGCTGACAAATAGCTGAAAGTAAAGAATTAAATGCTTCTTCTGGAAATCTTCTCTTCGGCATGTTTACAACTGGATTAACTATAAGTCTAAGATATTCATCAAGCTTCTTCAGGAAAATATCTTGGATTAAGTCAAATATTCAGAGTGAAAATGAAGCATTGCAGCCATGCAAAGCTTTTATACATAACAGCAACATTCTGTCATCGTACATTCATATTTTGATGTGCATCCAGTTTTATATACAGCAAATCTCTAATAAAAAGCACTTAGATCGTGTTTTGCAGTAGCATCACAGTTTAGCATCGGGTTTTCAGTGCAGTTAGATTCAAGTGGAGCTGAATCACAGCTTGGTGGGGTCCAGTGGGAGGTTCTGAGGGGAAATCAGCTGTAAACACATTTAAAGAGAAGATGTTCTAACAGCTGTTGCACTCGCAGCTAAGAATCAGAACCTAAACAGCTGATAGCTTCAGCTAAACGCCTCTCTCTTCCTCATCATCTTCTTCCTCCTCTTCCTCTACATCTTCATTCTCTTCATCGTCCTCGTCATCTTCCTCCTCTTCCTCCTCCCCTTCTTCCTCTTCTTCCCATGGACTGAAATGGCCATCAGCCAGATCGCTTTCATCATGCACTTCTTCCTCCTCTTCATCACTCCTCATTTCCTCCTCGCTGCTGTCATCGAGCTCATCATCATCATCGTCTTCCTCTTCTGCAGCCTCTTCCTCGTTCTCCTCATGTTCTTCCTCTTCCTCAGGATCAGAGAGACTACCTGACGGCCAATCACATGCAGAGAAATTTCATTCCTTTGAAATGTACGAAACATTTCTAGATTCAATCTCAGACATAAATAGTTTGCAAACAGAAGCGTAAAAAATGTTCAAACAAACAAATAAAAACTTACACAAGGAATTAATAGCAGTAACAATATGACACGGTAGATCATTAAGAAATTTGCTCATTTCTTCTTCCATCCTTATTCCAAGGATCTCCGTCTCCATTTCAACATACTCCGGGTAGAACATATTTTTCCTTAGCTGCCGACGGCACCTATAAAAAAAAAAAAAACAACCACAAAAAAATAGGGGATTTTGAAGCCAGATACAAAATGCAAAAATATTATTATTTGCATTCAAGATTTGAATTATTTGGTTGCATGGTTCCAATAAGTTACATGTGTTTTATTCGCAGGTAAGAAGTGAAATCTGTTTAAAGATCCTTCTAAGATGTGCTGGCACTACTACACAGAGCCATAAAACAATTCAAGTATAACATAAAACCTGTCAATGCCCTGATTAGTTGAAGCGGCTCATACACTGAGAAACGACGAGTAAATGTATACATTCTGTCATCTTCATCAAGTTTCCCTTTTTTTGTTGTTATAGTACTTGTATAGGAAAGAAGGGTGTCAAATGTACAGTCTGCAAACTATGAGTTAGAGATGTTCACAAGTCATTTTTCCACCAAGTCAAGTCTCTGAGATAAACATTTTCTCATCAAATCCCCCACTAAAGATCACCTCTAACCTATACTGTTGGTTCTTAGGCCTAATTTACATTTAAGACTTAATTATCTTTTTAGATCTAAACAGAAGCGCACTAAGCATTTAACCTACAACCCAACAATCTACTAAAGGCTGATTTATATTATTTTGAAAATTGATTAAATGTAATATTTATCCCTTTAGAAATCTAAACAGGCAAAATGGCCATTTATATTTCTAATGGGGTGAATACAGTATTACAAAATAAATATCTTCCACATTGCCATAATTCAGTCTGTCCTGTCTTCGTCCATCTCAGTATGGTTTGGCTCAAGACAGGACAGGTCCAGACTGCAACAAACAATCAGGGCTGACCTTCCCTCTGTCCAGGACTTATACAGGTCAAGGGTCAGGAGAAGGGCAGCTACAATCTCAGCTGTTTCTCTGATGGACACAATCGGAGCTCCAGAACAACACCACCCATACTTGGACTGATCTCACGTTATTTTCTATTGTAAAGTCAATTGTATATACACTGCCTGGCCCAAAAAAAGTCGCCATCGAAAAACAAAGGTCACACACTAATATTTCGTTGGACCACCTTTAGCTTTGATTACGGCACGCATTCACTGTGGCATTGTTTCGATAAGCTTCTGCAATGTCACCAGATTTATTTCCACCCAGTGTTGCATTAATTTTTCACCAAGATCTTGGATTAATGATGGTAGAGTCTGACTGCTGTGCAAAGCCTTTTCCAGCACATCCCAAAGATTCTCAGTGGGGTTAAGGTCTGGACTCTGTGGTGGCCAATCCATACATGAGAATGATGCTCCCTGAACCACTCTTTCACAATTCGATCCCGATGAGTCCTGGCAAAGTCATCTTGGAATATGCCCGTTCCATCAGGGAAGAAAACATCCACTGATGGAATAACCTGGTCATTCAGTATATTCAGGTAGTCAGCTGACCTCATTCTTTGAACACATACTGTTGCTGAACCCAGACCTGACCAACTGCAGCAACTCCAGATCATAGCACTGCCCCTACAGGCTTGTACAACAGGCACTAGGCATGATGGGTGCATCACTTCACCTGCCTCTCTTCTTACCCTGATGCTCCCATCACTCTGGAACAGGGGAAATCTGGACTCATCAGACTATATGACCTTCTTCCATTGCTCCCTAACAAATTGAAGCCTTTTTTTCCAGTTAGCCTCACTGATTAGTGGTTTTCTTAAGGCTACACAGCTGCTCAGTCCCAATCCCTTGAGTTCCCTTTGCATTGTACAAGTGGAAATGCTCTTACTTTCACTTAAACAAAGCATGAATGGATAGAATGGCGTCCTGTTGGAGGCAGTTCAAGCATCTGTCATGCTGAGGTTGGTGAATAATGTAGTCAATGCAATATTATCATTAGGTCACTGCTGCAACACTTAAAATGATTTGGTAGCAGCGGCATCTATGAGCAGTATATATGACAATGAAGACAACGCTCCTGCCCAAGTTGAACTGATCTGTGACAAATGATTAGTAATTAACTACTACTTATAACTTTACTTCTTTTAGTTGTTGCTCATTTGAATGTGTTTTCTTTTATTGAATATTTGTAATTGTGAAACAGATTTTTATCTGAAATCTGATGATGAGATCGATATCAACAACTCAACTAATCAACGGCCCAAAGCAACCAAGTCAGGTTGTGAAATGAATAAAGCAGGTTTTCAGCATTGATAAACACAGCCCATTCCCTTTCTTCATATATGAAGACCACACCTAACACGCTCATCTTCAACATAGAAAACAGTTTCTATGATATGACACTAAAGAGACACAATTAAAAACCCACAGAGAAATGATTAAAATAGATGAAATTGGTACATACTGTTTTCCTGTAGTCCTATATGCCTGAAATCAAGACAAAACATTAAGAAACACAAAAAATGTACAAAATAAGTTATACACAAATCAGTACAGAGAATCAATTAAAAACAGCTGCCTCTAGTTAACAATACAGTTTCTTTTTTATTTTAAAATACATTTCTGTGTCTTCTTTTCTCCTGGCCTTTGTAATTTTAAGGTTGAAATATAACATATAAATGTTTTAGCATAGGAACTTTGAGCAGTAACAGTAGGTAACCCACTGGAATACGTTTGAGCACAATGTGCCACTGAGTTGCATCTTTATGCTCCAAACGTGTGAAAAGTGCTTACCTCGACAAAGCGGAACGCATCATTTTCCTGCAGGAGGCTTTCGATGCCGCAGCGCACCTCGTTGAGGCGAGCTTGGTCCTGACAGATCCTGGAGATGTTCTTCTGAATGGCGGAGCCGTTGGTTTCGCACTGAGTGCGTGTGAATTCCCGCAGTGTGAGGATTAGGCGCTGCACTCGGGACTTCATCTCATCCTCCAGGAGGGTCAAACAGTGCTCAGCGTCATCCATGAACTTCTGCGTGAGACATCAGACAAGAAGGATAATGATAAAAAAAAAAAAATCAGCTTTAGAGGATTAATACCATTACACTAATATAACATAACACCAATTATCCCAATGAAAGTTACTACATCAAGTTCATGTTTAGTAGCTTTCTTTTTTTAGTAGCATCTTTAATAACTCCGGCACATCTGGTGTAACTGAACTATTTCCAGTTGAGAAATTCAATAAAGTAGCCATTCAAATAATTTTTAGCTGATCAATGAGACCTGTTTCATGTAAAGGAAAATCAGCACCCTACTTTGCAGTAAAAAAAATAATAAATAAAACTTTGAACATTTGGGTATCTGACCCCTTTCCAGTTTTAGATGTGTTACAGTAACACTACGTGCTGAAGAGCATAAGAACGTGAATTTAGACTATTTCGAATGTAAGTAACACAAAAATTGCCAACTAAATCTAATCCACGGCCAAAGGTTTGGAGGTTTTTCCTCTCCTCACTCTGGGTCCAAGAGTCTTTAGGGTGAGTTCACACCAGCCACATTTGGTCTGCTTGAAACGGACCAGAGTTCATTTCCTCCCTTGGTGCAGATGTTTTGTGCAGGTATGAATACACTCAAGCGAACCCTGGTCCGCACCAAACAACCGCTGGAGACCCACTTTTTGAGGTGGTCTTGGATCGCTTTCAAACGGAATTTGGTGCGGTTCGCTTCTGGTGTGACTACAAAACGGCCTCGAACTGACCCAACTACAGGAGACACATGCCTTCGTGGGACAAATTAGCCCTTCAGTGTTGCTAACGCTACGACTGCAAGGATGTTAAAAACAAAGAGGTGTGGAGAGACTTGGAGCAACGAGGAGACACTGTGCCTCCTCGATATTAGGGCCAAGACACACATAACCCAACTGCTAGAGAAAACAAGAACACGGTTGTGTTCAGCATGTTTAGCGAGAAAATGAAGGAGGTTCAAGCAGTCACCCAAACAATGCTGCGTTAAAGTGAAAATATAGTAGAGATATTCTGATTTAAGGTATAAATTACAACATATTCAATGAGCCACAGTGTAGTAAATAAATCAAAGTACTTTTATTTTGATATTTACAGTGCAGCAGCTAGCTTAGCAGTGAAAGAATGTCGGAGGTAAGTTAAGTTTATTTTGTTCTGAAATGTGACGTTCATCCAGTCATTATTATGAAGCTACAGCTGACATAAACAGATTGTTATGAACCTTAATATCCCATAATGCACCAACATCAATGGCTAATAAACAAGCACATCCTTTCACAGTAAAACATCAGCTGCCAGAGCTGCGGCTCACCACCTTCTTTTACTCTTGATTACATGAGATAAAAACTCAAACTAGAGTCTGATTAAACTTCAAGTTCTCAACATATTTGGTTTTAAATCTTCTGAGCAGATTTTTAGAGAAAGAGAGGAAGTTGCAACAGCACGGACATCATCACAAAGAAAGGAGTGTCATCAAAGTAGCAATAAATGCTCCACAAATATAATAACCAACTACACATGAGAGAGCGGAACCACAGAAAAATACGCATCAAGCCATAAAAGACACAGTTGTAATCCATGTGATCTGTGCACAGCCCTGTGTCACTATGAGGCATTGCAGGACTTAAATGTCTGCTTCAGATGGGTTAAGTGAAGCTGAACAGGTTGGATTGTGTTGGTTTACCTTGTTTTGTCTCTCCTTGTCCTTCTGCTCCTGCAGTTTCCTCTCTGCCATGCTGTTCTTCCTCTCTAACCTGTACAACTGTTTGTCCAGGGAGCTCTGGGAAACATGAACAAGGGTTCAACTCAAATAATGCTGCACGACAAACAGTTCATTATATTTCTCATTTAACACACGTTCAGCTGGTTACGAGATTATAATACTTCATTTACATAAAACAAAAATGTTCGAAGCTTCAATTGTAAGTTTAAACTGTGGTCTCTAGTGCTCCTAAATCATGTGATTTAACTCAAATAAAAGTTGCCTCCATAACAAAACAATATATTGAAATAGAAGTACATGTATTCAGTCTAGACCAGGGGTTCCCAAACATTTCAGCCTGTGACCCCCCAAAATAACAGTGCTAGAGACAGACGGCCCCATAGAAAATACATGTAATTATTCCACTCTATACAGAGCAAAATAAGTTATGTATTTTTTTAAGACATTTTTTCAGCACTAGAGGCCTTTATTTTTGATAGTAGGTAGACAGGAAAGAGGGGCAAAGAGAGAGGGAGACATTCGGCAAAGGTCACCGGGTCCGGAACTCGAACCCGGGACGGCCGCTTTGAGGACTATAGCCTCTACAGGTCCTTCTCAAAATATTAGCATATTGTGATAAAGTTAATTATTTTCCATAATGTAATGATGAAAATTTAACATTCATATATTTTAGATTCATTGCACACTAACTGAAATATTTCAGGTCTTTTATTGTCTTAATACGGATGATTTTGGCATACAGCTCATGAAAACCCAAAATTCCTATCTCACAAAATTAGCATATTTCATCCGACCAATAAAATAAAAGTGTTTTTAATACAAAAAACATCAACCTTCAAATAATCATGTACAGTTATGCACTCAATACTTGGTCGGGAATCCTTTGGCAGAAATGACTGCTTCAATGCGGCGTGGCATGGAGGCAATCAGCCTGTGGCACTGCTGAGGTCTTATGGAGGCCCAGGATGCTTCGATAGCGGCCTTTAGCTCATCCAGAGTGTTGGGTCTTGAGTCTCTCAATGTTCTCTTCACAATATCCCACAGATTCTCTATGGGGTTCAGGTCTGGAGAGTTGGCAGGCCAATTGAGCACATTGATACCATGGTCAGTAAACCATTTACCAGTGGTTTTGGCACTGTGAGCAGGTGCCAGGTCGTGCTGAAAAATGAAATCTTCATCTCCATAAAGCTTTTCAGCAGATGGAAGCATGAAGTGCTCCAAAATCTCCTGATAGCTAGCTGCATTGACCCTGCCCTTGATAAAACACAGTGGACCAACACCAGCAGCTGACACGGCACCCCAGACCATCACTGACTGTGGGTACTTGACACTGGACTTCTGGCATTTTGGCATTTCCTTCTCCCCAGTCTTCCTCCAGACTCTGGCACCTTGATTTCCGAATGACATGCGGAATTTGCTTTCATCCGAAAAAAGTACTTTGGACCACTGAACAACAGTCCAGTGCTGCTTCTCTGTAGCCCAGGTCAGGCGCTTCTGCCGCTGTTTCTGGTTCAAAAGTGGCTTGACCTGGGGAATGCGGCACCTGTAGCCCATTTCCTGCACACGCCTGTGCACGGTGGCTCTGGATGTTTCTACTCCAGACTCAATCCACTGCTTCCGCAGGTCCCCCAAGGTCTGGAATCGGCCCTTCTCCACAATCTTCCTCAGGGTGCGGTCACCTCTTCTTGTTGTGCAGCGTTTTCTGCCACACCTTTTCCTTCCCACTGAGGTGCCTTGATACAGCACTCTGGGAACAGCCTATTCGTTCAGAAATTTCTTTCTGTGTCTTACCCTCTTGCTTGAGGGTGTCAATAGTGGCCTTCTGGACAGCAGTCAGGTCGGCAGTCTTACCCATGATTGGGGTTTTGAGTGATGAACCAGGCTGGGAGTTTTAAAGGCCTCAGGAATCTTTTGCAGGTGTTTAGAGTTAACTCGTTGATTCAGATGATTAGGTTCATAGCTCGTTTAGAGACCCTTTTAATGATATGCTAATTTTGTGAGATAGGAATTTTGGGTTTTCATGAGCTGTATGCCAAAACCATCCGTATTAAGACAATAAAAGACCTGAAATATTTCAGTTAGTGTGCAATGAATCTAAAATATATGAATGTTAAATTTTCATCATTACATTATGGAAAATAATGAACTTTATCACAATATGATAATATTTTGAGAAGGACCTGTATATGTGGCCGCGCGTCTAACCCCTTCACCAGCGTCACGCCCAAAATAGGTGGTGTATTTTGAAATGAATTAATCTTTTTAAATGACACCCGTTTAAGTTTTTTCATTGTGGATTTCATTATTTAAAAGGCATATTTAATTATTTCAAGATACATTTATTTATATCATTGTACTTATTTAAATGGGACATTCACATTTATTTCATATGTATTATTTCATATAATTGTGTCCCTTTTGGCCTTCCATACAACTCAGTGGTCATATTAAGATGATTCTGAAAAATCATCTGGAGACCTCCCACTTGGCGTCTCGCGACCCCCACTTTGGGAACCCCTGGTCTAGACCATGCCCATGTCTGCTGTTCTCTGGTAGATCTGTCTGCCTCCATTCTGACTCCACAGCAGTGAACTGGAAGCATCTCTATGTCACTTTGTTCATGAGAAAGAAAGAACAGGAAGTGGATTTAGTGCCCTATAGAAAGTCACATGACGCTCCTTTCATTCACAAAGCATCAGTTATTATTCAGTCATTTGGACTCTAGATTCATCCAACATTTAAGTACAAAATATGAACCTTTAACTGAACAGTAAGTCCAGCATTTCCCCAGGAGGAGCACCCCACCCCCCACATGACAGTCAAGTTAATAATTAAATCAAATGAATTTTGAAATGAATGTAGACCAGAAGAGACGTCTTTAAGGTTCCCTTTCCCATAAAGCAGGTCTATACATTGTCCTTTCATGAAATGATCTCGTTATTTATGTTATTGTTACAACACTTCGTCATTTCTGCCTTTTCAATTTTGGAAACACTGAATTATATCTTACAATTTGTAGGTCCCACAAATCCGAAAAACATCAAAAACCCAAATTCAGATGAGTGTGTGACGGCACAAATCAAAGATAAAGCATGCAATTTAAACAGAGATCAATGTAAAACCCACTGAATTTAGTGGGTTTCATTGGGGGTTTGTCCTTTAGAAATGGGAGAAGGAAACTTTTTTCCATGTTCAGCTTTATATCTTCCATACTGATCCAAGCCTGGAGCACAATAAAAGCAAATCAGACACTCCACCAGACCTTCCTAGGCTGTGTAGGAACCCTTGTTAACATTCATGTGGTCAAATTCTTCCATAATAAAATTATTTGACCGTATGGGATGGACATGGTGTGAACGACACGTCATCTATTCTAAAAGTTAGAAAACTAAAGTTGAAACAAAGAGAAAGGCAAGCATGTAGCACCAAATTAACACAGTCCAATGAGACATTTTTCATCATTTTTAGGGGGCTTAGAAATGATGACTCAGTACCACTGCGTTGCTGGTCACATGGGCATGCCAGTAGATTTGTTACCTTGGTTACAGCTGCAACGTTACCATCTATGTTATATCTGTAGTTGCATTTTGTTTTTTTACAAGCTCTGTGATCGTGTCAGTTTTGCTGACATATATTTAAGTTTCTAGTCCGTTTGGACCCCCCTTGGTCATGGTTCTACTCAGGAGGGTCCAGGTTTCTGTTAAAACTGTTCAAGGCTGCAAGTCATCTGTCCCGTCTCCGTTTTTTGTCACTCTGACAACGTGTGTTAAAGGCACCAACAGACCCGTTGAGACTCACTGTGGCGCTCCTAATCTGGGCTCTACAGGGGCAGAAAACATAGAACTCACGCTGAAACCGACTTGATGCAGCTGGTAAGTATTTTAGTCATTATGACCGTTATTCGCTGATTTTCAATACTTTTTTCCTTGTATGTTATGTAAACATTATGTAGAAATTCTGATCGCAATGGATGAAACCAGAAAGATGCCAAAGCAGGACATGTTCTTTCATTGCCTGCAGCTCAAAGTGCACTAAAAACCCCTAGTGGGTAAAAATTCAAAGACATAAATTCTGTTTGTACCTTCATATCCTTCATGGTGTTTTTCAGGGTCTTGATTGTGTGTCCTGCGTGCCCTCCCTCTATAGTACAGGCATTGCAAACACACATCTTGTCATCCATGCAGTAGTATCTAGAGGTCCACAGGAAGCAAACATTCAGTTTAGATCAAGTGAATCTTAACATTTGATTACTGGGGGAAAACATATCTGTACTGATTGTAAGTAAAGCTGCAAAAATGAAGATATCAAAACAGGGTCAGGAAAAAGTAAGCCTCATAGCATAATTGCTTAAGTTATATTTGAATGTTTTTAGGAAAAGAAAAAAAACGAGGCTAACATTTGTCTTCCTGGGTTAGGGTGAGGATTTGCTGCAGGTTTTAGATTTATTTGAAAATATGTGAGTTAAGGCCTGATGGTCACACAAAACAGTATTATTCTAGGCAACACCTGCGACTCCTTGCTTTCTCGAACAACTAAATGGACTCACATGGCGACCAGCAGAACAGCCAACAATGAAATTACAGATAATCTATTTGTAGACAAAACACCACACTGTAAAAATGAGAATATAACCAATTATTTTATAAAAGATCACAAACACAAGACTGAGCAGATTGTGAAAACGGGCCACCAGTTTTTCATTGAGCGAAGCCCATCAGACAGTAACATTTGGAGTTATTTCCCTCAATGTTCCAGCTGTAACATATCCCTCCTACCTGTATATTTCGTCGTGATCCAGACACTTCCTCTTCCAGAAGTCCTGCATTGGGTCTGTGAGAGGATGTTGGCAGAACGCTGGCAGCTCCAGGTGTGGCTTCAGATGCTCCTGGCACATCGAGACCTCACACTTTAGGCACGTCTTGATTGCTAAAGTTGACGAAGCGGCTTCCTGCTTGTCCTTGCCTTCCTGGATGGCAGAGGATGCATCCCCGAACATGCTTAATCCTGAGGCCTCTGCAGCAGCTGCAGGGCAGTAGTCGCACTGAACAGCCAAGACAGTCTTGCCTCGCTGCACTGCTGAGGATGAAAGCGATTCCTGGGTCATTGAAGCATTGGCAGCTACAGCTGTGACTCTCCGCCTTCGGCGATAGTCGTCGGCAATGTTGGCTAGTTTGAAGTTTTTCTGGAAGTTGGTGCTGCTCCGGTGGCTCTCCCGGCACTCTGGACAACGGATCCGGCCTCGTTCCGCCTGCCGTTTCAGGCGGTCAAGGCAGTTCTTACAGAAGTTGTGACCACAAGGGAGCAGGTGGGGATCCCGGTATAAGTCCAAGCAAACTGGGCAGGTGAGCTCCTCCTGCAGGACGCTGCACTGCTCTGACTGGGCCGAAGCCATGCTGCTTTTCAAGCTGCGAATTCAGAGAAGCGACCTGAAGATAAATAAAAGGTATAGGATGAGAACACGTTGAGAGAAAGACAGACTGGAGGAATTCAGCTCATAAAGAGAGATGTAGGTAAAAGTGAGAGTTGGAAATAAATAAATTTAGTTATTAATATTTCAAATGCATTTATTTTGCCCTCTTTTCCCCATCACTGTATTTTCTAAATGTCTTAAACTCAAATTAGAAAGGTGTTATTACATTTTAAATGGGATAATATTTCTCATCACAGAGTAAAACATTTCAGTTGCTGTCAGCGAACCCAAAGGGGAAGCTATTGTTGCAGGCCCGGAATATAGACGTGTTTCCTGTACGTTTGACAACCGGTTGTCTCCATTTTTAAATAACAACACAACAAAGAAACTCAAGAACTACTTCCTTTATCGGGGTAACCTAGCTTGGTTATTACTTTTAAACTGTATGGCAGCGTTTTTACTGAAAAAAAAAGGCCTTAAATACTTTCAAATGTGTAAATTAATTTCAAGATCAGCCAAACAGCTTGTTAATATTTTGGTGTACCAATTTACAAAAAAATTAACTGATTTGATACGTGAGCGAAATGCTTATTTAACCCAGGCAAGATCTGATTTAATATCTGTAAGTTTGTCTGTTGGAATGTCATTCATGTAAATTATTGTACTGAATGGGGATAAAAATGATTTTTACCACCAGTAAATGACTTAATGTAGACAAAGATCAAAGGCCATTTAAAGCGTTAGTAATTCTAATTAAAAATTACAATTAAGGGTAATAACTGACAGCTTTTTGTTTGTCAAAATGAATGAATTTGGTGGTTCAACTGTGATTTAACTAAATGAGCAACACAAAGATGATTTAGATTTCCTCTGGTTTCTGACATTTATGAAGAAATAATTCACGGAATTAAGAAGTTTAAAAACAAATTGGAGTTAAAGAATAGGCCCATTTAGTTATCAAAACATTAAAATGTATTCCACTTTTTTTGTAAAAGAAAAAAAAAACCCTGAAAAAACAGATGACATGACTAAATAAATCCTGTTTCACCTTGAAACTCACTGTGAGTTGAGTGTAAACAGTCAATGACCTGGAGATAAGCTGGAACCCGCTCAGCATTTTCGACTTTAGATAAAGTCCAATTGGTGTCCCTATGACATTTCTACATTAGTTTGCGATTCTCGACCTGACAACGCAGGCCTTGAATCTGGTGAGTTAAAACAATCCCGTTAATGTGTCAGATTTTAGTCGGAACGACACGGTTAGAGTCGACCGACAATTAGCCTTTAACTGTCTGCACCTGCTCCACTAATCTCCATTAGTCCCGCTGTTGAAACAGACATAAGCTAAAGCAAAACAAGTTAAAGACAATCATTTCCAGCTTCATACCTCTATGCTGTAGGTATTCTATATAGTCCAGCTTTCAAACAAAGCTGTACCGCTGGACTCCAGAGCAGTAAATGTCTCCGTCTCGGTGAGGCTAACGTCTGAAATCTAGAAGCCGTGGCGCACCTGTCGTGCTGTAGCTAACACGTTAACGCCACAACTCGGTTCTTTCCATTTTCCTCACACAGAAAGTCCCCAAACACTCGACTATTATCCCAGTAAAAGCTCCAGCAACTGGGCGTTCAGCTTTCCCATCTAGAGTTTTCGGCATTTACCGGAAACGGCGGGTCTAAGCGCGCACCTTCACACAGACAAACGGAAGGACAGCGAACCGAAACTAAGGCAGAGCAAAGAACAGGGTGATGCGGGGAAAAGGATGCCTTCACAGCCTCTCGGAAATCTAAGCAACAAACCGTCCGTTGATACGTTTTGTACAACTTTTGAGATATCGAAATGTTGTTTATGGCGTTTTTAAACGATATTTTTACTTGGTAATAATAATCAGAAACAAACGACTTCATGTTTTGTTTCTGTTGAGTTGTTTTACAGCAGTGAGTGTTAGAGATTTTTGTTGTTGTCTTACAATTCAACATAACTGCTTTACCGAATAATGACAAAGAAAAGAAAATGCTTAAATAAATGACTTTTGAAATGTGTCGAAAATAATAAGAACCTCCGTAGAAGTCTTTATTTCGTTTTGACTAAATCGCCTAATTTCCTATAGTCGTAAATGTGCCTGGTACGTTTTATGTAGTCTGTGTACAAGGGCTTGTTTTGTATGAAGGTAATGTTGGACCAAAACTATTTGGGCATTATAACTGTGACACCGGGCTCACACTGAACACGGTGCAGGTGCGGGCACAGCAAGGAACTCAAATCATTAAAATCAATATGTACAGGGTGCAGTGCGGTTGAAGTTACCGAGGCCGTGCGGCTCAACTAAATGTTTCCGCAAGAAGGAAGTTTGGCCAGACGTCGCAGTGGCTTCTGTATCAAGTTCCTGAATTTTACCAGCCAAACAGGAAGCCAGACAAGAGAGAGTTGTGGTGAATTTCATAATAAAATCAACCCACCAACATACGCTAACTTGACTAGTGTAAACATAAGAGGATAGTTATGCGCACGGATGATGTGTTTTGCCATAGAAATTAAATTCATAGCTGTTTTTACTAATCTGAGGGATAGCAACAGAAAGGAGGAGACAGGGATTTTCCTCTCTTGTGTTGCCTGCATGCTCCAAAAGGTGAACATTACTTCATAACTGGCGACATGGGGTCAAAATACGGCCAAATACGGGCTTTTTTTATGAGAGATTTGCTAAATGTTTGGGCTAGCTCTCGCGTGAACTCCCAGAACCCATGTAAACTTTTGTTCTCGGGAGCGCCGTTTCTGCAGTCGGAGCCGGGCTGCACTGGCCGCGGCGCAGTGTGAGTGGCTTTCTGAAGCCTGACTGCACTGCAGCTGCGGTGCAGCTGCACGGCGTTCAGTGTGAGCCCGGCATGAATCTGAAGTCACAGACAGAAATATTATAGGAGTTTTGCAATTGCACAATTTTTTTTAGTCTTTCGTAAATATTAAACAGCAGTTACATCTCTTCAGCTTCTTACGTAAAAGTGCACAAATTGTATTCTTTGAGTTAGACATCAAAAACCTTTTACAGCCACAGTTTTGCTATAATTGTTCTGAAACCATTGGTGCAAAACTATTTGTGCATTGTAACTGTGGAGTTTTGTCATTTTACAATGTTTTCTGTCTTTCACAAATACTAAACATTTACACCTCTTCAGTTTTACACACCTGTATTAACATTTTCTCACAAACAGTTTTTTTTTTTTTTTAACACAAACACAAATCAGTTAATACAACTGCATTAATCTGCTGCTGTGAGCGACTGCTTTACAAGTTACACCTTCTTTTTGGCAAGCTTTCACTTTTGCCCCAATCGTATTGCTGATGGTGGAGCAAAACAATCTGTGACTTGTGGGTAATTTGTATGGGCACCCACCAGAGGGCGCTGCCTGCTCCAGACTCAGTAGGTATGCGCCAACCTGAAATACAAACACCAACATTTTGAGAACAATGGAGACTTACAGGCTGCGCTGTCACTACCCGATCTGTCCCAGAAGCACGATCCATACCATCAGCTCATTTGCGCATGCGCAAACAGAATCATTTCCGGATCGCTGTTGAATGTGCTTTAGTTATTTGTACTGCAATTAAGTATTTCCATCCTTAATGGTGTGCTATAGTATATCATGTAAATAGTTTTAATATAACATATGTAATATACGTTTTGATATAAAAAAATCTGTAGATCTATAAAACAAACATATTTATATTAAATTATTACTAGCTATTAAAAGGACCTACTTTCCCAAACAGTGCTATAATTCACTTAATCACAATTATCATTATTTTGTTTGAAAAATATATTTTAGTAGAAAATTGTTTATTAGACTCTTCTCAGTTGTGGAAAACAGTGGATATATAAATATGTAGATGGGTGGATAGATAAAAATAGATGAATTGATATGTCTAAGTACAAGGTAACAATAACTGATACGGGTAATTTTGAGGCTATACTTGTGCATTGTAACTGTCAATTTGAAGTCACAGAGAGAAATGCTATAGGAGTTTTGTAATTGTAGAAGTATTTTCAGTCTTTCACAAATACAAAACAGTAGTTAGAGCTCTTCAAAGTTTCTTCAAGTTTTTTCCAAAACCGAGAAAACAAACACAAAGAGTTAATAGAGTGGTTCAGATCGATACATTGTAATGATACAGAAATGCAATTGTCAGGAAAGCAACAATAAAAACTGTACAGTTTTACAATACAATTCAGTTCAGTTTATTTATATAACGCCAGTTCACAACACATGTCGTCTCAAGGCAGTTAAATTAAATCATACAGATTTCAAGTCAAGTTAATGCATTCCAATTGATCCTGATTAAACATTGCAGTCAAATTCATTTATTAAGTAAACTGCATTGAGTCAGTGACTTGCAGCATTCACTCCTCATGGATGAGCATGTTTCCAAAGGGGACATTTAATTGCATTGTGTTGTTAACTTTGCAGCATTCCCTCATACTGAGCATGTTTGTAGCAAACAGGAAGACCCCTCTAGCAGAACCTGGCTCAGTGTGAGCAGCCATCTGCACACACACAAAATACACAGACACACAGATCTGGGAGTACTTTCTATGTCAAAGAAAAGTAAAATATTTAAGTCGTAGCTCCTATAGTGGCTTCATCTTGGAGAGAAAGACAGCTAAGCATATGAACTTTGAGCAAGTTTTAAGTCTAGAGTATGAAAAGAGAGCACATACAGTTAGTCACAGTAAAAGCTCAGCCAATAGCTCTCCTAGGAGAGAGACAGGGATTAACACTGAAAGACAGGGCCAAGTGTATCATCTGAAGTTAAAAGTTGAAACAACAGCAAATAAAGTAAATTTGAAGAGTAGTTAGAGAATGTAGCAGGATAACCTAAGCCACTCTAACTATAAGCTTTATCAAAAAGGATTTTTTAAAGCCTAGTCTTAAATGTAGACAGGGTGTCTGCCTCACAGACTAAAACTGGGAGTTGGTTCCATAGGAGAGCCAGCTCATCAGCTCAAGACTCATTGGTTAATTTAAATCTCAAGGATAAGTGACATGCACCCACTATGCAGCCTTGAATTGTCTCTCCAGACAGTTTAACAGCAATTCACACCATAAAACATGTGACCAAAACCAACTATAATGGCATCTTTAGGGAAATGTTTCAATTGACAAACAATGAACAGAATGGAGGGTAAGATCAGTGACATGCTGTAAGGGATTATGATTATTGATTATAAATGGGTTTTTTAAAATTATAATTAAAATCATGATTGGGTAGAAATTAATTTCTAAACTAAAAATTATTTCTTACGAATAGAGATCAGAGAAACACTCTGGTGTTGTGATTATTGGGCTCATAGAACCTAATAATTACAATTAGTTGACTATCATTAATACCTGATAATTATTAACCAAAATCACACTAAATGTCACTGTGTTATCAATCGTTTTACCAAATGGTGTGGAACACTAACCTCTTACACAAAATAAACACAAACACTGTTTCTTTAGCTATGTGAAAATGTATTAAACCACTAGTCCCTCTGACAATCAACTATTCTGGTCCAACAACGTTCACCTAATTAAGCATGCACTATTCTACAAAAGGGGTACATTAATAACCAAAAATAAGGATGCGTGCTGAGAGTAGATGGAAATCAAACCTGCAGTTTATGGACTGAGTAGGAAGGGATCAAAGCTTCGGTTTGACATGGAATATCGACAACACAAACAGTGGGAACCAACAAGTTTCCACTTAGTTAAAGATATCTGATCTCGCACCATATTTCTTACCCTTCCAGATACCGTGACACCAAGGGCAGACTAGGGTGCAAATTGGCCCGTGAGTTTTTGACAGCTTGGCTCGCTTTTAACTGTTGGGTTGTTATTGTATGAAAAATATATCCATATAAATATATACACACATAGTTTCAGTGCTAATGTTTATTCTCAGATAGCCGATATAATTGACAACAACAATATGTATACATATTTGGCCTATAAGGTCAACTATAACAAAGCCACATAGTTTCTTGTCTTTCAACAAAATAATTAAACAACTTGAACCTGTGAAAATAGAAGGTAGGAAAAACCGTACACGTTCATTGTTCACTCAATTAGTAACCTCTGCAGCAACAGACTGTTTTCTGCTTCACCATCTATGAGGCACAGCTAATTTTATTTAATATGAGAATGTCATTTTGGTAACTGCACAGTATGTCTTTTTTGTGATGTGGGGTTTTCTTTACTTAAGTTTATTCTTGTTTCTGTTCTTGTCTATGTTTTTTTTTGTTTTTTACTTTTTTATAGTTTTTAGTGATGTGTGAACCTGTAGGCTTTCATTTGTGTTTTACTTTGCCACTGATACACCTGATTTCCCCACTGTGGAGCGAGAAATTATATTTCTATTCTATTCTATTATTTTCTATAATCATTTCACTCTCCTGCATTATTAGTTCATCTGCCTTTGGTACATCTTTAGTACAAGTCAGAAAGTAATAAATTTGTTGTTGCTCTTTCCTTGAGGGCATTTTTATCTCAACTTTTCAGAGCCACCTTTATGTTTCGTAGTCTGTTTTTGTTGCTCCATCTTCACGGATAATGCAAACTTATTTAATGTTGCATATAGCTTTAGTGATTGACAGGTGGAGGGCTGACTTGACGAGGTGGAGCCAGAGCACTGCGTATCTCTCTGTTGGATGCGATAAACAAACCTTTGTTAACAAAATCTAATGTTGGTTTTAACTGTGTCTGCAGAGTACAAATCACCTCTGGGTTCTCTTCAAGTCCGTTTAAACCTTAAATTTCTGTTCTGTCTGTCTTGTCTTTTGACTTCTTCTGCATAACTTGTGTTTTTGCTCATCTTCACATGTTAGATTTCCTTCGCTGTGTTCCTCACCTCTCACCCTCCATATGTTACTCTATGTTGTCCTCCACAGTTACAACTTTTTTATTGTGCTTTTCTACAATCCTCTAACTTATGATCTTCTCAACACTTTAGACACCTCTGCTTTTCTTTACAAACTGTTGCTATGTGTCCATATCCCTGGCATTTGTAAAAGTGAAGTGATGAAGGGATGTAAGGGGTTATTTGGAAACTCAAATATCCTATTTTTCGGTACCTGAACCTAGGAGCATTGAATGTGTATGGGGAGTGCAAGTAAGTGTACGGTGTCCATTCTTGTGTTTTTACGTTTGGTGCGTGGTGTGAGTGTTTATATGTGTCTGCGTGAGGGTGGGAAAGTGTGATTGTGACTGTGTGTGCCTGTCAGGTTGGGTCTTGGGTTGCCCCCTCTCCTGGATCAGTTTAGAGAAATATAAATATATTTAGAATAATATGTCCTCCCCATCACACTCCCTGCCAGTGTCTCTATGTCTGGTGCTGGGTCCTTTTGTGTGTTTCCTGTCTCATTCTCGGTGGCTGCTTGGTGGGTCCTGGACCCCCTGGTTGTCTGGCCTCTGGTGGGGGGTGGTGTGCCCTTGGGTCCTCAGGGTCTCTGGGTCCATTGCCTGACTACCACAACTCACCCTTCCCTGGGGCTCTTGGATGGCGTCTGAGGGGCCTTTGGATATCTGTGGCTCCTCAGACCCACAATTGAATATTCTACAGAAACCTTATGTGTACAAGCATGCTAACACATACATTCAGAGGGGTTTGGATTCAGGTGTTTTACAAATACACAGATATATCTTCTTTCCTTCTCTCTTTCTGCAGGTGTAGAAGCAGACTTAGGATGTTATCTTGCATGCGCTTTATCATTCTTTCTATTCTTTATTCTTGTCTCCTCTCCCTCTTAATGATGTTTGATGTTTCTGTGCATGTTTTGAACCACCGCAAAATAAATCTTCCTACAGGTATCAAGTAACCTTGAACATAAAATAGTTACACATTACTGGGTAAATTAGTTTAGCTTGTTTTCACTAGTTTGAAATGACTAATGGTATATTTCTGTGTGAAGAAACCTACGTTATCCGTACTAAAAAAACAAAATGGTCATATATGTAGAATAAGCACTAAATTAGTTAAAAAGTGATGATAACATTTGTTACTTTATTGCTGCATTATTCTGAATGGCGCTGGAGGTTTCCCGCCTTTATTTCCCCCTCTTTTATCTCACCGCGCGCAACATTTAAAGTACCACGTGGTAGCAGTTCACACTCCACCCAGACTGACAAAATCAAAATAACATCCATTCAAATATTCCTCTAAATCCTCAGCTGCATCACAGAATGAACTGATACTTACATCAGGATTCGCTAATATAGATTCAGTTTTAAAAACGTTTCCATTTCAGACACAATGTGAGGATTTTAAATCTCCAACTTGAATCTAATCAGAGATATAGAGATCATTTCTTTAAAAAACAGAACAGTCCCAGTATCTCCGAACCATGTGGGAGGAGCTGCTGAGTTCGGCTCCTCCTAGGTCCGCAGCTCAGCCATTAAAGCTGGGAGTCTGCAAGCCGCTCTCATTCATCTTTGTGTTTCCACAGAAGAAGAAGACAAAATGAGTGGCAGAGGAAAGGGAGGCAAAGGACTCGGGAAAGGAGGCGCCAAGCGTCACCGTAAAGTTCTCCGTGATAACATCCAGGGAATCACCAAGCCCGCTATCCGCCGTCTGGCTCGCCGCGGGGGAGTCAAGCGCATCTCCGGTCTCATCTACGAGGAGACCCGCGGTGTGTTGAAGGTGTTCCTGGAGAACGTGATCCGTGACGCAGTCACCTACACCGAGCACGCCAAGAGGAAGACCGTCACCGCCATGGATGTAGTTTACGCTCTGAAGAGGCAGGGCCGCACCCTGTACGGCTTTGGAGGTTAAATTGCGCCGCTTGGTCCAACTAAACAAAGGTCCTTTTCAGGGCCACCCACCCACTCTTTAAGAAGCTGATTTCTGTTTATATGTTAATTAAATTTAAATTAAGTTCCTTATTTTAAAGCACAAATGTTAAACAATAGATGTTTAAACATGTAAATGTCCAGGATATAGAAAACATAAATCAATGATAAAAAAAATAAAAATTAACAGGTTCTAGAGATCCACAGAATGTACAGCATCTTAGACCTGAACCACACACATGTAGACAAAATTGTTGGTACCTCTCAGTTACTGAAAGAAAAACCCACAAGGCTCACAGAAACATCTTGACTGAACAAGTAATGATGAATAAAAATTCTATGAAAGTCAGACATTGCTTTCAAACAGAATTATTTACAAAAATAAAACTCAAACAGGCCTGGACAAAGATGAAGGTACCCCTGAAAATAATGTGACCAAAGGGACAAGTTGAATCAAGGTGTCCATTAATTAGCTTCACAGGTGTCTACATTCTTGTAATCAGTCAGTTGGCCTATATAAAGGACTACAGGTGGTCACTGCTGCTCGGTGACAGGATGTGTAAAAATTATAGACAAGCATGTTAAAGGTAAACGTTATAAGACCATCTCCAAGCAGCTTGATGTTCCTGTAATTACAGTTGCACATATTATTCAGAAATTTAAGATCCATGGGACTGTAGCCAACCTCCCTGGACGTGGCCGCAGGAGGAAATTTGATGACAAAACAAAGAGATGGATAATATGAATTAGTGACAAATGAGCCCAGAAAAACTTCTAAAGAGATTAAAGGTGAACTTCAAGCTCAAAGAACATCAGTGTCAGATCGCACCATCCGACGTATTTGAGGCAAAGTGGACTTAATGGGAGACGACCAAGGAGAACACCATGGAAAATATTAAGTTAAGGGTACCATCATTTCTGTCCAGGCCTGCTTCATGACTTGATTTTTTTTTTTTTTTTTTGTGAAAAATTCTGTTGAAGCATGTTTGAAAAGCAATGTCTGACTTTCATTTGTTCATTTTCATAGAATTTTTATTCAGTATTACCTTTGTCAGAGTCAACTTATTTCTGTGACCCTTGTGGGTTTTTCTTTCATTAACCGAGGGGTGCCAACAATTTTATCCATGTGTGTAAGTTGCCTGGTGACACATCTCACAGATGAATCTGTAATTACGTGTTTTAATCTTTACTTTTATTCTAAGGGATGGTTTGATAAAGAGAAAGTAACACGCTCAATGAATCCTGTTACTTACACTAAGTTTGCTTTTTGGACAAAAGGACCCAAACTCTTCATTCATTCAGTCAACCCTGAACAGAACCAGATGTTTTATATTTTCACATTTTTCAGTATGAAGCTAAATTAGCATTTTACCTCATCCTCTCATAAAACAAAGATAAATGACTGTATTTCAATTATTTATGTTTCATTTTGAAACGACAATCAATTAACTTGTTTTCAAAGAGATAATCTAATATACAAACTGAATACAATAAAAGATCACAAATTACTGAGTAAAAGTGAAGTCAGACAATTTTTATTTTTATTTTCTGGATGAACTTTGATTTTGAATAGACAAATTATTTACACAGAAAAACATCTGTGAAATGTGTCATTACTAAAGTGAAAGAAGTAAAACGAAGTGACGATGTTATTTGTATTTTTTGCATATTTCTGGGGTGCGTTGGAGGTTTCCCGCCTTTTCTTCTTCTATTGTCCGACTGCGCGGGACATTTGAAAAAGTCACGTGGTTTCACTCCCAGCATCACCTGATCTACTGAGCGGTTCAGCCAATCACAGCCAAGGGACGGTACAGCCATATTTACATGGGTTCTGTATAAGAACAGCTTCCCTCCTCAGTATCTCATTCGTTGCTGTAATATTCAGTGAGGAAATATGCCTGAACCCGCCAAGTCTGCCCCTAAGAAGGGCTCCAAGAAAGCCGTGACTAAGACCACCACCGGTAAAGGAGGCAAGAAGAAGAGAAAGACCAGGAAGGAGAGCTACGCCATCTACGTGTACAAGGTGCTGAAGCAGGTCCACCCTGACACCGGTATCTCCTCCAAGGCCATGAGCATCATGAACTCGTTCGTCAACGACATCTTTGAGCGCATCGCCTCCGAGTCTTCTCGTCTGGCTCACTACAACAAGCGCTCCACCATCACCTCCAGGGAGATCCAGACCGCTGTGCGCCTCCTGCTACCCGGTGAGCTGGCCAAGCACGCCGTGTCTGAGGGAACCAAGGCCGTCACCAAGTACACCAGCTCCAAGTAAACAATGCTGCTGTTTAACCAACAACCACAACGGCTCTTTTAAGAGCCACCCACTACATCTGAAGAGCTTTGATATTCTCTACCATCTACTTAAAGACAAGATCTTTCTCCTGTTACAAAATCATACAGCTGTACATTTGTAGATGTGATGGTAGGTCAGCTACACCTGGCAGTAATTTGAGTAGTGATAATTACCAGAGTTTTTACTAGGATTTGGGTGCCACACATTTGTAAGCTAATTATTTTCTGATTAAAATTAACTGATCCTACAAAAGTTTTTTTTTTTTTTTTTTTTTTTTTTAAGCAATTGACCTTTTGCAAAGCCCTGCCCCCAAACGGTCCTTGTCCAATCACACATCATTTAGCATTTCTAGCTATGTAAGCTAGGTCTGACATTCTCCAAGATGGTGAAGTGATGCACCTATGGTTCATGTAAATCAGACAGCAGGTATCCCAAGAGTTTGCCTGGGGGAGTTTTTTTTTTCCTTCCCAAAGCCAAAAACACAACTGGATAAAACTGTGTGGAAGGCCTCACTCCCAGCTGAATGTCTCAAAAATTAACAAGCATTTATACGTCTGCTCAAAGGTAAGGCAAGTATTGTCCTGCTCTAGAGGTGATAATTTCACGGTTATGGGTAATATTTGTTAATATTGTGTATTATTTAGGATATTGTTGCCAGAAGATTACCCTCTTATGTTTAGTAAGTCCATTACCTAACTTTGGTAAATGTAGATGTTCACTGTCGTGTTGGCTCTCAATGCTGGTAACCCTCTAACGTTATGTTTTTTCAGTTTAAATACATAAACGTAATTAGCTAACTAACATAACATTAGCCTCCTAACAAGCAACTTGAAATCATTTTGTTTTAATCTTTCATGTAGCATTTCCTGAATGGGAAGTCCACCATATAATAAATAAAATAACTGATTTATCTCACTGGCATGTTACATAGTAGTCAAAGAAAAATACATTAAGCTTGGTCTTCATTGGTTCCCATTTTGCAACATCAAAGTGTATTCTTTCTAGGTGGTAGTCCTCTTCACATTTAATGAAGAAATCATACCTGTGAGCCCAAGCTGCCCCATTATTTGGTAATGGTGGGCATGACACTCTTTTAATTTATAGGTACCATCTGCCTGCTTGTAAAGGTAGGGGCACTCTGTGAAGCTGTTCTTAGATGGGAACTTAATTTCTAAAAGCCCATAGTTTGAGCTTTCACTCCCTCCCTTCTCTATCACTTTACAGTCAGGTGATGTACCAGGATGTGGGGTATTGGGATTTACAACAAAACCACATGAAAACACTTGATTACCTGTGAGCCTGGTGTAATGTATGGCTGCTATGGGTTCTTGTTCTACACCTCTCTTCATGGCCTGTTTGTACTGATGCTGCACTCTTTAAGCTTGTAGCAAGTTTTACATGGTCGGTTCTTCCAGAGCAGATTCTGTTGAAAGATGTTGATTTAATTCGGGGAGACCTCGCATTGAACCACAAATTGTTTGTGCTCTGTTCTCTGGTTTCTCTTTCCAGAGCTATAGAATCAGTCAATGAAATGCTCAGTTCTGTGTGACACTGCATGGCACTTTCATTAAGAACTGTGCAGAAGCTGGTGGGTTGGCATAGCAGATGAAAGTTGGGAAAGTCATCTGGTTGGCCGACAGGAGCTGCTCCAGGGCCAATTTGGCTAATAAGTGGCAGCTGTAAAAAGTGAGAGAGATAAATGAATCTCATTATGCAACTTTTCTTTTAAAGAGAGTCCAGAGTGACCCCCACTCCCTGGATGTCAACTAGAAAGAGAGCCTGAGGAGGTGAAGAACTTAGTAGAGGAAAACGACAACATGACATTGACATTAAAATAAACTGAAATAGAAAGCCTTAAGGTACAAATTGACACACTCATGAAGAAAAGGCTGACACCTGAACTCCTTGAAAGCAGTAAAATCCCCAAAATGCTGGAATACAGTACAGGCTTTACATATGAACGCTTCAACGAACTGTGCACAATATTTGGTATCCCAAATGATCCACACACTGCTCAAGTAAAAATACCCCTAACATACAAACGCAATGATTGGGAAGTTGCTGAAATGCCACTTCGAGGTCCAGGAGACAAATGCCATCAGGAGATGTTCTGGAGACAAAGCGCATTACAAAGCACAGGGTGCACGTAGAGAGGGCTGTTGCTAAAATAAAAAAGTTTAAGATCGTGTCAGACGAAATTCCTAATACAAGATTGAGAATCATAAATCACATCTGGTGTGTGGTGAGCATGCTTTCGAGGGACAGTAGTAGCATCAATTATTACATCACATTATTTACACTTGAACCTGTCATTTTTGCTTTCTGTTGACATGAGCTATGGATGGTGCTATAGAAATAAAGATTTCTGGATACTATATGATGAAGATTATTTTTCTCTTTTTTTAATCACATAAGCACCTTTTAAGAATATGTAAAATCAAATTTTCATGAAACATCAATGAACCCGAGGGGAAAAATATTTTGCACAACACCAAGGAGTGCTACTTGATAATAACTGGCTTGTTCAAATGTTTTCTGCTTCATCTCACCTGGTGGCTTGGTCCACACTACACAGCATACTTCCAGCCTCCGACTTTGACCTCTGGTGCAGAGGCAACTGTAATGTAGCTTATGGGTGCATCTGACATCTCCATCAGTAGATTATACACTCCTGTCCCTAGCTTCCATAATGTCATGATGCAAATTTAACATTCATATATTTTAGATTCATTGCACACTAACTGAAATATTTCAGGTCTTTTATTGTCTTAATACGGATGATTTTGGCATACAGCTCATGAAAACCAAAAATTCCTATCTCACAAAATTAGCATATTTCATCCGACCAATAAAAGGAAAGTGTTTTTAATACAAAAAACGTCAACCTTCAAATAACCATGTACAGTTATGCACTCAATACTTGGTCGGGAATCCTTTTGCAGAAATGACTGCTTCAATGCGGCGTGGCATGGAGGCAATCAGCCTGTGGCACTGCTGAGGTCTTATGGAGGCCCAGGATGCTTCGATAGCGGCCTTTAGCTCATCCAGAGTGTTGGGTCTTGAGTCTCACAACGTTCTCTTCACAATATCCCACAGATTCTCTATGGGGTTCAGGTCAGGAGAGTTGGCAGGCCAATTGAGCACAGTGATACCATGGTCAGTAAACCATTTACCAGTGGTTTTGGCACTGTGAGCAGGTGCCAGGTCGTGATGAAAAATGAAATCTTCATCTCCATAAAGCCTTTTAGCAGATGGAAGCATGAAGTGCTCCAAAATCTCCTGATAGCTAGCTGCATTGACCCTGCCCTTGATAAAACACAGTGGACCAACACCAGCAGCTGACATGGCACCCCAGACCATCACTGACTGTGGGTACTTGACACTGGACTTCTGGCATTTTGGCATTTCCTTCTCCCCAGTCTTCCTCCAGACTCTGGCACCTTGATTTCCGAATGACATGCAGAATTTGCTTTCATCCGAAAAAAGTACTGTGGACCACTGAGCAACAGTCCAGTGCTGCTTCTCTGTAGCCCAGGTCAGGCGCTTCTGCTGCTGTTTCTGGTTCAAAAGTGGCTTGACCTGGGGAATGCGGCACCTGGAGCCCATTTCCTGCACACGCCTGTGCATGGTGGCTCTGGATGTTTCTACTCCAGACTCAGTCCACTGCTTCCGCAGGTCCCCCAAGGTCTGGAATCGGCCCTTCTCCACAATCTTCCTCAGGATCCGGTCACCTCTTCTCGTTGTGCAGCGTTTTCTGCCACACTTTTTCCTTCCCACAGACTTCCCACTGAGGTGCCTTGATACAGCACTCTGGGAACAGCCTATTCGTTCAGAAATTTCTTTCTGTGTCTTACCCTCTTGCTTGAGGGTGTCAATAGTGGCCTTCTGGACAGCAGTCAGGTTGGCAGTCTTACCCATGATTGGGGTTTTGAGTAATGAACCAGGCTGGGAGTTTTAAAGGCCTCAGGAATCTTTTGCAGGTGTTTAGAGTTAACTCGTTGATTCAGATGATTAGGTTCATAGCTCGTTTAGAGACCCTTTTAATGATCTGCTAATTTTGTGAGATAGGAATTTTGGGTTTTCATGAGCTGTATGCCAAAATCATCCGTATTAAGACAATAAAAAACCTGAAATATTTCAGTTAGAGTGCAATGAATCTAAAATATATGAATGTTAAATTTTCATCATTACATTATGGAAATAATGAACTTTATCACAATATGCTAATATTTTGAGAAGGACCTGTACATTGTTGTACAGTGAGTATTGTCTTTGATGTCACAGTGCACAGGAATACATTCTGAAAAGTGTGATAGACAATGTTGCTGAAGGATATTGTAATATTCTGAATATAACCCTCCATGACATATTGTAACCACTTTTGCCTCGATCTGGAGGATATCGCGCAAGTATTGCTCCAAAATGAGTCACTAACACGCACTGGTAAACAAGCTATCCCTGTCATGACATGTGCTAACACTCCGTCGGCTACAGAAAGCTTGACGGGCGTAGTAACAGTAAGTAAGGGGGCGGGGCTTACTTACTGTCAATTGATATATTGATATTTTTTCCCACTCATGCAAAAGATCATGGCAAATAAGAATAGCTATTTTTAAGCTATTCTTTTAAGGATTACCAATTTTGACTTGCATTTTTGTAATTTTCCAGCTACTTAATGCACGCAAGGAGGTGGCCAGAAAGTTGCTGAGTGCTGAAGATCTACTATACATGGAAGGGGTGGTGGCGGCACTAATGAGTGACGAGGAGACTGATGAAGAGGACACCACAGTGTGGAAAGTCAGTCCACCAACTTGGAGGGCTGATAAACTCACTGATATGATCAAAAAGTGCGAGGGAGCTCTTGAGGAAAGATTTACTTCCAACTCAAGGCTGGTCCACCGTAGAGTGACCAGTGGTGTGGTCAGCCTGCGAGAGGTTCCCAATGGGATTAACCCTATGTATCTTAAAGGAATATAATATTTAAAACAGGGTGTTGTTCAAGGAACATTTTTGTATAGCGTTTTAAGTGCTTACGACAGGTTGTCAGGTGTTTGTAATTCTTCTCATTTTGGTGTTGAACAAATCTATTGGTAAAAATATGGAGCTAAATTGGGGCCATAAAGTTGTTCAAACGAAAAAAGTTTGAACCTCAAAAATAAGTTTGTTCAAAAGAAAAAAAATGTGAACCTGAAAAATAAGTTTGTTAAAAAAAAAAAACATTTGAACCTGAAAAATTATTTTGAACCACCCCCCAAAAAATTTGAAAACTGGAAAAAAAGTTTTGCAACTGAAAAAAAGTTTTTTTTTTTTTTTTTTTTTGAACTCGCAGATTTTTTTTTCGGCTTCAAACTTTTGGCCCTGTTTTGGCGTTGGGGGCGGGGCCTCAGATCACGGGGTGATCATGACTCACAGCTCAACACAGCATCTGAACAACATATTCCCAGCTGTTGCATTCAGAGACCGTGGGAACTGGAAATATTTGTAATACATCGTCGATATTCTATATATATATATGTGATTGGTTTTGAAAGATAAAAGGCTTCACCAATAGAAGCAGTTTACGCATCTCAGAGGAGAAAATATAATCTTGACAGATTTGTACAGCATTTTAAGTCCGTGTTGGAGATTTCCCATGCTCTCAACATCAAGCAAAAGAAGCGCCAGACTAAGCGGTGGTATGAAACCAGATGTAAAACGAGCCGGTATTTTCAGAATATCCTTGCATAATTAAGCCTGGACTTGTTTTCACATGGACTGGTTTCTGGTGCATTTGTGATTAAAACGTGTTTGGTCTCCATTTAGTGAAGTGACTCACAGCCAGGGGCAAACTGGCATACAGGGCAACCAAGGAAATCCCCGGTGGGCCGCTGGCTTAGGCATTTCTTATTTTGTGAAAGTTTATTTTTGAACTTTTTTTTTCCAGTTTCACATGTTTTTTCCAGTTTTCAAATTGTTTGGGGGGAGGTTCAAAATAATTTTTCAGGTTCAAATGTTTTTCTTCTGGACAAACTTATTTTTCAGGTTTCAATTTTTTTTGTGTGAACAAACTTTATGGACCCAATTTAGCTCCATATCAAAGGTTAAAACTAAATATTGATTTTTTTATTTGCAATCTTTTTAAGAAAATGTTTAGTTTTATTTAGTAAAACCATTTCAATGTTCTCTGTGCTTTGAGTGATTGTGCGTTACAATTTATGTGCCTACTCCACAGTGTAACTGTATTGTAACTGTATTGTTATATTTGTATTCAAAATACTTTGCTATTAGTTAGTGTTACGTAACAATATTACAACATAGATTCCAATCAGTATATGACACTTTCAGCTGTATGTGATGGGCCCATAGCAAATATGCAGAATTACAGAAAAGTGTATATAAATTTGTTTCAACTGGGAATTTTCTACCCTCGAAGTTGTTTTTGACCTAAAAATGTAGAAGCTTCATGAATTACAGGAAGAGGCTCTCATGTAAACAGGTCGGTGGCTCTGAAAAGAACCGTTGTGTGTTTTTGTTTGACCTCCGTCTCTAAGCTCTCTCTCCACGGATGCGGCGGGCCAGCTGGATGTCTTTGGGCATGATGGTGACCCTCTTGGCGTGGATGGCGCACAGGTTGGTGTCCTCGAACAGACCCACCAGGTAAGCCTCGCTGGCCTCCTGCAGAGCCATGACGGCGGAGCTCTGGAAGCGCAGGTCGGTCTTGAAGTCCTGAGCGATCTCCCGGACCAGCCGCTGGAAGGGCAACTTACGGATCAGCAGCTCCGTGGACTTCTGGTAGCGACGGATCTCTCTCAGAGCCACGGTACCGGGCCTGTAGCGGTGAGGCTTCTTGACGCCGCCGGTAGCTGGAGCGCTCTTACGCGCAGCCTTGGTGGCCAGCTGCTTCCTGGGAGCTTTGCCTCCGGTAGATTTACGGGCGGTCTGCTTGGTTCTGGCCATGGCTCTGCTTCTCGGACCAGGAGAAAATTGTTCCGAACAGACGAGGTTCCGCTGCTCTTAAACTGTGACTTTGAGCGGAAAACGGTGACGCTGCTGCGGAGCTCTGGATCCTGATTGGTTCGCGGCTCCTCCTGAAGGTCAGCGCCGCCCAGAGGAGTCAACTCCCCCCTGAATGTGCGCTGCTTATTGGAGGAAGCTGTACTGAAAAAGTCCACCTCTGTCCCGCTCTGCTGGAAGCTTTTCTGGTTGGTTGTTGACAGCTGCAGCTCCAACGCCGCCCCTCCTGCTCTCCGCGGACATAAAAAGCCGTTTTCAGCAGCTGCTCGTCACTGTTTTCTCGAGTTTTCACTCCTACAAACAACCGATAACAATGAGTGGCCGCGGAAAGACCGGAGGTAAAGCCAGAGCGAAGGCCAAGACCCGCTCCTCCAGAGCCGGACTCCAGTTCCCAGTGGGCCGTGTTCACAGGCTGCTGCGCAAAGGCAACTACGGAGAGCGAGTCGGTGCCGGAGCCCCCGTCTACCTGGCCGCTGTGCTCGAGTATCTGACCGCTGAGATCCTGGAGCTGGCTGGAAACGCCGCCCGCGACAACAAGAAGACCCGCATCATTCCCCGCCACCTGCAGCTGGCTGTCCGCAACGACGAGGAGCTCAACAAGCTGCTGGGCGGAGTCACCATCGCTCAGGGCGGCGTGCTGCCCAACATCCAGGCGGTGCTGCTGCCCAAGAAGACCGAGAAGGCCGCCAAGGCCAAGTAGAGCTGCCTGCTTCAACCAAACACACAACGGCTCTTTTAAGAGCCACCCACTGCTTCCTCTACAAGAGCACTGATGTCTACATGTCATTATGAATTTCTATGGCACAGATCTACACTATATTTAACTTCTGGGTTGAAATTGTTTTTTTGTGCCCAGATTAAAAGAATCAGGTTTCAGTACAGCCTATAATGTTGAACTTTTGGCCAAGACTGGCTAGCAGAGGGAGTAACTCAACATGATGTAACTAGGCTTCTTATGTTAATGTTTAATAGTGAAGAGGGATCGTTTTTAAATGCTGATAGGTTAGCAGGTGTAACCCCTTCTGCAATTATTTTTTTCAAAGCAGTGCTGTTAAAGTACTTCATTAGACTCAATTATCAAGTTATCATACCACATGTAATGTAAAAAATTGTATATTCTGATGAGTACATTCATTTCATACATGTTCAGAATAGGTGCAGTATTCATAACTGTAACTGCAATACAGAAAGAGAATCAGGAATGCCTATGGTGGACAAAGAAATAATATAAAAACATAAAACTAATCTCAACAAATTAACTTAAATGAAATCCAAAGCTAATTTTTCCCCGTTTCCAGTTGTTACCTATTTAAACTAATACCTAATTACAATCAACTATACCTAACCTCTGCACTAGTTTGAAGAATTGTACAGGCACACACACATTCACACCACATGCTCACACTCACCCACACAAAAAAATGATGAAAAAGTTGTAGTTTTGTTTCAAATGCTAGATCTGACCAACAACTTACAATTACAATTATACATACAGTGGTGATTATGATATCCTTATTTAATGTAGATGCAGCTATTTGGCATCAGACAGTTTCAGAATCAGCTTTATTGCCAAGTTCGTACATACAAACAAGGAATTTGACTCCGGTACACTTTGCTCTTTTGTTCTGTTTTTGCATTACAGAATATACAAATTTACAATGTACACTATACACATATCTAATAGAAAAGGTGCATTTGCAACATCTGTATGCTGTTGTTTTGTACTCTACTGAATGTTCATCAGAGAAACAGCCTGGGGGAAGAAACTGTCTCTGTGGCGGCTGGTTTTAGTAAACAGTGCTCTGTAGCGGCGGCCTGAAGGTAAAACTCTGAACAGTTTATGTGCAGGGTGTGTGGGGTCTGCAGAGGTTTTAGCAGCTCTTTTCTTGACCCTAGACCTGTATAAGTCCTGGATGGAGGGAAGGTCAGCTCTGATTATTCTCTCTGCATTCCTGATTATTCGTTGCAGTCTGGACCTGTCCTGTTTTGTGGATGAGCCAAACCACACTGAGATGGATGAAGACAGGACAGACTGAATGATGGCAGTGTAGAAGATGACCAGAAGCTCCTGTGGAAGGTTGAAATTCTTGAGTTGCCTCAGGAATACAGTCTCTGCTGGGCCTTCTTTCGAACAGTATCTATGTGTGAAGACCATCTCAGGTCCTCAGAGATGGTGGTTCCTAAGAACCTGAAGTGGTCCATGGCCGATACAGTGTTGTTGAGGATGGTGAGGGGGGCGTATGGGGGTGGTGTTCTCCGAAAGTCCACCACCATTTCCACAGTCTTGAGTGGGTTCAGTTCAAGGTAGTTCTGACCGCACCAGTGTACCAGCCGATCCACCTGCTGTCTGTATGCAGACTCATCACCGTCCTGGATCAGTCCAATGACAGTGGTGTCGTCTGCAAACTTAAGGAGTTTCACGGACGAGTCTGATGAGGTGCAGTCATTTGTGTACAGAGAGAAGAGGAGTGGGGATAGAACACACCCCTGGGGGGCACCAGTACTTATTGATCTGGAGAAGATGCTCCCCAGTCTTACCTGCTGCTGTCGGTCTGTCAGGAAGCTGTTGATCCACTGACAAGTGGAGGCTGGGACGTTGAGCTGGGTGAGCTTCTGGTGGAAGATGTCTGGTATGATAGTGTTGAAGGCCGAGCTGAAGTCTACAAACAGGATCCTGGCGTACGTCCCTGGGTGGTCGAGGTGTTGCAGGATGAAGTGTAGACCTAAGTTAACAGCATCATCTGCTGACCTGTTTTCTTGGTAAGCAACTTGCAGGGGGTCCAGCAGGGGGCCTGTGATGTCTTTCAGGTGCTTCAACACCAGCCGCTCAAAGGATTTCATGACCACAGACGTCAGGGCTACAGGCCTGTAGTCATTTAATCCTACGATGGTGGGTTTCTTGGGAACCGGGATGATGGTGGATCATTTGAGGCAGGAGGGGACCTCACATTTCTTCAGTGACTTGTTGAAGATCCTTGTGAAGATCGGAGCAAGTTGATGTGCACAGGCTTTCAGACATGATGGGGAGACGTTATCAGGTCCTCCAGCTTTCTTTGTTTTCATGCGCTGAAAGAGCCTGTTTACATCTTCCTCGGAGATCTTTAGTGCAGGCAGAGGATCTGATGGTTGGTTGCTTTATGGGAGGAATTTGTTCCTGAATGGGATGTAGAGGAGATGATTTGAGGTGTGAATGGCTTCTTGTCATGTCTGCAGTAGAAGCCATTCAGACGGTTGGCCAGGAGACGACTCTGTTCAGGATGGGTGGAGGGGCTCTTGTAGGCAGTCAGGTTTCTCAGACCAGTCCATACAGCCGAAGCATCGCCAGTAGAAAGGCTGTTCTTAAGCTTCTCACTGTAGCTTCTCTTAGCTGCTTTGATCTCTTTTGTTAGTTTGTTCCTGGCCTGTCTACCGCGCCCAATCTCCACTGCTGTGAGCTTCTTCCTTTTCCCTGCGCAGATTCCTGAGGTGTGGAGTAAACCATGGCTTATTGTTCCCAAAGGTGCAGAAGGTCTTGGTCTGCACACACACGTCCTCACAGAAACTGATGTATGATGTCACCACATCAGTTAGTTGGTTTAAGTCAGTGGCTGAGGTTTCAAAAACAGTCCAGTCTGTGCATTCAAAGCAGGCCTGTAGCATCTGCTTTGATTCCTCAGTCCACTTCCTAACAGTGTGAACCTTGTGTTTGGAAGCTCTTATTCTCTGTCTGTAGGTTGGGATGAGGTGCGCGGTCCGGGATGTTTTCACTCAGCCATGTCTCGGTGAAGCAGAGAACCGCTGATCCGCGGAGGTCCGTGTTTTTACTGGTGAGAAGAAGCAGCTCGTCCATCTTGTTGTTGAGAGAGCGGACATTTGCCAGGTGGATTGAAGGCAGTGGTGTGCGAAGTCCTCTTTTGCGGAGCTTTACCAGTGCGCCAGCACGCTTTCCCCTTCGACGCTTTCGGCGCAGTATCCCATATAGAGCCGCAGCTCCACTCGCCAGGAGTTCGGTGAACCTCGGATCAATGAAAGATGGTGAAAAAACCCAAGAGAGGACTCTCTGATGTTGAGAAGTTCCTCTCTACTGAATGAGACCACAGGATTGTGGCCCGACACCACAGAACTGTGGCTCGAAAAACATAAGAACACACAAAATACAAAATACAAATAGAGAGCGAAGTTCCGAGGCTGCCGTCGTCATCTTGATTGGAGATGATATGCCGCTGATTTCCTCTGGTGAGCAGATAGAGTCGCCCGTCTCGAGTCCAGCTGGCAGACAATTTATCTTTATGTGTCTTGTGTAGCTCATCCAGCCATTTTTTCGCCTTATAAACAAAGTCTCTGATTTTATAATGAGCAAACTAAATGATGATTCCTCTTGGTTTATCCCTTCTGTTGGATCGTCGAACCGTTTAACCAGGAAACCACCAAATGAAAGGGCCACACTTCAAACAGAGCATTGAGCGAACGATCTGCCCACAGAGAACCTTAAAGGCGAGTTTAAAGCAGAAATGAAAGTACTGTCTGACTCTGCCCCTTTTCCACTGGCTCGTTTTGGGCAGCGCGGCTCCGCTCCACTCGGTTTCGCTCTACTCGGCATGGTACCTATTGTGTTTCCACTGACCCTGAAGCTATGGCTTGAAGCCCCGCCTCCAGCCATCAGTGCAGTCTGTTGTGCTGCTAGTAACGTTACTGTGTGGCATTGTCACATAAAATTAAACTGTGTGGAACTATAAAAAATAAATTGACAGAAAACAAAAACATAAATAATCTTAATACTAATAATGTTTGAACATGTGTCAGAATCTCTTAAATGTTTTTACATGTAAAAAATTATAATTATCTGAACCACAGCCCATTAATAAAATAAGGCTCAGGGGTTCTGATGTGAGGGTGTGTGGCAGGAAAAGCAGAGAGAAGAGAAGCTGCTGTCTGGACTAGTAATGGGCTTTATGAGAAGGTTTTTGTCTCAGCCATGGAAAAAACAAGGACAAGGACTTTAAAGCGGAAAAATGTGGACTTGACCACATTAAAGTTAGTTTTAGGTTGGGTATTGGATGTTTGTGCTCCGCGGATTCAGCGGGATCTTCCTCCCGTTTGATTGATGAAGACATGCTGATTACAGGCAGCTGCTCTCTGTCTGCTCCCTCCCCCTGCAGAGGCTGGTTCACGGACCGTTGAGAAATTTCTCAACCAAACATGATGTTTCATGGTGGATTTGTTTTGTGTGTTTGGAGGGAAATTGTGGTTTGGACAACTGATTTGATGCGTGATCAGCTGGTTTAGGACGTTAATAAATACAGCGCCCCCCTACCTGTGTATAATGCAGAAAGCTGATGTGTCTTTTCTTTCAGCCTTCAGAAATGGTTTATGATTTGTAAATAGTAAAATTATATTTCAGTTTGAACCACTCTGAATATTGTCTCCCTAATATTGCTGTAATCGCACTTGAACTTCATTAGGTTTTCTCAGCAGTGCCTCAGCAAAGACCTTCTCATTTCTCCTGGTCCCATTGCCAATCAGTGAACAGCAGTCTGTTCATGTCACATGAAGTCCTGACTCAGCCCCGGTCGTACCTGCTCAGGAGCAGGGACCAAAAATGTAGGTACCAATATGGAAAACACTGTAATTCAATTCTATTCAATTCAATTCAAGGATACTTTATTGATCCCCGAGGGGAAATTAGAATTCCAGTCCAACCCATCCAAACATACATCATGACACAAGACAAGGGGGGGACGGGTCACCGAGGCTTTGCTGCCCACTCACAGGCGCTGCCCTTGCTAGATGAGAAAAGAGGCCACATTAGGTAAGTAGAGGGAAAAAAAATCATATTTCACACTTTATCCTTAGCAGGATATATTTTGAGATTGCAAAAAGCATCAGCACAAAGAAGCAACACGTACGCAAAACAACATTATGCTGGGATCGTTGAAGGCGGTGTGAGGAGGTGCATATGTTTATCTTGAGCATGTGTCTGTGTGCAAGTAAGTCCATGAAGCACTGTCACAGAGACCATTGTCCTTGATGGTACGTTTGACTGTTCATCAACCGGCCATTCTGAGCAGCTCCACAGATGTCCTCACGGAAGGGAGGGGGCAGAGCGTCAGAGTGTAACTTCCAGGGGAAGTTGAAGATGGCCAGCCATCAAGGCCGTGCAGGGAGCCAGATTCAGAAAACAATTATTTGGGTTAGGCTGACTCTTAATTTTCCGTCAGCCTTGAGAGTCTCGCTGGTGCTTCTCAATGGTGAATCCAAACAGCCAAATTCCTGGTCTTTCGCCAGATCCGAGCGAACAACTTTCTCCAAGATTTATCCCATTTCACCCCTGAGTCCAGGAACCGCAACCTGCCTGCTATCCTGTGTAAGGATCACATCCAGTCTGCGATTCAGCTCACGTAACATCTCAGTCTGAGTGCTGATCGCCCTGAAGATCCCATCACACATGCCAGGCGGCCTCACAATTGCCAGAACAGCTGCTGACATTCTCAGAATTTCTCGATATGCTGCCCTGCATCTCTTTGGGTTTCTTTTACCTTTTTTGTTTTCCTTCCAACTGAAGTGTTTACCATAAACTGTAAAAAATTATACAGAACCTATTTTTCTCACAGAATCCCAGAACTTTTTTCCTCACATTCAGAAGTTTACCCACATCTACTCATCTTTTGGTAGAACTGTATGAATTGGTATAAAGGATTTTAGGAGTCCTTTTGTAACCTGCTCCTAAAGGCTTGCTTGAATTTTCATCCACTGCTGTAATTGGTTGAGATTTGTAGGCCACCTCACTAGCACACAAACTGAGGGGTCAGTTCTTTGTGATGGATGTTCCAAATCTTAACTTTGTTGCCCTTAAATCACTTTGCAATTTAATTGGTGGTAGGTAGCCATGACCCCTCATTTATATCTGTATGTATTTCTTAAATATGGCAGGAGTGGTCCTCCATAGTCTGAGCTCCTGGCTGGTAATAAGATATCTGAACTTTTTTCATCAAAATCAAAGTATTTAAAAGGTTTGACATTACTTCAGATCAAAACACTGCATCTTATTGCTGCAGCTAGTAACCTGAGAAAATATCTTCACTGGTGTCTGTAACAAGTACATTTTTTACTTTATTAGATTTCTGTGCCAATTCTAAGCAGAGGCCTGGGTTGTGCAGAGTTGGGAGGGGAAAAAAAAAATCATTTTATTCAGTTTCATAAACGATACCACCTGTTACCTGCTGCAGAAAAGTGAACCTTTATGGCTGTTCACCAGTTTAAACCTTGATGCAGCACTGATATACTCTTCAGATTAAAGCAGAATTTGTAAAATGAAACCTGTGAAGACCATGCGCTTTCACATTGAAAGGTGAGATATCACTCCCTGAAAACAGTTTGCCTCGTTGTTTCAGTCACAGCCAACATAGTCTTCCACAGGAAATCAGCTTTACAGCCTCATTCCTGAGCCATTTTACGACAGATGATGGAGCTCAGTACATTTGTTTAAGTCAGTTAATAGTTCATAACCACTTAGTCACGTTACACAGAATCAGCTTCTTAAAGAGTGGGTGGGTGGCCCTGAAAAGGACCTTTGTTTAGTTGGACCAAGCGGCGCAGTTTAACCTCCGAAGCCGTACAGGGTGCGGCCCTGCCTCTTCAGAGCGTAAACTACATCCATGGCGGTGACGGTCTTCCTCTTGGCGTGCTCGGTGTAGGTGACTGCGTCACGGATCACGTTCTCCAGGAACACCTTCAACACACCGCGGGTCTCCTCGTAGATGAGACCGGAGATGCGCTTGACTCCCCCGCGGCGAGCCAGACGGCGGATAGCGGGCTTGGTGATTCCCTGGATGTTATCACGGAGAACTTTACGGTGACGCTTGGCGCCTCCTTTCCCGAGTCCTTTGCCTCCCTTTCCTCGGCCACTCATTTTGTCTTCTTCTTCTGTGGAAACACAAAGATGAATGAGAGCGGCTTGCAGACTCCCAGCTTTAATGGCTGAGCTGCGGACCTAGGAGGAGCAGAACTCAGCAGCTCCTCCCACATGGTTCGGAGATACTGGGACTGTTCTGTTTTTTTAAGTTCGGATTTATGATTAGATTGAACCGAAACTGCTAGTGAATCAAAATCCCCACAATTTTATCTTAAAGGAATAATTTCAAATAAGACCTCCACAGCTAGGTCTGATGTCGGGTATTTATCCATTAAATGTGGAGACGTTCAGGAGGAACATCTGAGACACGTTTACATGAAACAAACCGTCTCTGCTGACTCCTCTGAAATGAATCATTGTAAATAGATTTCTTTAATAATGTTTTTGCACTTCGCCATCATGTTTACACAAGTTGTTTTGGGAGCGTGGACTCATCTGCGTCAAATAAACCGCTGAATGAGGAAATGTGCCTGTTGCGGCAGAACCGGCTCCATGTGCCAGTTCATTTACATGACTTATGGGAGTCGGCTCAGTCCTTCCGTTGTTTACACATTTCCAACACATGAAACACAAAATATTTATGAAACTGTGTCAGCATTGATGTGTATTATCAAAAGTCAGGTCAAATATTAAGAATTCCAGCTAAAGGAACCAGAATCTGTTATGGAGTTGAGCCAAATCATATGGATCCCTGATAAGAAGCAGAATTCTCATCACTACTGATGAAATGGACCCGGACAATAAATCCAAGTGAATCTAGATGATGCTGTTGGTCTATAGAGTAAAATGTAGAAGGATGTTGGAGGCTTTTAGGCAGCTCAACTAGTTGAAACTATTGCAGTGGTATTTAATTGAATGAGTCTCTCTAATGACAGGATGTGCTCCACAGGAGAAAGTGTGGTGGCTCTGAAAAGAGCCTTTTTTGCTGCTGTAGCAGCTGTTTACTTCTTGGCCTTCTTTGCTGCGGGCTTCTTGGCTGCAGGTTTCTTCACTGGAGTTTTCTTGGCTGCGGGCTTCTTGGCGGCCTTTGGCTTCTTAGCGGCGGGCTTCTTGGGACTCTTGCTGGGCTTTTTCACCGCCTTCTTGGCCGGAGCCTTCTTCGGGGTCTTCTTGGCTGCTGGCTTCTTAGCGGCGGGTTTCTTGGCCGCGGTGGTCTTCTTGGCAGCGGGCTTCTTCGCTTTAACGGGAGCCTTCTTCTTCACCACCTTCTTGGCTGGTTTAGCGGCTTTAGGCTCCTTGGCGAGCTTGAAGGAGCCGGAAGCCCCCGTCCCTTTAGTCTGGCTCAGCGTCCCTTTAGTGACGAGCGTGGTGATGGCGGTGTTGATGCGCTTGTTCGCCTTGCTCACATCCACTCCTTTCCCGGCCAGCACCTTCTTAAGAGCCGCCAGGGACACCCCCTTGCGCTCCTTGGACTCGGCCACAGCGGCCACGAGGAGTTTCGGGAGGCTGGGCCCGTCCTTCTTGGCCCGGGGAGCGGACTTCTTCTTCGGGGCTTTGGCCGGAGCCTTAACCGGTGCAGCTGCTGGAGCTTCTTCTGCCATGTTTCTCGGACTGTGTTGTTTCTCTGAACGTGAGGAGCTCAGAGCGGGAGGCGGGACTTATAACACACATGAGAACCGTGAAGAAACAACCCAGCCTGCTCCTCCGCTGCCGCTTAGAAAAGCTGCGAAACTTTGTGTTTTCTCCGCCACGTTTTCGCCACAGATTTCTCAGAAAACAAACATTTTCTAAAGCAGATGTTACAAAAGGAGATAGAAAAGTCTCCCTCCTCAGCAATGAGCTCATGTTTGACCTCCATGAAGTGTTTGCTTCGTTTCAAGAGCCTTTAATCCTGTCCGATTCTCGCTCTGTTTGCGCTGCTTGCAGCGAGTTTTCCTGTAATTTCGCCTCCGAATATAACTTAATCTGTCTTGTAATAAATTAAATCGTTTGGTTTCTTTTAGGTGAGACTTTTGAGGACAGAATCAGAGTAAAATGGTTGCGGTCAAGTAGTTTGTTAAGTTATAAGGAGGAACTTTTCAGCGGATATAAACACACCGACAGGATCTCTTGAGGCGGATTAATGATCCGCTGGAACAAACTTCCTGTCTGAACTAAAGGTAGAACTAGAGACAGTTCTTTTCAGGAAGTTTAATATTGAATAATAATAATGACGACCATTTTTCTCCTTTTCTCACATTTCCTTAGGTTATTTAATTATGTTTTTAATCTTAGTCGCAATCCACAACGATTGTGTAGGGGATGAAGCTCGACGGATTGTTTTGGACAGTCTGCCAGAAGAATGATCCAGAGAATAGACCCCTTGATAAAGCCCATTAGACTGGTGTATTGGTATACAATATACACACAATGATAATAGTTTGGTTAATGTGTATAGTCACTTTGAATCTTGTGAAAATGAGGTGGAATATTTTTGCAGGCTGGCGATTATGAATGTACTAATCCAAGATAATAGTATTTACAGTTTATGTGTTGTGGGTGATTTTAATGCTGATCTGTCAGACAGTAATTCTCAGTTTGCTAACCACTTAAATAATTGTTGTGAAGATAATAATCATACCATGTTAACCAAAGTGTCATGTTCCAAGAGTGTGTGGAGCAGTAATCAAAGCAAAAGGTGGCTACTTTGAAGAACCTAGAATATAAGACATATTTTCAGTTGTTTCACACTTTGTTGTTCAGTATATAATTCCACATGTGTTAATTCATAGTTTTGATGCCGTCAGTGTGAAGCTAAAAT